>NC_092342.1:162762500-163445833 GCF_046630445.1 Rutidosis leptorrhynchoides | reverse complement strand
AATTATAAAGAGAATTGGAAGTGAAATGGATTGATTGGTGAGTGGTGAGTGGGGTTAAAAGGAGTTCTAATTAGTTGACTAGTTCATGGTAGAAGTTAAATTTGATTAGTCATGCATGACATAATCAAGAGTGGAATCCCATGCTAGTTCCTATTGGTATATACCCATAGTAAGTACGTCTAGAAGCTGTGTATAATACGGGTACGAATACTGAATGACTACGAATAGAATTGTTGATGAAAATGAATGTAAATGTAATTGTAAGCATTTTTGCTAAGTAGAAGTACTTTGATATGTGTCTTAAAGTCTTTCAAAAGTGTACTAATACATCTTAATACACTACATGTATATTCATTTTAACTGAGTCGTTAAGTCATCGTTAGTCGTTACATGTAAGTGTTGTTTTTGAAACCTTTAAGATAATGATCTTATTTAATGTAGCTAACCCATTGTTTATTATATCTAGTGAGATTTTAAATTATCATATTATCATGATAACATCGTGTATAAATATATCTTAATATGATATATATATATATATATATATATATATATATATATATATATATATATATATATATATATATATATATATATATTAAAACGTTGTTATAACGATAATCGTTATATATATAGTTTCGAGTTTCTTAATTCAATAGTCTCATTTTTATGTATATAACTCATTGTTAATATACTTAGTGAGATATTTACTTATAATAATCTCATGTTATCTATATATATATCCATATATATATCATCATGTAGTTGTTACAAGTTTAAACGTTCATGAATCGCCGGTCAACTTGGGTGATCAATTGACTACATAAATTCATTTCAATTAATCAAGTCTTAACAAGTTTGATTTCTTAACATGTTGGAAGCATTTAATCATGTAAATATCAATTTCATTTAATATATATAAACATGGAAAAGTTTGGGTCACTACAGTACCTACCAGTTAAATAAATTTCGTCCCGAAATTTTAAGCTGTTGAAGGTGTTGGCGCATCTTCTGGAAATAGGTACGGGTATTTCAGCTTCATTTGATCTTCACACTCCCAGGTAAACTCGGGTCCCCTACGAGCATTCCATCGAACCTTAAAGATTGGTATCA
This sequence comes from Rutidosis leptorrhynchoides, assembly GCF_046630445.1. Lineage (NCBI taxonomy): Eukaryota > Viridiplantae > Streptophyta > Magnoliopsida > Asterales > Asteraceae > Rutidosis > Rutidosis leptorrhynchoides. Next base: position 163,444,720 of record NC_092342.1, on the reverse strand, counting down.
TGTTTTGCTTGAGTCTTTTAACCTCACGATCCATTATCTCGACGGGTTCTTCAACGAATTGTAGTTTTTCGTTGATTTTGATTTCGTCTAAAGGAATAGTGAAATCGTCTTTAGCTAAGAATTTCTTCAAATTTGAGATGTGAAAGGTATTATGTACATTGGCAAGTTGTTGAGGTAATTCAAGTCGGTAGGCTACTGGTCCGACACGATCTATAATCTTGAATGGTCTAATGTATCTTGGATTTAGTTTTCCCCGTTTACCAAATCGAAAAACACCTTTCCAAGGTGAAACCTTAAGCATGATCATCTCCCCAATTTCAGATTCTATATCTTTTCTTTTAAGGTCCGCGTAGCTCTTTTGTCGACTCTGGACGGTTTTCAACCATTGTTGAATTTGGATGATTTTCTTGGTAGTTTCTTAGATTATCTCTGGACCCGTAATCTATCTTTCCCCTACCTCACTCCAACAAATCGGAGACCTGCACTTTCTACCATAAAGTGCTTCGAACGGTGTCATTTCGATACTCGAGTGGTAACTGTTGTTGTAGGAAAATTCTGCTAACGGTAGGTGTCGATCCCAACTGTTTCCAAAATCAATAACACATGCTCGTAGCATGTCTTCAAGGGTCTATATCGTCCTTTCACTCTGCCCATCAGTTTGTGGATGATAGGCAGTACTCATATCTAGACGAGTTCTCAATGCTTGTTGTAATGTCTGCCAAAACCTTGAAACAAATCTGCCATATCTATCAGAGATAATAGAGATTGGTATTCCATGTCTGGAGACTACTTCTTTCAAGTATAAACACGCCAACTTTCCCATTTTATCATCTTCTCTCATTGGTAGAAAGTGTGCTGACTTGGTGAGACGATCGACTATTACCCAAATAGTATCATAACCACTTGCAGTCCCTGGCAATTTAGTAACGAAATCCATGGTAATGTTTTCCCATTTCCATTCCGGGATTTCAGGTTGTTGAAGTATACCTGATGGTTTCGGATGTTCAGCTTTGACCTTAGAACAAGTTAAACATTCTCCTACATATTTAGCAATATCGGCTTTCATACCCGATCACCAAAAATGTTTCTTGAGATCTTTGTACATCTTTCCCGCTCTAGGATGTATTGAGTATCTGGTTTTATGTGCTTCCTTAAGTACCATTTCTCTCATATCTCCAAACTTTGGTACCCAAATTCTTCCAGCCCTATACCGGGTTCTGTCTTCCCGAATATTAAGATGTTTTTCCGATCCTTTGGGTATTTCATCCTTCAACTATCCCCTTTTATAACCTCCTGTTGTGCCTCTTTTATTTGAGTAGTAAGGTTAGTATAAATAATTATATTCATAGCTTTTACTCGTATAGGTTCTCTATCCTTTCTGCTCAAGGCGTCGGCTACCACATTTGCCTTCCCCGGGTGGTAACGAATCTCAAAGTCGTAATCATTCAACAGTTCAATCCACCTATGCTGTCTCATGTTCAGTTGTTTCTGATTAAATATATGTTGGAGAATTTTGTGGTCGGTGTATATAATACTTTTGACACCATATAAGTGTTGGAATTCATCATATTAACAAGTTTCATATAAGTACATGTCAAAACCGATTTCAACATTTAAGCGGAAGCATTTTATAAACAAATTAATATGAAGTTAACCTTTTTATTTGAATTCCATGAATGCATCAAGTCATGAAATTATGCTTACAAATAATAACTAGGAAGTAAGAATGTATTTACCTCCTCAAGTCAATTGAGGGTGTGTATGAAGAACAAAGTGATGAACAATGTGTAAAAGCCCAAGCTTTCGATGCACCAACACTACCCTTAATGTAGTTAGGCTTTAGAACCTTAGTGAACTAGTAAACCAAGCTTCCAACCCACTTGTTTCTTCTACCAAAAAACCGGACAGCAGCTGCCCAAATGATGATGACGAATGAAGTCTCAAAATGATGAAACCTCAAGGAGAAATACCCCAAACTTATCACCAACACCTTGAAGTTTAGTTAGGATTTTATTACACTAGGAAATGAGTTTTTATTTTCACACAATACTCCTTCTCTTACTCTAAAAAAGTCGGCCAGCTGCTGCAGAATATGAGAGAGGAGTCTTTTTAATTACTTGATGTTTTTGAATGCATGTAGAAGTCCAACTTTGGTACAAGATACAAGCATGCTTATTAGGACTTGTGCCACCTTAAACTTAACAAAAAAAACAAGGCATGGGTGTGTTTCTTGGGCACAAAAACCGTCCACCCATGGGGTGGTCAAAAGAGTTTTTAATTTTTTTATAAAACATGTTATTTTTATACATGTAATAAAACCCATGAATATTTGTTAAGTTAATTTCCTTTTATAAACCATTTTATGAAATATAACACAACTTAATTATTTAAAACCTATAAATAATTAAATCCTCATCAAATAAATTATCCAAATAATTTATCTCAAGTAATAATATTTTAGAAAACCGATTTTCTAAAATCCAAGCGTCGCGTATACATTTAATGATCCATTCATTAAATACAATTAAGGTATCGGCAAGCTTGTTATTGGGTATGACCCGACTTGGATCATAACATATTAGCCGCATTAATTTAAATATGTCTCTCGGGCATATGAAAAACCTTCAATCTCCCACTTGCACGAGAAACATAAGAAATTAATGCAAGTGATGGATACCACCTAACGACCGTCCATCACCCCCAATATGTTATGACTTTGTGCCATTCAATAACATCATCCCTTTCGAGTTCCATCTCGAATACGAATAGGTGAATCTTTCATTCTATCCTTTTGTCCTAGATGTCATGTTAAATCCAAGAGACACAGAGTGATCACTCTCTTTTAGATTTAACTTTATCAGGCCTTAGACATCTGACTCTCAACAAATAAGAGGGACAAATTCCATCTTGGCTACATACGTCCTAGACACTACACTTTGTACCATACCTGAAGCCTCCCTTATGAGCTACCTTTTCAGAATAGCGTAGGAAAGAATCAAGGCATGATATTCGGTGAATATCTGAACCCAATATGTATCTCAGGTCAGAGGATAAAATGATATTCTCCTTTACTCAAGATTACATGTGATCAACCACAAAGGTTCCATACTGTAAATCTTGAGAGCGGGTCTTCCAATATTTGTATCCCACAAATATCTATGAACCTTGGTTGCAACCTTGCCCTACATTCAGTCCGTGAATGTATACCAATCCAAGTTCATAATAGTCTAAACCTCACACTTGTTCCCACGAATGTGATCGACTACGGAATTTAGAATAATTACTTATTCATGGATAAAATATGCAAAATAGGAACATGACTCTAAATAAATTAATACCATAATTATATTAATGAGTTTGAATAATTTCGTTCCGTTACAATACTTAAAACATATCATGACCAATCACTAGAATATCGAAGCCCTAATGCACAAACATGTCCTGCATGTTTTGATCCATGTAAGAGCTTCGTGAGAGGATCCGCTATATTAAGATCTGTGTGAACTTTGCGAATACATATCTTTCCCTTTTCAACTTCATCCCTTATGTAGTTGAATCTCCGCTCAATGTGACGGGTCTTTTGATGAGCACGAGGTTCTTTGATTTGAGCAATCGCACCCTCGTTGTCACAAAAGATCTCAAGAGGGTCCTGAATGGAAGGGACTACTCCTAAGTCGTCGATGAATTTCTTCATCCATGCAGCTTCCTGAGCTGCCAATGATGCGGTGATGTACTCTGACTCTGTAGTGGATAGAGCAACAACATCCTGTTTTGAACTCTTCCAAGAGACCGCACCTCCATTTAATGTGAAGACATAACCGGATTGTGATCGAGAATCATCACGATCAGTTTGGAAACTCGCATCCACGTAACCTTTTACAGTGAGTTCCTCCTCACCAGACCCATATATCAGAAACATATCCTTAGTCCTCCTAAGGTATTTCAATATACTTTTAACAGCAATCCAATGACTGTTTCCTGGGTTATTCTGGTATCTACTTGTCAGGCTAAGAGCGCATGACACATCCGGTCTAGTGCATATCATTGCATACATGATTGACCCAATGGCAGAAGCATATGGGACTTTCTTCATTCTCTCCTGTTCATCTTTCGTGGTGGGGCACTGAGATGAACTGAGAAGTGTTCCCTTTTGAATAGGTACCAAACCTTTCTTAGAGTTCTCCATCTTGAACCTTTTCAAGATCTTTTCAATGTATGCACTTTGATTTAAACCTATCAGTTTCTTGGATCTATCCCTGTAGATCCCAATCCCCAAAACGTATTGTGCTTCTCCAAGATCCTTAATGGAGAAGCATTTGCTTAACCAAGTTTTAACACCTTGCATTGCTGGAATATCATTTCCAAATAACAATATATCATCCACATATAGTACAAGGAACATGATAGTGGTCCCACCAGCTTTCTTGTATACACAAGCTTCATCACCATTTTTAATGAAGCCAAATTTCTTGGCCTCCTCATTAAAACGATGATTCCACATTCTAGATGCTTGTTTCAATCCGTAGATTGACTTCTTTAACTTGCATACCTTTTTAGGATATTTCGGATCAACAAAACCCTCAGGCTGAACCATATAGACATCTTCCTCAAGATGTCCGTTTAGGAAGGCGATCTTGACATCCATCTGCCATATTTCATAATCATAATGAGCAGCAATGGCAAGTAATATCCTAATAGACTTTAGCATCGCCACAGGCGAAAAAGTTTCATCATAGTCAACCCCTTGAGTTTGAGTGAAACCTTTTGCTACAAGTCTAGCTTTATATGTATCCAAGTTTCCATGTATGTCGGTTTTCATTTTGAACAGCCATTTACAATCAACTAGCCTAGAGCCAGGATGTTGCGCAACAAGTTCCCAAACTTGGTTGTCATACATGGATTGCATCTCAGCGTTCATGGCTTCCTGCCATTTATCTTTATCAATCCTTGATAAAGCATCTTGGTAGTTTATTGGTTCATCCAAATCAACCACATAGCAACCATCCATGAGAAACCCATATCTCTCAGGAGGATTACTAATCCTACCAGATCTGCGAACGTCTTGTGTATTTTGATCATCCATCTGATCACTCTCAACATTTTCATGTTGAGTGCTAGTGTCAGCCAATTGTGTATCATCTACTTGATCTTGAACCTCTTCAAGATCTATCTTCCTTTCACTATTTCCTTCCATTAGGAACTTAGTTTCAAGGAATTCCGCCTTTCGAGCAACAAATACATTTTGCTCGGTTGGATCATAGAAATAGTATCCCATATCATCCTTGGGATATCCTATGAAGATACACTTCCTGGATCGAGCATTCAACTTATTAGGGACGTAACGCTTAGGATAAGCTTCACATCCCCATACCTTTAAGTATGATATAGATGGAGGTTTTTCAAACCACATCTCATGAGGTGTTCGTTCCACTTTCTTGGTTGGGGCCATATTTAAAATACGAGCCGCGGAGCATAGACAATAACCCCAAAATGATAGAGGTAACGAGCTTCTAGCCATCATAGATCGAACCATATCCATTAGGGTTCGGTTCCTCCTTTCGGAAACTCCATTAAGTTGTGGTGTCCCGGGTGGAGTAAGTTGTGAGATAATCCCACAACTTCTAAGATGATCTTGGAAAGCATCGCTCAGGTATTCACCTCCTCTATCGGTACGAAGTACCTTGATTGTCTTATTGAGTTGATTTTGTACTTCGCTTTGATATTCTTTGAATGCTTCAAAAGTTTCGTCCTTATGTCTTAACAAGTAGACATATCCAAAACGACTGAAGTCATCAATGAAGTAACGAAGTATCTTTCACCATTCCTAGCTATGGGCTTAAAGGGTCCACATACATCCGAATGTATTAATCCCAATAAGTCCTTAGCCCTTTCATAGGTCCCTTTGAAAGGTGCTTTAGTCATTTTGCCTTGTAAACAAGATTCACACACATCAAATGAGTCCATCTCATTTGATTTCAAGAGTCCATTCTTTTGAAGTGTATGCATTCGGTTCTTATTTATGTGACCAAGGTGAGAATGCCATAAGTAGGAATCACTCAAATCCCTTTTGAGTTTCTTGGTGCTAGTATGGTATATTGAGCTACTAGATGATGTATCATCATGAACCAATTCATAAATTCCATTTGAAGGCGAAGCCTTAAAATAGAATACATTATCTAAATAAACGTGTATATCATCATTAACAAAATTAAGATAAAAACCACATTGTTTTAAACGGGAAACTGAAATAATGTTTCGACATAAATCTGGTGCATACAAAACATTGTTCAAAATAAGTTCCAAACCACTTGGAAGCTTTAATACAAAGTCTCCTTGAGCCTTCACTTGCACTTTGGCTCCATTGCCCATGAAGAGACTTGATGTTCCCGTTTGCTTGCTACTTCTTTTGAACCCCTGCAAAGAATTGCAAATGTGAGTTCCACATCCAGTGTCTAATACCCATGTATTAGAAGAAGTAATACTAAGCTCTATATATACCATATATATATTACCTGAGGATTGCCCCGCATCCCTCTTTTCCTTCAACTCCTTAAGGTAGACCAGGCAGTTTCGTTTCCAGTGACCCATTTCACCGCAACCGAAACACGGGTCTTCCTTGGGGTTTGCTTGTCCGGCAACCTTTTGCTTCTTGTTCTTGTTTTTGGTTGGGGTAACCATCTTCCCCTTTCCCTTGCCTTGATGAGCGGGTCCTTTCCTTTTAGCCGCCTTAGGCTTAGAGGTGTTATTACCTTTGGACCCACCATCATTGATCATTAGCACGGGTGAAGCCCTTTTACCCATGCTAGTTTCGGCCGTCCTTAACATGCCATGAAGTTCACCAATGGTCTTATCCATCCCATTCATATTGTAATTAATTACAAATTGGTCAAACCTCTTTGACAAGGAGTTTAGGATAAGATCGGTGGCTAACTCATTAGAAATGTTGAGATTAAGACGGTTTGCGCGATCAATAAGGCTCTTCATTTTGAGGACATAAGATGAAATGGATTGGGTGTCATCCATACGACATGCATGTAGTGCTCGAACGGTCTCGAAGCGCTCGACACGTGCTTGTTGAAGGAACATCTCCTTCAATTGCGTGATCATGTCGTATGCAGTATGATGCTCGAAATCCTTTTGAAGTTCGGGTATCATAGTCCCAAACATTAGGCAAGCAACTTGCACCGAATCGGCACAATACTTATCCCAATAAGCCATGCCTTCCGTATCATCCTCGTCGGGTTGATCGGGAATGGGGTCCTCCAACACATACGCCTTATCCTCGAGTTTGAGGACAATCCTAAGATTGCGGAACCAATCCATAAAGTTCGTATGGTTGAGTTTGTCTTTCTCGAGGAGAGACCTTAATGATAGGTTGTGTAAGTTAATTGGTGCATTTTGCGTGTTGTTGATGTTATTGGCGGCCATCTACAAAATTTAACAAAGTTCATTTAAGTATTGATTTTAAATTTAATAAACAATACCCTTTTATATTTTAATTGACATATTAAATATTAGAATCCAACGGTAAATCAAATTTCGGTTAGGTGACCTTTATCCCATTATTTGATTTAGCTAGGTAGTCATAATGACAATTGCAATCCTTTTGCAACTTCTAAATTATGGGATCATGCAATCCTTTTGCATGGCATATTTATTCCATCAACGCCTATTTATTCCTCATGCTTCGGTGACCCTAAGTTCATGATTCCCAAATCAGGTCGTCCTACTTGTGTAAACATGTAAAATCAACATACAAGTGGTTAGGTGACCTTTATCCCACAAGCATGCGAATTTTACCTTAACCATATTAGTTAGTTCATAATGGTTAGGTGACCTTTATCCCATTATGAGTTCCCTACTATGTTCAAGTGTTCCCACAAAAGGATGGCGTTTAACTTGTTTACCTTGTTTTAGTTAAGGGATTTTAAGTTTTCATAAATTCTAGTTTAAGAAAACATTTTGCCATATACCAACATGCATTTGGTGTATAGCACAATATGAAAAACCAATTTTCATGTCTTAGTAGTAAAACCAATTACTTGATATAAACCATTTAATATACATTGTCATCATGTCCTTAATAACCATTTATTAGTGTTCTTTTGTTGTTTTTAATATAACCAATTATAATGTCATTTTGCAAGTTGTTCACATGTGATATTCTTGTATCAACCACAATAATCATACAAGCATGCATAACAACAATGTTCACAATCAAGCCAAAGTGGTGAACACTTGTTTAGCCGAAAACAAGTGTTACCGGTTAAGGGTAAAACACAAAGTAAGAGATTTACAAATCTCCCACTAACTTTTGCATCCATATGCTCCATCTTGTGTTCTTCATTCATCATCTTGAATCTTCTTTTCTTTTTACAAAAAAAAAAAATACAACCTAATACATTTTTTTTCTAGGAAAAAGAAATTACAACCTAATCTATTTTACATACCAAAATAAAATAAATTACATTGCCAAATTACAAGATTATTACAAACCAAATGAATGAATAAATATTACAAACCATAAGAATGAATAAATTAACCAAATCATACACACATCCAACCACAAGGTCAAGGCTTGATTGTGAACAACAACTAACAACAAAACATGACCAAATTTGAAGCTCCAAACCCTTTTGGAAGCCACATAAATTCGGCCATTTTAACATCCCACCCAAAACCCAAAATTTTTACATTCTAGTTTCATGCATGTTACTAGATTGTAATCTAAATGGGTTTTCAAGCCAAACACAAGAAGCATATTTCTATGACCTCGGCTCTAGATACCATTGTTGGAATTCATCATATTAACAAGTTTCATATAAGTACATGTCAAAACCGATTTCAACATTTAAGAGGAAGCATTTTATAAACAAATTAATATGAAGTTAACCTTTTTATTTGAATTCCATGAATGCATTAAGTCATGAAATTATGCTTACAAATAATAACTAGGAAGTAAGAATGTATTTACCTCCTCAAGTCAATTGAGGGTGTGTATGAAGAACAAAGTGATGAACAATGTGTAAAAGCCCAAGCTTTCGATGCACCAACACTACCCTTAATGTAGTTAGGCTTTAGAACCTTAGTGAACTAGTAAACCAAGCTTCCAACCCACTTGTTTCTTCTACCAAAAAACCGGACAGCAGCTGCCCAAATGATGATGACGAATGAAGTCTCAAAATGATGAAACCTCAAGGAGAAATACCCCAAACTTATCACCAACACCTTGAAGTTTAGTTAGGATTTTATTACACTAGGAAATGAGTTTTTATTTTCACTCAATACTCCTTCTCTTACTCTAAAAAAGTCGGCCAGCTGCTGCAGAATATGAGAGAGGAGTCTTTTTAATTACTTGATGTTTTTGAATGCATGTAGAAGTCCAACTTTGGTACAAGATACAAGCATGCTTATTAGGACTTGTGCCACCTTAAACTTAACAAAAAAAACAAGGCATGGGTGTGTTTCTTGGGCACAAAAACCGTCCACCCATGGGGTGGTCAAAAGAGTTTTTTAATTTTTTTTATAGAACATGTTATTTTTATACATGTAATAAAACCCATGAATATTTGTTAAGTTAATTTCCTTTTATAAACCATTTTATAAAATATAACACAACTTAATTATTTAAAACCTATAAATAATTAAATCCTCATCAAATAAATTATCCAAATAATTTATCTCAAGTAATAATATTTTAGAAAACCGATTTTCTAAAATCCAAGCGTCGCGTATACATTTAATGATCCATTCATTAAATACGATTAAGGTGTCGGCAAGCTTGTTATTGGGTATGACCCGACTTGGATCATAACATATTAGCCGCATTAATTTAAATATGTCTCTCGGGCATACGAAAAACCTTCAATAAGTAGTGCCTCCAATTATTTAATGCAAAAACAACAATGCCTAATTCCAAATCGTGAGTCGTATAATTTTGCTCATGAATCTTCAATTGTCTGGACACATAAGCAATTACTTTTGTTCGTTACATTAATACACAACCGAGACCTTGCTTTGATGCGTCACAATAAATCACAAAATCATCATTCCCTTCAGGCAATGACAATATAGGTGCCGTAGTTAACTTTTTCTTCAACAATTGAAACGCTTTCTCTTGCTCATCCTTCCATTCAAATTTCTTCCCTTTATGCGTTAATGCAGTCAAGAGTTTTGCTATTTTGGAAAAATCATGGATGAATCTTCTATAGTAACTAGCCAATCCTAAAAATTGGCGTATATGCTTCGGAGTTTTCGGGGTTTCCCAATTTTCAACGGTTTTAATCTTTGATGGAATCAACCTGAATACCTTCTTTGTTCACTACGTGTCCGAGGAAATGAACTTCTTCCAACCAAAATGCACACTTTGAAAACTTAGCGTACAATTTTTCTTTCCTCAACAATTCTAGCACTTTTCTTAAATGTTCTTCGTGTTCTTGATCATTCTTTGAGTAAATAAGTATGTCATCAATGAAGACAATGACAAACTTGTCAAGATATGGTCCACACACTCGGTTCATAAGGTCCATGAACATAGCTGGTGTGTTAGTCAACCCAAACGGCATAACCATAAACTCGTAATGACCGTAACGCATTCTAAAAGCAGTCTTCAAAATATCATCCTCCTTCACCCACATTTGATGATACCCAGAACGTAAATCGATCTTCGAATAAACTGACGAGCCTTGTAGTTGATCAAATAAGTTGTCGATTCTTGGTAGTGGATAATGGTTCTTGATGGTAAGTTTGTTCAACTCTTGGTAGTCGATACACAACCTGAATGTACCATCCTTATTTTTGACAAACAACACAGGAGCTCTCCACGGTGATGTGTTTGGTCGAATGAAACCACGCTCTAAAAGTTCTTGCAATTGGCTCTGGAGTTCCTTCAATTCGTTGGGTGCGAGTCTGTATGGAGCACGAGCTATCGGTGCAGCTCCTGGTACAAGATCTATTTGAAATTCAACAAATCGGTGTGGAGGTAGTCCCGGTAATTCTTTCAGAAATACATCAGGAAATTCTTTTGCGACGGGAACATCACTGATGTCCTTTTCTTCGGTATTGATTTTCTCGACGTGTGCTAGAACAGCATAGCAACCTTTTCTTATTAGTTTATGCGCCTTCAAATTACTAATAAGATTTAGCTTCGCGTTGCTCTTTTCTCCGTACACCATTAAGGGTTTTCCTTTTTCTCGTACAATGCGAAATGCATTTTTGTAACAAACGATCTCTGCTTTCACTTCTCTCAACCAGTCCATGCTGATTATGACATCAAAACTCCCTAACTCTACTGGTATCAAATCAATCTTAAACGTTTCGGTAACCAGTTTAATTTCTCGATTTCGACATATATTATCTGCTGAAATTAATTTTCCGTTGGCTAATTCGAGTACAAATTTATTATCCAAAGGTGTCACTGGGCAACTTAATTTAGCACAAAAATCCCTACTCATATAGCTTCTATCCGCACCCGAATCAAATAAAACATAAGCAGGTTTATTGTCAATAAGAAACGTAACCATAACAAGCTCCGGGTCTTCCTGCGCTTCTGCCGCATTAATATTCAAAACTCTTCCGCGACCTTGCCCATTAGTATTCCCCTGATTTGGGCACGTAGTTTTGAATTGGCCTTTCTTCCCGCATCCGAAACAAACAATGTGGGCATTATTTGTTCCTCCAGCCGTTGGTCCGAAAGTTTCACACTTCGTCGCACCATGACCCGGTCTTTTATATTTGGTACATACAACCTTACAGTATTTATTCGGATGATATCCATCACACCTATAGCATGGAGTTTTCTGATTGTTGTCGCCATTATTGTTATTGAGATTGTTATTGGGATTGTTGTTGTTGTTATTGTTGTTGGGACGGTTATTGTAGTTGTTGTTGGGATTGCGATTATTGTTGTTGCGATTGATGTTGTGGTTGTTGGGATAGTTATTGTGATTGTGGTTGTGATTTTTGTTGTTGTTGTATTGGTGACTCTTATGACTGGTTTCTTCCCACTTTCTCTTGACTTGCTTCACTTTGGCCTCTTCGGTCGCCTGCTCTTTAATCCTACCCTCAATTTGGTTCACTAGTTTGTGAGCCATTCGACTTGCCTTTTGTATGGAGGTGGGCTCGTGTGAACTCACATCTTCTTGAATCCTTTCCGGTAACCCTTTTACAAATGCGTCGATCTTCTCTTCTTCGTCTTCGAACGCTCTGGGACACAATAGGCACAACTCTGTGAATCGTCGTTCGTACGTGGTGATATCGAAACCTTGCATTCGTAATCCTCTAAGCTCTACCTTGAGCTTATTGACCTCGTTTCTGAGACGATACTGCTCATTCATCAAGTGCTTGAATGCTGACCACGGTAGTGCGTAAGCAGCATCTTGTCCTACCTGCTCAAGATAGGTATTCCACCATGTTAACGCAGTACCTATGAAGGTATGCGTAGCGTACTTTACTTTGTCTTCTTCAGTACATTTACTTATGGCAAACACTGATTCAACCTTCTCGGTCCACCGTTTCAATCCGATTGGACCCTCGGTTCCATCAAATTCCAAAGGTTTGCAGGCAGTGAATTCTTTGTAGGAGCATCCTACACGATTTCTAGTGGCATTAGATCCATTGCTAGTTTCAGAGTTATTGTTGTTATTTCGCATTGTAGCCTGCACTGCGGCTACATTTGCAGCAAGGAAAACACGGAAGTCTTCCTCGGTCATATTCAGAGTATTTCGAGTAGTCGGTGCCATTTCCTTCAAAAAATAATCAAATGAATCAAGTTAATCATACAGAATATTAAGAGTAGTTAATAGTATTTTGTAGCATGATATGAACTCATTTATAAAAGCTTTTTCTTCATAATAGCGTTTTATAAGTTATAATTCGGGTAGTACCTACCCGTTAAGTTCATACTTAATAGCTAATATACAATTCAACTACTACAATTCTATATGAAAAACCGATAATAATATTTCACGCTCCAACTTTTATACAATATTTTACAAACATACATTACTGCAAATTTTACATATAGCATGAAATATAGCACACAATAACTTTGATACAAGGTAGTTGCGAAGGAAATTCCAGTTAATACGCAAGTCGTTCAGCAAAGGTAATAAAAACACGTAATTCATAGGTCCAGAAACAGGTCACACATTCTGGTTTTACTAATATTATTTCCCATCCTTGGTCTTGTAGAAAATAACCGTTGTTGCCGTTGGCTAGACAGCATGTTGTAACGTCGTCAAAAGGATGAGGGTTACGTAATGCCCAACAGCCCTGTAACAATCTAAAAACCTTGTTTCTCACTCTAACTACTGAATCTGTCACTTGTGGGAATGTTTTATTTAACAGTTGTAATCCGATGCTCTTTTTCTCAATTTGGCGAGAAGCGAACATTACTAATCCGTAACCATAACATGCTTCTTTAAATTGCATGTTTGAAGCTCTTTCTAATACATGAAGTCCTATGTTGGGATAGGTTGAGTCAAAATAGGTTCTCAACCCGTAGCGTAAAATTGCATCTGGGTTTCCCGCACTAAATGCCTTAAAGAAAACTCGGCGTAACTTAAAGTCTCCCCAATGTGATATACCCCATCTTTCAAAGGAAAGCCTCTTATAAACTAAGGCATGCCTGAATGACTTTCAAACGTTCGACAAAATAATTTTTTCGTAAATAATTGTGCTGATGAATTATGCCCGACTCTAGACAAGATTTCATCAATCATATCCCCTGGTAGGTCTTCTAAAATTTTTGGTTGTCTATCCTTAACGTCCATTTTTGTTTTTATACTGTAATACTGTAAAAGATAATTAACAAACAATACAAGCAATTTTTACATATCTTAAAAGTACAAGCACACAACAATACATATATTACACATCATGATTACAACTCTTTATTCCGACTAACTCGTTTCTTCTTCTTCGGACTTGGTTCGTTTGGCTAATTTCCTAGGGATACATGGTGATCCTCTAATACGAGCCGTCATTTTCACAAATGGTTTAGAAAAACCTGGTGGCCTAGATGTTCCCGGATTATTGTTAAAATCTAAGAAATACGGGCGTTTACGATACACATAAAGTTCATCAGGGTCGGAATCAGGTTTCTCTATTTTGATGCACTTTCCCTTATTATTCTCTTTTGTCTTATTAAATTGAGTTGGGGTAATTTCTATAACATCATCGGAATCCTCGTCGGGATGCGATTCATCAGAAAATTGGTAATTTTCCCAATATTTTGCTTCCTTGGCGGAAACACCATTGACCATTTTTAACTTTGGTTCATTGGTTGAGGATTTATTTAATCATTTTACTATAGGTATTAATATTTCTTCCTCCGGAACCTTTTCTTCTTCTGGTTCCTCTTCTTCCGGTTCCTCCTCTTCCGGTTCCTCTTCTTCCGGTTCCTCCTCTTCCGGTTCCTCTTCGGGAATTTGTGAATCTTCCCAAAATATATTCGACTCTTCATTATTATTAGGTGAGTCGATAGAATTTGTACTAGAGGTAGACATCTATCACACAATATCAAACACGTTAAGAGATTAATATTTCACATAATATTTACATGTTAGTAATATGTAGTTTCCAACAAAAAGTGTTAAGCAATCGTTTTTAAAGAAAAAACGGTCGAAATCCAGACTCACTAATGCATCCTAACCAACTCAATAAGACACACTAATGCAATTTTCTGGTTCTCTAAGACCAACGCTCTGATACCAACTGAAATGTCCCGTTCATATTGATAATAAACGTTCCATATTAATTGATTTCGTTGCAAGGTTTTGACTTCTATATGAGACGTTTTTCAAAGACTGCATTCGATTTTAAAATAAACCATAACCTTTAAAATATTACGACGATTATCAAATAATGATAATCTAAAATATAGCATTTTCACACGACCATTACATAATGGTTTACAATAATATTACACATCAATATATGTCTTCGAATGCAGTTTTTAAACAATATTATACAAGCATGCTAACTCCAACTCTTGTCCATAAATTAGCATGCAATAACAGAAGCTCTTAATAATCACCTGAGAATAAACATGCTTTAAACGTCAACAAAAATGTTGGTGAGTTATAAGTTTAGCCTATATATTTATCAAATCGTAATAATAGACCACAAGATTTTTATTTCCATTTCTCAATAACATACAAACTGCATAAAAATCATTCATATGATGAACACCTGGTAACCGACATTAACAAGATGTGTATAGAATATCCCATCATTCCGGGACTCACATCGGATATGATAAATCGAAGTACTAAAGCATCCGTAACTTGGATGAGGGTTGTTGGGCCAAATAGACCTATCTTTAGGATTCACGTCAATTGGTGGCAATTATCATAAACACCAATTCTTAGGCTACCAAGCTAAAAAGGGGCATATTCGGTTCGATAATTCAACATAGAATGTAATTTCGATCACCTGTGTCTATTTTGTAAAATATTTTTAAAACTGCATGTATTCTCATCCCAAAAATAATAGATTTCAAAAGTGGGACTATAACTCACTTTCACGTATTTTCACTTTGTTGGAAAATAAGACTTGGCCACTGGTCGATTCACAAACCTATAACAAATATGTACATATATATCAAAGTATGATCGAAATATATTCACAACATTTTTATTACGTTTTAATGATTTAAGTTTGTTAAGTTAACAGTCCAACGTTAGTAATCTACAACTAGTTGTCCACAGTTAGATGTATAAAAATAAATCAATATATATTATCTCGAATCAATCCACGACCCAGGGTATACAAGTCTCAGGCTAGATCACAACTCAAAGTATATATATTATTTTGGAATCAACCTTAACCATGTATAGCTAACTCAAGCATTACTGCATTGTTCAATATCGTCATATTATTTTTACTACAAAATATAGTATAGTGAGTTCATTTGATACCCTTTTACTCTTTACATTTTTGGGACTGAGAATAAATGCGCTGCTTTTATAACTGCTCTATTAAATGCTTTTGAAATATATTTTGAACTGAGAATACATGAATTTCTTTTATAAATGTTTGACGAGATAGACACAAGCAAAACATTCCACGAATGAATTATGTAGACATGATAATTGCCACCATTTATTATGTGGACATGATAATTGCCACCATTGAATTATGTGGACATGATAATTACCACCATTGAATTATGTGGACATGATAATTGCCACCATTGAATTATGTGGACATGATAATTACCACCATTGAATTATGTGGACATGATAATTTCCACCAATTGATGGGAATGTTATGTATCGAGAGAATGATTTTTATACACATGTTATGTGTATTATATTTTGTACACGAGATATGTGTACGGCTACTAAGATTTATGAAAAATGAATTTCGTATACGAGAAAGGTGTACTGTATTTAAAAGATATCGCATTTACATTATAGGTGGGTGTAGGATTCGGGCCCATTTGTACCATACAGCATTTAAATCTTGTGGTCTATCAAAATGATGAATTTTATTGTTTTATGATAAACCTATGAACTCACCAACCTTTTGGTTTACACTTGAAAGCATGTTTATTCTCATGTATGAAAGAAATCTTCCGCTGTGCATATGCTCATTCTAGAGATATTACTTGGAGTCATTCATAGCATATTTCAGAAGACGTTGCATTCGAGTCATTGAATTTATCAAGATTATTATTAAGTCAATTATAGTTGGATATATTATGAAATGTAATGCATGCCGTCAACTTTCGATGCAAAGAAAGTTTGTCTTTTAAAAACGAATGCAATGTTTGTAAAATGTATCATATAGAGGTCAAATACCTCGCGATGTAACCAAATGTAATGTATTCATCCTGATGGATTATGATGGGTCCTTTCAGTTGGTATCAGAGCGGTGGTCTTAGCGAACTAGGTCTTGCATTAGTGTGTCTAACTGATAGTTGTTAGGATGCATTAGTGAGTCTGGACTTCGACCGTGTCTGCATGTCAAAAGTTTTGCTTATCATTTCGTGTCAAAAATTACATACTTATCATTCTTAGTCTAGACACATCTTGAAATGACCCGTTCATATATATTATAAACGATTCACAATAGTTGATTACATCGTGAGGTATTTGACCTCTATATGATACACTTTACAAACATTGCATTTGTTTTTAAAAGACAAACTTTCTTTACAACAAAAGTTGACGGCATGCACACCATTTCATAATACATCCAACTATAATTGACATAATAATAATCTTGATGAGCTCAATGACTAGAATGCAACATCTTTCAAAATATGCCATGAATGACTCCAAGTAATATCCTTAAAATGAGCTACTGCACATTGGAAGATTTCTTTAATACCTGAGAATAAACATGCTTTAAAGTGTCAACCAAAAGGTTGGTGAGTTCATAGGTTTATCATAACAATCATTTCAATATATTAATAGACCACAAGATTTCCGTTTATAAATATATGTACACTAGCAAGTGTATAAAAGTATTCTATAAGTTGTAGGCACCCGGTAACAAGCCTTAACGTTCATGTTTTACCCTCTGAAGTACACCAGATCAGGTGTGTTTAAAATAACCTCGAAGTACTAAAGCATCACATAGTCAGGATGGGGTTTGTCAGGTCCAATAGATCTATCTTTAAGATTCGCGCCTACCGTACATAGACAAGTAGTTTAATGTTACCAAGCTAAGGGTATATTTCTGGTTTAAACCCACGTAGAATTAGTTTTAGTACTTGTGCCTATTTCGTAAAACATTTATACAAATAGCGCATGTATTCTCAGTCCCAAAAATATATATAAAAGGGAGCAAATGAAACTCACCATACTGTATTTCGTAGTAAAAATACATATAACGTCATTTAACAAGTGCAAGTTTGGCCTCGGATTCACGAACCTATATTAATTATATATATTTATATGTTGGTCAATATTTGTCTAACAATTTTTGGTCAAGTCATAGTGTACCACAATCCTAATGCTCGAGACTAATATGCAAACGTCAACAAAAGTCAACTTGACCCAAAATGACTTCTAAAATTTATACGTGTTTATTATATAACTTAACTATAGTCGTTTTATATATTTAAATATATTTATTAGATTTTATAATAATAAAAGTCATTTATTAATAAAAATTTATATTAACGTTTATATATGATAAAATATACTTTTATATATCTTAAGTAGTAAAATTTATAAAGTTCACTTAATATTGTAAAACTATAGTGGTAAGTATTATTAATGTAATTATATTACGCGTGGTGAAAAATATCTTTGTATCCCCTATTTATTTGATAAAATAATATTGATCATAATAATAATAAGTAAAAGTTGTATTATTTTGTAATAATAATTATTATTATTCAATAAAAAAATAACAATATTTATATTTACTAAAAATGTTATTATGATAAAATGATAATACTAACATAATAGTAATAATGATATTTTAAAATAACAATGATATTTCTATTAAAATAATAACGACGATAGTAATAATAATCATTTTAACAATAATACTAAAATTCAGTTGACTATAACTTCTAATCCGTTCATCGAAACCATTCAATATCTAAATGAAAAGTTCTTAATTTTTTGCCAGCTTTCCAATGACATGCATATCATATACCCTATCTCAGTAGCATATGTATCTAATTCAGGATTCAACAAACCTATCTAAGGACAATATCGAATGTACAAGCATGCATAATCCTATATAGTCGAGCACTAGTCCGGGATACACTATTGATATATAAAAGTTAAGTTATGAGTACTCACGTATCAATATTGAGATTCAATATTGAAGGAAAGTACGTAGACGCAACGGAGATGATAAACACTAGATTGACCTCACGAGCATACCCATGAACCATACCCATCACTTCCATAGCTATAACCCATAATTTCCTTACCTTCGACTCATTCAAAAAACTATTTTGAAATCACTCGGACATCACTCCGTCGTAATATTTTATGTATACTAATAATATCTTGAAATAATACAGAGAAAATATATATATATATATATATATATATATATATATATATATATATATATATATATATATATATATATATATATATATATATATATATATATATTTGTAAATCGATTGAGAGAGTTTAGAGAAATATATTTTCGAGTTTCTATGAAATAATGAAACCTATTGAATTCTATTTATAATTGATTTTTGAATTATTAAAGTGAATTATTAAAGTATTAATTATTAAAGTGAATTATTAAAGTATGAATTATTAAAGTGAATTATTAAAGTATGAATTATTAATGTGAATTATTAAAGTTAAAGTAAAGTAAAAGTAAAGTAAAGGTAAAGTTAAAGCATAGTAAAAGTATAAAAACTATGTATGTATAATACGCGTATAAATATATATAATATTAATTTAAATAGTTATATATATTTAATGAAATAAAATATAAATATCGTTATATTTATTATACTGGTTAAGTAATGAGTTGTCAAAAGTGATTCTAGATATTTATAAAAGTTATATACGTTTTAATAATAAAGTTCTTTTTAAACTGAAAACGTTTTTGTACGTTTGAAAATAGATTAATAGAATATTATGGAAACCAATTCTCCACTAGCTTTTGTCTAACTTTCGTAAATGACACTTTTTATTTTTATTTATAGATAGCTTTATAAATTATTCCGAATATCGTTAAGAGGAATAGATTTTCTCAAATCATAGTGGACCTCTCAACAGAGACTTGTAATCACAATTCAATGTTTCTGATAATTCAATCATTTAATATATATTTTTTAATTTCATCGATAATCATATTGAAACAAATACGTTCATATAAAGCATTATACATTTAAATACTTTGTTGACATTTTCAATTTATAACATATACACATATACATACATATTCATATATGTTCATTTAATGGTTCGTGAATCATTGGAATTTGGTCGAGGTTTAAATGAATGTATAAACATAGTTTAAAATCCTTGAGATTTAAATTAACAAACATTGCTTATCTTGTCAGAATAATATAAAGATAAAGTTTAAATTTAGTCGGAAATTTCCGGGTCGTCACAGTACCTACCCGTTAAAGAAATTTCGTCCCCGAAATTTGATAAAGGTCATTATGGCTAATAATGAGAATGTTATTATGACAATTATGAAGTTTTATTATGTCTAAGAAGTATGGATAAAATAATTCGATTACTCGAAGCGTATGAGGGAAGTTATCGTAAATGAAGGAAATAAGATTATAGTGATTCGTCATATCTTTTGACGTCATCACAATTGATCCCCGAATTTAAAGAAAATCTTTGTAATCTATGTTGGATTTGATGCTTCGGTGATTAAGGAGATTATGATTCTCTTCGAATTAATACGATAATCCATCTTGATTTCTCTGTCGGGTATTTCACTATAAATCCACCTCCTTCGTTTCCTTACAACTCACACCTTCTATTCTTTCTCCCTCAACTCATATTTTAAAGTATTTGTCAATATGCTTCATCCAGTACTGATTCTCGATATACTCCTCACTTTCATATCTGTCGTTCTTCTTTTTCATCTGCCTCCGGAATAATCTATTTACTTCTACTATACTCTCGGTTTTATAGTGTTTTTAGTTCTTCCGTGTCTTTATATTGCTATATGCATCGATATATACGGTTTATAATTTTTGGGTGGTTGTTGGGTTTTATATCTTCCCTTATATTTCAAAGCCCCTGCTTTTGTCTTCTATAATCATTGACATCCATAGTTAATGCTCCCTTCTATTTGCTGCGATTTATACTCCAATTTTGAAAGGACCCGTCCTAATCCACCTGGACGAAGTCATCAATATTTAGTCCCATTATGATGATCGGCTCCAAGTAATGTCCTTATATTGAGCAAATGCACAGCGGAAGACTTAATTCGTACCTGAGAATAAACATGCTTTAAAGTGTCAACCAAAAGGTTGGTGAGTTCATAGGTTTATCATAACAATCATTTCAATATGTTAATAGACCACAAGATTTCATAATCATAAACATAATACACTCGCAAGTGTATGTAAAGCATTCTAAGTGGTTGAGCATTTGGTAACCATACTTAACATTTAATCAACGTCGCATATTCCCTTTATTATGAAATCTCACTACACCGTACCAAGTATAGTCACCAAAACGAAGTACTGTGCAACCGTTGAATACTGGTCGTCTAGTCCGGTTGGGGTTGTCAGGCTCGATAGATCTATCAACAGGATTCGCGTTTACAATGCCCATGTAAATAGTAGTTACCAAGCTACAGGGAAATATGCCAGTGGTACAACTCAACGTAGAATATATTTTTAAGTACTTGTGTCTATTTTGTAAACATTTATAAAAGCAGCGCATGTATTCTCAGCCCAAAAATATATATTGCAAAAGCAATTAAAAAGGGAGCAAATGAAACTCACTTTTGCCTTGAAGGTATTTAATTCGACTTGGTCTCCGATAGATATCACGAACCTAACCATATATATAATATATCAACATATTTTCTTTTTAAGTAATCGTTACATATATATATATATATATATATATATATATATATATATATATATATATATATATATATATATATATATATATATATATATATATATATATATATACTTTTAATATTTTCTTAGTCCGTAGTTAGCAGTCCGATGTTAGTGGTCCACAATTAGTTGCTTAAATAAAATAAATAAAGACCCCATCGTATTCGTATTGATCAGAATTAATCTTGACCCATGGTACCATGTTGTCAAATGACGTGTTGCATACATAAAGTACCGTGTTGTCAAATGACGTGTTGCATACAATCATGAGGTCTTATGATTAATCTTCTCGTGTTGTTTACGGATGGTCCTGAAATATATGAAATCAAATCATAAGTAATTATATATAAAATATCATATTAATTAGAAAAGATATGATTAATTTATTTTTTCTCCAAATATTTTCGTAGCTAAACTAGCTTCGGATACCCAATCTTGTTTTAGTCGTAGTTTCTTCATTACAACTCCGTTTTTGTTGGTTCAACTTGCCACTTCCTTGGATCGAGTCAAATTTTAAGAATATGAACTGAAAATACCTTAGTTTGTATTCGAAATCATAGGTTATAGGTCAAACTTTGGTGAAACTTATGAAAGTGATCATTTTTCATCATAAAAATAACATTTAATGATCATTTTTCAAAAAATACTTACACTTTGAGTTAAACCATGAAATTTTTAAGTGTTAACATATTCATAAGAAATATTATTTTTACAGAACATGAACTTTCAATTCAAAGTTCAAGATGGTTTTTAATTATCCAACCCAAAACAGCCCCCGGTTGCACTCCGACGACGTAGATTCAGTTTTTAAGATGTTCTTTGTGAAACCAAGTTATATCTTGTTAGGTTAGCATATCATTATGATATATTATAGGTCTTGAAGTGTTTTAAAAGTCAAGTTAGAAGTATCTATTTAGTTTGCGAACAAGTTTGAAATCATTCAAACTATGTTCTTGTTGTTAAAATTTTATACTACAAAATAAGATAGCTATATGAATATGAATTGAATAAGATTATGAACAAGGATACTACCTCAAGTTACTTGGACAAAGTTACTGCAAAATATAAGAAATAATCTTGAAATCAAAGAGTGGTGGAGTTAGATCAAAAGGTTGGAAGTAAACTTCTTCAAATGGGTGGTTATTTTGATATGTTCTTGAAAGAGTTTTCTTATGGTGTTTAAGGCTTGTAATTGAAGCTAAATGATGGGGAAAATGCTTGGAGATGATCAAGTATGAAGTTAGGAGTATTTTGAGAGAGAAATGAGGGTGTAGGTATGAGAAAATGGAGTGAAGAAATGGTGTTCATTTATAAAAACGTTTTTAGTTTATAAAGAAAGAAAAGGATTCCTAATTTTGTTTTCTTACTAATAATTCATACTACTTGACAAATTCTAGTTACCTCATATCTAGGGCAGTAATAATATTGATTAGGATGTTGATTTGATGTGTATATACCAATAGTAAATACGTATAGAAGCTGGGTATGATACGGGTACATATACCCTAGATATATGTATAGAAATCTTGAGGAAACGGAACGAGAATTCAAATATAGCTATCTTTTGTGAATATACTTATATTGTTTTATGTATTTAAGTCCTTAAAAAGTGATTAAATACATTATATATACGATACATGTATAAGCATTATAGATTATAAGTATATATATCAAAGAATGTTACGTATAGTTATCGTTTTGAAAACTTAAGTTATTAGTTTCAAAATATACTTATAACTCCTTGTCATTAGTACACAATGAGATGTTAAACCATCCTTAGATCATGTTAAATATATATAAATACATATATATACACAAACGTATAATTATCGTATGTTATATAGTTCGTGATATCATCGGTCATATTGGACGGTCAAACGTTGTGTAAAACTCTTTTCAAAAACACAAGTCTCAACAATTTGGATTGCTTATCACGTTGGTATGGTTTAATTTATGTAAATATTAATCTCATAAGTATAATTTGGTCGGAAAATTCCGGGTCATTACAGTACCTACCCGTTAAAGAAATTTCGTCCCCGAAATTTGATAGAGGTTGTTATGGATAATAATAAGAAGGTTTTCATGACAAATATAAGGTGATAATGGAGTTTTATCATCATTGAGTAATGTAGATAAAACAATTCGATTATGCGAAGAATATAAATGAGACTATCGTAAAAGAGTGAGATGAGTAAAATATATTCGTCTTAACCGATGACGTAGTTATGATTGATTTCTGGGATTTAAGGGATTTAAAGAGAATCTTACGTAATAAGATTTGGTTCTTTGCTGATTAAGGAAATCAGGATCTTCTTTGATTATATGCAATAATCTGTTTCGATTGCTCTGTCGGATATTTCACTATAAATTCATCCTTTCGTTTCCTTATTTTCCACGACTCACACCTTCTATTCTTTCTCCCTTGATTCTTACTTTAAAGCATTCATCAATATGCTCCATCCAGTCCTGATTCTTGATATACTCCTAACTTTTATATCTGTCATTCTTCTTTTTCATCTACCACCAGAAGAATCTATTTACTTCTACTATACTCTTGTGTTTATAGTGTTTCTAATTCTCCCGTGTCTCTATATTGCTATCTGCATCGATATACACGATTTGTAATTTCGGGGTTATTATCGAAGTTTATATTCTTCATTATTTTTCGGAGCTTCATGCTTTCGTTTTCTCTTCCCGACTTCGAGTCAAGCGAGTAATGGTCCGGAATTCGTAGATATGAAATTCAGAATGAACATAGCTAATGCTCTAAGAAGAAAATGGTAATAGAACAATTTTGATTTGTTAAATTACCAGAATACCCTGGAGAAGACCGAGTCATCCAGAAAAATATTCTCTTGATATGTTTAGAGATTAGATAGAATGTAAGAGTCATGTAAATGGCACATGATGACGGTACTGTGAATCATCATGCTTCATTAGAAACTCAGCATGACTTACTGTAATATAATGACGTTGATCAAGTGTCATTATATTATACTAATCCATGCTTCAGTTCCCAACACTACTTCAAAATATTCATATTTTAAACTCGAAGGTTTCAGAATTTAGAAACTAACACAGTTTCTTTTATGTTGCAGATATTACGGGGAGATAAATGATCTCAGATAAGAATAGTTGTGAAAATATCGCCAGAAATATGGAGGATATTTATAATAGAACATACGAGAATATCTTAGAATTTCTAATATCAATGGATGATGAAGAAGATTTGTATGTGAAGGTTTAGAATGAGAAATAAGATGTTTGCTAACGATTTCAGCAGGCACAGAATCATTTGGATTCTTTGAAGGCAAACTTATTCTTTGTGATTTGTCCACGGCTTTCTTCATAGTTTCACATAATCCGCTTTTCGGTACTAAATTTTCTATCGAGCGTTCCTAACACTCCTTTCTTTATCATCAAACTTTTGGCCAGTAAGATCATCTACAACATGCTGCTTCGTCAGCATTTTCAAAGTTAACTGATCTGGGTCATCGGTTATCAAACCGAGGTAGTTTCAGGAGAATTGTGTTTTTAGAATGATTAATCGCTGATGGTAATATTGTGGAATATAAAAGGTTCCCCGGTAACAATAAAGAGTACGCATATATATCGCGGTTATAATAAAGTTGTTTCGGATGAAAAGTCGGAGTTGACTTGCTGGAGCTGTGACAAAATTAGCTACTTTGGAAAGGGATTGCAAAATGATCTTCGGTAATAACAATGTCAAAGGAACTAGAACAGATACGTGTCAAACGTTTACTCAGTTTCCGAGGGTTTTTCAGGTGCATAACTATATACATCATTCTTTTCTTTCGTAGATGAAGTGCGGTTGGTTTATCCTCTCGATTGAGGTGTTTTTAAGAATCATGATAGATTTGAACGCTGATTGTAATCGTCGAGATACAATGAGGTTTAAGATGAAATCAAGTGGCAATCTTGAAGAAATGTTTAGTTTCATATGTTATAATCAATATTTTAATTCATTTTAATTGTCCAATGTCATTAGTCCACAGTCGATAGTCCACAGTAACAGTCCAATAATTCATATATAGTTTAATATATAATATACGAATTAATTAATACGTGTCGTGACCCGTATACCTCTCAGACTCGATCACAACTCAAACTATATATATTATTATAGAATCAACCTCAACCCTGTATAGAGAACTCGATCATTTCTGCATATAGAGTGTCTATGGTGATTCCAAATAATATATATAGATGCGTCGATATGATATGTCAAAACATTGTATACGTGTCCCGATATTTAAAGTGCGTAAAATAATTACAGAAATTAAATGACGATAAGTAAAAGTGCGATAATTAAATTGCGATAAATAAACTGTGATAAATAAAATGTAATCATTTAGCTAGGAACAGTTAGCGTGGATTCTTAACAAAATTTTTCATAGTTAATTTGTTTGTTTCTAACAGATTTTATTTTGTCATATGTTTTCTTCATATGCCACTTGTTGGATTCTGGGAAGTCAAAATCCAAATATGAAATTGAATGAAAATGGTTATTCCGCGGTGAACGGATACGTATATCGGTGGTTGTAAGTAGGATAGTAAATGACTGTTGAATCAGCTTCGATGAATGTACAATGTAACTTATTAAGATGAAATCTAATTATTCCTCGGGTATTACCTACCCGTTAAAAAAAATTTTCACCATTAATATTTTGTACAAAAGAACTTTTAATTACAATCTTTATGAAAATATATATACATATATATTTTCTTCAGATGAAATCATGAATTTAATGAGTTAATATGATATTAATCTCATTTTCTTTTCGGTTTGAGCTAGAATAAGAAATCTCTAAAACTTTTTGAAACCACATATTCTTCGCAGAATATCAATGAGGTTATGGATCAATACTTGATCATTCATTATTGTTGGTACTCCTTGGTATCTATGGTGCGTATGATGTTGATGTTTATGGGACAGATTATGATGTCGAGACGTGTGATGCAGATGTTGTTTGTTAGTGGTGATGATGGTATTGTTGATGTTATTGATGGTGGTGCTGATTATGCTGCTCTTGCTGCTGGTGTTTGCAACCTTCGCACCATGTTCTCCAAAGCCGTCACGCGAGCGCGAAGTTCGTTAACTTCTGCTAGTACACCGGAATGATTGGCGGTTGGAGCGAGCGAATGAACAAGATTTGTAATATGGGATAGTATATAATCGTGACGAGATACTCTAGAAATGAGAGAGAAAATGGTGTTTCGAATAGGTTCGCCGGTAAGTGCTTCAGGTTCATCGCCAAGAGGGCAATTTGGTGGATGGAATGGATCACCTTCTTCTTGTCTCCAGTGATTTAGTATATTACGAACCCATCCCCAATTCATCCAGAATAGATGATGGGAAATTGGTTGATCCATTCTGGTGACGCTGCTTTTGGAGCCCGAATGGAAATCCATATCGGCATAACTATCGGAATCTGAAGAATTCGAACTAGATGCGGAATCCATCTTGTATAATGGGGAAAATGAATTTTTGGTATGGAATAGATTATAGGAGTTAGATTTGGTACTCTTCAATACATAATTTACATATGTATATATAATACCAAAATCCCGTAAATTACGAAAAATCTTTGAAAAGATATCAGTCAAAGTTCGCAATAACAGATATGCTAAGATAAGAATTCGTCTATACACTATCAATGCAGTAAATGCAGTAAAACGTGTCTAGAGTTATGAATGATAAGCAGGTAATTTCCTAAGGATGATAAGCAGATGATTTACGACTAGAAATGATAAGCAAAACTTTTGACATGTAGACACGGTCGAAGTCCAGACTCATTAATGCATCCTAACAACTACTAGTTAGACACACTAATGCAAGACCTGGTTCGCTACGACCATCGCTCTGATACCAATTGAAAGGACCCGTCCTAATCCACCTGGACGAAGTCATCAACATTTGGTCCCATTACGATGATCGGCTCCAAGTAATGTCCTTATATTGAGCAAATGCACAGCGGAAGACTTAATTCGTACCTGAGAATAAACATGCTTTAAAGTGTCAACCAAAAGGTTGGTGAGTTTATAGGTTTATCATAACAATCATTTCAATATGTTAATAGACCACAAGATTTCATAATCATAAACATAATACACTCGCAAGTGTATGTAAAGCATTCTAAGTGGTTGAGCACTTGGTAACCATACCTAACATTTAATCAACGTCGCATATTCCCTTTATTATGAAATCTCACTACACCATACCAAGTGTAGTCACCAAAACGAAGTACTGTGCAACCGTTGAATACTGGTCGTCCAGTCCGGTTGGGGTTGTCAGGCCCGATAGATCTATCAACAGGATTAGCGTTTACAATACCCATGTAAATAGTAGTTACCAAGCTACAGGGAAATATGCCAGTGGTACAACTCAACGTAGAATATATTTTTAAGTACTTGTGTCTATTTTGTAAACATTTATAAAAGCAGCGCATGTATTCTCAGCCCAAAAATATATATTGCAAAAGCAATTAAAAAGGGAGCAAATGAAACTCACTTTTGCCTTGAAGGTATTTAATTCGACTTGGTCTCCGATAGATATCACGAACCTAACCATATATATAATATATCAACATATTTTCTTTTTAAGTAATCGTTACATATATATATATATATATATATATATATATATATATATATATATATATATATATATATATATATATATATATATATATATATATATATATATATATATATATATATATATATATATATATATATATATACTTTTAGTACTTTTAATATTTTCTTAGTCCGTAGTTAGCAGTCCGATGTTAGTGGTCCACAATTAGTTGCTTAAATAAAATAAATAAAGACCCCATCGTATTCGTATTGATCAGAATTAATCTTGACCCATGGTACCATGTTGTCAAATGACGTGTTGCGTACATAAAGTACCGTGTTGTCAAATGACGTGTTGCGTACAATCATGAGGTCTTATGATTAATCTTCTCGTGTTGTTTACGGGTGGTCCTGAAATATATAAAATCAAATTATAAGTAATTATATATAAAATATCATATTAATTAGAAAAGATATGATTAATTTACTTTTTCTCCAAATATTTTCGTAGCTAAACTAGCTTCGGATACCCAATCTTGTTTTAGTCGTAGTTTCTTCATTACAACTCCATTTTTGTTGGTTCAACTTGCCACTTCCTTGGATTGAGTCAAATTTTAAGAATATGAACTGAAAATACCTTAGTTTGTAATCAAAATCATAGGTTATAGGTCAAACTTTGGTGAAACTTATGAAAGTGATCATTTTCCATCATAAAAACAACATTTAATGATCATTTTTCTAAAAATACTTACACTTTGAGTTAAACCATGAAATTTTTAAGTGTTAACATATTCATAAGAAATATCATTTTTACAGAACATGAACTTTCAATTCAAAGTTAAAGATGGTTTTTAATTATCCAACCCAAAACAGCCCCCGGTTGCACTCCGACGACGTAGATTCAGTTTTTAAGATGTTCTTTGTAAAACCAAGTTATATCTTGTTAGGTTACCATATCATTATGATATATTACAGGTCTTGAAGTGTTTTAAAAGTCAAGTTAGAAGAATCTATTTAGTTTGCGAACAAGTTTGAAATCAATCAAACTATGTTCTTGTTAAAATTTTATACTACAAAATAAGATAGCTATATGAATATGAATTGAATAAGATTTTATGAACAAGATTACTACCTCAAGTTACTTGGACAAAGTTACTGCAAAAGATAAGAAATAATCTTGGAATCAAAGAGTGGTGGAGTTAGATCAAAAGGTTGGAAGTAAACTTCTTCAAATGGGTGGTTATTCTGATATGTTCTTGAAAGAGTTTTCTTATGGTGTTTAAGGCTTGTAATTGAAGCTAAATGATGGGGAAAATGCTTGGAGATGATCAAGTATGAAGTTAGGAGTATTTTGAGAGAGAAATGAGGGTGTAGGTATGAGAAAATGGAGTGAAGAAATGGTGTTCATTTATAAAAACATTTTTAGTTTATAAAGAAAGAAATGGATTCCTAATTTTGTTTTCTTACTAATAATTCATACTACTTGACAAATTCTAGTTACCTCATATCTAGGGCAGTAATAATATTGATTAGGATGTTGATTTGATATGTATATACCAATAGTAAAAACGTATAGAAGTTGGGTATGATACGGGTACATATACCCTAGATATACGTATAGAAATCTTGAGGAAACGGAACGAGAATTCAAATATAGCTATCTTTTGTGAATATAATTATATTGTTTTATGTATTTAAGTCCTTAAAAAGTGATTAAATACATTATATATACGATACATGTATAAGCATTATAGATTATAAGTATATATATCAAAGAATGTTATGTATAGTTATCGTTTTGAAAACTTAAGTTATTAGTTTCAAAATATACTTATAACTCATTGTTATTAGTATACAATGAGATGCTAAACCATCCTTAGATCATGTTAAATATATATAAATACATATATATACACAAACATATAATTATCGTATGTTATATAGTTCGTGATATCATCGGTCATATTGGACTGTCAAACGTTGTGTAAAACTCTTTTCAAAAACACAAGTCTCAACAATTTGGATTGCTTATCACGTTGGTATGATTTAATTTATGTAAATATTAATCTCATAAGTATAATTTGGTCAGAAAATTCCGGGTCATTACAAATTTCTATTTTGGAGTTTTGTCCTTTCGTTTCTTCTTCTTGCGATTAAGCAACGTTTGTACTGGTCCAGTATTCGCAGATATGAATTTCAGAATGAACATAGTTAATGTTCTAAGAAGGAAATGGTAATGGCACGATCTTGATTAGTTAATTTACCAGAATACCCTGAAAAGACCGAATCATCAAGAAAATATATTCTTGATATTTTTAGAGATTAAATAGAATACAAGAGTCGTGTAACATGGAACATGATGACGGCATGGTCTGTGAATCGTCATGTCCCATTAGAAACTCAGCATGACTTACTGTAATATAATCACGTTGATCAAATGTCATTATATTATACTAACTCATGCTTCAGTTCCCAACACTACTTCAAAACATTCATAATTTAAACTCGAAAGTTTATAGAATATAGAAACTAATAGTTTCTTATATGATGTAACACTGATAGCGCAAAGAGATAAATGACTTCAGATAAGATTAGTTGTGAAAATATCTTCAGAAATATCGCGGATATTTATAATGAAAGATATGATAATATCTTAGAATTTCTATTATTGATGGATGATGATGAAGATTTGTCTGTAAAGGTTTAGAATAAAGAGTAAGGTATTCGTTAATGACTTTAGCAGGCACTGAATCATTTGGATTCTTTGAAGGCAAATTTAGTCTTTGTGATTTGTCCACAGCCTCCTTCATAGTCTGTTCAATCCATTTTCTAGTTCCAAACCTTCTCTTTTTCTCAGCTTTACCACCTTATTATTCTTTGTCATCAAACTTTTTACTGTTAAGATCGTTTATAGTTTTTGATGCTTCGTCAGCATTTCAAGAACTAGTTTGCAGTTAAAAATATTTTTCAGAACTTCACATTCAAAGTATGTAAGTCCAGGAGATAGACGTTTTACGTACACATATAACTGTTGGCGTAGACATGCTGCGAGATTTCAAAATACTGGTTACTGTTTTCCGATGATTCGTATGACAATTCTCGTTACAAGATGCGAATGAGTAAATGATGTGATTTCAATAAATATAATGATTTTTCGAAAAGTCAAAGATAATTGAAGTTGTTGGTAAGTTTATTGCTAAGGTGGCGAGATATGAAAGGTCCCCAATAACGATGATGAAAGGGCAACGTATCTATCGAGGTTACAAAGTCGAAGTTGACTTGCTGGAGCTGTGACAAAACTGTCTACTTTGAAAAGGAATTAAAAAGTCATTTTAGCTAATAAATGCCAAAGGGTCTGACACGGATACGCGTCGAACTATGACTTTGGCTTCGAGAGCTTTTTAGGTACATAAATGTGGGTAATATGTGGTTGGATCATCATCTCGATTGTTCATTGTTTGAAGTGTCTTTGAAAACTTCGGAGAGTTTGAACACAGTTTGTAATCGTTAATATACATATGATGTTCTAACACAGTTTTGAAGTCAAAGTATAGCTTTGAAAGATGTAGGAATCTAAGAGTAATGTCTTCTGTTAAATCATGACTTAGATTTTGATTTGTCAAAATCAAAATGCGTAATCAAATTTGGGTGAGAATGGTTGTTTTGATTTCTATACAAGAATGTATATTGTTGTGAGATTTTTGGAGTATAGTTGATGATTTGCTTAATCAGATTCGAAAAATATAACATATTAATTGTGAGTTTATATATCTCTCGGGTATTACCTACCCGTTAAAAAAAATTTTCACAATTAATATTTTGTACAATAGAATTTTATTACAGTCTTTATGAAAATATATATGTGCATATTTTCTTCAGATGTAACATAGATTTAATGAGTTAATATTAAATTAAACTCATTTGATTTACGGTTGAAACTAGAACTGAATAATCCCTAAAGACTTTAGAAATTACATAACTTTTACGGAGTATTTATTCAATAAAATTGAAATTATGAATTAATACTTCGTTATTTGTTGGTGTTTGTGGATTTCTTGTGAATTTCGCAAGGTACGAATAATGTTATTTGAAAAGTTTCGAGTACATCGATGATGAAAGTGAAAATCAAACTTATATTTGAATAATTCATTTGATTTATTATGAATTGGGATTTATTGAATTGAGGCAGAGATTGTAGTTAATGATGGTTAAGTTTTGGACGAAGGACGTACATTATTGCATATTAGTAACATGAATTAACCGAGTAGTTAAGATTCGCACATAATAGCTTAGTACGGAAATATTTATTATGGTCTAAAAATTTATATATATAAGATATACATATAAATCCTTCAGTGGAAATGAGTTAATACTTCATAACTCATTGATATGACATACTTGTTGTTGATTTATAATGATGTCCACGGTGATTCTTGAACTGACGGAGTTTGTGATGTTATAGGTGCTGCTGATTCTGACAACGCTGATGGCACTAACTGTACTGGTGATGTTCATGGTACTGTTGATGCTGTTGGTAAATCAAGTCTAGCTTGTAAACCACACGCCATTCTTGTCAGGGTTTCTACTCTTCCTTCTATCATTTGGGTTCACTCATCTAATTTATGGTTAGGGCTAGAATAGATAATCTCTAAGACTTTAGAGACTACATAATCGTCGCAAAATGTTTCTCCAATGAAGTTATGAATCAATACTTCATCGTTTGTTGTTGTTGGTATTCTTTGGTATCTATAGAGTGTATGTCATTGGTACTCGTGGGATATAGATTGTGATGTTGAAGTGTGGGATGCGGATGTTACTGTTGGTGGTGGTGATGGTACTGTTGGTGTTGTTGATGGTGGTACTGGTTATGCTGCTGGTGCTACTGTTGGTGTTTGTAACCCTTGCACCATATTCTCTAAAGCCACTACTCGAGCGCGAAGCTCGTTGACTTCTTCTATTACACCGGGGTGATTGTCGGTTTGGACGAGCGGATAAATAAAATCTAGAATTTGATGTAGTATATAATCGTGACGAGATACTCTGAAAATGAGAGAGAAAATGGTGTTTCGGACCGGTTCGCCGGTAAGTGCTTCAGGTTCATCGCCAAGAGGGCAATGTGGTGGATGGAAGGGATCACCTTCTTCTTGTCTCCAATTATTGAGGAGGCTACGAACCTATCCCCAATTCATCCAAAATAGATGATGACTAATTGGTTGATCCATTTCGGTCACACTGCTTTCGGAGCTTGAGTGGGATTCCATATCGGAATTCGAGGGACTTGAACTAATGACGAATTCCATTTCGTTCGATTGAATAAATAATTTTTCTATATGAAATAATTTTTCGGCTATCGGGTGGTATTCTAATTACATAGAATATCGATATATATAGCGCAAAAGATTTCGTAGATTACGGAGGAATTTACGGTATATGTCAGACAAAGTTTACAGTAATAGATACGCTAAGATATGGATTAGCAGATACGCTAAGATATGAATTTTGTCTATATACTATTAATGCAATCAATGCAGTAAGACGTGTCTAGACTAAGAATGATAAGCAGGCAATTTCCGACAAAAATAATAAGCAAAACTTTTGACATGCAGACACGGTCGAAGTCCAGGCTCACTAATGCATCCTAATGACTATCAGTTAGACACACTAATGCAGACCTGGTTCGCTAAGACCACCCCTCTGATACCAACTGAAAGGACCCGTTCATATATATTATAAATGATTCACAATTTGTAATCACTTGCATCCATAAATTTGCTTGAAAACAAAGGGACCAATGAGAACGCGACATGTGGCGCGAAAATCACATGTGATTGAAAAAAAAAATTCGAAATTTTTTTTTTTAAAACTTTTTTTTTTAAAATTTTTTTTTTTCAAATTTTTGTTCCGAAAATTTTTTTTTCCGAATTTTTTTTTTAAAAAATCATATGTGATTATGCATGTCAATCACATGTGATTGTAAACACAATCACATGTGATTATGCATGACAAATCCAATCACATGTGATTGTACAATTCAATCACATGTGATTGTGCAGGTAAATCACATGTGATTGTAAAAAAAAAAAAAATTTAAAATTTCGAAAAAAAATTCAAAATTTTTTTTTTCAAAAGAAATTTTTTTTTTCAATCACATGTGATTTTCGCGACACGTGTAGCGCTCTCATTGGTCCCTTGAATCTCAACTTAATTTATGGACTCAAATGAATATTCCTTAGTTGATTCTATATGATACATTTTACAAACATTGCATTCGTTTTTAAAAGACAAACTTTCTTTACAACGAAAGTTGACGGCATGCACACCAATTCATAATACATCCAACTATAATTGACATAATAATAATCTTGATGAACTCAATGACTCGAATGCAATGTCTTTCAAAATATGCCATGAATGACTCCAAGTAATATCCTTAAAATGAGCTAATGCACAGCGGAAGATTTCTTTAATACCTGAGAATAAACATGCTTTAAAGTGTCAACCAAAAGGTTGGTGAATTCACAGGTTTATCATAACAATCATTTCAATATATTAATAGACCACAAGATTTCCATTTATAAATATATATACACTCGCAAGTGTATAAAAGTATTCTATAAGTTGTAGGCACCCGGTAACAAGCCTTAACGTTCATGTTTTACCCTCTGAAGTACACCAGATCAGGTGTGTTTAAAATAACCTCGAAGTACTAAAGCATCCCATAGTCAGGATGGGGTTTGTCAGGCCCAATAGATCTATCTTTAGGATTCGCGCCTACCGTACATAGACAAGTAGTTTAATGTTACCAAGCTAAGGGTATATTTCTGGTTTAAACCCACGTAGAATTAGTTTTAGTACTTGTGCCTATTTCGTAAAACATTTATAAAAATAGTGCATGTATTCTCAGTCCCAAAAATATATATAGAAGGGAGCAAATGAAACTCACCATACTGTATTTGGTAGTAAAAATACATATAACGTCATTTAACAAGTGCAAGGTTGGCCTCGGATTCACGAACCTAGATTAATTATATATATTTATATGTTGGTCAATATTTGTCTAACAATTTTTGGTCAAGTCATAGTGTACCACAATCCTAATGCTCGAGACTAATATGCAAACGTCAACAAAAGTCAACTTGACCCAAAATGACTTCTAAAATTTATACGTGTTTATTATATAACTTAACTATAGTCGTTTTATATATTTAAATATATTTATTAGATTTTATAATAATAAAAGTCATTTATTAATAAAAATTTATATTAACGTTTATATATGATTAAATATACTTTTATATATCTTAAGTAGTAAAATTTATAAAGTTCACTTAATATTGTAAAACTATAGTGGTACGTATTATTAATGTAATTATATTACGCGTGGTGAAAAATATCTTTGTATCCCCTTTTTATTTGATAAAATAATATCGATCATAATAATAATAAGTAAAAGTTGTATTATTTTGTAATAATAATTATTATTAATCTATAAAAAAATAACAATATTTATATTTACTAAAAATGTTATTATGATAAAATGATAATACTAACATATTAGTAATAATGATATTTTATAATAACAATGATATTTCTATTAAAATAATAACGACGATAGTAATAATAATCATTTTAACAATAATACTAAAATTCAGTTGACTATAACTTCTAATCCGTTCATCGAAACCATTCGATATCTAAATGAAAAGTTCTTAATTTTTCGCTAGCTTTCCAATGACATGCATATCATATACCCTATCTCAGTAGCATATATATCTAATTCAGGATTCAACAAACCTATCTAAGGACAATATCGAATGTACAAGCATGCAAAATCCTATATACTCGAGCACTAGTCAGGGATACACTATTTATATATAAAAGTTAAGTTATGAGTGCTCACATATCAATATTGAGATTCAATATTGCAGGAAAGTACGTAGATGCAACGGAGATGATAAACACTAGATTGACCTCACTAGCATACCCATGAACCATACCTATCACCTCCATAGCTATAACCCATAATTTCCTTAGCTTTGACTCATTCAAAAAACTATTTTGAAATCACTCGGACATCACTCCGTCGTAATATTTTATGTATACTAATAATATCTTGAAATAATACAAAGCAAATATATATATATCTTAGCGTATATGTTACTTGAAATAATTCATATCTTAGCATATCTGCTAATTCATATCTTAGCGTATCTGTTACTTTAAATTTTGCCAGGTATATTCCTTGATTTCCTCCGTAATCCATGGGATCTTCTATACTATAGATAAGTATTCTATGTAATTAGAATATCATCTGATATCCAAAAATCATTTCATATCAAAAAATCCTTTACTTTATCGTACGAGATAGAACTCGCAACTATTTCAAATCCCTCGAATTCCGACAGCTATTCCGACATGGATTTTCACTCGAGCTCTGAAAACAGTGTAATCGGAATGGATCAACCAATTAGCCATCATCAATTCTGGATGAATTGAGGATGGGTTCATAGTCGACTTAATCAATGGAGATGCGGAGAAGGCGATTCCTTCAACCAACCGAATTCACCTCTTGGTGAAGAACCTGAAGCACTTACCGGCGAACCTGTTTGTAATACCATTTTCTCTCTCATTTCCAGAGTCTCTCGTCATGATTATATATTATCTCAAATTCTAGATCTTATTCATCCGCTCGTTCGAACCGACAATCAACCCGGAATAATAGAAGAAGTCATCGAACTTCGCGCTTGAGTAATCAATTTTTCTAGAATATGGTGCAAAACTTACCAGCTTCAACAACATCACTGACACCAACAGTACCATCAGTAACAGCACCAGTACCATCAACAATCCATGCCTCAACATCTCATTCTGTTCCTCGAGTATAATCATCGTTCTACGTATCGCTCTACATCAATTATCTTCATTCTTCATGGCGATTATGTAATCTCTAAAGTCTTAGAGATTATTTATTCTAGCTCAAACCGAAAAGCAAATGAGATTAATATCAAATTAACTCATTAAATCCATGATTACATCTGAAGAAAATATATATATGTATATATATATTTTCATAACGATTGTAATTAAAAATTCCTTCGTACAAACTGTTAATGGTGGAAATATTTTAACGGGTAGGTACTACCCGAGGAATATTTAGATTTCACATTAATAAATTACACTGTACATTCTTCGAATCTGATTCAACAGTTATTTACTATCCTACTTACATCCACCGATACACGTATCCGTTCACCGCAGAATAACCATTTTCATTCAATTTCATATTTGGATTTTGACCTATCAGAATCCGACAAGTGGCATAATGAAGAAAACATTGGACAAAATAAAATTTGTTAGAAACAAACAAATTAACTATGAGAACTTTTGTTAAAAATCCACGCTAACAAAATCCTAGCTAAATGTTCGTAGCTAACTGTTAATTCCGTATTACATTTTATTTATCGCAATTTATTTATCGCAATTTAATTATCGCAATTTATTTATCGCAATTTAAATTCTCGCAATTTTATTTATCGTCGTTTTATTTCTGTTATTTATTTTACGCACTTTAAATATCGGGACACATATACAATGTTTTGACATATCATATCGATGCATCTATATATATTATTTGGAATAACCATAGACACTTTATATGCGGTAATGATCGAGTTAGCTATACAGGGTTGAGATTGATTCCAAAATAATATATATACTTTGAGTTGTGATAGAGTCTGAGACATGTATATAATGGGTCACGACACGTATTAATTAATTCGGATATTATATATTAAACTATATATGAATTGTTGAACTACTAATTGTGGACTAGTAACTGTGGACTAATAACATTGGACAATTAAAATGAATTAAAATATTGATTATAACATATGAAACTAAACATTTCTTCAATTGTCACTTGATTTCATCTTAAACCTCATTTGTATCTTGACGATTACAATCTGCGTTCAAACCTTTCATGATTCTTGAAAACACCTCAATCGAGAGGATGAACCAACCGCACTTCATCTACGAGAAGAAAGATTTAAGCAATAATCATGCACCTAGAAAACTTTCGGAACCTAAGTAGAAGTAACACAAATCCGTGATCCATTGACGTTATTACCGAAAATTACTTTGCAATCCCTTTACAAAATAGCAAATTTTGTCACAGCTCCAGCAAATCAACTTCAGCTTTCATTCGAATAATCCTTATTATAAAGATTACCCCTCCATCATCATTACCGAAGAACCATTTATATTCCACCACA
This sequence comes from Rutidosis leptorrhynchoides, assembly GCF_046630445.1. Taxonomy (NCBI): domain Eukaryota; kingdom Viridiplantae; phylum Streptophyta; class Magnoliopsida; order Asterales; family Asteraceae; genus Rutidosis; species Rutidosis leptorrhynchoides. Next base: position 163,406,311 of record NC_092342.1, on the reverse strand, counting down.
TTAGCAGTAAACTTACCAGCAACTTCATTACTCATTGGCTTAAGTCTCTCCGAAGAACCATTATATTGGTTCTTTAAAACCTATTTATATACTCATCCACATCTTATAACGAGAATTACTACATCAATTACCGGGAATTAGCAAATAGTGTCAGCATGTCTACATCAACAGTTATATGTATACATATAACCTTTATCTCTTATAATTATGATCTCCCATTCTGACATTCTGAAAAGCACTCTAGTCTACGAATCAGTTCTTTGAATTTTGAAAAGCTGATAAAGCAGCGAAAACTATTAATGACTTTAACAGTCAAATGTATGATGATAAATAATGGAGTGTTGGAAACGCTCAATAGAAAATTTAGTACCGGAAGGCGGATTATGCGAAACTATGAAAGAGGCTGTGGATAAATCACAAAGACTAAACCTGCCTTCAAAGAATCTAAAAGATTCAGTATCTGCTGAAGTCATTAATGAATACCTTGCTCCTGACTCTAAACCGTTATGGACAAATCTTTTTTCATCATTCATCGATATTAGAAATTCTAAGATATCATCGTATCTTTTATTATAAATATCCTCGATATTTCTGAAAATATTTTCATAACTATTCTTATCTGAAATCATTTATCTCTTCGCGATATCAGTATTATATCAGAAAGAAAACGATTTTAGTTTCTAAATTCTGAAAAATTCGAATTTAAAATTTGAATGTTTTTGAAGTAGTGTTGGGAACTAAAGCATGAGTTAGTATAATATAATGACACTTGATCAACGTAATTATATTACAGTAAGTCATGCTGAGTTTCTAATGATACGTGATGATTCACAGATCATAACGTCATCATGTGCCATGTTACACGACTCTTACATTGTATCTAATCTGTAAACATATCAAGAACATATTTTCTTGATAATTCTATCTTTCCTCTTGAATCCTGATAATTTAACCAATCAAGATCTTGCTATTACAATCTCTCTCTTAGAACATTAGATATGTTCATTCGAAACTCCATACCTATGAATTTTGGACCATTACTTGCAAAGAGAAAGCAAAAGAATAAAACTTTGAAATGGAAATAGGAGTATAAATTGCAGCAAATAGAAGAGAACATTAACAATGGATGACAATGATTATAGAAGACAGAAGAAAGGACTTTGAAATATAAATATAAAGCCCAATAACAACACAGAGGTTACAAACCGTGGATATTAATACGAATAGCAATATAAAGACACGGTAGAACTAAGAATAGTATTACTCCAAGGTAATAGTAGAAGTAAACAGATTTTTCTGGTAGATGATTGAAAAGAAGGATGACAGAAATGATAATTAGGAAAATATCAAGGATTAGAACAGGATTAAGCATTTTCACAATTTTTTTGGATGTATGAACTTAGAAAGGAAGTATAAGAATGCTGAGAATAATGGAACGGGAAAGTTTAATTTATAATAGAAATATCAGACAAGAGTAATCGAGGCAGATAACCGTATTTAATTATAGAGATATTAATTTCCTTACTCGCCGAAGAATCATATCTTTTAGATTTCGAAGATTTTCTTTAAATTCCTTGAATTCCGGAATTCAACAGTGACTACATCAAAAGTTAAGATGAACCTCTATTCAATTCATTTCACTCTTTTGTGATAGCCTCACTCGTACTCTTCGAGTCGTCAAATTATCTTATCCATATTACTCAACAGTAATAAAACTCTATTTATCGGCTCATATTCGTCAGGAAAACATTCTTATTATTAGCCATGATGATTCCACTCAAATTTTGGGACGAAATTTCTTTAACGGGTAGGTACTATGACGACCCGGAAATTTTTAACCAAATTTAAACTAAATTTAATTATGAATCGACTCGATAAGCAAAGTCTGTTATGTTGAAGTCTTAACAATTTTGAACTATTTTCATTTATTAAATTACCCGGTGACTATTCCCGACGATTCACGAACCTTTAATCGTAAATAGAAATGTTTATATATATAAATAACTATACATGTAAATAATTATATTTTAAATTAAATAGATTAATAAACTATTATGTGATTTGATATTATGAAAGAAAAATTAAACTTAATATTAAAACATAATTAAAAATGTAGTAATTGATATATATATATATATATATATATATATATATATATATATATATATATATATATATATATATATATATATATATATATATATATACATACATATTTATATGATTGATATACATAAATATTGATTGTATGTATATCATCATAATATATAAAATGTATAAGTGTTAAACATTCAATATGTGTATTTATTTAATATATATCATATAAGTATTAAATATAAATAATTAATGATATTTAATATTAATATATTAAATGTAACTACAAATTATTGTTATTTATATAACTATTGTAGTTATTAGTATTATATATATCATAAAATTTTACCTGCAATTTGCTATATTATTACTAGTATTATCATAATTATTGTTATTATTATTTGTTATTAACAATGTTATGATATTATTTTTATTAATATTATTATTTTGTTTTATCATTAATATCATTACTGAATGTATTAAGATCATTATTATTGTAACTATTAATATCATCATAATATTATTATTATTATTACTTTTATTATTATTTTTATTTTAATATTAGTATTTTAATTATCATAAATATAATTATAATTAATAAATATCAATATTATTTATATGAAATTATATAAGTACGAATTGAAATCCCAATCTGTTTCACATAGATTTCTTCCTATAGTTAATATTTGTTTTTTTCTCTTAATTTGTACTGCAAAGATTATGGAATCACAGTTAAAAACAAAAGAGGTACAATTCTGTTACACATCAATTCCTCTTTTTTTTTCTGACTTATCTATTTAGCTGTGTTGACACCATTGATTTTATATAACGAGCATTCAAACTACTTTATTGATGAATCCCACTCATTTCTCCATCATCATTATCAATCACAACTACAACCATTTTTTATCAATTTAATTAAACAGAAAATATAAAAAAGGAGGTACGTACCCCTGTTTTCAACCCATTTTTCAAATTAAATGATTTTGTAACAAATTTCAAATTGTGTTAATGCTGTTCTGTTTGGAAATTGCTAACCAAACTTTCTGTAAAACCTCAATCTTCAATTTTACATAATGAGTTCGAATTTGAAGGTCAAACTTTCAATTTCAAAAAGTCAACCAATCTGTTCTTAGTAAAATTCAATTTTTCTGTTATGTTTTAAGATCAATTGATGTTTCCAATAGTTTTTATATATATATTTAGCAAACTATTTCGTGTTATAATCTTTATCAATAACGAATTCAAAATCGAAAATCATATTATTATTATTTTTTTGTTGTTCACGTCGCTGTACAGCAGCCTTGTACTTTTTTTTTCAATTCATTCAAATACTGATTTATATGTTTTGAATCTATTTTTAATCCTAACACTAATTATCAAACTCAATTTAGTTAAATTTGACTTCTAGTACGATTTGATTTTGATGATTATGAAGAAGAAGACTATAGGCTAAAATAATATTGGTATATATATAATCGAGTGTAGTATAAATCAGAAAAGTGTCATGGCTTGGATGGTTGAGTGTGTGTTCGGGTTAGCTATAGGTCTCGGGTTCGATTCCTGGATGGAGCATTTTTTTTAAAAGACTTTCTCCTTAACGTATTCTTCTATTTTTATTAAAAATTATTATTATTATTATCATTATTATTATTATCATCATCATCATCATCATCATTATTATTATTATTATTATTATTATTATTATTATTATTATTATTATTATTATTATTATTATTATTATTATTATTATTATTATTATTATTATTATTATTATTATTATTATTATTATTATTATTATTACTATTGTTATTGTCATTATTATTATTAATGATTGTTATTAATACAAATAATATAGTTATTATTAGTATTAATACTAAAATAAGTACAAGTTACCAATTATCTTTATTAAAATTAAAATAACTTCAAATATGGTTATTATTATTAAAATTGTTATTATTAATATTATCATCATTATCAAGTAATATTATTTAGTATTATTGTTATTATCACTAATATTAATATCGTTATCATTACTAGCACTAGTATTATCACTAAATATTATTATTAGTATGATTATTATTAATATAAGTATTACTATTACTATTATGACTAGGATTACGAATTGATGTTATAGAAGCTTTAGTCATTAGTTTAAAAATTTAACATGTAGATTTTGATTATGAATAACATAAGTATGGTTATTGATATTATCACGAGTAATGAAATTTCTATAATAATTATTATTATTAAGTATTATGTATTACTATAAAAATTATTATTTTCATTATCATTAGTAATAAACTTTTCATTTTATTAAAAATTACTGTTATTAACGTTATTATAAGATGTGTTATTAAAACTAATTATTGTTATCACTATTATTATTTTAATCATTACTAATATTATTTTAGTATTACTATAATTATTGTTTTAACAAACAAATGAAATATATATATTAAATATAATTACTACATATAACATAACTATATTAATACTTTTATAATAAATATTGTTAAATGAAATTAATTAAGTTATTAATGAAACACGTAATTAAAATAACAATTAAATCACTAACGATATATAAGTTTGTTCGATTACCATTTATGTGTTATTATATATATAAATGATATTGGTTCATGAATTCGAGGCCAACCCTGCTCTGTTCAATATCGTCATATGTATTTTTACTACAAAATACAGTATAGTGAGTTTATTTGATTCCCTTTTACTCTTTACATTTTTAGGACTGAGAATATACGCGCTGCTTTTATAACTACTCTATTAAATGCTTTTGAAATATATTTTGAACTGAGAATACATGAATTACTTTTATAAATGTTTGACGAGATAGACACAAGTAAAACATTCCTCGAATGAATTATGTGAACATGATAATTACCACAATTGAATTATGTGAACATGATAATTATCACCATTGAATTATGTGGACATGATAATTGCCACCATTGAATTATGTGGACATGATAATTGTCACCCTTGAATTATGTGGACATGATAATTGCCACTATTGAATTACGTGGACATGATAATTGCCACCAATTGATGTGAATGTTATGTATCGAGAGAATGATTTTTATACACAGGTTATGTGTATTATATTTTGTACACGAGATATGTATACGGTTACTAAGATTTATGAAAAATAGATTTCGTACACGAGAAAGGTGTACTGTATTTAAAAAATATCGCATGTACATTACAGGTAGGTGTAGGATTCGGGCCCATTTGTACCATGCATCATTTAAATCTTGTGTTCTATCAAAATGATGAATTTTATTGTTTTATGATAAACCTATGAACTCACCAACTTTTTGGTTGACACTTGAAAGCATGTTTATTCTCAGGTATGAAAGAAATCTTCCGCTGTGCATTTGCTCATTCTAGAGATATTACTTAGAGTCATTCATGGCATATTTCAAAAGACGTTGCATTCGAGTCATTGAATTTATCAAGATTATTATTAAGTCAATTATAGTTGGATATATTAGGAAATGGTATGCATGCCGTCAACTTTCAATGCAAAGAAAGTTTGTCTTTTATAAACGAATGCAATGTTTGTAAAATGTATCATATAGAGGTCAAATACCTCGCGATGTAACCAAATGTAATGTATTCGTCCTGATAGATTAGGACGGGTCCTTTCACATAGTTCCAAAATTTATAGACTCAACATTATAGACTTTGCTTATCGTGTCGGAACATATAAAGATCAAGTTTAAATTTGGTCGAAAATTTCTGGGTCGTCACAATTGACATTAAAATGAACACTCTGCTGTGGGTGTCTGATTGACAGGAAAAGAAACAAAAATTTTTTTTACGCAGTTGCACAGCAAGAACACTCGAATAAACTCAAACATCAATTTCGGTTTTTGGATTGTTTTAGACAAAGATTTCCACACAACATACACTTTAAATCCCTGCTATAAACTTCTGCCATAATCAATTGAACTTGAATCATTAAAAAGAGTTTGAATTTCAAGAAGAACATGCAGTTTTAACTTTTAGATTCAATTGTTTGACTAAAAAATTAGAACTCGATATTAGAAATTGGGTTTTGAGAATTTGCAGATAATTTGTATATGGGATTCCTAACAGAATTGCTTTAATACATTTTGAAATTTCAATCAAATTCGATCTTTTGATCATCATACCCACGAACAGAGCATCGAGTTCTTTACTTTAAAATTTTCTGTTTTAAATTCAATAATTAAAACTATTTAATGTATTAGGTAATTGATAAGGGTAGTGGTTTGTCGAGTGCTTTACTTAACAATTAAATTCATTCAATTTATGTGACAACTGCAGTCGACAATAAAAAAAATGGGCAGACAAAGAAAATAAGAAAAATAAAGTTTGATATTGATGCCTAACAGATTTTGTAATCTTCCTGCTAACAAACGATTCCTCAATAATTACACAGTAATTCAGAGAACAAACAATAAAAGGTTGATAGTGATCTGTACGCGGTTACCCTAATCTATTTGATTTCAAATTTATATAATTAATACTAATAATTAGTAATTATAAATATATTAATAATACTTATAATAATATTAATAATAATCTTAATAATACTAATAAATTGATAAAGATTCTAATAAAAATAAATAAATAATGTTAATATTAATAATAATAATAATAATAATAATAATAATAATAATAATAATAATAATAATAATAATAATAATAATAATAATAATAATAGTAATATAATATTTATAATAATAATAACGCTAAAATTGTGACAACCCAGAAATTTAAGACTAAATTTAAACTTAATCTTATATTATTTCTGACACGATAAGCAAAGTCTTTAATGTTGAGTCTCAAAAAAGTTTGAACTGTTTCATATATTCAATTGACCTTTTGACTATTTTCGACGATTCACGAACAATTAATTGTAAATAGTTATGTGTGTATATATTTATATATAAATAATAAGTGGAAATATAATTTGAAATATTATATGTTGTTATTAAAAATAATTATGTGAAATAAAAATAAAAATATGATATCATGATAACTATTATTTAAAATATACTTATATATATATAAATGAAGTATAATAAATATATATATTGTGATCTATTTAGTAAACGACTATAACGCTCAATTCCCATTCGATGAATATTAAACAAGTAAAATTCAAACTTATATGATATTAAAATAAATGATTAGCCGAAAATGAGTTCTATAAATTTTAGGCTTATTAAAAATGTATTTAGGAACTATTTGTTAAGTTTTAACACTTATTATATTTTACCCAGAATTGAGAGGGACAGTTGATGTAATTTTTATTTAACAAGTTAAGGATCGAATTTTATACCATAATGACCAAAGTAAATAAATATAGTTAATCTAAAAATTTGGGATTTTTCTGAAGACTTTTATCCGCTACTGATTTTAAATAGTGCACAATACACAGTTCGTGAAAACTGTCGGTAGGATATTTGTAATAATGAGGGCTGCTGAACTATTTATTTTACTGTGCCAAATTTCAATTAGTGTTACTGTGGTTTCTTTTTCCTTGTCTTACCACTAACTTAATAGATATATATGTATTCACATGCTATATCTATATATTATTATCAACGAAACCTGAAATTTATAACCTTTTGGTCTATGCATTTGTCTTTCTCAAATCCCATCATCATTCCAACTACATTTTTAAATTTGCACTTTCAAGTCTTATTTCAAAATTCCTATATTACATTGCTATTACACACCAAATCTATATATAACCATTTCTTAACAAATCATCCTCTAAACTCTTTAATCCTTCTCTCCATCATCACCACCTTGATCTCTCCACCACCATGAGCACCACCTCCGGTCACCATAAACCATCGGCCACCACTATAAACCACCTTCTAACACCATGAACCATCATAGACTACACACACCCATCACCATTTTTTTTTCATTTCTTGTTTCATACGAGGACCACCATCCTCCCTCACTACCATTAACAACCATCTTCAATCAAAGCCCACAACTCTCTCTACCTTTCCCCACCTCCCGTTATCTCTAACACCCACCATCATTAAACCACCTTGATTACCACTTCTATAACCGAAACCAATCACCATCATCATCATCAAGGGTTCCTGCTGCTCGACAAATTTTTTTTCTGCTATGTTGTTGTTCACAAGTCGAACCAACACACCACCACTGCAACTATTTTACTACTAATGCCATTTATTTCTTTCTTAACAGTAAACCACACCTCTCTCTCTCATCTATATCTCTCCCTCTCCTAACCGTGTGCAAAGAAACCATCGCTACCACCATTACCACGACCACCAAAACCATTTAATCACCATGTAAACACCACCTCGAACCACCATAACATTTCAGCCACCCGTTTGCATACTACTACTACACGTATGTTTTTTTTTTCTGTTTTCCTTCTTCTATTAAAATGCACAAGAAACCACTACGCATGCTATTCCTTTGTCACATTCTGTTTCAATCATGAACTTCTAAAATATATTAATATATATATATATATATATATATATATATATATATATATATATATATATATATATATATATATATATATATATATATATATATATATATATATATATATATATATATATATATATGTATATATATTGTTAAAGTAGACATATGATTTAGTGGGATATATGATTAAGAGTAGGGTCTATTGAATGAACTGTTGATTATTGGGAGCCGTGATATTTTCTGTGAACTAGACATAGGATCGTAAAATTTTGATGCAAGATAAATGGGTTATACTCTTTTACTGCCATTCGAATTCCCATTTTTACCAACGATAATCTCATAATTCTTTTTGAGCTTCCCATTTCAACTAGGTTTTAAATAATATAGGGATTGTTTAGTGGGCTTATAGACTATTTTCAAGGTTGGGCTCGTTAAATATGTTAATGGGCAGAGAATCAATCTTAATTAGTTAATGGGAAACTAGAAGGGAAATGATCTTGAATGTTAATAAATAATACATGTACAATAATGAGGTATGGTTATTATGTCAATGGTGAAGTGAAAATAGTGATGAGAAGATGATAAAATATGATGTGGTGATTCGAATATTACGGTGAACGGGATCGAGAATGACGATGATGAACGTGAATGTGTAATAAAGATGATGAGTTAAATCCATGATGATGAATGATGTTTAATGGTATGATGATGATAACATTAAGGATAATGATGATGATGATCATGATGTTAAGTTTAATAGACAATGATTATGATTTTTGTTTGTTCTCTGGTTGTATTGTTTATGAAGAAGAAGAAGGAATACAGAAATAAGGGTAAATAGATTTAAGCCGTGAAATAAATCAGAAAAGCATTGGCAAAGCAATGGTTTGGTAATGTATTAGCGGAACGAGAGGTCTCGGGTTCGAGACCGAGCTGTGGCACTTTATTTTGATGGAGGTTTATTAACTCACTTATTAAGGTAGTAATTACATTATTATTATTATTATTATTATTATTATTATTATTATTATTATTATTATTATTATTATTATCAATATTATTATTATTAATATTATTTTTATTTTTACTATTATTATTATCATAAGTATTAGTATTATTAGTAGTAGTATTATTGTCATATTAGTTATTAAAATAAATATTAGTATCATTTTTATTAGTAAAATCATTATTTTAAAGTTATCATTATTAATTTTCATTATTCTTAAAACTATCATTTCGGTAAAGTTATTATTATTATTATTATTATTATTATTATTATTATTATTATTATTATTATTATTATTATTATTATTATTATTATTATTATTATTATTATTATTATTATTATTATTATTATTATTATTATTAAAAGTAGTATTTTTATAACAATTATCATTCTTATTATTATTACTATTATTATTATTATAAAATAAGACAGCTCTTATTTATTATTATTATCAATAAAATATTATTAATAAAACTATATATTCTTGTCATAAAAACTTAATGTAAGTTCTTATATTATTATTTTTTATGTATATGACTGATAAACATAAAAATTATAAATAAATTATCAATAAGAAATCATTTTATGAATATATAAAGTATATAATTTATATCACTAATAATATATAAATTTATTCGATTACAAATATGTATGTTAATATATATATATAAATGATATAGGTTCGTGAATCTGAGGCCAACCTTGCATTGTTCAGTTCCGTCGTATGAATATATTTACTACAAAATATCGTATAGTGAGTTTCATTTGCTCCTTTTTTAAATGCTTTTGCAATATATATTTTTGGGACTGAGAATACATGCACTTTTATAAATGTTTGACGAAATAGATACAAGTAATCGAAACTACATTCTATGGTTGAATTGTTATACCGGATATCGCCCTTGTTGAACTTGGTAGCCTAAGAATTGGTGTTTATTATAATTGCCACCAATTGATGCGAATCCTAAAGATAGATCTATGGGCTTTGACACGCCCCAGTCAGAGAATTTGAACTGCTTTAGTACTTTGTTGTTTATATATTTGGGGATATTCTAGATGTATTTTGTTAATGTCGGTTACCAGGTGTTCAATTCATACGAATGAATTTTAAACACTTACGAGTGTATGATTATTGAATAAATGAAATCTTGTGGTCTATTAAAATTATGGAAATGAATATTGATTATGATAAACTAATGAACTCACCAACCTTTTGGTTGACACTTTAAAGTATATTTATTCTCAGGTATGAAAGAAATCTTCCGCTGTGCATTTGTTCATTTTAGAGATATTACTTGGAGTCATCCATGACATATTTCAAAAGACGTTGCATTCGAGTCGTTGAGTTCATCAAGATTATTATTAAGTCAATTATAGTTAGATATATTATGAAATGGTATGTATACCATCAACTTTTGATGTAAGGAAAGTTTGTCTTTTAAAAAAAACGAATGCAATGTTTGTAAAATGTATCATATAGAGGTCAAATACCTCGCGATGAAATCAACTATTGTGAATCGTTTAGAATCGGTATGAACGGGTCCTTTCAGTTGGTATTAGAGCTGTGGTCTTAACGAACCATGTCTTACATTAGTGTGTCTAACTAGTAGTTGTTAGGATGTATTAATGAGTCTGGACTTCGACCGTGTCTGCATGTCAAAAGTTTTGCTTATCATTTCTTGTCGAAAATTATTTGCTTATCATTCTTAGTCTAGACACATCTTACTGCATTGACTTCATGAATAGTGTATAGACAAAATTCATATCTTAGCGTATATGCTAATTCATATCTTAGCGTATCTGTAACTGTAAACTTTGCCTGACAGCTTCCGAAAGATCCTCCGTAATCTACGGAATTTTTTGGACTATATATAGATATCCTATGTAATTAGAATATCATCTGAATCCAAAAATCATTTCATATCGAAAATCCTTTAGCTGATCGTGTCAGATGGATCCTGTACCAAATTCGAATTCATATAATTCCGAAGACAATTCTGAAGACTCTAAAGATAGTGTGACCAAAGTGCCCCAACTGGTTGACTGCACTTATTTCTGGAGGAAATGGGGATGGATTCGAGACATACTCACTCGCTGGAGAAATGAAGAGGGAGAACCCTACGGCGAACCAAATTTACCTCCCGACATCGGAGAACTTGACGCGCTTACCGGTCAACCAATCCACAATACTGTTTTTACACTCTTTGCCAGAATATTCTGCCTCGAAGAATGTATTCATAGAATTATGTTGGTGATTCAACCTCTATTCCCGACTACTAATCAGGTAGGATTAGTGGAAGAAGTCAGGGAGCTTCATGATAGGTTTGAAGAAAGAATGGAGTCTCTGGAAAGTACAGTACGCAATTTAGAAGATAGACTTACGTCTACAATATCAACATCCACACCAGTACCACCAACAACCTAAGTTTCAACATCACATGCCTCAACATTTCATTCTGTACCTCGAGAATAATCATCGTTCTACATGACGTTCTATATCATTTATTTTCGTTCTACATGACGATTATATAATCTCTAATGTTTTATAGATTATGTATTCTATTTCTAACGGTAAATCAAATGAGATTAATATCATAATTGACTCATTAAATCCATGATTACATATGAAGAAAATATATATGTAAGTATATTTTCATAAAGATTGTAATTAAAAATTCTTTCGTACAAACTGTTAATGGTGAAAATATTTTAACGGGTAGGTAATACCCGAGGAATATTTAGATTTCACATTAATAAGTTACACTGTACATTCCTCGAATATGATTCAACAGTCATTTTGTGACGACCCGGAAAATTCCAACCAAATTTAAACCTATATATGAACTGTTTCATATATATTCAATTGACCTTCGACTGTTTTTGACGATTCACAAACAATTAATTGTAAATAGATATGTGTGTATATATATACATGGTATTTGAAATTATAATTTGTAATATTATATATTATAATATATATATATATATATATATATATATATATATATATATATATATATATATATATATATATATATATATATATATATATATAAGTAATAAATATTAAAGATTCAATATATTACATAATTGGTAAATTGCAATATATTGCATCTAGTTACAAGTTAGAATATAATAATAATTATTTTCATTATTATTATCAATAGTAATATTAATATCAAAATCAGTATTATTAATATTATTGTTTTCAATAAACAACATAAAGATATGAAATATACATATATATATATATATATATATATATATATATATATATATATATATATATATATATATATATATATATATACATATACAGATACAGTATACAAATCAGTAGTTTTGTATTAATAATATAATTATTAGATTTAGATTAAATACGGAATAAAATACAGAATCAAATATGTTTCACGTTCCTATCATCTTTATTCAATTTTTGTTCATGTCTCTGAAAGAGTTAAACAACCTAATCGATCGTACCATTCTGTTAGAAATCAACATCGATCATTTTAATTCTTTTATATATTTTTCTGTCCTGGTGGTCCGCTCGAATTGAGAAAAGATTCCCATTACCATTACAAACAAAAATTGATAGAATCAAAATCAGATAGGATGATTCTGTAAGGTACAAAGATTACTAGATATTAAATAAATGAAGAATCGAATACATTTAGGCATCCACATCAATCTTCTTGATATTTTATTTTACTCGTCCTTCCTATCTTCAACTTGTTACCCGTTCAAATTAACTTCTCAATACAAACAAGCTGATCAAATCAAGTTGTCAGAGACCAATAGTAATCGTACGAATCTGTTACACGTCACTTTTTGCTTTATTTTTCTTTGTTGTTTCTTCCTGGCTCGAATATGTTTATCGAACTCTTCACTATTATAAAATAACACATCCCTCCTGTAAAACCAAGAGGGAGAAACACAAAGCATTTGACTTATGTATATACATATAATCAAGCATACATAAAATATATTAACTAACCTCATATTCTTGCTTCGTTTAATCACCAACCGTCACCTTCAACTTCTCATCACATGCAAACTAGTTTCGTTTTTGCTCATCTCTTCATTAGAACCACCACACTATGATCTTAAACCATCACCATCCGAGAATCAACTTTAAGCAACCATCATCACCACATGGTCATCTTCATTAAAAACCATAACTATACCGCCACCTTTTCTCTCACTTTTTTCTGCAAATCACGATCACCTTCCTCATATATTTTTTTGTTTACAACCTTGAACCACCACATCCATAGTTACTCCTGCAGCTGCTACACGCTTCCTATATTTTTCCTTAATGATGCCACAATTGTAAATATATTTCTGTTTCAGTAATAATGAAGACAATGGTGATATATGTAAAGATGATGAGCGAGATATATTTTCCTTACATTATGAACACAATAACGTAAAGCTTCTAACCTCCCTTTTTCCTTTATTCTCTTATGGCCGACAAACCACTTCACACACTCGATTTTTCTTGCTAAAAGTGTAGGGTACGGTGTATTATTTGATTTAGTAATGGGGAACCGAATTTCTAGCAATTATGATTATAGTTTATGGAAACATGACGTGGTGAATGTGAAAATCCTATCTAACTACTGCGTAATTCTATTTACCTCGGTTACTACTTATGTTCAACAAAATGAATGTTGAAAAGGTTGCTTTTTTGAAATGTAAAGTTTGTCAAATTGATTGCATATTATAATCATAATTAACGAATAATGGTGGGACAATCTAATATTTGTTGGTCGACCATTAAGTGGGGTTAGTGAAAGATTTAGAGATGATAATAGTTACACTGAAATGATTGCTAATACAAATTGATATATGGGGCTTTAGTCTAATGGAAATTATTCAAATGTTGGTAGATGACTTGTGCGTTCTTTTCTTTCTGTGTTGTCGACACCATAACCAAACAACCCCACTCATAACTATACCACTAACAGATGTTAAGGAAATGGAAGTATTTGCTGTTTCTATATTGGGCCATAATAATAGGACTAGGATTCTTCTTGGTTGGGCCGAGAAATGTGTTGTGGACTTGGGTCGAGATCTAGTTACTCCTCCTTGTGAGCCGATAAATGTTGGGCGGTGAACCAGTGACCCAATTCTGTTTTCTGTTGAACGAGATCTTCTACTTCTATTCTATTTTAGTTTTTACAACGAAGACTATGAAGAAGATGGGTTTGATGAGGGTGATTTTATGTTAAGATCATGATGGATGTTAGTATGATAATGATGATTGATTTAATAAGGAGATGAGAAGTTAAAGTTAATACGAATACAGATGATGATTATGATAATAACGACGATGATGATTCTGTAAATTATAAAAGTTAATGATATACGATATATGATGAAACAGAAAAGAAAATCGTGGAAGATGTTTTCTGATCGATTGGAGTTTGTTTGTAGAAGAAGAAGGGAAACACAAAAACATCGGTTAAATAAAAATATATAACAACCCTCACTTTTCGACATCTGAAATTACTGAAATAACCCTAGGGTTTACAGCCTGACTATACGTATTAATTATTTAAGGGTTGTTATATACACGATCTATTTAACGTTGACCAAATAATTAACTTTTAGTCGACACTCACTGCTAATTAAAATTTATGCATTTCTTTAATATTATAACTATTAATCTATAAGTAATAAATAAAAAGTGACATTTATATAAATAATAAAACAATTGGGAACTAAATAAAAAAAATAAATACAACTCATGAATTAGTAAAAAGTAAATAATACTTATCATTTAGTAAATGTAAAATAATAATAATAATAATAATAATAATAATAATAATAATAATAATAATAATAATAATAATAATAATAATAATAATAATAATAATAATAATTATAATTATAATAATAATAATAATAATAATAATAATAATAATAATAATAATAATAATAATAATAATAACAATAATAATAATAATAATAATGAGACTAAAGAATCTTAAACAATTACATCATTATGTTGACTAAAAAAATAAAATATATATAAAAAAAATATAAACTAGTACCACCTATTGTTGACTAAAAGAATTATAAAATAAAATAAAATCATTAATTAGAACATCCTTATGTTGACTAACACTCTAATACTTGCACTATATAAACACCCCTAGACTTCTAGTTTCTCATTCACAAATCACACCAAAATCTTCTCTCAAAAACAATCTCTCCCTCTCCATCTCTTATGGTATTCGGCCAAGAACACCACCACCACACCACCACATCTTCAAGTGATCTTCAAGCTTGTTCTTCGTGTTCATCAAGGTCTTCAAGTGTGTTCTTCATTATTTGGGTTATTTGATCTTCATTACCAAGTTTTCTTCTTGTTTCTTGTTAATCTTCATCATCATTAACAAGGTATGATCCAAAATCTTAAAACTTTTAAATCTTTCTTTCAATTCATGAGTATATTCATAATCATATTCGTGCATGATCTTAACATTCATATTGTTCATGTAAAAAAAATATAAATATACATATACATGTAAAAAAATATATATATATAAACATATACATATATATATACATATACGATTATATATATAAAAATATATATATATATATATATATATATATATATATATATATATATATATATATATATATAAACTATATATATATACATACACACGACATATATATACATAAAAATTAAACAAAATAAAACCCTAATACAACTTAAACCCTAAACATTAATTAAAACTCTAATCATTACCTAAACATTACTTTACTAAACCCTAAACCTAATAATACTATTATACATTTATTACTTAAACCATAATCATTAATTTATTATTAAAACCTAACTACTCTAATTAATTAAAACCCTAATACTACTTATACTACTACTTAACACTTATACACTTATACTACTACTAACACTTATAATATACTACTTATAGTATAACATACGATTACAATAGTCATTCACGATAACGTGAGGATTACTCGAACGTCAACGCTACTTAAGGCCTAGGGTGATCCTTGGTACCACTATGGGACGCTTGTGGATTACGAATGCCAAACTTAGATTTTGGTCAAGAAATTCTGGGCCAACCGGGAACAATTGGTCATTCTGGTGACTCGGCGGTGTAATAGATGTTTGGGTATGGTGCACAATGTCAACCGGTAACACATGCTACTTTTACTATTTACAATTTAGACACAAGTACCAACTGTTAAACTATGTTATACCCGGCTATGTCCGACTAAGTCCCTACAGTGATATTTTTAATTGCTCGTTAAATGCATTCTTAATTATTGGGGGTAGGCCTATCGGGAGTAACATCCCCGATACATTTGACTAAGTGTTTGTATTACTTAATAATGAAATTAAACCGACAAGTATAGACACAACTTGTCATTGGGGCAAACTTTGAACGTTTAGTTTAAATATCACGAATTGGCATAACTTTTTGATCCCTGCGAGATCAACTTTATAAACTAAATTTTGTGGTCTAAAACAACGGTCAAATATATTTGTTAAACCTATGAACTTCACTCAACCTTTTTGGTTGACACTTTAGCATGTTTTGTCTCAGGTGCCGATTGATCAAGCTTACTTATTTACTGCTTATGTGATGCTACTTGGACTTAGGATCAAGAGATATTGCATTTATTATTCTTGCATTTGAAACAATTACTTTATTGTAATTTCCATCATTGTAACGACATTTCATTTTCCGCTGCGTACTCAATAAAGTTTGTTTTTATCATATAGTATTGTTCTCGTATTATATTATGTTGGTTTATTTGATATTAAGTCACATTTCACCCAGGCCCTAATTGGGGGTGTGAAAGATTGGTATCAGAGCATAGCCAAGCTGTTATAGAGAACCAGGATTGCATTTTTATGTGGGCCTTACTTGCTTGCTAGGGTGCCTTAGTAATCTAGGAAACTATAACCTTTCCTGCCTTAGAATTAAAGCATTTAGGATTGGCTTATAATCTTAACAACCTTGCTTTGATAATCTTGGCTTAAAATGCTAATCAAAGTCTTTTTCCTAATGTTAGGATGTCTAATTTTCATCAAGCGAACAAAATGACTCTTTTCAAGCCAACTGAAGAAGATACTGAAAAGTCTTCCACTAAAAGACCAGTCCAAAGTCCACCTTATGGCTTTGGTGGTCCTCCCTCACCAAACTATAGTCTGGATACTTTACCTAATTATCCCGATCACTACCCGACCCCGAGAACTGAAGACACGGGGAAACGTCCTGAGGAAACTGGTCCATCTAGGAAAAGAGCACGATCTCCTTTTTGTGATAATGATGCTAAGAACTTGGAAGGGTTGCTTCGCCATGTGGCGAGAATTGAGGATCGAATGGACGAGAATGATCGAGTAGTTAAGAAACTGAAGGAAGAGAATGCTAAGTTGAGAAAGGAGTTGACGACACTAAGGTATGAGGAAGAACGTAACACCCGCTGGGGAAAGCAATCACTTGCTTATCTCAAGGAGGATGTTGATTTCCTGATGAATATGGAAAAAAATCGAGTCGATAAGCAGCTTGCTCTAAAGGGGTACGATAATAACGCAGTCAACAGCCTTGTTACTAACCTCTATGATAACCTCGAGTATCTATATGAGAAACAAAAGGCGAAGAACGAGAAATTTGAGGAGTTTATGAAGAAGGTTGGGGACGAAAAGAAGAAATATGAAGACTACTTCAATCTTAATATTTCCTAGTTTATTTTTTTTCCTATTTTCTATCCATGTAAAGGCTATGCCTTAAACTATTTCCTATTTCTAACTCATGTAATAAAGGCTTATTTAATGCCTCATTTCTAATAATATCGAGTGCTTCATTTACATCATGTGATATCAATACTTTATTCATACTTGTAATTGCTCAAACCTATAACTTGTCAACTTATCAAACTTATGTTCACTTCTATGTAGTGATATCATGGGTCGTCCAGCTGCACCTACCATTAACAACATAGTGTTGACCACTGACCAATTTCAACAGTTACTTGCTGTCGCCCAAGGCAACACCCAAGCTAATCATGCTAATCATCAATCGAAACCTTGTTCTTACAAGGACTTTACGAACTTCCACCCTCCTACTTTCAAGGGAAATGAAGAGGCTGTCGAACTAGTTCGATGGTTCGAGAAGCTAGAGTCTATCTTCCATATTTGCAACTGCGGGGATAAAGATCGGGTCAAATATGCCACTAACTTATTAGCTGGCAATGCTTTGACTTGGTGGACTGCTCATGCTAAGTCTGTGGGAATTGACAATGCTAATGCAATTCCATGGGACGAACTCAAAAGCATGATGATTAATAAATTATGTCCTAGAAGTCAAGTTCAAAAACTTGAAGCTGAGTTCTGGGAACTCAAGGTGAAGCGTATCGATATTGAAAGCTATACCAATTGTTTTCTTGAGCTTTCTACTTTGTGTCCCGAGATGTTTCCTACTAAAGCTAGAAGGATTGAAAGATATATTGAAGGTCTCCCCGAGGATGTTCAGGGGAATGTTATTGCTGCCGAGAAGGTTACTCTTGATGCTGTGATTCTCATGGCGCAAAATCTGATGTTGGCCAAGAGAAGAAGAGAGTTGGCTAATAAGCAGGTTGACACTAAGAGCAATGAAGGTAAAAGGAAGTTTGAGCCATCTCAAGGTTCGACTCAGAATGTTAGTAAGAAGCCTGCGGATAGTACAAGGACGAATTATAAGGGTACCTATCCTTTTTGTATTCGTTGTGAAAGGCATCACCCGGGGATGTGTACTGCTACTTGTTCGTTGTGTAAGAAAGTGGGACACGCTGCTAAGACGTGTAAGAATCCTCCAAGGATAAAGCTATTGTTCCTGCCAAAGCTCCTCCTACTTGTTACACTTGTGGAGAAAAAGGACACATTAGTCCAAATTATCCTAAGAAGAAAGATACTACCGCTACTGGAGCCAACACGACTGCTGTAAAGGGTCGTGCATTTGTGATTACTGCTGATGAAGCCCGAGATGAAGATGAGGTCATCACGGGTACGTATCTTGTCAATATTTATTATGCAACTATTTTATTCGATACTGGTGCTGACAGAAGTTACGTATCTAGTGAATTTTGTACCCTATTTACTGAAAACCCTCAACCCTTAGAAAATAAACGATTAGTAGAAGTAGCCAATGGAAATATCATGAAAGTCGATAAAATCTATAAAAACTGCAACCTAATCTTAGCCAACAAAGAATTTAAGATAGACCTTTTGCCGATCGAGCTCGGAAGTTTTGATGTCGTAGTTGGAATGGATTGGTTACGTCCATTACATGCTGCAATCTTGTGTTTTGATAAAACCGTTAACATTCCGTTGAGAAATGGAGAGACTCTAGTCATTCAAGGCGACAAGAGTGGTTCTAATCTCAACATTATCTCCTGTAATAAAATCCACAAATACCTTATGAAAGGTTATCCACCTATTCTAGCCCACGTTAAGATGGTTGAATCGAAAGAGAAGTGTATTGAAGACGTACCAGTGGTTAAAGACTTTCCCGATGTGTTTCCCGAAGATCTTCCTAGTCTTCCACCTCCTCGACAAGTTGAATTCCAAATTGATTTAGTTCTTGGTGCTACTCCTGTTGCTAAAGCACCATACCGTTTAGCACCTTCCGAAATGAAGGAACTTTCAAAAAAACTCCAAGAACTATTGGATAAAGGTTTCAATCGTCCAAGCTCATCCCCATGGGGAGCTCCTATTCTATTCGTTAAGAAGAAGGATGGTACGTTGAGGATGTGCATTGATTACCGCGAACTCAACAAGCTTACTATCAAGAACTGTTATCTGTTGCCACGTATTGATGATCTATTTGACCAACTACAAGGGTCAAGTGTTTATTCAAAGATTGATTTGAGGTCCGGTTATCACAAACTCAAAGTCAAGCAATCTGACATTCCTAAGACTGCTTTTCGCACTCGTTATGGGCACTATCAATTTTGCGTCATGCCTTTTGTCTTAACCAACACTCCTGCCGTATTCATGGATCTTATGAATAGTGTCTGCAAGCCGTATCTTGACAAATTTGTTATTGTGTTCATTGATGACACCTTGATCTACTCCAAGAGTGGAAAAGAACATTAGCAGCATCTGCGCATGATTCTTGAACTCTTACGAAAGGAACAACTTTATGCTAAATTTTCAAAGTGCGAGTTTTGGCTCAAAACCGTACAATTTCTTGGACATGTTGTTGATAGTAACGGAATACATGTCGATCCAGCTAAGATTACCGCTATTCAAAACTGGGAAATACCAAAGACTGCGAAGCATATTCGTCAATTTTTGGGACTTGCCGGTTATTATCGAAGGTTCATAAAAGATTTTTCTCTCCTTGCTAAACCCCTTACAAATTTAACTCACAAAGGGAAGAAGTTTGAGTAGTCCGAAGAACAGGAATCTGCTTTCAAGATTCTGAAGGAGAAATTGACCACAGCTCCGATTCTCTCTTTACCTGAAGGTACTGATGACTTTGTTGTTTACTGTGATGCCTCAAAGTAAGGCTTTGGTTGTGTTTTAATGCAACGTGAAAAGGTTATTGCCTATGCATCTAGACAGTTGAAGAAGCACGAGAAGAACTATACCACACACGACCTTGAGTTAGGTGCCGTGGTATTTGCATTAAAGATATTGAGACATTATGTATATGGTACCCACTTTACGGTGTACACTGACCATAAAAGTCTTCGACACATCTTTGATCAGAAACAGCTGAATATGAGGCAAAGCCGATGGCTCGAGTTATTGAACGATTATCATTGTGAGCTGAAATATCATCCTGGCAAGGAGAATGTGGTTGCCGATGCTCTTAGTCATAAAGACGATGTTAAACGAGTTCGTACTTTAAACCTGAAAATCAAGTCGAATCTCATATCACGAATCTGTGAAGCTCAACTTGAAGCTATTAAACCAACACTTATTAAAGGTGAAGGACCTATCGATTTCGAGAACCAACTTCAAGTGAAAGCTAATGGTACACGGTACTTTGGTAATAGAATTTGGGTTCCTCGCTTCGGTAATCTCCATGAACTAGTCTAGGACGAAGCTCACAAGACTAGGTACTCTATTCATCCCGGATCCAGTAAGATGTATCATGATGTGAGGGAATTCTACTGGTGGCCTAACATGAAAGTCGACATTTCTACTTATGTTAGTAAGTGTCTCACTTGTTTGAAAGTCAAGGCTGAACATCAAAAGCCTTCTGTTCTGTTGACACAACCCGATATCCCGCAGTGGAAGTGGGAATGTATCACTATGGATTTCGTTACCAAGTTGCCTAATACTTCAAATGGTAACGATACTATTTTGGTCATAGTTGATCATCTTACTAAATCTGCACATTTCATACCGATCAAGGAAACTGATAAGATGGAGAAATTATCACAGCTTTACATTAAAGAAATTGTCTCTCATCATGGGGTTCCTATCTCGATTATTTCTGATCGCGACGGTCGATTCGTTTCTAGATTCTGGAAAACTTTACAATCCGCTCTTGGAACTCAACTCAACATGAGTACATCCTATCATCTACAAACTAATGGTCAAAGTGAACGAACTATTCAAACCTTGGAAGATATGCTACGTGCTTGTGTAATCAATTTCGGCAAAGGTTGGGATAGACACTTGACTTTGGTTGAATTTTCTTACAACAACAGTTATCACTCTAGCATTAAAGCTGCACCTTTTAAAGCTTTATATGGCCAAAAATGTAGATCCCCTTTGTGTTGGGACGAACTCGAGGACAGACATTTAACTAGTCCTGAAATTATTCATGAAACAACCGAAAAGATCGTTCAAATTAAGCAACGATTAGAAACTGCCCGTAGTCGACAAAAGAGCTATGTCGATAAGAAACGAAAGGATATAGAATACCAAGTTGGAGATAAAGTCATGTTGAAAAAATCCACTTGGAAAGGTGTTGTCCGTTTCGGTAAACGAAGCAAACTCTGTCCACGATATGTTGGACCTTTCACAATCACTCAAAGAGTCGGTCCCGTGGCGTACTGATTAGAACTACCAACTGAACTCAGCCAAGTACATGATGTGTTTCATGTCTCAAATCTTAAAAGGTGTCTTGCTAATGACACACTTGTTATTCCTTTGGATGATATCCGCATTGATGAGCAAATGCACTTCGTTGAAGAACCTATAGAAATCATGGAAGGAGAGGTCAAACAAACGCGTAAAAGCAACATACATATCATTAAAGTCCGTTGGAATTCACGTAGAGGCCCCGAATATACCTGGGAATGCAAAGACCAAATGACACGAAAATATCCCCATCTCTTCTCAAACACTGATGCATCCGAGAAGTCTACCTAAAACTTCGGGACGAAGTTTTTATTAACGGGGAGGTACTATAACAACCCTCACTTTTCGACTTCTAAAATTAGTGAAATGACCCTAGGGTTTACTGCCTGACTATACGTATTAATTATTTAAGGGTTGTTATATACACAATCTATTTAACGTTGACCAAATAATAAACTTTTAGTCGACACTCACTGCTAATTAAAATTTATGCATTTCTGTAATATTATAACAATTAATCTATAAGTAATAAATAAAAAGTGACATTTATATAAATAATAAAACAATTGGGAACTAAATAAAAAAAATACAAGTCATGAATTAGTAAAAAGAAAATAACACTTATCATGTAGTAAATGTAAAATAATAATAATAATAATAATAATAATAATAATAATAATAATAATAATAATAATAATAATAATAATAATAATAATAATAATAATAATAATAATAATAATAATAATAATAATAATAGTAATAGTAATAATAATAATAATAATAATAATAATAATAATAATAATAATAATAATAATAATAATAATAATAATAATAATAATAATAATAATAATAATGAGACTAAAGAATCTTAAACAATTACATCCTTACGTTGACTAAAAAAATAAAATATATATATATATATATATATATATATATATATATATATATATATATATATATATATATATATATATATATATATATATATATATAAAATATAAACTAGTACCACTGATTGTTGACTAAAAGAATTATAAAATAAAATAAAATCATTAATTAGAACATCCTTATGTTGACTAACACTCTAATACTTGCACTATATAAACACCCCTAGACTCCTAGTTTCTCATTCACAAATCACACCAAAATCTTCTCTCAAAAACAATCTCTCCCTCTCCCTCTCTTGTGGTATTCGGCCAAGAACACCACCACTACACCACCACCATCTTCAAATAATCTTCAAGCTTATTCTTCGTGTTCATCAAGATCTTCAAGCGTGTTCTTCATTATTTGGGTTATTTGATCTTCATCACCAAGTTTTCTTCTTGTTTCTTGTTAATCTTCATCATCATTAACAAGGTATGATCCAAAATCTTAAAGCTTTTAAATCTTTCTTTCAATTCATGTTTATATTCATAATCATATTCGTGCATGATCTTAACATTCATATTGTTCATGTAAAAAAAAATATAAATATACATATACATGTAAGATTAAATATATATATAAACATATACATATATATACATATACGATTATATATAAAAAAATATATATATATATAAACTATATATATACATACACACGACATTTATATACATAAACATTAAACAAAATAAAACCCTAATACAACTTAAACCCTAAACATTAATTAAAACCCTAATCATTACCTAATCATTACTTTACTAAACCCTAAACCTAATAATACTATTAAACATTTATTACTTAAACCCTAATCATTAATTTATTATTAAAACCTAACTACTCTAATTAATTAAAACCATAATACTACTTATACTACTACTGAAAACTTATACACTTATACTACTACTAACACTTATAATATACTACTTATAGTATAACATACGATTACAATAATCATTCACGATAACGTGAGGATTACTCGAACGTCAACGCTACTTAAGGCCTAGGGTGATCCTTGGTACCACTATGGGACGCTTGTGAATTATGAATGCCAAACTTAGATTTTGGTCAAGAAATCCTGGGTCAACCGGTAACATTTGGTCATTCTGGTGACTTGGCGGTTGAATAGATGTTTGGGTATGGTGCACATTGTCAAACCCGACTATAGTAATCATACACTTAGTTACTAACACACTTAATAAGTGGTAGACTTATTAAGAATAACTCACTAGTGTTCAACACTAACTTACTAAAAATAGAAACTTACTAAAAGTGGAAACTTACCAAAAATGAGAACTTAGTAAAAAAAACTACATTTAAACTCTTGCATAGTTAAACTTAACTTAAACTTGGCCAAAAAATTTAACTACTCTTAAATGTCATTAGGTTGACTTTCTGCTCACATTCATCCAACTCTTCTATTTCGAGGAATAACAAACTCTCTCCTACTTACTAAGGTGAACTCATAGCCCCACTCTTTATTGCTAGCAACTTATTTAACTTCTTGGGGTAAGACACATGCTACTTTTACTATTTACAATTTAGACACAAGTACCAACTGTTAGACTATGCTATACCCGGCTATGTCCAACTAAGTCCCTACAATGATATTTTTAATTGCTCGTTAAATGCATTCTTAATTATTGGGGGTAGGCCTATCAAGAGTAACGTCCCCGATACATTTGACTAAGTCTTTATATTACTTAATAATGAAATTAAACTGACAAGTATAGACACAACTTGTCCTTGGGGCAAACTTTGAACGTTTAGTCTAAATATCACGAATTGGCATAACTTTTGATCCCTGCAAGATCAACTTTATAAACTAAATCTTGCTGTCTAAAACAACGGTCAAATATATTTGTTAAACCTATGAACTTCACTCAACCTTTTTGGTGGACACTTTAGCATGTTTTGTCTCAGGTGCCGATTGATCAAGCTTACTTATTTACTGCTTATGTGATGCTACTTGGACTTAGAATCAAGAGATATCGTATTTATTATTCTTGCATTTGAAACAATTACTTTATTATAATTTCCATCATCGTAACGACATTTCATTTTCCGCTGCATACTCAATAAAGTTTGTTTTTATCATATAGTATTGTTCTCGTATTATAATATGTTGGTTTATTTGATATTAAGTCACATTTCTCCCAGACCCTAACTAGGGGTTGAAAAAATAAATCACGAGTTATTCAGAAATGAGTGAAACAGAGGAGTGGTTAAGGGAGATGTCATATTAGCGAGAGGTCGCGGGTTCGAGCCCGGGCTGCGACATTTTTTTGGAAGCGATTTTTTTAAGGTAGTATACTTATTATTCCTATTATTATAATAATAATAATAATAATAATAATAATAATAATTATTATTATTATTATTA
The DNA here is from genome assembly GCF_046630445.1 of Rutidosis leptorrhynchoides. Taxonomy (NCBI): domain Eukaryota; kingdom Viridiplantae; phylum Streptophyta; class Magnoliopsida; order Asterales; family Asteraceae; genus Rutidosis; species Rutidosis leptorrhynchoides. The sequence continues at coordinate 163,380,343 of NC_092342.1, read as the reverse complement.
TTATTATTATTATTATTAATATAAGTAATATTATTACTAATATCAATATTATTATCATTATCATTATTATTTTACTACTAATATCATTATTATTATTAATATTATTAGATATAACTTTTGTTTTAAATGTATCTTGTATATAAAATATAACTACATTTTTATGATCTCAAACTAAAAAGATAGATATTATAAGTTAGATACAAACATTAGATATATAGAAGTGTATATAATAAGTATACTACTTTTACTAATAAAATATTTTTTGTTCATTTACATTTTAATATAACACGAATTTATTAAAAATATTATAATATTAAAAATTATGAGTATTTAAAAATATTAATACTAAGTATTTATTCTAAACATATTAATAAAGTATATAATATATTATTATCATAATAATCTAATGAACTATATAAAATAGAAATATTTAAGTAAATATAAATATTACATTTAATATCACAAGTATATATTACTAATATCAAAATATGTATTCATTTGAATATTATTATGTGTGTTAATATGCATACTTGATATAGATTCGTGAATCTGAGGCCAACCCTACATTTGTTCAGTGTCGTCATATGTATTTTTAATACAAAATACAGTATGGTGAGTTCATTTGATTCACTTTTACTCTTTACATTTTTGGGACTGAGAATACATGCGCTGTTTTTATAACTGCTTTATTAAATGCTTTTGAAAAATATTTTGAACTGCGAATACATGAAATGCTTTTATAAATGTTTGACGAGATAGATACAAGCAAAACATTCCTCGAATGAATTATTATGCAGACAGAAGTTCTGCGGATTATTATTGAATTATGTGGACATGATAATTGCCACCATTGAATTATGTGGACATGATAATTGCCACCATTGAATTATGTGGACATGATGATTGCCACTATTGAATTATGTGGACATGATAATTGCCACCATTGAATTATGTGGACATGATAACTGCCACCAATTGATGTGAATGTTATGTATCGAGAGAATGATTTTTATACACAGGTTATGTGTATTATATTTTGTACACGAGATATGTGTACGGTTACTAAGATTTATGAAAAAGGATTTCGTACACGAGAAAGGTGTACTGTATTTAAAAGATATCGCATGTACATTATAGGTGGGTATAGGATTCGGGCCTATTTGTACCATGCAGTATTTAAATCTTGTGGTCTATCAAAATGATGAATTTTATTGTTTATGATAAACTTATAAACTCACAAACCTTTTGGTTGACACTTGAAAGCATGTTTATTCTCAGGTATTAAAAAAATCTTCCGCTATGCATTTGCTCATTTTAGAGATATTACTTGGAGTCATTCATGATATATTTCAAAAGATGTTACATTCAAGTCGTTGAGTTCATCAAGATTATTATTAAGTCAATTATAGTTGGATATATTATGAAATGGTATACATGCCGTCAACTTTCGATGTAATGAAAGTTTGTCTTTTTAAAAATGAATGCAATGTTTGTAAAATGTGGCATATAGAGGTCAAGTACCTCGCGATGTAACCAAATGTAATGTATTCGTCCAGATGGATTAGGACGGGTAATTAAAGTTGGTATCAGAGCGGTGGTCTTAGCGAACCAGGTCTTGCATTAGTGTGTCTAACTGGTAGTTATTAGGACGCATTAATGAGTCTGGACTTCGACCTAGTAGTTGTTAGGATACATTAATAAGTCTGGACTTGAACCTGGTCTGCATGTTAAAATTTTTGCTTATCATTCCTTGTCAAAAAATATCTACCTATCATTTTCAGTCTCGACACGTCTTATTGCAATTATTGCATAGATGGTGTACAGACAAATTCATATTCCATCACCTTAGACCTTGTATGTCATGTTTCCTTAATTTCCTCAGTAATCTACGGGATACTCTGTACTATATATATGTATTAGGTATTCTATGTAATTAGAATATCATCCGATATCCGAAAATCATTTCATATCGAAAATCTTTTATCTAACCGTTCAATATGAATTCTGCAACCAGTTCAAGTTCCTCGGATTCCGACAGCTATTCCGATATGGATCTCCACTCGAAGTTTCGAAAGCAGTGTAACAGAAATGGATCAACCAATCAGCCATCATCAATTCTGGATGAATTGTGGATGGGTTCGTAGTCAACTTAATCAATGAAGACGAGTAGAAGGCGATCCTTTCCACCCACCAACCACATTTCCCTCTTGGCGAAGAAATCGAAGCACTTACCGGTGAACCAGTCCGAAACACTATTTTCACTCTCATTTCTAGGATATCTCGCAACGATTACTTAATATCTACAATTCAAAACCTTATTCATCCGCTTGTTTCAACCGCCAATCATCCCGGGGTAATGGAAGGAGTCAACGAACTTCGCGCTCGAGTAATCAATTTAGAGAATATGGTGCAAAACTTACCAGCTTCAGCAACATCACCGACACCAACAGTACCACCAACAACCATACCAGTACCACCAACAGCCTAAGTTTCAACTGAAATGTCCCGTTCTTATTGATTAAAAACGTTCCATATTAATTGATTTCGTTGCGAGGTTTTGACCTCTATATGAGACGTTTTTCAAAGACTGCATTCATTTTTAAAACAAACCATAACCTTTATTTCATAAATAAAGGTTTAAAAAGCTTTACGTAGATTATCAAATAATGATAATCTAAAATATCCTGTTTACACACGACCATTACATAATGGTTTACAATACAAATATGTTACATCGAAATCAGTTTCTGGAATGCAGTTTTTACACAATATCATACAAACATGGACTCCAAATCTTGTTCTTATTTTAGTATGCAACAGCGAAAGCTCTTAGTATTCACCTGAGAATAAACATGCTTTAAACGTCAACAAAAATGTTGGTGAGTTATAGGTTTAACCTATATATATCAAATCGTAACAATAGACCACAAGATTTCATATTTCAATACACATCCCATACATAGAGATAAAAATCATTCATATGGTGAACACCTGGTAACCGACATTAACAAGATGCATATATATAAGAATATCCCCATCATTCCGGGACACCCTTCGGATATGATATAAATTTCGAAGTACTAAAGCATCCGGTACTTTGGATGGGGTTTGTTAGGCCCAATAGATCTATCTTTAGGATTCGCGTCAATTAGGGTGTCTGTTCCCTAATTCTTAGATTACCAGACTTAATAAAAAGGGGCATATTCGATTTCGATAATTCAACCATAGAATGTAGTTTCACGTACTTGTGTCTATTTTGTAAATCATTTATAAAACCTGCATGTATTCTCATCTCAAAAATATTAGATTTTAAAAGTGGGACTATAACTCACTTTCACAGATTTTTACTTCGTCGGGAAGTAAGACTTGGCCACTGGTTGATTCACGAACCTATAACAATATATACATATATATCAAAGTATGTTCAAAATATATTTACAACACTTTTAATATATTTTGATGTTTTAAATTTATTAAGTCAGCTGTCCTCGTTAGTAACCTACAACTAGTTGTCCACAGTTAGATGTACAGAAATAAATCGATAAATATTATCTTGAATCAATCCACGACCCAGTGTATACGTATCTCAGTATTGATCACAACTCAAACTATATATATTTTGGAATCAACCTCAACCCTGTATAGCTAACTCCAACATTCACATATAGAGTGTCTATGGTTGTTTCGAAATATATATAGATGTGTCGACATGATAGGTAGAAACATTGTATACGTGTCTATGGTATCTCAAGATTACATAATATACAATACAAGTTGATTAAGTTATGGTTGGAATAGATTTGTTACCAATTTTCACGTAGCTAAAATGAGAAAAATTATCCAATCTTGTTTTACCCATAACTTCTTCATTTTAAATCCGTTTTGAGTGAATCAAATTGCTATGGTTTCATATTGAACTCTATTTTATGAATATAAATAGAAAAGTATAGGTTTATAGTCGGAAAAATAAGTTACAAGTCATTTTTGTAAAGGTAGTCATTTCAGTCGAAAGAACGACGTCTAGATGACCATTTTAGAAAACATACTTCTACTTTGAGTTTAACCATAATTTTTGGATATAGTTTCATGTTCATAATAAAAATCATTTTCTCAGAATAACAACTTTTAAATCAAAGTTTATCATAGTTTTTAATTAACTAACCCAAAACAGCCCGCGGTGTTACTACGACGGCGTAAATCCGGTTTTACGGTGTTTTTCGTGTTTCCAGGTTTTAAATCATTAAGTTAGCATATCATATAGATATAGAACCTGTGTGTAGTTAATTTTAAAATTCAAGTTAGAAGGATTAACTTTTGTTTGCGAACAAGTTTAGAATTAACTAAACTATGTTCTAGTGATTACAAGTTTAAACCTTCGAATAAGATAGCTTTATATGTATGAATCGAATGATGTTATGAACATCATTACTACCTTAAGTTCCTTGGATAAACCTACTGGAAAAGATAAAAATGGATCTAGCTTCAACGGATCCTTGGATGGCTCGAAGTTCTTGAAGCAGAATCATGACACGAAAACAAGTTCAAGTAAGATCATCACTTGAAATAAGATTGTTATAGTTATAGAAATTGAACCAAAGTTTGAATATGATTATTACCTTGTATTAGAATGATAACCTACTGTAAGAAACAAAGATTTCTTGAGGTTGGATGATCACCTTACAAGATTGGAAGTGAGCTAGCAAACTTGAAAGTATTCTTGATTTTATGTAACTAGAACTTGTAAAATATATGAAGAACACTTAGAACTTGAAGATAGAACTTGAGAGAGATCAATTAGATGAAGAAAATTGAAGAATGAAAGTGTTTGTAGGTGTTTTTGGTCGTTGGTGTATGGATTAGATATAAAGGATATGTAATTTTGTTTTCATGTAAATAAGTCATGAATGATTACTCATATTTTTGTAATTTTATGAGATATTTCATGCTAGTTGTCAAATGATGGTTCCTACATGTGTTAGGTGACTCACATGGGCTGCTAAGAGCTGATCATTGGAGTGTATATACCAATAGTACATACATCTAAAAGCTGTGTATTGTACGAGTACGAATACGGGTGCATACGAGTAGAATTGTTGATGAAACTGAACGAGGATGTAATTGTAAGCATTTTTGTTAAGTAGAAGTATTTTGATAAGTGTCTTGAAGTCTTTCAAAAGTGTATGAATACATATTAAAACACTACATGTATATACATTTTAACTGAGTCGTTAAGTCATCGTTAGTCATTACATGTAAATGTTGTTTTGAAACCTTTAGGTTAACGATCTTCTTGAATGTTGTTAACCCATTGTTTATTATAACAAATGAGATGTTAAATTTTTATATTATCATGATATTATGATATATAATATATCTTAGTATGATTTATATACAGTTAAATGTCGTTACAACGATAATCGTTACATATATGTCTCGTTTCGAAATCATTAAGTTAGTAGTCTTATTTTTACATATGTATTTCATTGTTAATACACTTAATAATATATTTACTTATCATTTAACATAATTAACCAAGTGTATCAATATCTTAATATGATTCATATGTACCTAGTAAGACGTTGTTATAACGATAATCGTTATATATATCGTTTTCGAGTTTCTTAAATTAATAGTCTCATTTTTATGTATATAACTCATTGTTAAAATACCTAATGAGATACATACTTATAATAAAAACATGTTAACTATATATATAACCATATATATGTCATCGTATAGTTTTTACAAGTTTTAACGTTCGTGAATCACCGGTCAACTTGGGTGGTCAATTGTCTATATGAAACATATTTCAATTAATCAAGTCTTAACAAGTTTAATTGCTTAACATGTTGGAAACATTTAATCATGTAAATATCAATCTCAATTAATATATATAAACATGGAAAAGTTCGGGTCACTACAGTACCTACCCGTTAAATAAATTTCGTCCCGAAATTTTAAGTTGTTGAAGGTGTTGACGAATCTTCTGGAAATAGATGCGGGTATTTCTTCTTCATCTGATCTTCACGCTCCCAGGTGAACTCGGGTCCTCTACGAGCATTCCATCGAACCTTAACAATTGGTATCTTGTTTTGCTTAAGTCTTTTAACCTCACGATCCATTATTTCGACGGGTTCTTCGATGAATTGAAGTTTTTTGTTGATTTGGATTTCATCTAACGGAATAGTGAGATCTTATTTAGCAAAACATTTCTTCAAATTCGAGACGTGGAAAGTGTTATGTACAGCCGCGAGTTGTTGAGGTAACTCAAGTCGGTAAGCTACTGGTCCGACACGATCAATAATCTTGAATGGTCCAATATACCTTGGATTTAATTTCCCTCGTTTACCAAATCGAACAACGCCTTTCCAAGGTGCAACTTTAAGCATGACCATCTCTCCAATTTCAAATTCTATATCTTTTCTTTTAATGTCAGCGTAGCTCTTTTGTCGACTTTGGGCGATTTTCAACCGTTGTTGAATTTGGATGATCTTCTCGGTAGTTTCTTGTATAATCTCTGGACCCGTAATCTGTCTATCCCCCACTTCACTCCAACAAATCGGAGACCTGCACTTTCTACCATAAAGTGCTTCAAACGGCGCCATCTCAATGCTTGAATGGTAGCTGTTGTTGTAGGAAAATTCTGCTAACGGTAGATGTCGATCCCAACTGTTTCCGAAATCAATAACACATGCTCGTAGCATGTCTTCAAGCGTTTGTATCGTCCTTTCGCTCTGCCCATCAGTTTGTGGATGATAGGCAGTACTCATGTCTAGACGAGTTCCTAATGCTTGCTGTAATGTCTGCCAGAATCTTGAAATAAATCTGCCATCCCTATCAGAGATAATAGAGATTGGTATTCCATGTCTGGAGATGACTTCCTTCAAATACAGTCGTGCTAACTTCTCCATCTTGTCATCTTCTCTTATTGGCAGGAAGTGTGCTGATTTGGTGAGACGATCAACTATTACCCAAATAGTATCAAAACCACTTGCAGTCCTTGGCAATTTAGTGATGAAATCCATGGTAATGTTTTCCCATTTCCATTCTGGGATTTCGGGTTGTTGAAGTAGAACTGATGGTTTCTGATGCTCAGCTTTGACCTTAGAACACATCAAACATTCTCCTACGTATTTAGCAACATCGGCTTTCATACCCGGCCACCAAAAATGTTTCTTGAGATCCTTGTACATCTTCCCCGTTCCAGGATGTATTGAGTATCTGGTTTTATGAGCTTCTCTAAGTACCATTTCTCTCATATCTCCAAATTTTGGTACCCAAATCCTTTCAGCCCTATACCGGGTTCCGTCTTCCCGAATATTAAGATGTTTCTCCGATCCTTTGGGTATTTCATCCTTTAAATTTCCCTCTTTTAAAACTCCTTGTTGCGCCTCCTTTATTTGAGTAGTAAGGTTATTATGAATCATTATATTCATAGATTTTACTCGAATGGGTTCTCTGTCCTTCCTGCTCAAGGCATCAGCTACCACATTTGCCTTTCCCGGGTGGTAACGAATCTCAAAGTCGTAATCATTCAATAATTCAATCCACCTACGCTGCCTCATATTCAGTTGTTTCTGATTAAATATGTGTTGAAGACTTTTGTGGTCGGTATATATAATACTTTTGACCCCATATAAGTAGTGCCTCCAAGTCTTTAATGCAAAAACAACCGCACCTAATTCCAAATCATGCATCGTATATTTTTGTTCGTGAATCTTCAATTGTCTAGACGCATAAGCAATCACCTTCGTTCGTTGCATTAATACACAACCAAGACCTTGCTTTGATGCGTCACAATAAATCACAAAATCATCATTCCCTTCAGGCAATGACAATATAGGTGCCGTAGTTAGCTTTTTCTTCAATAACTGAAACGCTTTCTCTTGTTCATCATTCCATTCAAATTTCTTCCCTTTATGCGTTAATGCAGTCAAGGGTTTTGCTATTCTGGAAAAGTCTTGGATGAACCTTCTGTAGTAACCATCTAGTCCTAAAAACTGGCGTATGTGTTTCGGAGTTTTCGGGGTTTCCCACTTTTCAACAGTTTCTATCTTTGCCGGATCCACCTTAATACCTTCTTTGTTCACTATGTGACCGAGGAATTGAACTTCTTCCAACCAAAATGCACACTTTGAAAACTTAGCGTACAATTCTTCCTTCCTCAATACTTCTAACACCTTTCTCAAATGTTCACCGTGTTCTTGGTCATTCTTTGAGTAAATAAGTATGTCATCAATGAAAACAATGACAAACTTGTCAAGGTATGGTCCACACACTCGGTTCATAAGGTCCATGAACACAGCTGGTGCATTAGTTAAACCAAACGGCATGACCATAAACTTGTAATGACCGTAACGTGTTCTGAAAGCAGTCTTTGGAATATCAGCTTCTTTCACCCGCATTTGATGATACCCGGAACGTAAGTCAATCTTTGAATAAACAGACGAGCCTTGTAGTTGATCAAATAAGTCGTCGATTCTCGGTAGTGGGTAGCGGTTCTTGATGGTAAGTTTGTTCAACTCTCGGTAGTCGATACACAACCTGAATGTACCATCTTTCTTCTTGACAAACAAAACAGGAGCTCCCCACGGTGATGTGCTTGGTCGAATGAAACCACGCTCTAAAAGTTCTTGTAATTGGCTTTGCAGTTCTTTCATCTCGCTGGGTGCGAGTCTGTAAGGAGCACGAGCTATTGGTGCAGCCCCTGGTACAAGATCTATTTGAAATTCAACAGATCGATGTGGGGGTAATCCCCGTAATTCTTTCGGAAATACATCGGGAAATTCTTTTGCAATGGGAACATCATTGATGCTCTTTTCTTCAGTTTGTACTTTCTCGACGTGTGCTAGAACAGCATAGCAACCTTTTCTTATTAGTTTTTGTGCCTTCAAATTACTAATAAGATGTAGCTTCGTGTTGCCCTTTTCTCTGTACACCATTAAGGGTTTTCCTTTTTCTCGTATAATGCGAATTGCATTTTTGTAACAGACGATCTCTGCTTTCACTTCTTTCAACCAGTCCATACCGATTATCACATCAAAACTCCCTAACTCTACTGGTATCAAATCAATCTTAAATGTTTCGCTAACCAGTTTAATTTCTCGATTCCGACATATATTATCTGCTGAATTAATTTACCATTTGCTAATTCGAGTAAAAATTTACTATCCAAAGGCGTCAATGGACAACTTAATTTAGCACAAAAATCTCTACTCATATAGCTTCTATCCGCACCCGAATCAAATAAAACGTAAGCAGATTTATTGTCAATAAGAAACGTACCCGTAACAAGCTCCGGGTCTTCCTGTGCCTCTGCCGCATTAATATTGAAAACTCTTCCGCGGCCTTGTCCATTCGTGTTCTCCTGGTTCGGGCAATTTCTAATAATGTGGCCCGGTTTTCCACATTTATAACAAACTACATTGGCATAACTTGCTCCGACACTACTTGCTCCGCCATTACTCGTTCCGACACCATTTGTTCCTTTCGTTCTATTAACCCCTGGTCCATAGACCTCACACTTCACCGCGCTATGACCATTTCTTTTACACTTGTTTCAAAATTTGGTGCAGAACCCCGAGTGATACTTTTCACACCTTTGGCATAGCTGCTTCTGATTGTTGTTGTTGTTGCGGTTATTATTGTTGTTGGGATGATTGTTGTAGTTGATGTTGTTGTTGTTGTTGTTGTTGTTGTTGTTGTTGTTGTTGTTGTTGGGCCGTTTGTTGTAGTTGCGATTGATGTTGCGATTGTTGGGATAATTGTTGCGATTATTGTTGTAATTGCTGTTGTTGTTGTATTGGTGATTCTTATCACCGTTTTCCTCCCACTTTATTTTGACTTGCTTCACATTGGCCTCTTCAGCAGTCTGTTCTTTAATTCTTTCTTCAATCTGGTTCACTAGTTTGTGAGCCATTCTACATGCCTGTTGTATAGAGGCGGGCTCGTGTGAACTTATATCTTCTTGGATTCTTTCCGGTAATCCTTTCACAAACGCGTCTATCTTCTCTTCCTCATCTTCGAATGCTCCCGGACACAATAGGCACAATTCTGTGAATCGTCTTTCGTACGTGGTAATATCAAATCCTTGGGTTCGTAACCCTCTAAGTTCTGTCTTGAGCTTATTGACCTCGGTTCTGGGATGGTACTTCTCATTCATCAAGTGCTTGAATGCTGACCACGGTAGTGCGTACGCATCATCTTGTCCCACTTGCTCTAGATAGGTATTCCACCATGTTAACGCAGAACCTGTGAAGGTATGCGTAGCGTACTTCACTTTGTCCTCTTCAGTACACTTACTTATGTCAAACACCGATTCGACCTTCTCGGTCCACCGTTTCAATCCGATCGGTCCTTCGGTTCCATCAAATTCCAAAGGTTTGCAGGCAGTGAATTCTTTGTAGGTGCATCCTACACGATTTCCTGTACTGCTAGATCCAAGGTTATTGTTGGTATGTAGCGCAGCCTGTACTGCGGCTATGTTTGAAGCTAGAAAAGTACGGAATTCCTCTTCATTCATATTCACGGTGTGTCGAGTAGTCGGTGCCATTTCCTTCAAAATAGTCAAATGGAACAAGTTAATCATACAGAATATTAAGAGTAGTTAATAGTATTTCGTAGCATAATATGAACTCATTTATAAAAGCTTTTTCTTCATATTAGCATTTTATAAGTTTAAATTCGGGTAGTACCTACCTGTTAAGTTCATACTTAGTAGCTAATATACAATTCAACTACTACAATTCTATATGAAAAACTGATTGTAATAATATTTCGCGTTCAAACTTTTATACAATATTTTACAAACTTACAATACCGCTTATTTTACATAAAGCATGAAATATAGCACACAATAACTTTGATACAAGATAGTTGTGAAGATAATTCTAGCTAGTACACAAGTCATTCAGCAAAGGCAATAAAGACACGTAATTCATACGTCCAGAAACAAGTCATGCATTCTGGTTTTACTAGGACTACTTCCCATCCTTGGTCTTGTGGAACATAACCGTTATGGCCGTTGATAAGACAGCGTGTTGTAACCTCGTCAAAGGGACGAGGGTTACGTAATGTCCAACAGTCCCGTAACAATCTAAAAACCTCATTTCTTACCCCAATTACCGACTCCGTCACTTGTGGAAACGTTTTGTTTAATAGTTGTAGCCCGATGTTCTTGTTCTCACTTTGGTGAGAAGTGAACATTACTAATCCGTAAGCATAACATGCTTCTTTATGTTGCATGTTAGCCGCTTTTTCTAAATCACGAAGTCCAATATTCGGATATATTGAGTCAAAATAATTTCTTAACCCGTTGCGTAAAATAGCATTTGGGTTCCCTGCAATATATGCGTCAAAGTAAACACATCGTAACTTATGGGTTTCCCAATGTGATATCCCCCATCTTTCAAACGAAAGTCTCTTATAAACCAAGACATTCTTGGAACGTTCTTCGAATGTCTTACAAACTGATCTCGCCTTAAATAGTTGTGCCGAGGAATTCTGGCCGACTCTAGACAAGATTTCATCAATCATGTCTCCGGGTAGGTCTCTTAAAATATTGGGTTGTCTATCCATTTTGTGTTTTTATACTGTAAAATAGACAAGAGTTAGATTCATAAAAAAAATACTTATTAATACAAGCAATTTTTACATATATCATAAAGCATAAGCACACTATATTACATATATTACACCACACGAATACAACTATCTTATTCCGACTCGCTCGTTTCTTCTTGTTCGGTTTTGGTTCGTTTTGCCAAGTTTCTAGGGATATATGATGTTCCCCTAATACGAGCCGTCGTTGTCCACATTGGTTTAGAAAAACCTGGTGGTTTAGAGGTTCCCGGGTCATTGTTACAACTTAAGAACTTCGGGGGTTGACGATACATATAAAGTTCATCGGGGTTGGAATTAGATTTCTCTATTTTTATGCCCTTTCCCTTATTATTTTCTTTTGCCTTTTTAAATTCAGTTGGGGTAATTTCTATAACATCATCGGAATTCTCGTCGGAATCCGATTCATCGGAGAATTGGTAATCCTCCCAATATTTGGCTTCCTTGGCGGAAACACCATTGACCATAATTAACCTTGGTCGGTTGGTTGAGGATTCTCTTTTACTTAACCATTTTATTATTTCCCCCACCGGTTCTATTTCTTCTTCCGGTTCCGATTCTTCTTCCGGTTCCGATTCTTCTTCTGGTTCCGACTCTTCTTCCGGTTCCTCTTCGGGAACTTGTGAATCAGTCCACGAATCATTCCAATTTACATTTGACTCTTCATTATTATTAGGTGAGTCAATGGGACTTGTTCTAGAGGTAGACATCTATCACATAATATCAAACGCGCTAAGTGATTAATATATCACATAATATTCACATGTTAAAAATATATAGTTTCCAACAAAATTTGTTAAGCAATCATTTTTCAAGTAAACACGGTCGAAGTCCAGACTCACTAATGCATCCTAACAAACTCGATAAGACACACTAATGCAAAATTCTGGTTCTCTAAGACCAACGCTCGGATACCAACTGAAATGTCCCGTTCTTATTGATTAAAAACGTTCCATATTAATTGATTTCGTTGCGAGGTTTTGACCTCTATATGAGACGTTTTTCAAAGACTGCATTCATTTTTAAAACAAACCATAACCTTTATTTCATAAATAAAGGTTTAAAAAGCTTTACGTAAATTATCAAATAATGATAATCTAAAATATCCTGTTTACACACGACCATTACATAATGGTTTACAATACAAATATGTTACATCGAAATCAGTTTCTGGAATGCAGTTTTTACACAATATCATACAAACATGGACTCCAAATCTTGTCCTTATTTTAGTATGCAACAGCGGAAGCTCTTAGTATTCACCTGAGAATAAACATGCTTTAAACGTCAACAAAAATGTTGGTGAGTTATAGGTTTAACCTATATATATCAAATCGTAACAATAGACCACAAGATTTCATATTTCAATACACATCCCATACATAGAGATAAAAATCATTCATATGGTGAACACCTGGTAACCGACATTAACAAGATGCATATATATAAGAATATCCCCATCATTCCGGGACACCCTTCGGATATGATATAAATTTCGAAGTACTAAAGCATCCGGTACTTTGGATGGGGTTTGTTAGGCCCAATAGATCTATCTTTAGGATTCGCGTCAATTAGGGTGTCTGTTCCCTAATTCTTAGATTACCAGACTTAATAAAAAGGGGCATATTCGATTTCGATAATTCAACCATAGAATGTAGTTTCACGTACTTGTGTCTATTTTGTAAATCATTTATAAAACCTGCATGTATTCTCATCCGAAAAATATTAGATTTTAAAAGTGGGACTATAACTCACTTTCACAGATTTTTACTTGGATGGCTCGAAGTTCTTGAAGCAGAATCATGACACGAAAACAAGTTCAAGTAAGATCATCACTTGAAATAAGATTGTTATAGTTATAGAAATTGAACCAAAGTTTGAATATGATTATTACCTTGTATTAGAATGATAACCTACTGTAAGAAACAAAGATTTCTTGAGGTTGGATGATCACCTTACAAGATTGGAAGTGAGCTAGCAAACTTGAAAGTATTCTTGATTTTATGTAACTAGAACTTGTAAAATATATGAAGAACACTTAGAACTTGAAGATAGAACTTGAGAGAGATCAATTAGATGAAGAAAATTGAAGAATGAAAGTGTTTGTAGGTGTTTTTGGTCGTTGGTGTATGGATTAGATATAAAGGATATGTAATTTTGTTTTCATGTAAATAAGTCATGAATGATTACTCATATTTTTGTAATTTTATGAGATATTTCATGCTAGTTGCCAAATGATGGTTCCCATATGTGTTAGGTGACTCACATGGGCTGCTAAGAGCTGATCATTGGAGTGTATATACCAATAGTACATACATCTAAAAGCTGTGTATTGTACGAGTACGAATACGGGTGCATACGAGTAGAATTGTTGATGAAACTGAACGAGGATGTAATTGTAAGCATTTTTGTTAAGTAGAAGTATTTTGATAAGTGTCTTGAAGTCTTTCAAAAGTGTATGAATACATATTAAAACACTACATGTATATACATTTTAACTGAGTCGTTAAGTCATCGTTAGTCGTTACATGTAAATGTTGTTTTGAAACCTTTAGGTTAACGATCTTGTTGAATGTTGTTAACCCATTGTTTATTATAACAAATGAGATGTTAAATTGTTATATTATCATGATATTATGATATATAATATATCTTAGTATGATGTATATACAGTTAAATGTCGTTACAACGATAATCGTTACATATATGTCTCGTTTCGAAATCATTAAGTTAGTAGTCTTATTTTTACATATGTATTTCATTGTTAATACACTTAATAATATATTTACTTATCATTTAACATAATTAACCAAGTGTATCAATATTTTAATATGATTCATATGTACCTAGTAAGACGTTGTTATAACGATAATCGTTATATATATCGTTTTCGAGTTTCTTAAATTAATAGTCTCATTTTTATGTATAAAACTCATTGTTAAAATACCTAATGAGATACATACTTATAATAAAAACATGTTAACTATATATATAACCATATATATGTCATCGTATAGGTTTTACAAGTTTTAACATTCGTGAATCACCGGTCAACTTGGGTGGTCAATTGTCTATATGAAACATATTTCAATTAATCAAGTCTTAACAAGTTTGATTGCTTAACATGTTGGAAACATTTAATCATGTAAATATCAATCTCAATTAATATATATAAACATGGAAAAGTTCGGGTCACTACATCAACATCACACGCCTCAACATCACAATCTATACTTCGAGCATAATCATCGTTCTACATATCGTTCTACATATCGTTCTACATCAAAAATTCCTTTGTACAAACTATTAATGATGAAAATATTTTAACGGGTAGGTAAATCCTGAGAAATATTTAGATTTCACATTAATATATTACATGGTACATTCTTCAATTCCGATTCAACAATCGTTATCTATCCTATTCAACTCTGCAGATATACATATCCGTTCACCAAAAGAACAACTATTATCATTCAAATTCAATTTCATATATGGATTTTGACCGATTAGAATCCAAGTCAAGACTTGATTTCATCTTAAACAATCTTTTATATCTTGAAGATTATAATGAACGTTTAATCATCTAAAAACACAAATCCCCTGAAACCACCTCGGATTGATAACCGAATATTCAGATATGGTAGCATTAAATGCAGAGAAAACAGCAAAAATTGTAGATGGTCTAAATGGCCAAAACTTTGATAATAAAGAAGGGAGTGTTAGGAACGATCGATAGAAAATTTTGTACTGAAAAAAAAACGGATTGAGCACACCATAAAGGAGATCAAGGACAAATACAAGGAACATATCCTATATTCAAAGAATCCAAGTAATTCTGAATTCGATGAAATCTTCAACGAATATCTTGCTCCGAAGTCATGTTAAAATTTTGCGGAAAATTTTTCTTTATCAACCTTCGAACTTTGAAATTCTAAAATATCATCATAAATATCTTCGATATTTCTGAGGATATTTTCATAAATATTCTTGTCTGAAACTATCTACCTCTTCGTGCTTTCTGTATTCCATTATATTTAAAACTTCTGTAAAACTAAGTATAAATCAGGAATGAATTCTGGAGAAGTGTAGGGAATTGAAGCATGAGTTAGTATAATATAATGGCGCCCGGCCAACGTAATTATATTATAGTAAGTCATGCTGAGTTTCTAATGGAACGTGATAAAGGATCACAGATCATACCTTTATCATGAACCATGTTACATAACTCTTTCATTCTACTTAACCTCTGAACATATCAAGAAAATATATTCTTGATAGTTCCATCTTCAGGGATTCTGGTAATTTGACAAATCAAATCATGCTAATACATTCCTTTCTGCTTAGAATACTATAATCATTCGAAATTCCATACTTACGAATTCTGAACCATTACTCACTTTACTAGAGGTCGATAAGAGAATAAAAAAGCAAAGCGCTCCGAAACATAAAGGAAGATATAAAACTCGACAACAACACTAAAATCACAAACCGTGTACATTAATACGAATAGCAATATAAAGACACGGGAGTATGATAAACACAATTACCCCAAGAGTGAAGTAGAAGTAAACAGATTCCTCCGGTGGGAGTTGGAATAGAAGAATGATTGTTGCGATAGTCAGAATGAGTTTAGGAACCAGAGTTGGATTAAGCCTATTCACAATCATTGAAAGTATGAATCGAGAAAGAAAATATTGGAGTGGTGAAAATAATAGAACGGAAGAAGTTCATTTATAGTGAAAATACCAAGACAAAGCAATCGAGACAGATAATCGCATTTAATTATAGAGATCTTAATTTCCATAAATCCCGAAGAATCAGATCGTATAGATTTTGAAGATTTTATTTAAATCCCTTGAATTTCGGAATTCAACTCTGACTATGTCAAAAGTCAAGAAGAATCTTATTTTCCTCAGTTCACTATTTTGTGATAAGTTCACTAGTACTCTTTACACCATCAAATTGTTTTATCTATATCACTCAATAATGATAAAACTCTATTTATCAACTCATATTCGTCATGAAAACATTCTTATTGTTAGCCATGACGACCTCGAATAAATTTTGGGATGAAATTTCTTTAAAGGGTAGGTACTGTAACGACCCGGAAAATTCTGACCAAATTTAAACCTAATCTTTATATGATTCTGACACGATAAGCAAATTCTATAATGTTGAGTCATAAAATTTTTGAACTGTTTCATATATATTCAATTGACCTTCGACTGTTTTCGACGATTCACGAACAATTAATTGTAAATAGATATGTGTGTATATATATACATGGTATTTGAAATTATAATTTGTAATATTATATATATATATATATATATATATATATATATATATATATATATATATATATATATATATATATATATATATATATATATATATATATATATATATATATATATATATATATATATATATATATATATATAGTGGTAGGATCAAGAGGGAAATAACCATTCGGGGGGAAGCGGGGGGAAGCAAAAACTTTTTTTTTTCGTTTTTTGAAAAAACTTTGTTCACGAACATTATAGATGAGATGAAAATATGAACATTTAATAGAGACACTTTGTGATAAATGTTTTTATTTTGGCAGGAAAATGCTCGAAGAAGTAATATATAACAATTATCGTGTTTTTCGAGCGTATTTTGAGGTTTTACCTATTGGGGTTTAGATATTAGGGTTTAGATATTAGGGTTTATAGGGTTTAGATATTAGGGTTTAGAAATTTAGGGTTTAGGGTTTAGATTTAGGATTTAGATTGAGTTTTTTACACGAACGGTTTAGAGTTTAGGGTTTAGGTTTAGGGTTTAGGGTTTGGTGTTTTGGGTTTATGGAATAAACCCAAAATACCAAACCGTAAACCCTAAACCCTAAACTCTAAATCGGGCTAAATTTTACTTCACAAAACATGAAAAAAAAAACCTTCATATTCTTCACGAACAATATTATCTTGAATGTTATTTTTGTCAATCGTTTTCCCGCCTAAATAATAACATTCATCACGAAGTGTCTCTTCTAAATGTTCATATTTTCGTGTGATCTTGATGCCGGAAAAAAAAATGAAAAATAAAAATTTGCTTCCCCCCGCTTCCCCCCGATTGGTTACTTCCCCATTGATCCTGCCCCTATATATATATATATATATATATATATATATATATATATATATATATATATATATATATATATATATATATATATATATATATATATATATATATATATATATATTCGTCGATATGATATGTCAAAACCTTGTATACGTGTCTCGATATTTAAAGTGCGTAAAATAAATAACAGAAATTAAATGACGATAATAATCATTACATAATTGGTAAATTGTAATAAATTACATAATTGGTAAATTGTAATAAATTGCAATATATTACATCTAGTTACAAGTTAGAATATAATAATCATTATTTTCATTATTATTATCAGTAGTAATATTAATATTAAAATCAGTATTATTAATATTATTGTTTTCAATAAACAACATATAGATATGAAATTTATATATATAAATTGTTGTAGTATTATTACTAATATTATTATAATTAGTATTATTATTATTATTATTATTATTAATATTGTTGTTATAAATTTATAGTTATTATCATATTCATTAATAATAAGACTATTATGATTACTAATATGTTATTATAAATTTTTATTATTATTAAGAGTATTATTACTATAATTATATTTATTAATTAATAAGATTAATCGTAATATGTAAATACAGATATGTACATATAGATATATAAATACAAACATATATACATATACATAAAATCAGATATATATATATATATATATATATATATATATATATATATATATATATATATATATATATATATATATATATATATATATATATATATATATATATTGATATACATATACAGATAGAGTATACAAATCAGTACTTTTGTATTAATAATATAATTATTAGATTTAGATTAAATACGGATTAAAACACAGAATCAAATCTGTTTCACGTTCCTATCATCTTTCTTCAATTTTTGTTCATGTCTCTGAAAGAGTTAAACAAGTAAATTGATCGTACCATTCTATTAGAAATCAACATCGATCTTTTTAATTCTTTTATATATTTTTCTGTCCTGGTGGTCCGCTCGAATTGAGAAAAGATTCCCATTACCATTACAAACAAAAATTGATAGAATCAAAATCAGATATGATGATTCTGTAAGGTGCAAAGATTACTAGATATTAAATAAATGAAGAATCGAATGCAGTTAGGCATCCACATCAATCTTCTTGATATTTTATTTTACTCGTCCTTCCTGTCTTCAACTTGTTACCCGTTCAAATTAACTTCTCAATACAAACAAGCTGATCAAATCAAGTTGTCAGAGACCGATAGTAATCGTACGAATCTGTTACACATCACTTTCTGCTTTATTTTTCTTGTTGTTTCTTCCTGGCTCGAATATGTTTATCGAACTCTTCACTATTATAAAACAACCTATCCCTCCTGTAAAACCAAGATGGAGTAACACAAACCATTTGATTTATGTATATACATATAATCAAGCATACACAAAATATATTAACTAACCTCATATTCTTGCTTCGTTTAATCACCAACCGTCACCTTCAACTTCTCATCACATGCAAACTAGTTTCGTTTTTGCTCATCTCTTCATTATAACCACCACACTATGATCTTAAACCATCACCATCCGAGAATCAAATTTAAGCAACCATCATCACCACACAGTCATCTTCATTAAAAACCATAACTATACCGCCACCTTTTCTCTCACTTTTTTCTTCAAATCATGATCACCTTCCTCATATTTTTTTTTTACAACCCTGAACCACCACATCCATAGTTACTTCTGCAGCTGCTACACACTTCCTATATTTTTCCTTAATGATGCCATAATTGTAAATATATTTCTGTTTCGGTAATAATGAAGACAATTGTGATATATATAAAGATGATGAACGAGATATATTTTCCTTATATTATGAACACAATAACGTAAAGCTTCTAACCTCCCTTTTTCCTTTATTCTCTTATGGTCGACAAACCACTTCACACACTCAATTTTTCTTGTTAAAAGTGTAGGGTACGGTGTATTATTTGATTTAGTAATGGGGAACCGAATTTCTAGCAATTATGATTATAGTTTATGGAAACATGACATGGTGAATGTGACAATCCTTTCTAACTACTGTGTAATCCTATTTGCCTCGGTTACTACTTATGTTCAACAAAATGAATGATGAAAAGGTTTCATTTTGAAATGTAAAGTTTGTCAAATTGATTGCATATTATAATCATAATTAACGAATAATGGTGGGACAATCTAATATATGTTGGTCGACCATTAAGTGGGGTTAGTGAAAGATTTAGAGATGATAATAGTTACACTGAAATGATTGCTAATATAAATTGATATGTGGGGCTTTAGTCTAATGGAAATTATTCAAATGTTGGTGGATGATTTGTGCATTCTTTTCTTTCTGTGTTGTCGACACCATAACCAAACAACCCCACTTATAACTATACCACTAACAGACGTTAAGGAAATGGAAGTATTAGCTGTTTTTATATTGGGCCGTAATAATAGGACTAGGATTCTTCTTGGTTGGGCCGAGAAATGTGTTGTGGACTTGGGTCGAGATCTAGTTACTCCTCCTTGTGGGCCGATAAATGTTGGGCTGTGAACCAGTGACCTAATTCTGTTTTCTGTTGAACGAGATCTTCTACTTCTATTCTATTTCAGTTTTTACAATGAAGACTATGAAAAAGATGGGTTTGATGAGGGTGATTTTATGTTAAGATCATGATGGATGTTAGTATGATAACGATGATAGATTTAATAAGGAAATGAGAAGTTAAAGTTAATACGAATACAGATGATGATTATGATAATAACGATGGTGATGATTCTGTAAATCATAAACGTTAATGATATACGATGTATGATGAAACAGAAAAGAAAATCGTGGAAGATGTTTTCTGGTCGATTGGAGTTTGTTTGTAGAAGAAGAAGGGAAACACAAAAACATTGGTTAAATAAAAATAAATCACGAGTTATTCAGAAATGAGTGAAACGAAGGAGTGGTTAAGGGAGATGTCGTATTAGCGAGAGGTTGCAGGTTCGAGCCCGGGCTGCGTCATTTTTTTGGAAGCTATTTTTTTTAAGGTAGTATACTTATTATTCCTATTATAATAATAATAATAATAATAATAATAATAATAATAATAATAATAATAATAATAATTATTATTATTATTATTATTATTATTATTATTATTATTATTATTAATATAAGTAATATTATTACTAATATCAATATTATTATCATTATTATTATTAATATTACTAACTATAACTTTAGTTTTAAATGTATCTTGTATATAAAATATAACTACATTTTTATGATCTCAAACTAAAAAGATAGATATTATAAGTTAGATACAAATATTAGATATATAGAAGTATATATAATAAGTATACTACTTTTTACTAATAAAATACTTTTTGTTCATTTACGTTTTAATATAACACGAATTTATTAAAACTATTATCATATTAAAAATTATGAGTATTTAAAAATATTAATACTAAATATTTATTCTAAATATATTAATAAAGTATATAATATATTGTTATCATAATCTAATGAAATATATAAAATAGAAATATTTAAGTTAATATAAATATTACATTTAATATCACAAGTATATTACTAATATCAAAATATGTATTCATTTGAATATTATTATGTGTGTTAATATGCATACTTGATATAGATTCGTGAATATGAGGCCAATCCTATATTTGTTCAGTGTCGTCATATGTATTTTTACTACAAAATACAGTATGGTGAGTTCATTTGATTCCCTTTTACTCTTTACAATTTTGGGACTGAGAATACAGGCGCTGTTTTTATAACTGCTTTATTAAATGCCTTTGAAATATATTTTGAACTGCGAATACATTAAATGCTTTTATAAATGTTTGACGAGATAGACACAAGCAAAACATTCCTCGTATGAATTATTATGCAGACAGAAGTTCTGCGGATTATTATTGAATTATATGGACATGATAATTGCCACCATTGAATTACAAGGACATGATAATTGCCACCATTGAATTATGTGGACATATAATTGCCACCATTGAATTATGTGGACATGATAATTGCCACCATTGAATTATGTGGACATGATAATTGCCACCATTGAATTATGTGGACATGATAACTGCCACCAATTGATGTGAATGTTATGTATCGAGAGAATGATTTTTATACACAGGTTATGTGTATTATATTTGTACACGAGATATGTGTACGGTTACTAAGATTTATAAAAAAAGATTTCGTACACGAGAAAGGTGTAATGTATTTAAAAGATATCGCATGTACATTACAGGTGGGTATAGGATTCGGGCCCATTTGTACCATGCAATATTTAAATCTTGTGGTCTATCAAAATGATGAAATTTATTGTTTATGATAAACTTATGAACTCACCAACCTTTTGGTTGACACTTGAAAGCATGTTTATTCTCAGGTATTAAAGAAATCTTCCGCTGTGCATTTGCTCATTTTAGAGATATTACTTGGAGTCATTCATGACATATTTCAAAAGACGTTGCATTCGAGTTGTTGAGTTCATCAAGATTATTATTAAGTCAATAATAGTTGGATATATTATGAAATGGTATGCTTGCCGTCAACTTTCGATGTAATCAAAGTTTGTCTTTTTAAAAACGAATACAATGTTTGTAAAATGTGGCATATAGATGAAAGGACCCGTTCATATACATTATAAATGATTCACAATAGTTGATTACATCGCGAGATATTTGACCTCTATATGATACATTTTACAAACATTGCATTCGTTTTTAAAAGACAAACTTTCTTTACAACGAAAGTTGACGGCATGCATACCATTTCATAATACATCCAACTATAATTGACATAATAATAATCTTGATGAACTCAATGACTCGAATGCAACGTCTTTCAAAATATGCCATGAATGACTCCAAGTAATATCCTTAAAATGAGCTAATGCACAGCGGAAGATTTCTTTAATACCTGAGAATAAACATGCTTTAAAGTGTCAACCAAAAGGTTGGTGAGTTCATAGGTTTATCATAACAATCATTTCAATATATTAATAGACCACAAGATTTCCGTTTATAAATATATGTACACTCGCAAGTGTATAAAAGTATTCTATAAGTTGTAGGCACCCGGTAACAAGCCTTAACATTCATGTTTTACCCTCTGAAGTACACCAGATCAGGTGTGTTTAAAATAACCTCGAAGTACTAAAGCATCCCATAGTCAGGATGGGGTTTGTCAGGCCCAATAGATCTATCTTTAGGATTCGCGCCTACCGTACATAGACAAGTAGTTTAATGTTACCAAGCTAAGGGTATATTTCTGGTTTAAACCCACGTAGAATTAGTTTTAGTACTTGTGCCTATTTCGTAAAACATTTATAAAAACAGCGCATGTATTCTCAGTCCCAAAAATATATATATAAGGGAGCAAATGAAACTCACCATACTGTATTTCGTAGTAAAAATACATATAACGTCATTTAACAAGTGCAAGGTTGGCCTCGGATTCACGAACCTATATTAATTATATATATTTATATGTTGGTCAATATTTGTCTAACAATTTTTGGTCAAGTCATAGTGTACCACAATCCTAATGCTCGAGACTAATATGCAAAAGTCAACAAAAGTCAACTTGACCCAAAATGACTTCTAAAATTTATACGTGTTTATTATATAACTTAACTATAGTCGTTTTATATATTTAAATATATTAATTAGATTTTATAATAATAAAAGTCATTTATTAATAAAAATTTATATTAACGTTTATATATGATAAAATATACTTTTATATATCTTAAGTAGTAAAATTTATAAAGTTCACTTAATATCGTAAAACTATAGTGGTAAGTATTATTAATGTAATTATATTACGCGTGGTGAAAAATATCTTTGTATCCCCTATTTATTTGATAAAATAATATGGATCATAATAATAATAAGTAAAAGTTGTATTATTTTGTAATAATAATAATTATTATTCTATAAAAAAATAACAATATTTATATTTACTAAAAAAATGTTATTATGATAAAATGATAATACTAACATAATAGTAATAATGATATTTTATAATAACAATGATATTTCTATTAAAATAATAACGACGATAGTAATAATAATCATTTTAACAATAATACTAAAATTCAGTTTACTATAACTTCAAATCCGTTCATCGAAACCATTCGATATCTAAATGAAAAGTTCTTAATTTTTCGCTAGCTTTCCAATGACATGCATATCATATACCCTATCTCAGTAGCATATGTATCTAATTCAGGATTCAACAAACCTATCTAAGGACAATATCGAATGTACAAGCATGCATAATCCTATATACTCGAGCACTAGTCAGGGATACACTATTGATATATAAAAGTTAAGTTATGAGTGCTCACGTATCAATATTGAGATTCAATATTGCAGGAAAGTACGTAGACGCAACGGAGATGATAAACACTAGATTGACCTCACGAGCATACCCATGAACCATACCCATCACCTCCATAGCTATAACCCATAATTTCCTTAGCTTCGACTCATTAAAAAAACTATTTTGAAATCACTAGGACATCACTCCGTCGTAATATTTTATGTATACTAATAATATCTTGAAATAATACAGAGCAAAAATATATATATATATATATATATATATATGTAAATTGATTGAGAGAGTTTAGAAAAATATATTTTCAAGTTTCTATGAAATAATGAAACCTATTGAATTCTATTTATAATAGATTTTTGAATTATTAAAGTGAATTATTAAAGTATGAATTATTAAAGTGAATTATTAAAGTATGAATTATTAAAGTATGAATTATTAAAGTGAATTATTAAAGTATGAATTATTAAAGTGAATTATTAAAGTATGAATTATTAAAGTGAATTATTAAAGTTAAAGTAAAGTGAAAGTAAAGTAAAGGTAAAGTTAAAGTATAGTAAAAGTATAAAAACTATGTATGTATAATACGCGTATAAATATATATAATATTAATTTAAATCGTTATATATATTTAATGAAATAAAATATAAATATCGTTATATTTATTATACTGGTTAAGTAATGAGTTGTCAAAAGTGATTCTAGATATTTATAAAAGTTATATACGTTTTAATAATAAAGTTCTTTTTAAACTGAAAACGTTTTTGTACGTTTGAAAATAGATTAATAGAATATTATGGAAACCAATTCTCCACTAGCTTTTGTCTAACTTTCGTAAATGACACTTTTTATTTTTATTTATAAATAGCTTTACAAATTATTCCGAATATCGTTAAGAGGAATAGATTTTCTCAAATCATAGTGGACCTCTCAACAGAGACTTGTAATCATAATTCAATGTTTCTGATAATTCAATCATTTAATATATATATTTTTTAATTTTGTCGATAATCATATTGAAACAAATACATTCATATAAAGCATTATACATTTAAATACTTTGTTAACATTTTCAATTTATAACATATACACATATACATACATATTCATATATGTTCATTTAATGGTTCGTGAATCATTGGAATTTGGTCGAGGTTTAAATGAATGTATAAACATAGTTTAAAATCCTTGAGATTTAACTTAACAAACATTGCTTATCGTGTCAAAATAATATAAAGATAAAGTTTAAATTTAGTCGGAAATTTCCGGGTCGTAATAGTACCTACCCGTTAAAGAAATGTCGTCCCTGAAATTTGATAGAGGTCGTTATGGCTAACAATGAGAATGTTATTATGACGATTATGAAGTTTTATCATGTCTAAGAAGTATGGATAAAATAATTCGATTACTCGAAACGTATGAGGGAAGTTATCGTAAATGAAGGAAATAAGAATATAGTGATTCGTCATATCTTTTGACGTCATCACAATTGATCTCCGAATTTAAAGAAAATCTTTGTAATCTATGTTGGATTTGATGCTTCGGTGATTAAGGAGATTATGATTCTCTTCGAATTAATACGATAATCCATCTTGATTTCTCTGTCGGGTATTTCACTATAAATCCACCTCCTTCGTTTCCTTACAACTCACACCTTCTATTCTTTCTCCTTCAACTCATATTTTAAAGTATTTGTCAATATGCTTCATCCAGTACGGATTCTCGATATACTCCTCACTTTCATATCTGTCGTTCTTCTTTTTCATCTGCCTCCGGAAGAATCTATTTACTTCTACTATACTCTCGGTTTTATAGTGTTTTTAGTTCTTCCGTGTCTTTATATTGCTATATGCATCGATATATACGGTTTATAATTTTTGCGTGGTTGTTGGGTTTTATATCTTCCCTTATATTTCAAAGCCCCTGCTTTTGTCTTCTATAATCATTGACATCTACAGTTAATGCTCCCTTCTATTTGCTGCGATTTATACTCCAATTTCTATTTTGGAGTTTTGTCCTTTTGTTTCTTCTTCTTGCGATTAAGCAACGTTTGTAATGGTCCAGTATTCGTAGATATGAATTTCAGAATGAACATAGTTAATGTTCTAAGAAGGAAATGGTAATGGCACGATCTTGATTTGTTAATTTACCAGAATACCCTGAAAAGACCGAATCATCAAGAAAATATATTCTTGATATTTTTAGAGATTAAATAGAATACAAGAGTCGTGTAACATGAAACATGATGACGGCATGGTCTGTGAATCGTCATGTCCCATTAGAAACTCAGCATGACTTACTTTAATATAATCACGTTGATCAAGTGTCATTATATTATACTAACTCATGCTTCAGTTCCCAACACTACTTCAAAACATTCATAATTTAAACTCGAAAGTTTATAGAATATAGAAACTAATAGTTTCTTATATGATGTAACACTGATAGCGCAAAGAGATAAATGACTTCAGATAAGATTAGTTGTGAAAATATCTTCAGAAATATCGCGGATATTTATAATGAAAGATATGATAATATCTTAGAATTTCTAATATTGATGGATGATGATGAAGATTTGTCTGTAAAGGTTTAGAATAAAGAGTAAGGTATTCGTTAATGACTTTAGCAGGCACTGAATCATTTGGATTCTTTGAAGGTAGATTTAGTCTTTGTGATTTGTCCACAGCCTCCTTCATAGTCTGTTCAATCTGTTTTCCAGTTTCAAACCTTCTCTTTTTCTCAGCTTTACCACCTTACTATTCTTTGTCATCAAACTTTTTACTGTTAAAATCGTTTACAGTTTTTGATGCTTCGTCAGCATTTCAAGAACTAGTTTGCAGTTCAAAATATTTTTCAGAACTTCACATTCAAATTATGTAAGTCCGGGAGATAGACGTTTTACGTACACATATAACTGTTGGCGTAGACATGCTACGAGATTTCAAAATACTGGTTACTATTTTCTGATGATTCATATGACAATTCTCGTTACAAGATGCGAATGAGTAAATGATGTGATTTCAATAAATATAATGATTTTTCGAAAAGTCAAAGATAATTGAAGTTGTTGGTAAGTTTATTGCTAAGGTGGCGAGATATGAAAGGTCCCCAGTAACGATGACGAAAGGGCAACGTATCTATCGAGGTTATAATAAGACTAGTCCGACTGAAAACTCGAAGTTGACTTGCTGGAGCTGTGACAAAACTGTCTACTTTGAAAAGGAATTGAAAAGTCATTTTAGCTAATAAATGCCAAAGGGTCTGACATGGATACGCGTCGAACTATGACTTTGGCTTCGAGAGCATTTTAGGTACATAAATGTGGGTAATATGTGGTTGGATCATCATCTCGATTGTTCATTGTTTGAAGTGTCTTCGAAAACTTCGGAGAGTTTGAACACAGTTTGTAATCATTAATATACATATGATGTTCTAACACAGTTTTGAAGTCAAAGTATAGCTTTGAAAGATGTAGGAATCTAAGAGTGATGTCTTCTGTTAAATCATGACTTGGATTTTGATTTGTCAAAATCAGAATACGTAATCAAATTTGGGTGAGAATGGTTGTTTTGATTTCTATACAAGAATGTATATTGTTGTGAGATTTTGGGAGTATAGTTGATGATTTGCTTAATCAGATTCGAAAAATGTAACATATTAATTGTGAATTTATATATCTCTCGGGTATTACCTACCCGTTAAATTTTTTTTTTCACGATTAATATTTTGTACAACAGAATTTTATTACAGTCTTTATGAAAATATATATGTGCATATTTTCTTCAGATGTAACATAGATTTAATGAGTTAATATTAAATTAAACTCATTTGATTTACGGTTGAAACTAGAACTGAATAATCCCTAAAGACTTTAGAAATTACATAACTTTTACGGAGTATTTATTCAATAAAATTGAAATTATGAATTAATACTTCGTTATTTGTTGGTGTTTGTAACCCTTGCACCATATTCTCTAAAGCCACTACTCGAGCGCGAAGCTCGTTGACTTCTTCTATTACACCGGAGTGATTGTCGGTTCAGACGAGTGGATAAATAAAATCTAGAATTTGATGTAGTATATAATCGTGACGAGATACTCTGGAAATGAGAGAGAAAATGGTGTTTCGGACCGGTTCGTCGGTAAGTGCTTCAGGTTCATCGTCAAGAGGGTAATGTGGTGGATGGAAGGGATCACCTTCTTCTTGTCTCCAATTATTGAGGAGGCTACGAACCTATCCCCAATTCATCCAGAATAGATGATGGCTAATTGGTTGATCCATTCCGGTCACACTGCTTTCGGAGCTTGAGTGGGATTCCATATCGGAATTCGAGGGACTTGAACTAATGAAGAATTCCATTTCGTTCGATTGAATAAAGGATTTTTCGATATGAAATGATTTTTCGGCTATCGGGTGGTATTCTAATTACATAGAATATCTATATATATATAGCGCAAAAGATTTCGTAGATTACGGAGGAAATTACGTGATATGTCAGGCAAAGTTTACAGTAACAGATATGCTAAGATATGGATTAGCAGATACGCTAATATATGAATTTTGTCTGTACACTATTGATGCAATCAATGCAGTAAGACGTGTCTAGACTAAGAATGATAAGCAGATAATTTTTGACAAAAATGATAAGCAAAACTTTTGACATGCAGACACCGTCGAAGTCCAGGCTCACTAACGCATCCTAACGACTATCAGTTAGACACACTAATGCAGACCTGGTTCGCTAAGACCACCGCTCTGATACCAACTGAAAGGACCCGTTCATATATATTATAAACGATTCACAATAGTTGATTACATCGCGAGGTATTTGACCTCTATATGATACATTTTATAAACATTGCATTCGTTTTTAAAAGACAAACTTTCTTTACAACGAAATTTGACGGCATGCACACCATTTCATAATACATCCAACTATAATTGACATAATAATAATCTTGATGAACTCAATGACTCGAATGGAACGTCTTTCAAAATATGCCATGAATGACTCCAAGTAATATCCTTAAAATGAGCTAATGCACAGCGGAAGATTTCTTTAATACCTGAGAATAAACATGCTTTAAAGTGTCAACCAAAAGGTTGGTGAGTTCATAGGTTTATCATAACAATCATTTCAATATATTAATAGACCACAAGATTTCCATTTATAAATATATGTACACTCTCAAGTGTATAAAAGTATTCTATAAGTTGTAGGCACCCGGTAACAAGCCTTAACGTTCATGTTTTTCCCTCTGAAGTACACCAGATCAGGTGTGTTTAAAATAACCTCCAAGTACTAAAGCATCCCATAGTCAGGATGGGGTTTGTCAGGCCCAATAGATCTATCTTTAGGATTCGCGCCTACCGTACATAGACAAGTAGTTTAATGTTACCAAGCTAAGGGTATATTTCTGGTTTAAACCCACGTAGAATTAGTTTTAGTACTTGTACCTATTTTGTAAAACATTTATAAAAACAGCGCATGTATTCTCAGTCCCAAAAATATATATAAAAGGGAGCAAATGAAACTCACCATACTGTATTTCGTAGTAAAAATACATATAACGTCATTTAACAAGTGCAAGGTTGGCCTCGGATTCATGAACCTATATTAATTATATATATTTATATGTTGGTCAATATTTGTCTAACAATTTTTGGTCAAGTCATAGTGTACCACAATCCTAATGCTCGAGACTAATATGCAAAAGTCAACAAAAGTCAACTTGACCCAAAATGACTTCTAAAATTTATACGTGTTTATTATATAACTTAACTATAGTCGTTTTATATATTTAAATATATTTATTAGATTTTATAATAATAAAAGTCATTTATTAATAAAAATTTATATTAACGTTTATATATGATAAAATATACTTTTATATATCTTAAGTAGTAAAATTTATAAAGTTCACTTAATATCGTAAAACTATAGTGGTAAGTATTATTAATGTAATTATATTACGCGTGGTGAAAAATATCTTTGTATCCCCTATTTATTTGATAAAATAATATTGATCATAATAATAATAAGTAAAAGTAGTATTATTTTGTAATAATAATTATTATTATTCTATAAAAAAATAACAATATTTATATTTACTAAAAATGTTATTATGATAAAATGATAATACTAACATAATAGTAATAATGATATTTTATAATAACAATGATATTTCTATTAAAATAATAACGACGATAGTAATAATAATCATTTTAACAATAATACTAAAATTCAGTTGACTATAACTTCAAATCCGTTCATCGAAACCATTCGATATCTAAATGAAAAGTTCTTAATTTTTCGCTAGCTTTCCAATGACATGCATATCATATACCCTATCTCAGTAGCATATGTATCTAATTCAGGATTCAACAAACCTATCTAAGGACAATATCGAATGTACAAGCATGCATAATCCTATATACTCGAGCACTAGTCAGGGATACACTATTGATATATAAAAGTTAAGTTATGAGTGCTCACGTATCAATATTGAGATTCAATATTACAGGAAAGTACGTAGACGCAACGGAGATGATAAATACTAGATTGACCTCACGAGCATACCCATGAACCATACCCATCACCTCCATAGCTATAACCCATAATTTCCTTAGCTTCGACTCATTAAAAAAACTATTTTGAAATCACTCGGACATCACTCCGTCGTAATATTTTATGTATACTAATAATATCTTGAAATAATACAGAGCAAATATATATATATATATATGTAAATCGATTGAGAGAGTTTAGAGAAATATATTTTCAAGTTTCTATGAAATAATGAAACCTATTGAATTCTATTTATAATAGATTTTTGAATTATTAAAGTGAATTATTAAAGTATGAATTATTAAAGTGAATTATTAAAGTATGAATTATTAAAGTAAATTATTAAAGTATGAATTATTAAAGTGAATTATTAAAGTATGAATTATTAAAGTGAATTATTAAAGTATGAATTATTAAAGTAAATTATTAAAGTTAAAGTAAAGTAAAAGTAAAGTAAAGGTAAAGTTAAAGTATAGTAAAAGTATAAAAACTATGTATGTATAATACGCGTATAAATATATATAATATTAATTTAAATTGTTATATATATTTAATAAAATAAAATATAAATATCGTTATATTTATTATACTGGTTAAGTAATGAGTTATCAAAAGTGATTCTAGATATTTATAAAAGTTATATACGTTTTAATAATAAAGTTATTTTTAAACTGAAAACGTTTTTGTACGTTTGAAAAAAGATTAATAGAATATTATGGAAACCAATTCTCCACTAGCTTTTGTCTAACTTTCGTAAATGACACTTTTTATTTTTATTTATAAATAGCTTTACAAATTATTCCGAATATCGTTAAGAGGAATAGATTTTCTCAAATCATAGTGGACCTCTCAACAGAGACTTGTAATCATAATTCAATGTTTCTAATAATTCAATCATTTAATATATATATTTTTTAATTTTGTCGATAATCATATTGAAACAAATACATTCATATAAAGTATTATACATTTAAATACTTTGTTAACATTTTCAATTTATAACATATACACATATACATACATATTCATATATGTTCATTTAATGGTTCGTGAATCATTGGAATTTGGTCGAGGTTTAAATGAATGTATAAACATAGTTTAAAATCCTTAAGATTTAACTTAACAAACATTGCTTATCGTGTCAGAATAATATAAAGATAAAGTTTAAATTTAGTCGGAAATTTCCGGGTCGTCACAATAGAGGTCAAGTACCTCGCGATGTAACCAAATATAAT
This sequence comes from Rutidosis leptorrhynchoides, assembly GCF_046630445.1. Classification (NCBI taxonomy): domain Eukaryota; kingdom Viridiplantae; phylum Streptophyta; class Magnoliopsida; order Asterales; family Asteraceae; genus Rutidosis; species Rutidosis leptorrhynchoides. The sequence continues at coordinate 163,348,386 of NC_092342.1, read as the reverse complement.
GTATTCGTCTAGATGGATTAGGACGGGTCATTAAACATTTACTATCCTACTTACATCCACGGATATACGTATTCGTTCACCGCAGAATATCTATTTTTATTCAATTTCATATTTAGATTTTAACTTATCAGAATCCAACAAGTGGCATAATGAAGAAAAAACATTGGACAAAAGTAAAATTTGTTAGAAATAAACAAATTAACTATGAGAAATTTTGTTAAGAATCCACGCTAACAAAATCCTAGCTAACTGTTCCTAGCTAACTGTTCCTAGCTAACTGTTAATTCCTTATTACATTTATTTATCGCAATTTTAATTCTCGCAATTTTATTTATCGTCATTTAATTTCTGTTATTTATTTTACGCACTTTATTTATCGTCATTTAAATACTGTTATTTACGCATTTTAAATATCGGGACACGTATACAAGGTTTTGACATATCATATCGACGCATCTATATATATTATTTGGAATAACCATAGACACTCTATATGCAGTAATGCTCGAGTTAGCTATACAGGGTTGTGGTTGATTCTCAAATAATATATTTACTTTGAGCTGTGATCGAGTCTGAGACATGTATACAATAGGTCACGATACGTATTAATTAATTCGAATATTATATATTAAACTATATATGAATTATTGAATTGCTAACTGTGGACTACTAACTGTGGACTACCAACATTGGACAATTAAAATGAATTAAAATATTAATTATAACACATGAAACTAAACAATTCTTCAAGTTTGCGACTTGATTTCATCTTAAACCTCATTTGTATCTTGACGATTATAATCTGCGTTCAAACCTTTTATGATTCTTGAAAACACCTCAATCGAGGGGATGAACCAACCGCACTTTTTAGTGACCCGAACTTTTCCATGTTTATATATATTAATTGAGATTGATATTTACCTGATTAAATGTTTCCAACATGTTAAGCAATCAAACTTGTTAAGACTTGATTAATTGAAATATGTTTCATATAGACAATTGACCACCCAAGTTGACCGGCGATTCACGAACGTTAAAACTTGTAAAAACGACATGACGATATATATATATGGATATACATATGGTTAACATGAGATTATGATAAGTAAGTATCTCCATAAGTATATTAACAATGAGTTATATACATATAAACAAGACTACTAACTTAAGGATTTCGAAACGAGACATATATGTAACGATTATCGTTGTAACGACATTTAAATGTATATATATCATATTAAGATATATTAATATATCATAATATCATGATTATATAATAATTTAACATCTCATTAGATATAATAAACAATGGGTTAACAACATTAATTGAGATCGTTAACTTAAAGGTTTCAAAACAACACTTACATGTAACGACTAACGATGACTTAACGACTCAGTTAAAATGTATATACATGTAGTGTATTTAGATGTATTAAAATACTTTTGGAAGACTTCAAGACATATATCAAAACACTCATACTTAACGAAAATGGTTACAGTTGCTTTCCCATTCTTTTCTTTCATCAAGAATTCTAGTCGTATTCTTACCCGTATTATACACAGCTTCAAAACGTACTTACTATGGGTATATACCAATAGGAACTAGCATGGGATTCCACTCTTGATTATGTCATGTATGACTAATCAATTTTAACTTCTACCATGAGCTAGTCAACTAACTAGAACTCCTTTTAACCCCACTCACCACTCACCAATTACCACTCATCATTCACTCCATTTCACTTCCAATTCTCTTTCTAATTCTCTCTCAACACACACACACACTATTATGAACGTATTTTTCCAGTAGTTAATCATCATCTTCATCAAAAATCACTTCAAGAATCAAGCTATAATAATCATAGGAAGAACACTTCAAGAACACTTCAAAAATCCCTTCAAGTTTACTAATTTACTTCCAAGCTTTCTAATCCATTCCAAGTAATCATCTAAGATCAAGAAACCTTTGTTATATACAGTAGGTTATCTTTCTTATTCAAGGTAATATTCATATTCAAATTTTGATTCAATTTCTATAACTATAAACTATCTTAATTCGAGTAAAAATCTTACTTGAACTTGTTTTTGTGTCATGATCCTACTTCAAGAACTTTCAAGCCATCCAAGATCCTTTGAAGCTAGATCATTTATTGTCACTTCCAGTAGGTTTACCTACTAAACTTGAGGTAGTAATAATGTTCATAACATCATTCGATTCATATATATAAAACTATCTTATTCGAAGGTTTAAACTCGTAATCACTAGAACATAGTTTAGTTAATTCTAAACTTGTTCGCAAACAAAAGTTAATCCTTCTAACTTGACTTTTAAAATTAACTAAACACATGTTCTATATCTATATGATATGCTAACTTAATGATTTAAAATATGGAAACACGAAAAACACCGTAAAACCGGATTTACGCCGTCGTAGTAACACCGCGGGCTGTTTTGGGTTAGTTAATTAAAAACTATGATAAATTTTGATTTAATAGTTGTTATTCTGAGAAAATGATTTTTTTTTATGAACATGAAACTATATCCAAAAATTATGGTTAAACTCAAAGTGGAAGTGTGTTTTCTAAAATGGTCATCTAGACGTCGTTCTTTCGACTGAAATGACTACCTTTACAAAAATGACTTGTAACTTATTTTTCCGACTATAAACCTATAATTTTTCTGTTTAGATTCATAAAATCGAGTTCAATATGAAACCATAGCAATTTGATTCACTCAAAACGGATTTAAAATGAAGAAGTTATGGGTAAAACAAGATTGGATAATTTTTCTCATTTTAGCTACGTGAAAATTGGTAACAAATCTATTCCAACCATAACTTAATCAACTTGTATTGTATATTATGTAATCTTGAGATACCATAGACACGTATACAATGTTTCGACCTATCATGTCGACACATCTATATATATTTCGGAACAACCATAGACACTCTATATGTGAATGTTGGAGTTAGCTATACAGGGTTGAGGTTGATTCCAAAATATATATAGTTTGAGTTGTGATCAATACTGAGATACGTATACAATGGGTCGTGGATTGATTCAAGATAATATTTATCGATTTATTTCTGTACATCTAACTGTGGACAACTAGTTGTAGGTTATTAACGAGGACAGCTGACTTAATAAATTTAAAACATCAAAATATATTAAAAGTGTTGTAAATATATTTTGAACATACTTTGATATATATGTATATATTGTTATAGGTTCGTGAATCAACCAGTGGCCAAGTCTTACTTCCCAACAAAGTAAAAATCTGTGAAAGTGAGTTATAGTCCCACTTTTAAAATCTAATATTTTGGGATGAGAATACATGCAGGTTTTATAAATGATTTACAAAATAGACACAATACGTGAAACTACATTCTATGGTTGAATTATCGAAATCGAATATGCCCCTTTTTATTAAGTCTGGTAATCTAAGAATTAAGGAACAGACACCCTAATTGACGCGAATCCTAAAGATAGATCTATTGGGCCTAACAAACCCCATCCAATGTACCGGATGCTTTAGTACTTCGAAATTTATATCATATCCGAAGGGTGTCCCGGAATGATGGGGATATTCTTATATATGCATCTTGTTAATGTCGGTTACCAAGTGTTCACCATATGAATGATTTTTATCTCTATGTATGGGATGTGTATTGAAATATGAAATCTTGTGGTCTATTGTTACGATTTGATATGTATAGGTTAAACCTATAACTCACCAACATTTTTGTTGACGTTTTAAGCATGTTTATTCTCAGGTGATTATTAAGAGCTTTCGCTGTCGCATACTTAAATAAGGACGAGATTTGGAGTCCATGCTTGTATGATATTGTGTAAAAACTGCATTCAAGAAACTTATTTTTTTGTAACATATTTGTATTGTAAACCATTATGTAATGGTCGTGTGTAAACAGGATATTTTAGATTATCATTATTTGATAATCTACGTAAAGCTTTTTAAACATTTATTGATGAAATAAAGGTTATGGTTTGTTTTAAAATGAATGCAGTCTTTGAAAAACGTCTCATATAGAGGTCAAAACCTCGCAACGAAATCAATTAATATGGAACGTTTTTAATCAATAAGAACGGGACATTTCAGTTGGTATCCGAGCATTGGTCTTAGAGAACCAGAATTTTGCATTAGTGTGTCTTATCGAGTTTGTTAGGATGCATTAGTGAGTCTGGACTTCGACCGTGTTTACTTGAAAAATGATTGCTTAACAAATTTTGTTGGAAACTATATATTTTTAACATGTGAATATTATGTGATATATTAATCTCTTAACGCGTTTCATATTATGTGATAGATGTCTACCTCTAGAACAAGTCCCATTGACTCACCTAATAATAATGAAGAGTCAAATATAAATTGGAATGATTCGTGGACTGATTCACAAGTTCCCGAAGAGGAACCGGAAGAAGAGTCGGAACCGGAAGAAGAATCGGAATGAAGAAATAGAACCGGTGGGGGAAATAATAAAACGGTTAAGTAAAAGAAAATTCTCAACCAACCGACCAAGGTTAATTATGGTCAATAGTGTTTCCGCCAAGGAAGCAAAATATTGGGAGGATTACCAATTCTCCGATGAATCGGATTCCGACGAGAATTCCGATGATGTTATAGAAATTACCCCAACTGAATTTAAAAAGGCAAAAGAAAATAATAAGGGAAAGGGCATAAAAATAGAGAAATCTAATTTCAACCCCGATGAACTTTATATGTATCGTCAACCCCCGAAGTCCTTAAGTTGTAACAATGACCCGGGAACCTCTAAACCACCAGGTTTTTCTAAACCAATGTGGAAAATGACGGCTCGTATTAGGGGAACATCATATATCCCTAGAAACTTGGCAAAACTAACCAAAACCGAAGAATAAGAAACAAGCGAGTCGGAATAAGATAGTTGTATTCGTGTGGTGTAATATATGTAATATAGTGTGCTTATGCTTTATGATATATGTAAAAATTGCTTGTATTAATAAGTATTTTTTTTATGAATCTAACTCTTGTTCTATTTTACAGTATAAAAACACAAAATGGATAGACAACCCAATATTTTAAGAGACCTACCCGGAGACATGATTGATGAAATCTTGTCTAGAGTCGGTCAGAATTCTTCGGCACAACTATTTAAGGCGAGATCAGTTTGTAAGACATTCGAAGAACGTTCCAAGAATGCCTTGATTTATAAAAGGCTTTCATTTGAAAGATGGGGGATATCACATTGGGAAATCCATAAGTTACGATGTGTGTACTTTGACGCATATATTGCGGGGAACCCAAATGCTATTTTACGCAATGGGTTAAGAAATTATTTTGACTCAATATATCCGAATATTGGACTTCGTGATTTAGAAAAAGCGGCTAACATGCAACATAAAGAAGCATGTTATGCTTACGGATTAGTAATGTTCGCTTCTCACCAAAGTGAGAACAAGAACATCGGGCTACAACTATTAAACAAAACGTTCCCACAAGTGACGGAGTCGGTAACTGGGTAAGAAATGAGGTTTTTAGATTGTTACGGGACTGTTGGACATTACGTAACCCTCGTCCCTTTGACGACGTTACAACACGCTGTCTTATCAACGGCCATAACGGTTATGTTCCACAAAACCAAGGATGGGAAGTAATCCTAGTAAAACCAGAATGCATAACTTGTTTCTGGACGTATGAATTACGTGTCTTTAGTGCCTTTGCTGAACGACTTGTGTACTAGCTAGAATTATCTTCACAACCATCTTGTATCAAATTTATTGTGTGCTATATTTCATGCTATATGTAAAATAAGCGGTATTGTAAGTTTGTAAAATATTGTGTAAAAGTTTGAATGCGAAATATTATTATAATCAGTTTTTCATATAGAATTGTAGTAGTTGAATTGTATATTAGCTACTAAGTATGAACTTAACGGGTAGGTACTATCCGAATTTAAACTTATAAAACGCTAATATGAAGAAAAAGCTTTTATAAATGAGTTCATATTATGCTACGAAATACTATTAACTACTCTTAATATTCTGTATGATTAACTTGTTCCATTTGACTATTTTGAAGGAAATGGCACCGACTACTCGACACACCGTGAATATGAATGAAGAGGAATTCCGTACTTTTCTAGCTTTAAACATAGCCGCAGTATAGGCTGCGCTACATACCAACAATAACCTTGGATCTAGCAGTACAGGAAATCGTGTAGGATGCACCTACAAAGAATTCACTACCTGCAAACCTTTGGAATTTGATGGAACCGAAGGACCGATCGGATTGAAACGGTGGACCGAGAAGGTCGAATCGGTGTTTGCCATAAGTAAGTGTACTGAAGAGGAAAAAGTGAAGTACGCTACGCATACCTTCACAGGTTCTGCGTTAACATGGTGGAATACCTATCTAGAGCAAGTGGGACAAGACGATGCATACGCACTACCATGGTCAGCATTCAAGCACTTGATGAACGAGAAGTACCGTCCCAGAACCGAGGTCAATAAGCTCAAGACAGAACTTAGAGGGTTACGAACCCAAGGATTTGATATTACCACGTACGAAAGACGATTCACAGAATTGTGCCTATTGTGTCCGGGAGCATTCGAAGATGAGGAAGAGAAGATCGACGCGTTTGTGAAAGGATTACCGGAAAGAATCCAAGAAGATATAAGTTCACACGAGCCCGCCTCCATACAACAGGCATGTAGAATGGCTCACAAACTAGTGAACCAGATTGAAGAAAGAATTAAAGAACAGACTGCTGAAGAGGCCAATGTGAAGCAAGTCAAAAGAAAGTGGGAGGAAAACGGTGATAAGAATCACCAATACAACAACAACAGCAATTACAACAATAATCGCAACAATTATCCCAACAATCGCAACATCAATCGCAACTACAACAAACGGCCCAACAACAACAACAACAACAACAACAACAACAGCAACTACAACAATCATCCCAACAACAATAATAACCGCAACAACAACAACAATCAGAAGCAGCTATGCCAAAGGTGTGAAAAGTATCACTCGGGGTTCTGCACCAAATTTTGCAACAAGTGTAAAAGAAATGGTCATAGTGCGGCGAAGTGTGAGGTCTACGGACCAGGGGTTAATAGAACGAAAGGAACAAATGGTGTCGGAACGAGTAATGGTGGAACAAGTAGTGTCGGAACAAGTTATGCCAATGTAGTTTGTTATAAATGTGGAAAAGCGGGCCACATTATTAGAAATTGCCCGAACCAGGAGAACATGAATGGACAAGGCCGCGGAAGAGTTTTCAATATTAATGCGGCAGAGGCACGGGAAGACCCGGAGCTTGTTACGGGTACGTTTCTTATTGACAATAAATCTGCTTACGTTTTATTTGATTCGGGTGCGGATAGAAGCTATATGAGTAGAGATTTTTGTGCTAAATTAAGTTGTCCATTGACGCCTTTGGATAGTAAATTTTTACTCGAATTAGCAAATGGTAAATTAATTTCAGCAGATAATATATGTCGGAATCGAGAAATTAAACTGGTTAGCGAAACATTTAAGATTGATTTGATACCAGTAGAGTTAGGGAGTTTTGATGTGATAATCGGTATGGACTGGTTGAAAGAAGTGAAAGCAAAGATCGTTTGTTACAAAAATGCAATTCGCATTATACGAGAAAAAGGAAAACCCTTAATGGTGTACGGAGAAAAGGGCAACACGAAGCTACATCTTATTAGTAATTTGAAGGCACAAAAACTAATAAGAAAAGGTTGCTATGCTGTTCTAGCACACGTCGAGAAAGTACAAACTGAAGAAAAGAGCATCAATGATGTTCCCATTGCAAAAGAATTTCCCGATGTATTTCTGAAAGAATTATCGGGATTACCCCCATATCGATCCGTTGAATTTCAAATAGATCTTGTACCAGGAGCTGCACCAATAGCTCGTGCTCCTTACAGACTCGCCCCAGTGAGATGAAAGAACTACAAAGCCAATTACAAGAACATTTAGAGCGTGGTTTCATTCGACCAAGCACATCACCGTGGGGAGCTCTTGTTTTGTTTGTCAAGAAGAAAGATGGTACATTCAGGTTGTGTATCGACTACCGAGAGTTGAACAAACTTACCATCAAGAACCGCTACCTACTACCGAGAATCGATGACTTATTTGATCAACTACAAGGCTCGTCTGTTTATTCAAAGATTGACTTACGTTCCGGGTATCATCAAATGCGGGTGAAAGAAGATGATATTCCAAAGACTGCTTTCAGAACATGTTACGGTCATTACGAGTTTATGGTCATGCCGTTTGGTTTAACTAATGCACCAGCTGTGTTCATGGACCTTATGAACCGAGTGTGTGGACCATACCTTGACAAGTTTGTCATTGTTTTCATTGATGACATACTTATTTACTCAAAGAATGACCAAGAACACGGTGAACATTTGAGAAAGGTGTTAGAAGTATTGAGGAAGGAAGAATTGTACGCTAAGTTTTCAAAGTGTGCATTTTGGTTGGAAGAAGTTCAATTCCTTGGTCACATAGTGAACAAAGAAGGTATTAAGGTGGATCCGGCAAAGATAGAAACTGTTGAAAAGTGGGAAACCCCGAAAACTCCGAAACACATACGCCAGTTTTTAGGACTAGCTGGTTACTACAGAAGGTTCATCCAAGACTTTTCCGGAATAGCAAAACCCTTGACTGCATTAACGCATAAAGGGAAGAAATTTGAATGGAATGATGAACAAGAGAAAGCGTTTTAGTTATTGAAGAAAAAGCTAACTACGGCACCTATATTGTCATTGCCTGAAGGGAATGATGATTTTGTGATTTATTGTGATGCATCAAAGCAAGGTCTCGGTTGTGTATTAATGCAACGAACGAAGGTGTTTGCTTATGAGTCTAGACAATTGAAGATTCACGAACAAAATTATACGACGCATGATTTGGAATTAGGCACGGTTGTTTTTGTATTAAATACTTGGAGGCACTACTTATATGGGGTCAAAAGTATTATATATACCGACCACAAAAGTCTTTAACACATATTTAATCAGAAACAACTGAATATGAGGCAGCATAGGTGGATTGAATTATTGAATGATTACGACTTTGAGATTCGTTACCACCCGGGGAAGGCAAATGTGGTAGCCGATGCCTTGAGCAGGAAGGACAGAGAACCCATTCGAGTAAAATCTATGAATATAATGATTCATAATAACATTACTACTCAAATAAAGGAGGCGCAACAAGGAATTTTAAATGAGGGAAATTTAAAGGATGAAATACCCAAAGGATCGGAGAAGCATCTTAATATTCGGGAAGACGGAACCCGGTATAGGGCTGAAAGGATTTGGGTACCAAAATTTGGAGATATGAGAGAAATGGTACTTAGAGAAGCTCATAAAACCAGATACTCAATACATCCTGGAACGGGGAAGATGTACAAGGATTTCAAGAAACATTTTTGGTGGCCGGGTATGAAAGCCGATGTTGCTAAATACGTAGGAGAATGTTTGACGTGTTCTAAGGTCAAAGCTGAGCATCAGAAACCATCAGGTCTACTTCAACAACCCGAAATCCCGGAATGGAAATGGGAAAACATTACCATGGATTTCATCACTAAATTGCCAAGACTGCAAGTGGTTTTAATACTATTTGGGTAATAGTTGATCGTCTCACCAAATCAGTACACTTCCTACCAATAAGAGAAGATGACAAGATGGAGAAGTTAGCAAGACTGTATTTGAAGGAAGTCATCTCCAGACTTGGAATACCAATCTCTATTATCTCTGATAGGGATGGCAGATTTATTTCAAGATTCTGGCAGATATTACAGCAAGCATTAGGAACTCGTCTAGACATGAGTACTGCCTATCATCCACAAACTGATGGGCAGAGCTAAAGGACGATACAAACGCTTGAAGATATGCTACGAGCATGTGTTATTGATTTCGGAAACAGTTGGGATCGACATCTACCGTTAGCAGAATTTTCCTACAACAACAGCTACCATTCAAGCATTGAGATGGCACCGTTTGAAGCACTTTATGGTAGAAAGTGCAGGACTCCGATTTGTTGGAGTGAAGTGGGGGATAGACAGATTACGGGTCCGGAGATTATACAAGAAACTACCGAGAAGATCATCCAAATTCAACAACGGTTGAAAACCGCCCAAAGTCGACAAAAGAGCTACGCTGACATTAAAAGAAAAGATATAGAATTTGAAATTGGAGAGATGGTCATGCTTAAAGTTGCACCTTGGAAAGGCGTTGTTCGATTTGGTAAACGAGGGAAATTAAATCCAAGGTATATTGGACCATTCAGGATTATTGATCGTGTCGGACCAGTAGCTTACCGACTTGAGTTACCTCAACAACTCGCGGCTGTACATAACACTTTCCACGTCTCGAATTTGAAGAAATGTTTTGCTAAAGAAGATCTCACTATTCCATTAGATGAAATCCAAATCAACGAAAAACTTCAATTCATCGAAGAACCCGCCGAAATAATGGATCGTGAGGTTAAAAGACTTAAGCAAAACAAGATACCAATTGTTAAGGTTCGATGGAATGCTCGTAGAGGACCCGAGTTCACCTGGGAGCGTGAAGATCATATGAAGAAGAAATACCCGCATCTATTTCCAGAAGATTCGTCAACACCTTCAACAGCTTAAAATTTCGGGACGAAATTTATTTAACGGGTAGGTACTGTAGTGACCCGAACTTTTCCATGTTTATATATATTAATTGAGATTGATATTTACATGATTAAATGTTTCCAACATGTTAAGCAATCAAACTTGTTAAGACTTGATTAATTGAAATATGTTTCATATAGACAATTGACCACCCAAGTTGACCGGCGATTCACGAACGTTAAAACTTGTAAAAACGACATGACGATATATATATGGATATACATATGGTTAACATGAGATTATTATAAGTAAGTATCTCCATAAGTATATTAACAATGAGTTATATACATATAAACAAGACTACTAACTTAAGGATTTCGAAACGCGACATATATGTAACAATTATCGTTGTAACGACATTTAAATGTATATATATCATATTAAGATATATTAATATATCATAATATCATGATAATATAATAATTTAACATCTCATTAGATATAATAAACAATGGGTTAACAACATTAATTGAGATCGTTAACTTAAAGGTTTCAAAACAACACTTACATGTAACGACTAACGATGACTTAACGACTCAGTTAAAATGTATATACATGTAGTGTATTTAGATGTATTAAAATACTTTTGGAAGACTTCAAGACATATATCAAAACACTCATACTTAACGAAAATGGTTACAGTTACTTTCCCATTCTTTTCTTTCATCAAGAATTCTAGTCGTATTCTTACCCGTATTATACACAGCTTCAAAACGTACTTACTATAGGTATATACCAATAGGAACTAGCATGGGATTCCACTCTAGATTATGTCATGTATGACTAATCAATTTTAACTTCTACCATGAGCTAGTCAACTAACTAGAACTCCTTTTAACCCCACTCACCACTCACCAATTACCACTCATCATTCACTCCATTTCACTTCCAATTCTCTTTCTAATTCTCTCTCAACAGACACACACTATTATGAATGTATTTTTACAGTAGTTAATCATCATCTTCATCAAAAATCACTTCAAGAATCAAGCTATAATAATCATAGGAAGAACACTTCAAGAACACTTCAAAAATCCCTTCAAGTTTACTAATTTACTTCCAAGCTTTCTAATCCATTCCAAGTAATCATCTAAGATCAAGAAACCTTTGTTATATACAGTAGGTTATCTTTCTTATTCAAGGTAATATTCATATTCAAACTTTGATTCAATTTCTATAACTATAAACTATCTTAATTCGAGTAAAAATCTTACTTGAACTTGTTTTTGTGTCATGATCCTACTTCAAGAACTTTCAAGTCATCCAAGATCCTTTGAAGCTAGATCATTTCTTGTCACTTCCAGTAGGTTTACCTACTAAACTTGAGGTAGTAATGATGTTCATAACATCATTCGATTCATATATATAAAACTATCTTATTCGAAGATTTAAACTCGTAATCACTAGAACATAGTTTAGTTAATTCTAAACTTGTTCGCAAACAAAAGTTAATCCTTCTAACTTGACTTTTAAAATTAACTAAACACATGTTCTATATCTATATGATATGCTAACTTAATGATTTAAAACCTGGAAACACGAAAAACACCGTAAAACCGGATTTACGCCGTCGTAGTAACACCGCGGGCTGTTTTGGGTTAGTTAATTAAAAACTATGATAAACTTTGATTTAAAAGTTGTTATTCTGAGAAAATAATTTTTATTATGAACATGAAACTATATCCAAAAATTATGGTTAAACTCAAAGTGGAAGTGTGTTTTCTAAAATGGTCATCTAGACGTCGTTCTTTCGACTGAAATAACTACCTTTAAAAAAACGACTTGTAACTTATTTTTCCGACTATAAACCTATACTTTTTCTGTTTAGATTCATAAAATAGAGTTCAATATGAAACCATAGCAATTTGATTCACTCAAAACGGATTTAAAATGAAGAAGTTATGGGTAAAACAAGATTGGATAATTTTTCTCATTTTAGCTACGTGAAAATTGGTAACAAATCTATTCCAACCATAACTTAATCAACTTGTATTGTATATTATGTAATCTTGAGATACCATAGACACGTATACAATGTTTCGACCTATCATGTCGACACATCTATATATATTTCGGAACAACCATAGACACTCTATATGTGAATGTTGGAGTTAGCTATACAGGGTTGAGGTTGATTCCAAAATATATATAGTTTGAGTTGTGATCAATACTGAGATACGTATACACTGGGTCGTGGATTGATTCAAGATAATATTTATCGATTTATTTCCGTACATCTAACTGTGGACAACTAGTTTTAAGTTATTAACGAGGACAGCTGACTTAATAAACTTAAAACATCAAAATATATTAAAAGTGTTGTAAATATATTTTGAACATACTTTGATATATATGTATATATTGTTATAGGTTCGTGAATCAACCAGTGGCCAAGTCTTACTTCCCGACGAAGTAAAAATCTGTGAAAGTGAGTTATAGTCCCACTTTTAAAATCTAATATTTTTGGGATGAGAATACATGCAGGTTTTATAAATGATTTACAAAATAGACACAAGTACGTGAAACTACATTCTATGGTTGAATTATCGAAATCGAATATGCCCCTTTTTATTAAGTCTGGTAATCTAAGAATTAGGGAACAGACACCCTAATTGACGCGAATCCTAAAGATAGATCTATTGGGCCTAACAAACCCCATCCAAAGTACCGGATGCTTTAGTACTTCGAAATTTATATCATATACGAAGGGTGTCCCGGAATGATGGGGATATTCTTATATATGCATCTTGTTAATGTCGGTTACCAGGTGTTCACCATATGAATGATTTTTATCTCTATGTATGGGATGTGTATTGAAATATGAAATCTTGTGGTCTATTGTTACGATTTGATATATATAGGTTAAACCTATAACTCACCAACATTTTTGTTGACGTTTTAAGCATGTTTATTCTCAGGTGATTATTAAGAGCTTCCGCTATCGCATACTTAAATAAGGACGAGATTTGGAGTCCATGCTTGTATGATATTGTGTAAAAACTGCATTCAAGAAACTTATTTTGGTGTAACATATTTGTATTGTAAACCATTATGTAATGGTCGTGTGTAAACAGGATATTTTAGATTATCATTATTTGATAATCTACGTAAAGCTTTTTAAACTTTTATTGATGAAATAAAGGTTATGGTTTGTTTTAAAATGAATGCAGTCTTTGAAAAACGTCTCATATAGAGGTCAAAACCTCGCAAAGAAATCAATTAATATGGAACGTTTTTAATCAATAAGAACGGGACATTTCACACTTCATCTACGGAAGGAAAGATTTATGCATATAGTTATTCACCTGGAAAAAAAACACTCGGAACCTGAGTAAACGTTTAACACGTATCCGTGCTAGCTCCTTTAGCATTGTTATTACTGAAAATAACATTTCAATTCTTTTTCAAATTAGCCAGTTTTGTCACAGCTCCAGCAAGTCAATTTCAACTTTTCAGTCGGACTAGCCTTATTATAACCTTGATATAAATGCATGCTCTTTTATTGTTACCGGAGAACCATTTATATTCCACCATATTACCAGCAGACATACCAGTAACATCGTTGCTCCTTGGCCTAAATCTCTCCGACAAATCACTATATTTATCTATTGAAGTCTTATCATATACTAATTTGCATCTTGTAACAAGAATTTCCATACCAATTACCGAAAATCAGCAATCAGTATTTTGAATCTCGTAGCATTTCTACATCAACAGTTATATGTATACATATAACATTCATCCCTTAGAATTATAATCTTCCATTCTGAAATTTTGAAAAGCACTCAGTCTACAAATCAATATTTTGAATGTTGAAAGAGCTGAATGAAGCAGCAGAAACTGTAGACAATCGTAAACAACCTTAATCGTCGGAAGTTTGATGATAAAAAATAGTATGTTAGAAAATCTCAGAAAAGTTGGAACTGGAAAACGGATTGAGCAAACCATGAAGGAGGCTATGGACAAATTTTCTTCATCATCCTTTGATATTAGAAATTCTAAGATATCATCGTATCTTTCATTATAAATATCCTCGATATTTCTGAAGATATTTTCATAACTATTCTTATCTGAAATCATTTATCTTCTCGCGTTATCAGTGTTACATCAGAAAGCAAACTGTTTTCGTTTATAAATTCTGAAAAATTCGAATCAAAATATGAATGTTTTTGAAGTAGTGTTGGAAACTGAAGCATGAGTTAGTATAATAAAATAACACTTGATCAACGTGATTATATTACAGTAAGTCATGCTGAGTTTCTAATGGAACGTGATGATTCACAGATCATAACGTCATAAGGTGTCATGTTACACGACTCTTACATTCTATCTAATATATAAACATATCAAGAACATAATTTCTTGATAATTCTATCTTTTCTCTTGAATTCTGGTAAATTAACCAATCAAGATCGTGCTATTAAAATCTCTTTCCTTAGAACATTAGTCATGTTCATTCGAAATATCAGACCTACGCATTCTGGACCATTATTCGTTTGACTTAAAGTCGGGAAGAGAAAAAAAATGTGTGAGTTGTAAAAATGAGGAAACGAATGGGGTAGATATATAGTAAAATATCCGACAGAGCAATCGAGACAGATTATCGCATTTAACCAAAGAGGATCCTAATTTCCTTAATTATCGAAGAATCAAATCTTATTTCGAAGATTTTCTCCAAATCCCTTGAACTCTAGAAATCAATCCTATTTACGTGTAAAGATATGACGAATCTACATTTACTCAGTTTACTCTTTTGTGATAACTTCACTCGTACTCTTCTCATAAACAAATTGTTGTATCCAAATTACTCGCCGATGATACAACTTTAATTTTCAGCTCGTACGCGTCATGGAAATATACTTATTGTCAGCCATGACCATCCCAATCAAATTTTGGGACGAAATTTCTTTAACGGGTAGGTACTGTGACAACCCGGAAATTTCCGACTAAATTTAAACTTAATCTTTATATTATTTCTGACACGATAAGCAAAGTCTGTAATGTTGAGTCTCCAAAAATTTGAACTATTTCATATATTCAATTGACCTTTTGACTATTTTCGATGATTCACGAACAATTAATTGTAAATAGTTATGTGTGTATATATTTATATATTAATAATAAGTGGAAATATAATTTGAAATATTATATGTTGTTATTAAAAATAGTTATGTGAAATAAAAATAAAAATATGATATCATGATAACTATTATTTAAAATATACCTATATATAAATAAAGTATATTAAATATATATTTTGTGATCTATTTAGTAAATGACTATAACGCTCAATTCCCATTTGATGAATATTAAATAAGTTAAATTCAAACTTATATGATTTTAAAATAAACGGTTAGCCGAAAATGAGTTCTATAAATTTTAGGCTTATTAAAAATGTATTTAGGAACTATTTGTTAAGTTTTAACACTTATTATATTTTTCCCAGAATTGAGAGGGACAGTTGATGTAATTTTTATTTAACAAAATAAGGATCGAATTTTATACCATAATGACCAAAGTAAATAAATATAGTTAATCTAAAAATTTGGGAATTTTCCGAAGACTTTTATCCGCCACTGATTTCAAATAGTGCATGATACACGGTCCGTGAAAACTGTCGGTAGGATATTTGTAATAATAAGGGCTGCTGAACTATTTATTTTACTGTGTCAAATTTCAATTAGTGTTACTGTGGTTTCTTTTTCCTTGTCTTACCACTAACTTAATAGATATATATGTATTCACATGCTATATGTATATATTATTATCAACGAAACCTGAAATTTATAACCTTTTGGTCTATGCATTTGTCTTTCTCAAATCCCATCATCATTCCAACTGCATTTTTAAATTTGCACATTCAAGTCTTATTTCAAAATCCTATATTACATTGCTATTACACACCAAATCCATATATAACCATTTCTTAACAAATCATCCTCTAAACTCTTTATTCCTTCTCTCCATCATCACCACCTTGATCTTGCCACCACCATGAGAACCACCTCCGGTCACCATAAACCATCGGCCACCACTATAAACCACCTTCTAACACCATGAACCATTATAGACTACACACACCCATCACCATACGAGGACCACCATCCTCCCTCACTACCATTGACAACCATCTTCAATCAAAACCCACAACTCTCTCCATCTTTCACCACCTCCTGTTATATCTAACACCCACCATCATTAAACCACCTTTATTACCACTTCTATAACCTAAACCAATCACCATCATCATCATCAAGGGTTCCTGCTGCTCGACAATTTTTTTTGCTGCTATGTTGTTGTTCACAAGTCGAACCAACACACCACCACTGTAACTATTTTACTGCTACTGCCATTTATTTCTTTCCCAACAGTAAACCACACCTCTCTCTCTCATCTATATCTCTCCCTCTCCTAACCGTGTGCAAAAAAACCATCGCTACCACCATTACCACGACCACCAAAACCATTTAATCACCTTGTAAACACCACCTCGAACCACCATAACATTTCATCCACCATTTGCATACTACTACTACACGTATGTTTTTTTTGTTTTTGTTTTCCTTCTTCTATTAAAACGCACAAGAAACCACTACGCATGCT
The DNA here is from genome assembly GCF_046630445.1 of Rutidosis leptorrhynchoides. Taxonomy (NCBI): domain Eukaryota; kingdom Viridiplantae; phylum Streptophyta; class Magnoliopsida; order Asterales; family Asteraceae; genus Rutidosis; species Rutidosis leptorrhynchoides. Next base: position 163,331,098 of record NC_092342.1, on the reverse strand, counting down.
ATTCCTTTGTCACATTATGTTTCAATCATGAACTTTTAAAATATATATATATATATATATATATATATATATATATATATATATATATATATATATATATATATATATATATATATATATATATATATATATATATATATATATATATATAATGTTAAAGTAGACATTTGATTTAGTGGGATATATGATTAAGTGTAGGGTCTATTGAATGAACTGTTGATTATTGGGGGCCGTGATATTTTCTGTGAACTAGACATAGGGCCGTAAACTTTTGATGCAAGATAAACGGGTTATACTCTTTTACTGCTATTCGAATTCCCATTTTTACCAACGATAATCTCATAATTCTTTTTGAGCTTCCCATTTCAACTAGGCTTTAAATAATATAGGGATTGTTTAGTGGGCTTATGGACTATTTTCCAGGTTGGGCTCGTTAAATCTGTTAATGGGCCGAGAGTCAATCTTAATTAGTTAATGGGAAACTAGAAGGGAAATGATCTTGAATGTTAATAAATAATACATGTACAATAATGAGGTACGGTTATTATGTCAATGGTGAAGTGAAAATAGTGATGAGAAGATGATAAAAGATGATGTGGTGATTCGAATATTACGGTGAACGGGATCGAGAATGATGATGAGGAACGTGAATGTGTAATAAAGATGATGAGTTAAATCCATGATGATGAATGATGTTTAATGGTATGCTGATGATAACGTTAAGGATAATGATGATGATGATCATTATGTTAAGTTTAATAGACAATGATTATGATTTTTGTTTGTTCTCTGGTTGTATTGTTTATGAAGAAGAAGAAGAAGGAATACAGAAATAAAGGTAAATAGATTTAAGCCGTGAAATAAATCAGAAAAGCAATGGCAGAGCAATGGTTTGGTGATGTATTAGCGGAACGAGAGGTCTCGGGTTCGAGCCCGAGCTGTGGCACTTTATTTTTATGGAGGTTTATTAACTCACTTATTAAGGTAGTAATTACATTATTATTATTATTATTATTATTATTATTATTATTATTATTATTATTATTATTATTATTATTATTATTATTATTATTATTATCAATATTATTATTATTAATATTATTTTTATTTTTATTATTATTATTATTATCATAAGTATTAGTATTATTAGTAGTAGTATTATTGTCATATTAGTTATTAAAACTATCATTTTCGGTAAAGTTATTATTATTATTATTATTATTATTATTATTATTATTATTATTATTATTATTATTATTATTATTATTATCATTATTATTATTATCATCATTATTATTATTATTATTATTATTATTATTATTATTATTATTATTATTATTATTATTATTATTATTATTATTATTATTATTATTATTACTATTATTAAAAGTAGTATTTTTATAAAAATTATCATTCTTATTATTAATACTATTATTATTATAAAATAAGATAGCTCTTATTTATTATTATTATTATCAATAAAATATTATTAATAAAACTATATATTCTTATCATAAAAACTTAATGTAAGTTCTTATATTATTATTTTTTTAGGTATATGACTGATAAACATAAAAATTATAAATAAATTATCAATAAGAAATCATTGTATGAATTAATGAAGTATATAATTTATATCACTAATAATATATAAATTTATTCGATTACAATTATGGGTGTTAATATATATATATATATATAAATGATATAGGTTCTGAATCTGAGGCCAACCTTGCATTGTTCAATTCCATCATATGAATATTTTTACTACAAAATATCGTATATTGAGTTTCGTTTGCTCCCTTTTTAAATGCTTTTGCAATATATATTTTTGGGACTGAGAATACATCCACTTTTATAAATGTTTGACGAAATAGACACAAGTAATCGAGACTACATTCTATGGTTAAATTGTTATACCGGATATCGCCCTTGTTGAACCTGGTAGCCTAAGAATTGGTGTTTATTATAATTTCCACCAATTGACGCGAATCCTAAAGATAGATCTATGGGCTTTGACACGGCCCAGTCAGCGAATTTGAACTGCTTTAGTACTTCGATGTTTATATGTTTGGGGATATTCTAGATACATTTTGTTAATGTCGGTTACTAGGTGTTCAATCCATACGAATGAATTTTAAACACTTACGAGTGTAAGATTATTGAATAAATGAAATCTTGTGGTCTATTAAAATTATGGAAATGAATATTGATTATGATAAACTAATGAACTCACCAACCTTTTGGTTGACACTTCAAAGCATGTTTATTCTCAGTTATGAAAGAAATCTTCCGCTGTGCATTTGTTCATTTTAGATATATTACTTGGAGTCATCCATGACATATTTCAAAAGACGTTGCATTCGAGTTGTTGAGTTCATCAAGATTATTATTAAGTCAATTATAGTTGGATATATTATGAAATGGTATGCATACCGTCAACTTTCGATGTAAGGAAAGTTTGTCTTAAAAAAAAACGAATGCAATGTTTGTAAAATGTATCATATATAGGTCAAATACCTCGCGATGAAATCAACTATTATGAATCGTTTATAATTGGTATGAACGAGTCCTTTCAAAAATAATACTAAAAATAATACTAATAATGATGATATTTAATAATATTACAAATGATAATTGTAACACCCTAATATCTATTGTATATAAGTGTAAATATAGTACATAAAGCGTGGGAATAATTCAGGAATAAAACAGAATTCGGATTTTGATCAGGCCTAAGTGCGCTCAGCGCACACTTAGGGGTGCGTGCGGCGCACTCCTACTGTAGCCGGGTTCTGCCTTTTAATTAGATATTTTAGAAGGGCATTGTGGTAATTTCACTTAGGGGACGAGTTAAGGCCACCAGATCAGTGGGTTGGGAGTCATAACTCCACTTTCAACCACCATTTTCTTTCTACTTTAATTCTAGTGAGAGAAACCTAAATTTGAGTGAGAGAAAGCTTAAGTAAAGGAAGAAGGAGCTAGTTTCGGGTCTTAGCTCGAGTTATAAATTTTTTCATCTCCTCAATAGCTACGTTTTGGTTGTGGTGGTAAGTTCTAATTTTAATTTCCTTAATTTAATTTGTGTAAGGGTTAGAACTTGGGTTAGTGTTGAACATAAAACCTATTGTTGGTGATTTTGGGGGTTTTGGGTAAGATTGAGTCAAGAGGACTCAAGAATGACTAACCTAGGGTTTCAAAGTAATAATTGGTGTTATTGAGTCTAAAATGGTTAGTTATTCACTAGCCCACTTGTGTTGTTAGTAAAAATGGGTTCTAGGGTTTATGGTTGGCTTGAAATGGGTCAAATGGGTGGGTTTTGTAGTGACCCGAACTTTTCCATGTTTATATATATATTAAATGAAATTGTTATTTTACATGATTAAGTGTTTCCAACATGTTAAGCAATCAAACTTGTTAAGACTTGATTAATTGAAATAGGTTTCATATAGACAATTGACCACCCAAGTTGACCGGTGATTCACGAACGTTAAAACTTGTAAAAACTATATGATGACATATATATGGTTATATATATAGTTAACATGATATTATGATAAGTAAACATATCATTAAGTATATTAACAATGAACTACATATGTAAAAACAAGACTACTAACTTAATGATTTTGAAACGAGACATATATGTAACGATTATCGTTGTAACGACATTTAATGTATATATATATCATATTAAGAGATATCCGTACATCATAATATCATGATAATATAATAATTTAAAATCTCTTTTGATATTATAAACATTGGGTTAACAACATTTAACAAGATCGTTAACCTAAAGGTTTCAAAACAACACTTACATGTAACGACTAACGATGACTTAACGACTCAGTTAAAATGTACATACATGTAGTGTTTTAATATGTATTCATACAATTTTGAAAGACTTCAATACACTTATCAAAATACTTCTACTTAACAAAAATGCTTACAATTACATCCTCGTTCTGTTTCATCAACAATTCTACTCGTATGCACCCGTATTTGTACTCGTACAATACACAGCTTTTAGATGTATGTACTATTGGTTTATACACTCCAATGATCAGCTCTTAGCAGCCCATGTGAGTCACCTAACACATGTGGGAACCATCATTTGGCAACTAGCATGAAATATCTCATAAAATTACAAAAATATGAGTAATCATTCATGACTTATTTACATGAAAACAAAATTACATATCCTTTATATCTAATCCATACACCAACAACCAAAAACACCTACAAACACTTTCATTCTTCAATTTTCTTCATCTAATTGATCTCTCTCAAGTTCTATCTTCAAGTTCTAAGTGTTCTTCATAAATTCCAAAAGTTCTAGTTTCATAAAATCAAGAATACTTCCTAGATTGCAAGTTTACTTCCAAGTTTTCTAAATCCATTCCAAGTAATCATCCAAGATCAAGAAACCTTTGTTACTTACAGTAGGTTATCTTTCTAATACAAGGTAATAATCATATTCAAACTTTAATTCAATTTCTATAACTATAACAATCTTATTTCGAGTGGAAATCTTACTTGAAATTGTTTTCGTGTCATGATTCTGCTTCAAGAACTTTCAAGCCATCCAAGGATCCTTTGAAGCCAGATCCATTTTTCTCATTTCCAGTAGGTTTATCCAAGGAACTTGAGGTAGTAATGATGTTCATAACATCATTCGATTCATACATAAAAAGCTGTCTTATTCAACGTTATAAACTTGTAATCACTAGAACATAGTTTAGTTAATTCTAAACTTGTTCGCAAATAAAGTTAATCCTTCTAACTAAACTTTTAAAATCAACTAAACACATGTTCTATATCTATATGATATGCTAACTTAATGATTTAAAACCCGGAAACACGATAAACACCATAAAACTGGATATACGCCGTCGTAGTAAAACCGGGGGCTGTTTTGGTTGGGATAATTAAAAGCTAAGAAGAACTTTGATTTAAAAGCTATACTTCTGGAAAAATGATTTTTATTATGAACATGAAACTATATCCAAAAATCATGGTTAAACTCAAAGTGAAAGTATGTTTTTCAAAATGGTCATCAAGATGTCGTTCTTTCGACGGAAATGACTACCTCTTTCAAAAATGACTTGTAACTTGTATTTTCGACTATAAACTTATAATTTTTCTTTTTAGATTCATAAAGTTAAGTTCAATACGAAACTGTGGCCACTGGAATCACTCAAAACGGATTAGAAACAAAGAAATGGCGAGTAAAACAAGATTGATAAAAACTACTCATTTTACCTACGTGAAAGTTAGTAATAAATCTATTCCAACCATAACCTAATCAACTTATATTGTATATTATGTAATCTTGAGATACCACAGACACGTATACAATGTTTCGACCTATCATGTCGACCCATCTATATATATATATATATATATATATATATATATATATATATATATATATATATATATATATATATATATATATATATATATATATATATATATATATTGCGGAACAACCATAGACACTCTATATGTGAATGTTGGAGTTAGCTATACAGGGTTGAGGTTAATTCCAAAATATATATATAGTTTGAGTTATGATCAATACTAAGATACGTATACACTGGGTCGTGGATTGATTCAAGATAATATTTATCGATTTATTTCTGTACATCTAACTGTGGACAACTAGTTGTAGGTTACTAACGAGGACAGCTGACTTAATAAACTTAAAACATGAAAATGTATTAAAAGTGTTGTAAATATATTTTGAACATACTTTGATATATATGTATATATTGTTATAGGTTCGTGAATCAACCAGTGGCCAAGTCTTACTTCCCGACGAAGTAAAAATCTGTGAAAGTGAGTTATAGTCCCACTTTTAAAATCTAATATTTTTGGGATGAGAATACATGCAGGTTTTATAAATGATTTACAAAATAGACACAAGTACGTGAAACTACATTCTATGGTTGAATTATCGAAATCGAATATGCCCCTTTTTATTAAGTCTGGTAATCTAAGAATTAGGGAACAGACACCCTAATTGACGCGAATACTAAAGATAGATCTATTGGGCCTAACAAACCCCATCCAAAGTACCGGATGCTTTAGTACTTCGAAATTTATATCATATCCGAAGGGTGTCCCGGAATGATGGGGATATTCTTATATATGCATCTTGTTAATGTCGGTTACCAGGTGTTCACCAAATGAATGATTTTTATCTCTATGTATGGGATGTATATTGAAATATGAAATCTTGTGGTCTATTGTTATGATTTGATATATATTGGTTAAACCTATAACTCACCAACATTTTTGTTGACGTTTAAAGCATGTTTATTCTCAAGTGAATATTAAGAGCTTCCGCTGTTGCATACTAAAATAAAGACAAGATTTGGAGTCCATGTTTGTATGATATTATGTAAAAACTGCATTCAAGAAACATATGTCGATGTAATATATTTCTATTGTAAACCATTATGTAATGGTCGTGTGTAAACAGTATATTTTAGATTATCATTATTTGATAATCTACGTAATGCTTTTGAAACCTTTATTGATAAAATAAAGGTTATGGTTGTTTTAAAAATGAATGCAGTCTTTGAAAAACGTCTCATATAGAGGTCAAAACCTCGCAACGAAATCAATTAATATGGAACGTTTATAATCAATATGAACGGGACATTTCAGTTTTGACCTAGTGGGTTAAATTGGGTATGAAAACACCCTAGTTATGTGTTGATGGAAGTCTTAGAACCTTAATAACTAGCTTTTAGTGATTAGTTGGGAGACTTGACCTTTAATGTGTGAATCTAGTGAAAATGGTTCATAAATGCACTAGTGAGGTTAGCTGGTAGGTAGTCCAACTTATTATGTGAATTAATTGAGAATTAATTATGTTAGGTGACTCGCTTTGAAGGTTACAAGTTATTGTTGGAAATCTTGCCAAGTCGACAAGGTGAGTGGAATGATTATACATGTGTGTATATAATGTATTTAGTTGTACGAGATTCGATGTGGGTTTTAAGTTCGGGCGATCGATACCACATCGGGTTAATATATGATATGGGTTTTAAGTTCGGGTGTTCGATACCATATCATTATGTGTGGGCGTAAAGTGTGGGTTTTAAGTTCGGGCGATCGATACCACATTTTGCGTGACGGGTGTATTTAAAGTTCGGGCGATCGATACCACTCCGGGGTTAGTGTTATAATTCATTGTACGCTAACAGTTATTGGGAACACCGATGGGAAATTCGAAGTACCATTCCTTTGTACTATTGGATAACCATGGTTATGTGTTTGTAGTATGGCACTTTATATTATTCGAGTTATATATGCTATTGTTTGTGCTAGCTTGTGGTCTTGGAGATTTAGCGTTATACCTTACGTTGGTATGTCATTTAAGTTGCTAGCATGTATGAGGTAATTGTGTATGTGATTGCAAGTAAGTAGGTTATATATGTATGTGTATAATTATTGCATTCACTAAGCACTAGCTTACCCTCTCGTTGTTTACCTTTTTAGGATCCGGCTTGGATAAGGGCAAATGTATTCGCTTGGATTAGTTGCTCTTGGGGGTTTTAGCTTTTTGGAAGTTCGACCAAGATTTGGGTAGTTTAACTCCAAACACCATGCTCTAGTGACGTTTGGCAATTAAACTTTTTGTGGTCGAAACTCGTATTTCCTACTTAATGGTATTTTAGGCATATGTGGGCCCCTCAATGTAAAACTCGTTTTATCATTGATTCATGCTTATTTTACTTATACTATTATGTTGTGAAAAGCATTTCGTCTAAAAATGATGGGAAGTGTTAGATCTTTTTACGAAAAAGGAACAATTTGGACAGCAGGCTGCCAGGACCTGTGAGCGCCGCGCACAGGTAGGGGTGTGCGCCGCGCAGCCAGCCTGGGCAGGCCTGCTTCGAATTTTTTTTTTTATTTCGCAGTTTTGGTTGGTTAACGGGTTGGGTCGTTACAAGTGGTATCAGAGAATGGTCTAAGGGATTTAGGTGACTTGAGATAGGCGCCTAGACTTAGACTTTTGTGTTGTTGAATTATACGCGGGACTTGTAGGACTACGGGTCGGTGCGGGTTTTGATTAGTTCTTTGGTGCATAGGTGGACTAACTATGCTTATGTTATGATATACTAATCATGCGTTATTGTTTCGAACATCGAGCAAGATGGTTGTGATACGTTTGAGCATGGCACGGCATGTGAGCGTAATAGTGAGTCGCGACCATTATTACGGTTGCAAGTCAAGTCAAGCAAGGATGTGCGACAAGTATCGAGCTAGATGTGGTGTGTGTACGGTCATATGCATGGGTATATATGTGTATTAAATTATTGGTGATGTCTAATCCATTTTTAATCTTTAGAATGAAGACGAGAAACAGAACGGATACAAATGGCAATGGTGGTCCCTCTAATGTGGAGGAAGATGACATGACTACCAAGATTGAGACCGCTTTAGAAAACTATGTTTCGGTTTTCTCATGAAGGGTTAAACAAATATTCGAAGAGTCAGTTTCGGAACAAATTGTCGATATGATTCAAGAAAGAATGGTCAATGCCGTCAAAGAAGAAGTTGAAAGGAGGTTTCCTAGACCTCAAAATGGGGGCGAGTTGGAGTTTAGCTATAAGAACTTCTTGGCGACTAAGCCTCCTCACTTTCACGGGGATCCCGACCCCATGAAAAGTGCGGCTTGGATCTCCGATGTTGAAGGTTGTTTTCGCACGACCGAGTGCCCACCCGAGAAAAAGACTAGGCTTGCTACTAGTTTGTTGAGGGGCCATGCTAAATATTGGCTCGATGGTAAAATTGATATGGTGGGTGACGCGTCATTTGTGGGGTTGTCTTGGGCGGAGTTCAAGAAGGAGTTTTTCCTCGAATATCGTACACAAGCGGATCTTTCCAAATTGCGCAACGAGTTAAGGAACATGCATCAAGGGTCTTTCGACCTAAACACTCTCAAAACCAACTTTCTCGCCAAAGCGCGTTTTTGCCCCGAGTATGTGGGTAACGATCAATTGTTAATGGAAGACTTTCATGCGACCCTTAGAGATGATTTGAAGGGTAAAATTAGTATTGGTCATGTTGAGACTTTTGCAAAGCTTTTGGCGGTGGCGAAGGGGTTTGAAGCGCAAGCTCCGAGTCCGGTTAGTTATGCGCCAAGTAAAAGAAAGTTTGAAGCTTCTAGTTTTTCGAACAAAAAGAGTAAGGGAGCAACCGAAAGTGTCGGTAGCGTGAAGAGGGGTGCTTCTAGTGGTCACATGGTCACATGTTTCAATTGTGGGCAAAAGGGTCACTACTCTCGTGATTGTCCAAAACCGTCTACTTATACAATCACGTGCTTTAATTGTCAAAAAGAAGGGCACCGGAAGTCGGAGTGCCCCGATCTCCAAAATGATCAAGTTAAGAGAATAAAGAAGGCGGCGGGGTCGGTAAGGGGGCATAATTATTTGATGACCAATGATGAAGCTAAGCGATCCAATGAAGTCGTCTCAGGTACTTTCATGGTTAACTCTAATCTGGCGAGGATTCTATTTGATAGTGGTGCAAATTTGTCGTTTGTGTCTCCAAAATTTGTGCCTAAACTTAATAAACCATTAGCTAAGTAAAGCCGTCCGGTAGAAGTTGAAATAGCGGATGGCAAGACAGTGCTAGTGGTTGATGTCTGTAAAAATTGTAATGTCGTGTTTGGTGCAGAAAACTTTAAAATTGATCTCATCCCGATGACCTTGGGTGATTTTGATATCGTGGTTGGTATGGATTGGCTCGATTATAATAGAACCGATATTGCATGCCATGAGAAGTCTATTCGTGTGAAGACCCCAAGTGGGGGAGAGTTAATTATTCATGGCGATAAGTGTAGAAGACTTGTGCCGATATGCACTTTTGCACGGGCACGTCGTTTCCTTTTTAGTGGTGGCATGGCTTTTCTTGCCCATGTTGTTGATACTCGTGATGAGCCACCACCCATTCGCGAGATTCCGGTGGTTAATGAATTCGAAGACGTTTTTCCGGATGAGTTACCGGGTGTTTCGGCGGAAAGACAAGTTGAATTTCGCATTGAGTTGGTTCCGGGAGCTACTCCCATTGCTAAAACTCCTTATCGTTTAGCACCGACGGAAATGCAAGAATTGTTAAATCAAACCCAAGAGCTACTTGAGAAGGGTTTTATTCGACCGAGTGCTTCGCCATGGGGTGCTCCGGTTTTATTTGTAAAGAAGAAAGATGGTAGTATGCGTATGTGCATTGATTATCAGGAGTTGAATAAAGTGGCGATCAAGAATGGTTATCCATTGCCAAGGATTGACGATTTGTTTGATCAACTCCAAGGTGCGACATATTTCTCTAAAATTGACCTACGGTCCGGCTATCATCAAATGCGGGTCCATGAGGAAGATATTGAGAAAATAGCCTTTCGAACGCGTTACAGGCATTTTGAGTTTGTGGTGATGTCTTTTGGTCTTACCAATGCACCGGCGGCATTCATGGATGTTATGAACCGAGTGTGCCAACCTATGTTGGACAAGTCGGTAATTGTGTTCATCGACGACATACTTGTCTATTCGAGGAGTATGAAGGAACATGAACATCATTTGCGTAGTGTGTTGAAGACGTTGCGGAAGGAGAAGTTGTATGATAAGTTCTCAAAATGTGAATTTTGGCTAAGGGAGGTTTAATTCCTTTCCCATATTGTGAACGAGAATGGTATTCAAGTAGATCCGGGGAAGATAGAGACGTTGAAGAGTTGGGGACAACCGACTACGCCTACGAAAATCCGAAGTTTTCTCGGATTGGCTAGTTATTATCGTCAGTTTATCCAAGACTTTTCAAAGATTGCTTATCCATTAACTAAGTTGACAAGGAAGAATACGAGATTCAATTGGGAGAACGAACAAGAAATCGCTTTTCAATTGTTGAAAGAGAAATTGTGTCAAGCTCCGGTCTTAGTGTTGCCGGAAGGTGTAGATGATATGACGGTTTATTGTGATGCTTCTTTGAATGGGCTCGGGTGTGCTAATGCAACGAGGTAAAGTCATCGCTTACGCCTCTCGTCAATTAAAGGAACATGAAAAGAGATACCCGACTCATGATCTTGAATTAGCGGCGGTAGTCCATGCTTTGAAAATTTGGCGCCATTACTTGTATGGTGTCAAGTGTACGATTTATTAGGATCACAAGAGTTTGAAACATCTTTTTGATCAACGGGATTTGAATTATCGTCAACGTAGATGGATGGATGTGGTGAAGGATTATGATTGTGAGATACTTTATCATCCGGGCAAGGCGAATGTGGTCGCGGATGCGTTAAGCCGAAAGATCACCACCCGACGTTACGATTGGGATTGTTACGTATGATTATTACTAACAATTTTCTTGAAAAGCTTGGTGCGATTCAAATAGAGGCTTACGTTCACAACAAGCATGCGGAAGGAATTGTGGGGCAATCGGAATTCATTACTATGGGTTCGCGTGGTTTGTTGTCTTTCCAAGGAAGAGTGTGGGTGCCTAAGATGGGTGATTACCGGCGGGTGCTACTTGATGAAGCACATAAGTCAAAGTATTCCATTCATCCGGGCGCGACAAAAATGTATCTTGATTTGAAGAAAGATTATTGGTGGCCGGGCATGAAACGCGACGTTGTTAAGTATGTTGAGCAATGCGTCACGTGTTTGCAAGTTAAAGCTGAACACCAAAAGCCGTATGGTAAGTTGCAACCGCTAGAAATCCCGATGTGGAAGTGGGAACATATTACCATGGATTTTATTACAAAGTTTCCAAAAACGGCAAGAACCCAATTTGATACTATTTGGGTGATTGTTGATAGATTGACGAAAAGTGCATTGTTTCTTCCTATTAAAGAAGCAATTACGTCAGAAGCACTTGCGAAAATGTTCATTAAAGAAGTGATATCGAGACACGGCGTTCCCGCGTCTATTGTTTCGGATCGGGACACACGTTTTACTTCTCGATTCTGGAAGAAGTTTCATGAGGACATGGGAACGAGGGTGAATATGAGCACGACGTACCATCCTCAAACGGACGGTTAAACTGAACGTACGAATCAAACATTGGAGGATATGTTGCGAGCGTGTATTATTGATTTCGGTGGAAGTTGGGATGAACATTTGCCTTTGGTGGAATTCTCGTACAATAATAGTTTTCACTCTAGTATTAGAATACCACCATATGAGATGTTGTATGGTAGAAGGTGTCGAACCCCGATTTGTGGGGGCGAAGTGGGTCAAAAGGAAGTCGGGAGCACCGACTTGGTATTGGAGACGAATAGTAAAATCGAAATGATTCGGGCTCATTTGAAAGCAGCGCAAGATAGACAAAAATCTTATGTCGATAAACGTAGGCGACCGATCGAGTTTCAAGAAGGTGACATGGTGATGCTCAAGGTTTCACCGTGGAAGGGTATTATTCGATTTCGAAAATGGGGAAAGTTAGCTCCTCGGTTTATTGGACCATTTAAGATCTTAGCTCGTGTTGGCGAAGTTGTGTATCGTTTGGAATTGCCCAAAGAGCTTGCGGGGATCCATAATACATTCCATGTTTTTCATCTCCGTAAGTGTCTTGCGGATGATTCATCATGGATGCCATTAGATGAGATTGAGCTAAACAACAAGCTAGAGTATGTTGAAGAGCCGATTGCTATGCTTGATGAAAAGGTGAAAATGTTGCGTAATAAAGAGGTGAGGACCTTTAAGGTCCAATGGCGTCGTAGTAAAGGTTCCGAGTTTACATGGGAACCCGAAAAATTTGTGTTGGTGTACCATCCTGCTTGTCATGCGGCTTGGATCGCGAGGACGCGCTCCGATTCAAGTGGGGGAGAGTTGTAACACCCTAATATCTATTGTATATAAGTGTAAATATAGTACATAAAGCGTGGGAATAATTCTGGAATAAAACAGAAGTCGGATTTTGATCAGGCCTAAGTGCGCTCAGCGCACACTTAGGGGTGCGCGCGGCGCACTCCTACTGTAGCCGGGTTCTGCCTTTTAATTAGATATTTTGGAAGGGCATTGTGGTAATTTCACTTAGGGTACGAGTTAAGGCCACCAGATCAGTGGGTTGGGAGTCATAACTCCACTTTCAACCACCATTTTCTTTCTACTTTAATTCTAGTGAGAGAAACCTAAATTTGAGTGAGAGAAAGCTCAAGTAAAGGAAGAAGGAGCTAGTTTCGGGTCTTAGCTCGAGTTATAAAGTTTTTCATCTCCTCAATAGCTACGTTTTGGTTGTGGTGGTAAGTTCTAATTTTGATTTCCTTTATTTAATTTGTGTCAGGGTTAGAACTTGGGTTAGTGTTGAACATAAAACCTATTGTTGGTGATTTTGGGGGTTTTGGGTAAGATTGAGTCAAGAGGACTCAAGAATGACTAACCTAGGGTTTCAAAGTAATAATTGGTGTTATTGAGTCTAAAATGGTTAGTTATTCACTAGCTCACTTGTGTTGTTAGTAAAAATGGGTTCTAGGGTTTATTGTTGGCTTGAAATGGGTCAAATGAGTGGGTTTGACCTAGCGGGTTAAATTGGGTATGAAAACACCCTAGTTATGTGTTGATGGAAGTCTTAGAACCTTAATCACTAGCTTTTAGTGATTAGTTGGGAGACTTGACCTTTAATGTGTGAATCTAGTGAAAATGGGTCATAAATGCACTAGTGAGGTTAGTTGGTAGGTAGTCCAACTTATTATGTGAATTAATTGAGAATTAATTATGTTCGGTGACTCGCTTTGAAGGTTACAAGTTATTGTTGGAAATCTCGCCAAGTCGACAAGGTGAGTGGAATGATAATACATGTGTGTATATAATGTATTTACTTGTACAAGATTCGATGTGGGTTTTAAGTTCGGGCGATCGATACCACATCAGGTTAATATATGATATGGGTTTTAAGTTCGGGCGATCGATACCATATCATTATGTGTGGGCGTAAAGTATGGGTTTTAAGTTCGGGCGATCGATACCACATTTTGCGTGAAGGGTGGGTTTAAAGTTCGGGTGATCGATACCACTCCGGGGTTAGTGTTATAATTCGTTGAACGCTAACGGTTATTGGGAACAGCGATGGGAAATTTGAAGTACCATTCCTTTGTGCTATTGGTTAACCATGGTTATGTGTTTGTAGTATGGCACTTTATATTATTCGAGTTATATATGCTATTGTTTGTGCTAGCTTGTGGTCTTGGATATTTAGCGTTATACCTTGCGTTGGTATGTGATTTAAGTTGCTAGCATGTATGAGGTAATTGTGTATGTAATTGCAAGTAAGTAGGTTATATATGTATGTGTATAATTATTGCATTCACTAAGCGCTAGCTTACCCTCTCGTTGTTTACCTTTTTAGGATCCGCCTTGGATAAGGGCAAAGGTATTCGCTTGGATTAGTGGCTCTTGAGGGTTTTAGCTTTTTGGAAGTTCGACCAAGATTTGGGTAGTTTAAGCCCAAACGCCATGCTCTAGTGACGTTTGGCAATTAAACTTTTTGTGGTCGAAACTCGTATTTCGTACTTAATGGTATTTTGGGCATATGTGGGCCCTGCAATGTAAAACTCGTTTTATCATTGATTCATGCTTATTTTACTTATACTATTATGTTGTGAAAAGCATTTCGTCTAAAAATGATGGGAAGTGTTAGATCTTTTTACGAAAACGGAACAATTTGGACAGCGGGCTGCCAGGCCCTGTGCGCGCCGCGCACAGGTAGGGGTGCGCGCCGCGCACCCAGCCTGGGCAGGCCTGCTTCGAAATTTTTTTTTATTTCGCAGTTTTGGTTGGTTAACGGGTTGGGTCGTTACAATAATAATTAATGATAATAATCATAATACTACACTAATAAATTATACCATTAATGATAATAATATTATTAGTAATATAACAATTTATATATATCAAGTTTCATATTAGTATGTTATATTTATATTCTAATTTTTGATATTAATATTGAAAGTAATATTACTATAACAATTATTTTAACTTATAATTTTAATTTAATATATTACTATTACATATTATTAACTATGTGATATTTAATAACATATATTCACTTTTTATTATTTATCCATTATATATATATATATATATATATATATATATATATATATATATATATATATATATATATATATATATATATTTTTTACAATGTACATATAATATTAATTATGTTTAAGAATCATATATATATATATATATATATATATATATATATATATATATATATATATATATATATATATATATATATATATATATATATATTGACATATATCTTAATTATCTAATATATTATTTTATTTGATTCTAATGTTTCAATTGTATTTATTATTTCACATTATTATATATATTTACATTTATATTTATATTTGTATTTATATTTATATACATATTTATTTACACAATGGTTCATGAATCATCGGAAACAGTCGAAGAACAAATGAATTCATGTAAACAGTTTTAAAAATTTTGAGACTCAACTTTACAGACTTTGCTTATCGTGTCAAAAACATAAAAGAATAAAGTGTAAATTTGGTCGGAAATTTACGGGTCGTCACAGAGACTGCGTTATGGTGTAGTGTACTAATCAACATTGACCGGGTTCCATAGGCTTACTTAGTAGAGGTACAGCTTATAACAACCGATGTGCTTCAGCATGCATGTACGAAGTTTATATGCTCAGTGACTACACTAGCATGGTCTGGGACCGACATTGTACTAAGGGTCTAGTCTGATGGTTCACTACGAAAGAGTCCTCAGTCAGAATCCAAAGCTCGATAGACTTACTACAACCGGTGTGCCTCAGTCGATCTTACATTGTATCCGATAGACTTCTCTTACCAAGGGGTGACACAGATAGTGTACTCTGAATCGAGGTTCGCGACTTCCCAATAACAGAGCCAATAACTACGTTCTATTAGTTAAAAAAGCGATTGAGTTTAAAGCATAATCAGAAAGCATTTCAACAATATACACAAACCATAACATTATTTCAGCATTATAACTATTTACATCATGGCATACACTAAAGATAACTACTTGCTAATCATGGAAACAATATCACGGAACATAATGATAGGAAACATTATATAAAGATAAGGGATAGAAGTACCAGTAGATTAAACAAGTTCCGAATACAAAAGTGACAACTTCAAACTCTAGACCGCTCCTAAAACAATCTTCGGCGTTCTTCTCGCACGGAGTCGAAGACCTTGAAAGTATGACTAATATTGTATAAGAGAGAGAAAGAAGTGAATTGATGTGTGTGCTGGAATGAATGACAAAGACCCTTTAAATAAGCAAGAATTTTGCCTGCAAATGGCTGGAAGGCCGTTTGGCAGGCTGTTTGCAGGCTGTTTGTATGGGCCGTTTGCCAGTCCTGTTTGTTTGCAGGGGCCATTTATCTGAGCCATTTGGCAGGCCGTTTTTGAGCCAGGCAGGCCGTTTGTCTTGCCTGGTTCCCTGGATCGTAACTTGATTTCTTGTCTTTCACCGTTTTCGCTCTAGAATCTTCGTTTTAGCTCCGATTCTCTTGATTCTTTTTGCATTGTCTTCGTAATTACTTGTTCTTCAATTTTAACCGACGAAGTAGGTATTTTGCTGATATAGTTCGAATCTTTCTTGTTTTTGGGCCTTAATACCAGGGTGAAAACGTGACTTTTTAGCCGATATCAAATATCTCACACTTAGACTCTACTTGTCCTCAAGCAAACTCACATTTTACCTTAAGAAATCTTTTCAGAGTTTCATTTCTAATAGCCTAAGCGGTTTTCTTTTTACTATAAGAGCGAAAGATAAGGTAAGTTTTAACCACCCGTCCTAATCCATCTGGATGAATACATTACATTTGGTTACATCGCGAGGTACTTAACCTCTATATGATACATTTTACAAACATTACATTCGTTTTAAAAGACAAACTTTCATCACATTGAAAGTTGACAGGCATGCATACCATTTCAGAATATATCCAATCTATAATTGACTTAATAATAATCTTGATGAACTCAACGACTCGAATGCAATGTCTTTTGAAAAATGTCATGAATGACTCCAAGTAATATCTCTAAAATGAGCAAATGCACAGCGAAAGATTTCTTTCATACCTGAGAATAAAAATGCTTTCAAGTGTCAACCAAAAGGTTAGTGAGTTCATTAGTTTATCATAATCAATCATTTTCATAATTTTAATAGACCACAAGATTTCATATTTCATAAACATCATTCTCATATCAGACATTTTGTAAACTGCATAGAGATAAAAATCATTCATATGGATTGAACACCTGGTAACCGACATTAACTTTAATGCATATAATATCCCCATACAGAACCTCTCGTCTGTATAATAATAATCTCGAAGTACTAAAGCATTCGTACCTCGAATGGGACTTATCAAGGTCCATAGATCTATCTTTAGGATTCACGTCAATTAGGGGCCATTTCCCTAATTCTTAGGTTACCAAACTTGAAGGGCGATATTCGGTTTAATAATCCAACCATATAACGTAGTTTTGATTACTTGTGTCTATTCCGTCAAACATTTATAAAAGCGCATGTATTCTCAGTCCCAAAAATATATATTGCAAAAGCATTTAAAAAGGGAGCAAATGAAACTCACAATAATGTATTTTGTAGTAAAAATACATATGACGACATTGAACAAGTGTATGGTTGGCCTTGGATTCATGAACCTATATCATTTGTATATAAATATTAAAACATACAATCGTAAACGAACAAATATATATATTATTATTAATGATATAATTTTTATATTAGTAACTTTTATATTTCATTATTGTTATATATATATATATATAAATTTTTTTATGTCATATGTATTAAATATTATATATATATATATATATATATATATATATATATATATATATATATATATATATATATATATATATATATATATATATATATATATATATATATTTCATTTTGTTGGTTAAGAATAGTAATTATAAAATACTACAATAATATTAGTAGTGATTAGAATAATAATAATGGTAATACTAGTATTAATTATAATGATAATAATATTAATGATTCTCATAATAATAATAATAATAATAATAATAATAATAATAATAATAATAATAATAATAATAATAATAATAATAATAGTTTTATTAATAAATCTTATAATAATGAAAATAACAGTTTTTAAATGAAACGTTTAATAATATTAATTATAAATAGATTAATAATACTAATGTTTAAAGAAGATATTAATACTAATATTAATTAAAAATAGTGATAACCTTAATGAGCGTAATCATAATAATAATAATAATACCTAAATGATAATATTAATAATAATGTTAATAATACTTATATAAAAATATATACTAATGATAATAACGTCTTTAATACTTATAAATATAAATATGACATTAGTAATAATAATTATAATTCTAACTATCTTAATAATAATATTCCTAATCATAACAATAATTAATAATACACGTAATAATAATAATAATAATAATAATAATAATAATAATAATAATAATAATAATAATAATAATCATAATCATAACAATAATAATTCTAATAATCATAGTAATTAATAATAATAATGATAATAATAGAAAATAAATGTAATTGTGTATACCCTTAAAGTTTTGTCTAAAAAGAATTACCTCAGACCGGGCTCGAACCCGCGACCCCTCGCTCAAACCAAACCTCCTTAACCATCTGATCTGTCACAGTTTTCTGTTATAATCTCTAAGTTAAATCTATATAACCATTTTCGCTTTCGTTTATTTTCTTCTTCATAAGATCAAATCATGCAGCCCAAACCACTAACAAATTAAGCCCACTGGGTCCATAAATAAACCTACTTACTGGTCCGTGCTATAATGGTATTGAAACAGAATTGATAACTGCCTCTTTTGTTAGGGTTTCTTGCCGTCCAGGAATTAGAAAAACAGAAACAACTATGGCTTCATCATCGATTATCTCTATCATCATTCTAACCTAACCTATCATCGTGTATCCTCGTAACTTCTGTAATCTCATTCTAAATGTCATCACCATCATCAACTTCATCCTACGTTTTTCTTGTTATCATCATGAATATCTTTATACCCGTATCATCTTAATCAAATTCGCATAGTATCATTCATCATCATATCTTAATCCTAATCATAACATAATCATAAACATATCATAATCATCCAAATATGATCATAGTTTGAATCAATTATGTGTTTTCATCGAACCAAAAGAAAAAAATAACAGAAAATTGATGGGTTGCCATTGTGACCCATGTATAGTTCGGCCCACCTGTTATAGCAGCCCATCTTGCATTCCCAATTCACACTTAATTGGCCTGTTTAAAATTGAAGCCCGTTAATCAATTGAAGAGTTCATATGGGTGTCAGTTATGCTTAATTAGGATCAACACAGCTGTAAATCTTCCACTAACCCTATCTAATCAACACTTCCACTTTCTGTCACTATCTTCATCATTTGTTAATATATATCGACTTCTTTGCATTATTAAGCCTTATCAACATCTATTATTTTCTATTATCACCCATCACTTATTTACTCAACACTATCATTATCTTATATATTAACATCATACTTCCCTTCATCTCTATCCTGCTTCGTTGATAGTGAAAAAGAAAAAGAATCATACAGTGGTTGAAATAGAAATAGGTATGCGAAGTTGCAGCAGCCTGCTTGGGCATTTATGGCAGCGTAATAATGAATCATTAATTTATTAGCAGGATTGTTCAACAGATGGATAGCAACAGAAGTGATTTGTAGCAGTTTATAAAGGTTTGTATCGTGTTATTAGTTCTGTGACCAGTGATTAAACAGAAAAGAATATATGTATATATATATATGCAGCGATGATAAAGGTGGTGGTTTTCGGTTACTCAGAAAATAGAAACAGGATAGTGATGATAATTGTGGTGGTGGTGATGGAAGGTGGTTGTTTTAGTCGAAGAAGAAGATGAAGAGATAGAGAGAAGATAGATAGGGTGATGTTCTTGAAGATGGGTGTGGCGTAGGGTGGAGAAACGAATGGATTTATCAAAGATAAAGAGAATCGATTATTTTATGGGTAGATTACAGTCGACAGTTTATATCAATCAGAAAGAAAGTTAGAAAGGAGAAAGAGACGTGAAACAAATAAAGAGAAAGAAATCAAATAATCTGACATAGATTTCTAATAGAATTTGTTTTGTTCTCGTGATAGAATTTTGATTTGTATGAATTGGAACATAAGGTATCAATTACTACAGCCTGATAATGATTGAAAACAGAATACCTTCTGTGCTGTATGTAAATATGTATATACTATATTTATATATTTATTTATCTGCATAATGTATTTATATGTATATAACTGTGTTTCTATATATATATATATATATATATATATATATATATATATATATATATATATATATATATATATATATATATATATATATATATATATATATATATATATATATATATATATCTGTATCTATTTAACAATTTATATATGTTGATATATAAACTTCATAAATTATGATAATTAACAATTATAAATATATTACCACTATTAATAATACTAATAATCATATTACTACTAATAATCATGTAAGTTGTATTATAATAACAATTATAATAATTTTAATAATTTTAGTATTAATAATATTAATAACCTTATTAATAATACTAGTAGTTATATTAATGATAATAATACATAATAATAATAATGATTTTAATAAAGATAACAATAGTATTATTAACAATTTAAATGTATCAAATTTTATATTTATATATTATAATAACATTCATAATACTGATATTAATATTCATTTTTAATATTTATTATTACAACTATATTTTAATTATTTAATATTTTATAATCATATGATATATTATATAATAACTTTTTATTGAATATTTATTATTTATAAATTATATATAATACAATATACATATAATAATATTCATGCATAGAAATCATATATATTTATATATAGATTCATTTTAAATTACATTTAATTATTTTGTATCTTATTTTACATATCTAATTCTAATGTTTAAATTATATTTTATAATTTCAAATTATTATATAAACTTACATTTATACAAATACATATTTATTTATAAACAATTGTTCGTGAATCGTCGGGAATGGTCAAAAGGGCAACTGCATTCATGTAACTGTTCCAAAGTTTTCGAGACTCAACATTATAGACTTTGTTTATCATGTCGGAAACATATAAAGATTAAGTTTAAATTTGGTCAGAAATTTCTGGGTCGGAAATTTCTGGGTCGTCACATAAGTAATCTACGTTATGATTGAAACTATCTCCACAAGCATGCGAGGAGGTTACATGACATAGGCTAGCTTTCGCGGGTCACTCAAATCACACAAGTTTTTAGGGTTCCCTATAGATCTAAGAAATAAATTCACTCATAGCCAGTCATGCTGCACTCATCGTCATAGGCTTGATAAAGACTCAAATCCTTGCTACTAATGTGAGAACAGTAGTAATCTCAGCTTCTAAATCATTTTTCAATGATGGAAAGGAATTTTGGAGTGGTAGAGAAGTTGTTTTTAAGGGGTGAGAAAAAGGGTAATGTAGTCTTAAAAGACTTTTATTCGGAATTTCAGAAAATTTAAGATAGATATGAGTGCTGGTATTTTTGAGAAGTACTTTTGAAATATCTCTCTTTTTGGAGTGATTGGCATTTGTGGTCAAGTTCTTCTTCGGCGTTTCTCTTTATAAGTTCTGCTCCTTTTTTCAGAACATTGAAATTTTTTTATTTTTATTTTTTGAAGATTTTATCTTGAGAAACTTTTTGTCGGTAAACTTTTTCAAGACCTTTGCCATGATACTTGAGAGATTTATAACATCGAGTTTTTGGAAGGAATCTCATTTTCTGGATTTTTCGAGTAATAGTGAAGATGATGTGAATGCGGTGGTGGAGTAGAAGTAGTGGAGGTGCATGTGACGACCCGACAAAATCGCTATTGACGGCGCTGTCAACTTAGGACCCGTTACGTGGTCATAGTCCCTAAATGAGACGCGTTTGACCAAAATTATGTCGCATTCATTTGAATCATATAAGACTTACAAAGTTTAGTTCACCAAACGGTTCGACAACAAGTTTAAGTTTACAAAAGTGAAAGTATAATTGAAATATCTTGCGACATAATAAGTTAAAAATCACGGTTGCTATAAATAGCGTAAGTATGTATGCTTAAAGTGTAGGGATTTAAGAAGTTTCAATATCCTTAAAACCATTTATTAGTAAGCTTGCGGAAGCGTGTTAATATGAGTATGTTTAGCCGTTTAAGAACTTGTTAATCATTCAACCATTTAAATGTAAATCCCATGGATCAAGTTGTGAAATAATACTTACTAATTTACAAGAAAGGATAGTGTTTATACCTCCTCAAAACAAGTTTGAGGGTTCTTCAAAATGAGCAAAAAGTTTGAAGGAGATGATGATGAATGGAGCCTCTAACTTGAAGCCTCAAGCAAATAATACCCCAAGCAATAACCCCAACACCTTTGCCTTTGGTTAGGATTTGTTTGACACTTAAAATGAACTTGCAAAAGCAAACTTAGAACCCTCCTTTGGTCCCTAAACAGCCACGGCCAAACAGCAGCTGAGGGAGAGTTTTTTTCAGTTTTTTCTTCAAGTGTATTGATGTGTTTGCATGTATTAGTTGAGTCAAGGCATTGGTAAACTACTTAAGCATGTGCCTTAGTAGTTGTGCTACCTTAAAAGTGATAAAACAAGGCATGGGTGTCTCCTTGGAGACTCCAAAATTCTGCACACTTTTGAATATATAATAAGGTTTATATTTTTATAAAACATGTTATAAAATACTTGTAATTTATATAAAACTTAGTATATAAAGTATGCATTTGTTAAGTCACTTATTTTATAAACCAATTTTATAAAATATAACACAACATAATTATTTAAACCTATAAATAATTAAATACACATCATATGTAAATTATCCAAATAATTTATCTCAAGTGATTATAATTTAGAAAACCGATTTTCTAAAGTTCAAGTGTCGCGTATTCATTTAACAATCCAACCGTAAAAATAAATACATATAAAGTGTTGGTAAGCTTGTTATTGGGTATGACCCGACTTGGATCATAACATAGTGGCCACGTTAATTTAATATGTCTCTCGGGCACACGAAATACCTTCAATCTCCCACTTGCACGAGGAACATAAGAAATTAATGCAAGTGATGGATACCACCTAACGACCGTCCATCACCCCCAATATGTTATGACTTTGTGCCATTCAATAACATCATCCCTTTCGAGTTCCCATCTCGAATATGAATAGGTGAATCTTTACATTATAACCTTTCATCCTAGATGTCATGTTAAATCCAAGAGATATAGAGTGATCACTCTCTTCTAGATTTAACTTTTCAGGCCTTAAACATCTGACTCTCAACGAATAAGAGGGACAAATTCCATCTTGACTACATACGTCCTAGATATATACCTTGCATTATACCTGAGCTCTTCCTTATGAACTACCATGTTTCATAATAGCGAAGGAAAGATTCAAGGCACAATACTTGGTAAATATCCGAACCCAATATGTATCTCAGGTCAGAGGATACAATGATATTCGCCTTTACTCAAGATTACATGTGATCAACCACAAAGGCTCCATTTAGTAAATCTTGATGGCGGGTCTTCCAATATTTGTATCCCACAAATATCTATGAACCTTGGTTGAAACCTTGCCCTACATTCATCCCGTGAATGTACACCAATCCAAGTTCATAATAGTCTAAACCTCACACTTGTTCCCACAAATGTGATCGACTACGGAATTTAGAATAATTACTTATTCATGGATAAAATATGCAAAATAAGAACATAACTCAAAATAAATTAATACCATAATTATATTAATGAGTTTGAACAATTTCGTTCCATTACAATACTTAAAACAGATCATGACCAATCACTAGAATATCGAAGCCCTAATGCACAAACATGTCCTGCATGTTTTGGTCCATGTAAGAGCTTCGTGAGTGGATCCGCTATATTAAGATCTGTGTGAACTTTGCGAATACATATCTTTCCCTTTTCAACTTCATCCCTTATGTAGTTGAATCTCCGCTCAATGTGACGGGTCTTTTGGTGAGCACGAGGTTCTTTGATTTGAGCAATCGCACCCTCGTTGTCACAAAAGATCTCAAGAGGGTCCTGAATGGAAGGGACTACTCCTAAGTTGTCGATGAATTTCTTCATCCATGCAGCTTCCTGAGCTGCCAATGATGCGGCGATGTACTCCGACTCTGTAGTGGATAATGCAACAACATCCTGTTTTGAACTCTTCCAAGAGACTGCACCTCCATTTAACGTGAAGACATAACCGGATTGTGATCGAGAATCATCTCGATCAGTTTGGAAACTCGCGTCTACGTAACCCTTTACAGCGAGTTCCTCCTCACCAGACCCGTATATAAGAAACATATCCTTAGTCCTCCTAAGGTATTTCAATATACTTTTAACAGCAATCCAATGACTGTTTCCTGGGTTATTCTGGTATCTACTTGTCAGGCTAAGAGCGCATGACACATCCGGTCTAGTGCATATCATTGCATACATGATTGACCCAATGGCAGAAGCATATGGGACTTTCTTCATTCTCTCCTTTTCATCTTTCGTGGTGGGGCACTGAGATGAACTGAGAAGTGTTCCCTTTTGAATAGGTACCAAACCTTTCTTAGAGTTCTCCATCTTGAACCTTTTCAAGATCTTTTCAATGTATGCACTTTGATTTAAACCTATCAGTTTCTTGGATCTATCCCTGTAGATCCCAATCCCCAAAATGTATTGTGCTTCTCCAAGATCCTTAATGGAGAAGCATTTGCTTAACCAAGTTTTAACACCTTGCATTGCCGGAATATCATTTCCAAATAACAATATATCATCCACATATAGTACAAGGAACATGATAGTGCTCCCACTAGCTTTCTTGTATACACAAGCTTCATCACAATTTTTAATGAAGCCAAATTTCTTGGCCTCCTCATTAAAACGATGATTCCACATTCTAGATGCTTGTTTCAATCCGTAGATTGACTTCTTTAACTTGCATACCTTCTTAGGATATTTCGGATCATCAAAACCTTCAGGCTGAACCATGTAGACATCTTCCTCAAGATGTCCGTTTAGGAAAGCGGTCTTGACATCCATTTGCCATATTTCATAATCATAATGAGCAGCAATGGCAAGTAATATCCTAATAGACTTTAGCATTGCCACAGGCGAAAAAGTTTCATCATAGTCAACCCCTTGAGTTTGAGTGAAACCTTTTGCTACAAGTCTAGCTTTATATGTATCCAAGTTTCCATGTATGTCGGTTTTCATTTTGAACAGCCATTTACAATCAACTAGCCTAGAGCCAGGAGGTTGCGCAACAAGTTCCCAAACTTGGTTGTCATACATGGATTGCATCTCAGCATTCATGGCTTCCTGCCATTTATCTTTATCAATCCTTGATAAAGCATCTTGGTAGTTTATTGGTTCATCCAAATCAACCACATAGCAACCATCCATGAGAAACCCATATCTCTCAGGAGGATTACTAATCCTACCAGATCTGCGAACGTCTTGTGTATTTTGATCATCCATTTGATCATTCTCAACATTTTCATGTTGAGTGCTAGTGTCAACCAATTGTGTATCATCTACTTGATCTTGAACCTCCTCAAGATCTATCTTCCTTTCACTATTTCCTTCCATTAGGAACTTAGTTTCAAGGAATTCCGCCTTCCGAGCAACAAATACATTCTGCTCGGATGGATCATAGAAATAATATCCCATATCATTCTTGGGATATCCTATGAAGATACACTTCGTGGATCGAGCATTCAACTTATTAGGGACGTAACGCTTAGGGTAAGCTTCACATCCCCATACCTTTAAGTATGATAGAGATGGAGGTTTTCCAAACCACATCTCATGAGGTGTTCGTTCCACTTTCTTGGTTGGGGCCATATTTAAAATACGAGCCGCGAAGCATAGACAATAACCCCAAAATGATAGAGGTAACGAGCTTCTAGCCATCATAGATCGAACCATATCCATTAGGGTTCGGTTCCTCCTTTCGGAAACTCCATTCAGTTGGGGTGTTCCAGGAGGAGTGAGTTGTGAGATAATCCCACAACTTCTAAGATGATCTTGGAAAGCATAGCTTAGGTATTCACCTCCTCTATCGGTACGAAGTACCTTGATTGTCTTATTGAGTTGATTTTGTACTTCATTTTGATACTCTTTGAATGCTTCAAAAGTTTCATCCTTATGCCTTAACAAGTAGACATATCCGAAACGACTGAAGTCATCAATGAATGTAACAAAGTATCTTTCACCATTCCTAGTCATGGGGTTAAAAGGACCACACACATCCGAATGTATTAATCCCAATAAGTCTTTAGCCCTTTCATATGTCCCTTTGAAAGGTGCTTTAGTCATTTTGCCTTGTAAACAAGATTCACATACATCAAATGAGTCCATCTCATTTGATTTTAAAAGTCCATTCTTTTGAAGTGTATGCATTCGGTTCTTGTTTATGTGACCAAGGCGACAATGCCATAAGTAGGAATCACTCAAATCCCTTTTGAGTTTCTTGGTGCTTGTATGGTACATTGAGCTACTAGATGATGTGTCATCATGAACCAATTCATAAATTCCATTTGAAGGCGAAGCCTTGAAATAGAATACATTATCTAAACAAACATGGATATCATCATTAATAAAATTAACATTAAAACCATATTGTTTCAAACGGGAAACAGAAATAATGTTTCGACACAAGTCGGGTGCATACAAAACATCATTCAAAATAAGTTCCATGCTACTTGGAAGTTTTAACACAAAGTCTCCTTGAGCTTTCACTTGCACTTTAGCTCCATTCCCCATGAAGAGACTTGATGTTCCCGTTTGCTTGTTACTTCTTTTGAACCCCTGCAAAGAATTGCAAATGTGAGTTCCACATCCAGTGTCTAATACCCATGTATTAGAAGAAGTAATACTAAGATCTATATATACCATATATATATTACCTGAGGATTGCCCCGCATCCCTCTTTTCCTTCAACTCCTTAAGGTAGACCGGACAGTTTCGTTTCCAATGACCCATCTCACCGCAACCGAAACATGGGTCTTCCTTGGGGTTTGCCTTTTCCGTAACCTTTTGCCTTTTGTTCTTGTTCTTGGTTGGGGTAACCATCTTCACCTTTCCCTTGCCTTGATAGGCGGGTCCTTTTCTCTTAGCCACCTTAGGCTTAGAGGTGTTGTTACCTTTTGACCCGCCATCATTAATCATTAGCACGGGTGAAGCCCTTTTACCCATGCTTGTTTCGGCTGTCCTTAACATGCCATGAAGCTCACCGATGGTCTTATCCATCCCATTCATATTGTAATTAATTACAAATTGGTCAAACCTCTTTGACAAGGAGTTTAGTATAAGATCGGTGGCTAGCTCATTGGAAATGTTGAGGTTAAGACGGTTTGCGTGATCAATGAGGCTTTTCATTTTGAGGACATAGGAGGAGACGGATTGGGTGTCATCCATACGACATGCATGTAGCGCTCGAACCGTTTCGAAGCGCTCGACACGTGCTTGTTGAAGGAACATCTCCTTCAATTGCGTTATCATGTCATATGCACTATGATGTTCGAAATCCTTTTGGAGTTCGGGTATCATAGTCCCAAGCATTAGGCAACCAACTTGCACCGAATCGGCACAATATTTGTCATAGTAAGCCATGCCCTCCGTATCATCCATGTCGGGTTGATCGGGAATGGGGTCCTTGATATCGCATATTTCATATGCATTTTCCTTAGCGATATCGGTTACATTTTGGTCCTTATGGATACGATTTGGAGTTATTTCGGTTAAAGTTGTGAAAGTTTGAGTTCCAAGACCAAGAAGGTTAAATTTGATGTTATTTGATGGTTTTGGACGTGTTTCGTTGTTTACAAGTGAAAAGGTTTGATTCGGTTCGAGTTTGGGTGTTAATATTGAGTTTTCAGCTTCGTTTCAGCATTTGTTACATGGCGCGCCGCTCCAAAAGGGGGCGCGCCGCGCCATTTAACTAAAAAATCAGTTCGAGCCTTTTCAAGAACCAAATGTCAGCTCACAGACAAATGGCGCGCCGCGCGGGAAAGGTGGCGCGCCGCGCGGGGTTGTGCCCGGGTTCAGAATTTCCTCATATAAAAAGCCCGAATTTAACCCTAAATTAGCATAATCGTATCCTGACGAATTCCAGCCACTTTTTGACGAACTTAGGTGATTTTTGGAGATCTTCAAGGTCATTCTAAGGTACTAATCATTCCGGGAACAAGTCTCGATTCGTGTATCTTTCAGATTTCAATCTTTGATTAGGTTTATTCTTTTGTTATCAACAATGAATTTCTCTATGTTTTTGATTGTTATTTTGATTTCAGCCATGATTGTAGGCTAAACTCTTAATGTTTGTCTAGATTGAATATTTGCAAGTGTTTGGATGTTACTTTGAGGTTTTATTAATTGATGCATGATAATTATGAGTTTTGATTAAGAACCATTCTTGTGGGTGTTAATTATTGATTCTAGGTTGATTAGTGAATCTTGTTTGAACAAAGGGAACCCTGTTTCAATTTAGTGATCTAATTTCCAATTGATTTGTCTTAACCGATTGGGTGCTTACTGGACCAAGGGGGTAAACCGGGTATGGTAATTAAACAAAACAGGGGTGAATTGTGTGGAGCGAACGCGTAACCAATTGAATCTTAATCTTGTAATTAGCTAGTTACTAAGTCACAAACGAAAGATAGTTTTTGGTGAAAGGGAACCCTAAGCCAATAAGTCCTAGTTTGATGTGTTTGCTAAAAGAGAACTCTGGGTAAACCGACTCTGTAATTGCGTGCATTGATTAATAGAACTAGTGCTTAATAACAAATCATCCAACACTGCGAATAGGATATCTAGGCGAACATTCTTTTATCCATTGAATTCAAATATCTTTATTTTTCTGTCGAGTCTACATTTCTTTTATTTAAACTTAAAAACCAAAAATATTGTCTTTTATTTTCAAAGCTATCTTGATTTGGCTAATCGTTAAATAGCCGCAAAACAAACTATCTCGTAATTTCAATTTTCATAGTTTAACTTAGTTTACTTTTATTAGTTTCAAACTTAATTCTCACGTTAATACTGTCCTTGGAACGATACTTGGAATTACCATTTTTATACTAATACACGATCGGGTACACTGCCCGTTAGTGTGTAGTAATCTTTAAACCAGGCATATTTCCAGTGATAAATTTATATACTAGATTTCACACATCAAGTTTTTGGCGCCGCTGCCGGGGACAGTTGTTTTGAAAATTAAGTTTGTTTTTAGTTAATTTTAACTGTTTATTTTATTTTAATTCTAATTGAGTCGGTGCGTTTAATCGGTTTGTTAGCTGTGTTCTTGCAGTTACAGGTAGTGCATGCAACATACGCGTTCTTCAGATTCTCCAATTGTTAAACCATTTGACGAGCCTGAAAGAGAGTTGTTTAAAGCTTTAAGTCAGAAGCAAAAGTTAACAGTGGATTCATCAGTTTTATCGGGTGATACTTACGTTAATTTGGGTAGTACTTCTGAGACTGTGGTGCCCGAGACACCACCTGAAATTTTTAACGAAGAAGACTCTTACGCTTCGTCTGATACTACAGAAACTAAAGAAATGGCCAAAGGAGAAGCACCCCGTCCTCAGACTATGGCGGAAAAGTTGAAGGCCACCCGAGGAGGCCAAGGCAATTCGATTACTCAGCCGAATATTACTCAGCCTTTTCAAATTACAGGGCCGATCCTGAATTTGATTTCTTTTGATTGCCGATTCTATGGCAAAGATACCGAGGATGCTAACGAGCATCTTCGTAATTTTAATGATGTTTGCAACTTGTTTAAACTACATGAGGTTGCCGACACTTCAATTAAGACAAGACTTTTCCCTTGGACTCTTAAGGGAGAAGCTAAGAGATGGTTAGATAAGCAACCTGAGGGTACGATTAGATCTTGGGAGACTTTGGAGGATAAGTTTTTGTCAAAGTTTTTCCCTGCATCTCGAGCTGCTCGACTTCAAGCAGATATTTCTCAATTTAGACAAAAGAGCAGTGAGACATTGTTTGATGCTTGGGATCGTTTTGCTACCTTGTTACGCTCGTGCCCGCAACACGGGTTGAATGATTTACAGAAGGTTCAGATTTTCTACAAAGGTTGTGATATTCCTACGCGTCAGAGTATTGATCAAGCTGCAGGTGGTACGTTAATGGATAAGACTGAAGAAGAGGCGTTAGAGATCATTGAAAAGCAAGCTGCTTATTCTCATGAGTGGCATCAGGATCATGAATCTTACCCTTCAGCTTCAGTTAAGAGAACAGAGACTACAGGCACAGGTGCTTATGATGATTTTGGGTCTATCAGTGCTAAGTTGGATTCGTTTGGTAGGAATTTGGAGAAGATGAACAAGGATATTCATGGTATGAAGGTTGGTTGTGAATACTGTGGAGGTTTGCATCTGGGCAAAGATTGTGATGCGGGTTTGACTATGAATCAGAAAGAAGAGGTCAACTATATTAGTCAGCAGAATAACAATCAGTTTCAGGGACGTGCTCAGTTTAACAGGAATTTCAATAATCCTTATAATCCGCAAGGTAATCAGGGTTCGAGGTTCCAACCGGGTTCTAGTGGAGGTTTTCAGCAGCAAGCTCCCGGTTATTTTCAGAAACCACAGGTCGAAGAGAAAAAGTCCAACCTTGAGGCTATGATCGAGAAGTTAGTGATATCTCAGACTCAACTTGTCACTACCGTTACTCAGAATAATGAAAAGAATGACCAAATGTTTCGAAATCAGCAAGCAGCTATTCATAATCTTGAACAGCAGATTGGTCAACTTGCTAATAAGAGTAGTGAGAGGAAGCCGGGAGAGTTACCGAGCAAGACGGATACTAACCCGAAAAACGGGCATGTTAATGCTATCACCACCCGAAGTGGTTTAGCGTATCATCCACCGAGGAAGCCCGACGAGTATGATTTGAGGGTACCGTTAGTTAATGATAGTGAGCCGGTTGTTGAAAGTGAACCGGCAAGGGAAAAGGAGCCGGAACAGGTGGTTGAAAAAGTTGTTAAGGAACCGGTTACTGCTGCTGCTAAACCGGTAGTTAGAGAGTATCAACCACCGCTCCCATTCCCGAGGAAACAGCGATTGGAGAAGCTAGAGGCCGAAAAGTCCAAGTTCATGGACTTGATTAAAAAAGTTAACATAAATATGCCTTTTATTGATGTTATTGCAGGTATACCTAAGTATGCGAGGTTTCTTAAGGATTTGCTGACTAACAGGCAGAAACTGGAGAACGTGTCTTCAGTCAGGTTGAATGCCGCATGCTCAGCGGTAGTTGCAAACAAGCTTCCCAAGAAGCTTGAGGATCCTGGAAGTTTTACAATTCCTTGTTTACTTGGTAATCTAGACTGTATGAGGGCTTTGGCGGATTTGGGGGCTAGCATTAATTTAATGCCTTATTCTATTTACTTAAAGCTAGACCCCGGGGAGTTAAAACCCACGCGTATGGCTGTGCAGCTAGCCGACCGCTCTATTAAATTCCCTCGTGGAATCATAGAGAATATGCTAGTGAAGACCGGGTCGTTAGTTTTTCCGGCGGATTTTGTGGTTTTGGATATGGAAGTGGATGAAAGGATTCCACTAATTTTGGGTCGGCCATTCTTAAATACTGCTAGGTGTATGATTGATGTGTATGGCCAAAAGTTGACCCTTAGGATAGATGATTTGAGTGCAACATTCTCAATCGACCATGCGTTGAAATACCCTGGTTACACTGATGATACATGTTATTTTCTTAACACTGTGAATGTCCAGTCTGAGTTTTTGCAGGAATTCCCAGAGTTACAGGGTTCAGGAGAATGCTCATTGGTTGAGATTGATGAGGATGTGCAGGTTGAGGAGGTGGATCTTTTAACCACCTTGATGGAAAACGGCTATGAGCCGACTGAAGAGGAGTTCAAAGAACTTGAACGTGATTCAAATTACCGGAGCAAGTCTTCAATTGAAGAACCTCCCGAGCTCGAATTGAAGCCACTTCCAGATCATTTGGAATACGCTTACTTGCATGAGGAATCTAAGCTTCCGGTAATTATTTCTTCTTCTCTTTCAGCAGGTCAGAAAACTGAGCTTGTAACCATGCTAAAGGCCCATAAACCGGCCATTGCATGGAAGATTCACGACATTAAGGGTATTAGTCCCTCCTATTGCACCCACAGGATTCTAATGGAGGATAACTCCAAACCTGTGGTGCAACGCCAAAGGAGGTTGAACCCGCACATGCAAGATGTCGTGAAGAAAGAGATCATAAAGCTCCTTGATGCAGGTCTGATTTACCCGATTTCTGACAGTCCATGGATTAGCCCGGTACACTGTGTACCTAAGAAAGGTGGTATGACTGTTACCACCAATGATAAAAATGAGTTAATTTCCACCCGAACTGTCACGGGGTGGCGTGTTTGTATCGACTACCGTAAGTTGAACGACGCCACACGTAAAGACCACTTCCCGCTACCTTTCATGGATCAAATGCTAGAGAGGTTGGCGGGAAACAGTTTCTATTGCTTTCTCGATGGTTTCTCGGTCTATTTTCAAATTCCTATCTCGCCCGAGGACCAAGAGAAGACTACTTTCACGTGCCCGTATGGCACGTTCTCATATCGACGCATGCCCTTTGGCCTTTGCAATGCTCCGGCCACTTTTCAAAGGTGCATGATGGCCATATTCCATGACATGATCGAAGATTGCATGGAGGTGTTCATGGATGACTTCTCGGTCTTCGGTGACACTTTCGATTCATGCCTTCTTAATTTAGAACGGATGTTGGTCAGGTGCGAAAAATCTAATCTTGTGCTCAACTGGGAGAAGTGCCATTTCATGGTTCAAGGGGGCATCGTTCTCGGGCACAAGATTTCTAAAAACGGTATAGAGGTGGATCCCGCAAAGGTTACCGCTATTAAGAACCTTCCACCCCCTACCGATGTTAAGGGTGTTAGGAGTTTTCTCGGGCACGCCGGTTTTTACCGGCGATTCATTAAAGATTTTTCTAAGATTGCCAACCCGATGAATAAACTCCTTGAAAAGGACACCCCGTGGAAATTCTCCGATGAATGCCAAAAGGCATTCGAGCTTTTGAAGGAGAAACTCATCAATGCGCCAATCATAATTGCTCCGAATTGGTCCCTTCCGTTCGAGCTTATGTGCGATGCATCTGATTTCGCTATTGGCTCAGTTTTGGGTCAAAGGGTCGAGAAGCATTTCCGACCCATCTACTATGCAAGCAAGACCTTGCAAGGAGCGCAATTAAATTATACTACCACTGAAAAAGAGCTCCTTGCGGTGGTCTTTTCGTTTGATAAGTTCCGGTCCTACTTAGTCTTATCTAAGACTATTGTCTTTACGGACCATTCTGCTCTAAAGTACCTTTTTGCTAAACCGGATGCAAAACCACGACTTCTTAGATGGATCTTGCTTTTACAAGAATTTGATGTGGAGATCCGGGATAAAAAGGGTGCTGAAAACTTGGCGGCCGATCACCTTTCACGTCTTGAGAACCCCTCCCGTGAGGTTCTCGATGAGACTACCATTCGTGATGATTTTCCCGACGAATATCTCATGAAGGTAGATAAGGTTGATGAGCCGTGGTATGTGGACATTGCTAATTATCTAGTTGGGAGATTCTTGGAGAAAGGGTGGTCACATCAAAAGAGGAAGAAATTTTTCAGTGACCTTAAGTACTATTTCTGGGAGTATCCCTATCTTTTTCGTTGTTGTCCAGATGGGGTTATCCGCCGATGTGTTTCCGGTGATGAGTGTATGCGGATTTTGACCGAGTGCCATAGTGGGCCTACCGGTGGGCATTTTGGACCCCAAATTACGGGGCGTAAAGTCTATGATGCCGGCTTTTATTGGCCGACAATCTTCAAAGATGCCCACCTGGTTTGTAAGTCTTGTGATTCATGCCAAAGGGCCGGTAAAGTCACCAAACGTGATGAGATGCCTCAACAAAGCATCCAAGTTTGCGAAGTATTTGACGTTTGGGGAATTGACTTTATGGGGCCATTTCCGAAATCTCAGAATTATAGTTACATACTCGTTGCCATTGACTACGTGTCTAAATGGGCCGAAGCGCAAGCTTTACCCACAAATGATGCACGAGTTGTGATTTCGTTCCTTAAGCGTTTATTCTCTCGATTTGGAACTCCTAAAGCTTTAATTAGCGATAGGGGTACTCATTTTTGTAACGCCCAAATGGAGAAGGTATTGAAGCGATATGGAGTTCTCCATAAAGTTTCTACTTCATACCATCCCCAAACGAGCGGACAAGTTGAGAATACCAATCGAGCTCTTAAAAGTATTCTTGAGAAAACTGTGGGTTCAAATCCAAAGGAGTGGGCGAATAAGCTCGATGAAGCTTTGTGGGCGTTTAGAACCGCCTTCAAAACGCCACTTGGTACCACTCCTTATCGGTTGGTTTATGGGAAAGCGTGCCATCTCCCGTTGGAGATTGAGCATAAAGCTATGTGGGCACTTCAAAAGTGCAATTTAGATTTGAAGGAAGCCGGACGCCTAAGGGCGGGGCAATTGAATGAGCTTGGTGAGTTACGCCTTGATGCGTACGAGAATTCATTGATTTATAAAGAAAAGACCAAGCAATGGCATGATAGGAAGTTAAAGGGTCCAAAAGAGTTTAACGAAGGCGACCGAGTGCTTTTGTTTAACTCTAGATTAAAGCTTTTACCGGGAAAACTTAAGTCCCGGTGGACGGGACCATTTGAGGTTGTTAAGGTGTACCCATACGGTACGATCGAGTTGAAAAATGCAAATGGTATTACCTTTAAAGTTAACGGACATCGTGTGAAGAAGTATTTTGAGGGTCCGTTAGAGATTAATGATGAGGTTCGCGTTGAACCCGATCCCAACGCCACTTGAAGTTGGGGACGAGTTGCGTGAACGACTCGTTAAATAAGGTTCACGTTGTTGTAAAGTTTGTATATTTTTGGTGCTAGTTTGATAATATGTGCAATACGATCATGTTTGGTTTTTATTGGGGATAGTTTGGTGATATTATGGTGAGAGAATTGGGTTTTATTGCTTAAAAATGCGGATTTTTGATGATACAGTAAGTGGAGCGCCGCTCCAATAAGGGGCGCGCCGCGCCACTTGAGTATATCTGAAGTACCAGTTTTTGAAAACAGCTCGGCATCAATTTTTAGTTATTCTGCGCGCCGCGCGAGACTTTGGAGCGCCGCGCGAAATCCCTGCGCGCCGCGCGATCTCCTGGAGCGCCGCGCCACCTGGTGTCGGCCAGCTATTTTGCTTATTAATTAAAATCACACCCGAATTTTCTCAACCACATATATTAGAAACGGGATACCAGCTGTTTTTATACCCTTTTACTTCAATTACTTTCATCTTAAACACCTACAAATCCTTTGATCTTTCAAAACCCTAATTCTACAAAGTTTAATTCCTTGTTTCAAGTAACCTTAATCTTTCAAGAATGGCACCTAAGAAGGTCCGAATTTGTTCCTTTCTTTACTAATTTCATCTTATTATATGTTAATTGCTTGTTTAATTCTTAATTGTCTTGATGAATTAGTGTGGGGTTGCTTTAATTTGGGTTATATGATTCAATTAGTCATGGGTTTTTGTTAGATATTGTTTATATGCTTTGATTTTATGCTAAAGTTGGTGTTTTTAGAAGTTTAACATGAACCTAGGGTTTGTAGGGTTAAAGGTCCGAATTTTGTAAGTAAAAAGGGGTTTATTGCTTGAAAGTGTGATGTTCTTTGAATTGTTCATATGTTTTTGAACTAGTGTGGGGTAGTGTCCATATGGGCGGGTCACTTTGTTTTGAATGACTTATGCTACATTGTTCCAATTATGTGATATGCCATGCTAGTGATGATTAAACATATGATTTTAATTGAGATAAAGCTTTTGTTTAATGGTTGTTGAATTTGATAAAAGTTGCTAATATGATGAAGTTGATTGGATTTTTGGAATTTAAAGGAGTTATAAGTAATCATGTTGGTCGTGTTTTGGTTATGTTGTTTGATGAATAAGGTTATGAATTATTTGTTTATGGATAATGTGATTTGGTTGAGAGTTAGTTTTTGAAAAGTTTTCAAAAGAGTTATTGGTTTAAATGGTTATTGTTTCTGAAAGTGATTTAACATGAAACAAGGATTGATTGTTTCATGACACTAAACATTTAAAGGTGTTTGGTGCTTATTGTGATGACTAACACTAACTTTTGAGCTTTGTGTTTGTTTTCTTACTTGTTTCATGAATGTAGAGAACAAGAGGTAACCAACCACAGCAACCACCGAACAACCCTGAATTGTGGTTGACCCAAGTTGGTAATATTGAGGATTTGGAACAAAGGTTTAACATCAATCTTGCTCGTCCGATTGAGCAAACTTACTACTTGGATTGGACGCCACTTCGAAATGAAAGTGTTCATGCTTATCGAGAATTGCGTGGTTACTTATGGGTTACTTATAGCGGTAATGAGTTG
Organism: Rutidosis leptorrhynchoides; assembly: GCF_046630445.1. Classification (NCBI taxonomy): domain Eukaryota; kingdom Viridiplantae; phylum Streptophyta; class Magnoliopsida; order Asterales; family Asteraceae; genus Rutidosis; species Rutidosis leptorrhynchoides. Next base: position 163,294,446 of record NC_092342.1, on the reverse strand, counting down.
AGACCGTATGAGCGTTTGTTTGAAATTAACGAAGATGTTTATGAGCAATTGACTGTTGAGTTCTTTTCGACCGTAAGTTGTCGGCCCCGAGTTGCTCCTCGTGATTCGGACTTTTTGACCTTTAGGCTTGGCGGGGCGGACCGTCGAATGAGTAAGGTTGAGTTAGCTCGGGCGTTGGGTTTGTACCCCGAGTTAAATGATGATATAGATTTACAGTACCATTTGTTGGGGTGCCGGGTTTTCGGTGACGGCGAGTTTAGTGAAAGTGAGTATTGGCCGACGATTATTAATCCGGGGGTTAGAGCGTTCAGTTCTAGTAGAAGCATTCAGTCTAATCTTCGACGTCCGGTGGACCGTATTCTTTTTAAAATGATTGCTACTATGTTCATGGCCCGGAGAAATGCAAACAAAATTAAACGAAAGGATCTTTGGATCCTCCAGCAGATAAAAGCGAGAGAGGCAATTGATGTGCCGACTATGTTGGGGTCCTGGTTTCAGGAAATCGGTGAAGATAATCGTCCCGAGCGCCCGTTGTTAGGGGGCCATTTTGTGACACGTATAGCTGAGGCATTTTCTGTGCCTACTGATAGGTGTACTATCGCGGGGGTCGAAGCAATGGTAACAAACATTTTGTTTTTCGCTAAAGCCGATTTTATTAGGCGAGGACCGAACGGTTGGGTTTTGGTAGAGGATGAAGAACAGCACGAGCAGGGTCAAGGTCAACAGCAACAGCAAGAGCAGGGTCAAGGTCGAGGTCAAGGTAGAGGACGTGGTTTTGGGTCCACGCATGAAGCAGGGAGTTCTAGTGGTAATGTTCGGGGAGTATGGACTCCCGATGAGGAAGCTTTTAATGGGTTGGTGAATAGTGTTGACGGGCTGCATCTCGAGTTCCAAGATAGTCGTACATTTTATAATGATCAGGTTGCGCATAATCAGCGTATGTATGACGAGCAGCGCCGTCATAATCAGGAGTTGATGACGTGGCATCAAGGTAACTATGGGTCGCTTAACACGAGTTTGGGTCAGGTTCGGACAGAGGTTGGTAATTTGGGCGACCGTGTTGACAGGATAGAGTATGATGTTCGAGGGATTCGGGCCCACAATCAGTGGGAAATTCATCAGAGGCAGCTCCAACGGCAGATGCGTCATGTGCCGGATGCGTACATTCCTACGTTAACCACCATTCCGGATTACACCGCCGTGACGCCTCCGAGACCGGATCCGTCTTATGACCCGTATCAAGCGTGCCAAGATACTTATGGCGTGACTTGGGACCCGTTGAGAGATTTTTGGCCGGGAAGCGATTGATGTGTTGCACGTATTATTGTTGTATTTGTTTAAACTATTTCTATTTCGATTTGGTTGTACTAGACTATTTTTATTTTTCGTATGATGTACTTTGAGACCTATTTGGGGCAAGGCGTTTCGGTACCGGGTGGTACCACCTTGCCCATTTATGTATTTGGTGTGTTTTTCTTTTTGTTAGGTGTGTTGGTGAAACGGTTTTTCAAGTCTGGCATTAAGTTCAGCAAAACTACTTGAGTGATGATATTGGTGTGAGGATCGGGAATGGACGATGTTCTTATGCTGGCAGTCAGTTCAGCGCCATCTGTCACTGTCATTCCACGATCTGTGGTTAAGCTCGATAAGTTTTTATTTTTCTTACCCTTTTGATTTTAATCCATTTTTGATCTCAAGTGATGGGGACATTACTTGATCTCAAGTGTGGGGTGGGGGATGTAAAATCTCTTGGGTTGGTTATTAATAGAATCATCATTATTTTGGTTTTGACATTTAAAAGATTTAACGTTTCACGGGGTTTTGGTCGTAAAAAAAAAAAAAAAAATTGAAAAATTTAGGGTAAAATAAAAAAAAATTGAAAAATTAGTTAGTTAAAAAGAAAAAAAAATATATAAAAGTAGTTAAAAATTCGACCAAAACCTTTGTTTAAGAGTTGGCTTGGTATTTATATTTCATGATGTTTAAAGAAGCCAAAGTTGTTCCACATGTTCATTACCATTGAACATGAAATCCTACGAGTTCGAAGAACTCAATAGTAGGTCACCTGTACCAAAACGGGTGTAAACCGTGAGAGAGCGGTGATTGCATAGCGTGATTGTGACCGAATCACGTGCCAGATCAAAAACTTTTGGTTACTTGGTATAGCATACTTCCGAAACTATATCATTTTATTATTGCATCATTTAATGATGTGATACTGTGGGAAGAGGAGCCTTGAGCTTCACCAGTGCTGTCCTTTTCAGGAGCAATAGCTACGTGCTTGTGTTTGCTTAGACAACACAAACCATAGCCAAAAGCTATGGAACCCGAAGGCTTTCGGGATTTTTCAAAACTGGTGTCAATTGAAACAGATTGGCACTTCCGAGTGATTCAGATCCACTCATTAAGGAAGTAAAGTCTTCCGATTGTCCTACTTGGTACGTATACCTCTTAAGCGTGCCATTTCATTACCCATCATTTCACGATGAGGTACTGTTAGAGGAGAAAGTCTTGAACTTTCAAAACACGTTCATTATCTTGAATGTGAAATCCTACATGAACATTCAGTTCATACGTAGGTCACTTGTACAAAAACGGGTGTCAACCGTATGAACGGTGATTGGATCGTGTGGTCGAAGCCGGGCCATACGCTAGATCGAAAACTTTATAGGGCGGTCTTCATTGTTTCTCCTAACAAGGACAATGTATGCGCTCGACCACCTTTTATGACCATACAGGATGAATCCACTCCATCCTAAAGGGAGTCAAGTCTCCCGAACGACACACTTGCTGATTCATTTCAGAAGTTGTAGTCCAGACCAGTTGTAGGGTGACGAAAAATCTTGAAAAGTCATTGCTAAAATCGACTGGAAATCTACCAGGCCTCAACATCAAACAGGGAAACTGGTAGTCGAAGCTTATCTCAATGAGGGAGATTTGCTAGCTTAATGGGAAGCGCACCATGATACACAAAATGTCAGTGATTGATCAGATTCCCAGTGGATAACCTCCGGAAAGGTAAGATATCAGCTTTTAAGCCTGATGAACCTCAATCTTTATGGTTGACTTAACGGATTAGACGGTTACCTCATAACCATCGATGATATCTGGACGTAATGTGTATCCTCCTAAGCACATTATTTTCTACCGACATCTAGCAATGTTAGGTACTGTGGGAGGCTTGGCTTGACCAATTGCGGGGTAGCCCGTACGTTCTCTTGGCACACATGGTTCGATTGTTACATCTTTGGTGCTTGGTTCCTACTTGATTCCCGGTTTCTTTGAAGACTTTTATTATGGTTCGAGATTCTCTATTTCATCAGTATGGTACGTTATCGAGATTATTTTTGGTTACTATTTTGATTCATATTGATTGCGGTTTGGGAAGTTACATCGGGGGAATGCAAGTGGGAACCATGGCTGTTATTTACTCCAAATCGTGCCCACGCTAGTTGCTTGATTGGTTCTTGTTCGTTTGATTCTACATATTTGCTTGAAGACGTTATTTTATTGTAGAAGATTATTATCGAGTTTCATTGCTTGAGGACAAGCAAAACTCTAGTGTGGGGTTGTTTGATATCGCATATTTCATATGCATTTTCCTTAGCGATATCGGTTACATTTTGGTCCTTATGGATACGATTTGGAGTTATTTCGGTTAAAGTTGTGAAAGTTTGAGTTCCAAGACCAAGAAGGTTAAATTTGATGTTATTTGATGGTTTTGGACGTGTTTCGTTGTTTACAAGTGAAAAGGTTTGATTCGGTTCGAGTTTGGGTGTTAATATTGAGTTTTCAGCTTCGTTTCAGCATTTGTTACATGGCGCGCCGCTCCAAAAGGGGGCGCGCCGCGCCATTTAACTAAAAAATCAGTTCGAGCCTTTTCAAGAACCAAATGTCAGCTCACAGACAAATGGCGCGCCGCGCGGGAAAGGTGGCGCGCCGCGCGGGGTTGTGCCCGGGTTCAGAATTTCCTCATATAAAAAGCCCGAATTTAACCCTAAATTAGCATAATCGTATCCTGACGAATTCCAGCCACTTTTTGACGAACTTAGGTGATTTTTGGAGATCTTCAAGGTCATTCTAAGGTACTAATCATTCCGGGAACAAGTCTCGATTCGTGTATCTTTCAGATTTCAATCTTTGATTAGGTTTATTCTTTTGTTATCAACAATGAATTTCTCTATGTTTTTGATTGTTATTTTGATTTCAGCCATGATTGTAGGCTAAACTCTTAATGTTTGTCTAGATTGAATATTTGCAAGTGTTTGGATGTTACTTTGAGGTTTTATTAATTGATGCATGATAATTATGAGTTTTGATTAAGAACCATTCTTGTGGGTGTTAATTATTGATTCTAGGTTGATTAGTGAATCTTGTTTGAACAAAGGGAACCCTGTTTCAATTTAGTGATCTAATTTCCAATTGATTTGTCTTAACCGATTGGGTGCTTACTGGACCAAGGGGGTAAACCGGGTATGGTAATTAAACAAAACAGGGGTGAATTGTGTGGAGCGAACGCGTAACCAATTGAATCTTAATCTTGTAATTAGCTAGTTACTAAGTCACAAACGAAAGATAGATTTTGGTGAAAGGGAACCCTAAGCCAATAAGTCCTAGTTTGATGTGTTTGCTAAAAGAGAACTCTGGGTAAACCGACTCTGTAATTGCGTGCATTGATTAATAGAACTAGTGCTTAATAACAAATCATCCAACACTGCGAATAGGATATCTAGGCGAACATTCTTTTATCCATTGAATTCAAATATCTTTATTTTTCTGTCGAGTCTGCATTTCTTTTATTTAAACTTAAAAACCAAAAATATTGTCTTTTATTTTCAAAGCTATCTTGATTTGGCTAATCGTTAAATAGCCGCAAAACAAACTATCTCGTAATTTCAATTTTCATAGTTTAACTTAGTTTACTTTTATTAGTTTCAAACTTAATTCTCACGTTAATACTGTCCTTGGAACGATACTTGGAATTACCATTTTTATACTAATACACGATCGGGTACACTGCCCGTTAGTGTGTAGTAATCTTTAAACCAGGCATATTTCCAGTGATAAATTTATATACTAGATTTCACACATCAGTCCTCCAACACATACGCTTTATCCTCGAGTTTGAGGACAATCCTAAGATTACGGAACCAATCCATAAAGTTCGTATGGTTGAGTTTGTCTTTCTCGAGGAGAGACCTTAACGATAGGTTGTTTAGGTTAAGAGGTGCGTTTTGCATGTTGTTGTTGTTGTTATTAGCGGCCATCTACAAAATTAACAAAGTTCATTTAAGTATTGATTTCAAATTTAATAAACAATACCCTTTTCTATTATAATTGTCTTATTAAATATTAGAATCCAACGGTAAATCAAATTTCGGTTAGGTGACCTTTATCCCGTTATTTGATTTAGCTAGGTAGTCATTTATATGACAATTGCAATCCTTTTGCAACTTCTAAATTATGGGATCATACAATCCTTTTGCATGGCATATTTATCCCATCAATGCCTATTTGTTTCTCATGCTTCGGTGACCCTAAGTTCATGATTCCCAAATCAAGTCGTCCTACTTGTGTAAACATGTAAAATTAACATACAAGTGGTTAGGTGACCTTTATCCCACAAGCATGCGAATTTTACCTTAACCATATTAGTTAGCTCATAACGGTTAGGTGACCTTTATCCCATTATGAGTTCCCTACTATGTTTAAGTGTCCCACAAAAGGATGGCGTTGAACTTGTTTACCTTGTCGATTAAGGGATTTTAAGTTTTCGTTAATTCTAGTTTAAGAAAACATTTATGCCATACACCAACATGCATTTAGTGTATGGTACTTATGAAAAACCAATTTCATGTCTTGTAATTGAGCCAATTACTTGATATAAACCATTTTATATATGTTATCCTTTTCATGTTCTTAATAACCATTTATTAAGGTTTTTGGTTGCCATTTTCAATTTAACCATTTAAATTTCCGTTTTGCATGTCGTTAATACGTCTAATTTAACAATTAAATTTTCGTTTTGTTTGTTGTTAATTTGTGTGATTAATTTGTTGCAATCAAACATACAATCTATAAACATACAAACAACTACACATGCAAAATAAGTATGTTCACAATCTAGCCATTTTGGTGGACATTTGTTTAGCTGAAAACAAATGTCACCAGGTAAGGGTTAATCATACAAAGTAGGAGATTTCAAATCTCCCACTTAATCTTGCATCCATATGCTCCTTGTGTTCTTCAAGTCTTCATCACCTTGTATCTTCATTTTACAAAATATGTATCCTAATACATTTTATCTAGAAAATGAAATTACAACCTATTCTATTTTACATACCAAATATAAAATGAATTACATAACCAAATGAAATAATTATTACAAACCAATTGAACAATTATTACATGCCATTGAATAATTATTATTACAAACCAAATGAATATAACAAATCAACCAAATATAGCATGCAATCAACACAAGGTCAAGGCATAGATTGTGAACTTCAACATGCAACCAAATATGAACCAAATGGAAGAGCCCAAACCCACTTTTGGACCCTAACCAATTCGGCATTAAACATAAACCCACCTAAATCCAACAATTTTTGCATTCTTCTTTCATGCATGTACTTAGAATGCAAAGTTGATGGGTTTTAAAACAACAATTCGAAGCATATTTCGACAACTTCGGCTCTAGATACCATTGTAGGGATTTAAGAAGTTTCAATATCCTTAAAACCATTTATTAGTAAGCTTGCGGAAGCGTGTTAATATGAGTATGTTTAGCCGTTTAAGAACTTGTTAATCATTCAACCATTTAAATGTAAATCCCATGGATCAAGTTGTGAAATAATACTTACTAATTTACAAGAACGGATAGTGTTTATACCTCCTCAAAACAAGTTTGAGGGTTCTTCAAAATGAGCAGAAAGTTTGAAGGAGATGATGATGAATGGAGCCTCTAACTTGAAGCCTCAAGCAAATAATACCCCAAGCAATAACCCCAACACCTTTGCCTTTGGTTAGGATTTGTTTGACACTTAAAATGAACTTGCAAAAGCAAACTTAGAACCCTCCTTTGGTCCCTAAACAGCCACGGCCAAACAGCAGCTGAGGGAGAGTTTTTTTCAGTTTTTTCTTCAAGTGTATTGATGTGTTTGCATGTATTAGTTGAGTCAAGGCATTGGTAAACTACTTAAGCATGTGCCTTAGTAGTTGTGCTACCTTAAAAGTGATAAAACAAGGCATAGGTGTCTCCTTGGAGACTCCAAAATTCTGCACACTTTTGAATATATAATAAGGTTTATATTTTTATAAAACATGTTATAAAATACTTGTAATTTATATAAAACTTATTATATAAAGTATGCATTTATTAAGTCACTTATTTTATAAACCAATTTTATAAAATATAACACAACATAATTATTTAAACCTATAAATAATTAAATACACATCATATGTAAATTATCCAAATAATTTATCTCAAGTGATTATAATTTAGAAAACCGATTTTCTAAAGTTCAAGTGTCGCGTATTCATTTAACAATCCAACCGTTAAAATAAATACATATAAAGTGTTGGTAAGCTTGTTATTGGGTATGACCCGACTTGGATCATAACATAGTGGCCACGTTAATTTAATATGTCTCTCGGGCACACGAAATACCTTCATAAAGTTCGAATCCAAATGTACTATCACTAGCATATGCATGTATGCTTGACCCCAAGCAAGTAATCAAAGTATGCGGAAGCATGTATCAAGTAGCCAAGTATGAACCTGAGAAACATATAGAAAACTGTCAACAAAAAACGTTGGTGAAATCATAGGTGTATTTGTAAAAGTATGTCTTTGAACCACAAGATTTTGTATAAATGATTTCCAAATCGTTTACATTCCAAAAGTTGTTGTTTGTATCACGAGCACCCAATTACCAAGGCTTAACTGAATAGTACCTCTGCATCATAGTGTTAGAATCTACACTATATCCCGAAAATACATTTCATTCATCCGAATGAGGGTTCGTCAAACCCGTATGGCCACACAACATAAGTTCTCGTTTACACCCTACAAGTGTAACTAATGATAATTGGACTTGAGAATTTTCATTCTAACTCATATGTGGCATGTTTGTTTTTGTACTTGTGTTAAACGTATAAAAGTATAAACCGTATATGTTTCTCATCCCATGATTTAAAAGTATAAAATTTATTGAAAAGATAAGACTATGATCTCACCGTAGTTGCATGCCAAAGTACTTGAAATTAAACGTTGTGTAAATGAAAGTTTCTTAGCCTTGACCTAAACAAATAAGTCGTATCAATTACCGGTTACAACACAAGGTCGGGCGAAATGTGTTCAATTAGTCATATGGCTCGTTACGACTCGATTAATATAGCATGTGAATCAAATTGTCAAGTTTCATGCGAGAAATACGTATAAAAGTATGTTAGAACGATTGCATAAGTGCTTGGTTAAGTTTGAGTAAAAGTCAAACTTTCTCAAAGTCAAAGTCAAATTCAACGGGGTCGGGTCGGGTTTCCGACAATTTTTCCATGATGAGAAACCATATATAAGTATGTTGTCCAAGTTTCATGTTAATCGGAGTTGTGGTTAAGCGGGGGTGAAACTGTGGAATCACAAAGTGAGTTTGATCAGCCAGTATCAGGCCTTTCAGACCATGCTCCGTGATTGTGGAGGTTTATGTGGGGAGCTCCGCGATTGCGAAGGTGGCTTTTCCAGGAGCTGTTATGCTGAATTTTTCATATGCACGATTCAAACTCCAAGCAAACATAACTAATGAACCGTAAACATTTAAAACACATATCTTATATCGTTGGAAAGGTAATTTAATGACGAATACAACTAAATACATATCATTAATCAAATACATCATTTGCAATAACCGAATCCTCGTCGAATGATCATTATTTAACATTTCAAGCTCAAAAATGCAAATGGTGATTCGGGCATCCAATTTATACATACGATATGCCATTTTGAAGGTAATTAGACATATATTGCAACTAAACACTTACTAACCATGTTTCATAGCATTCAAAGCATCAAAAGTTCATTTTAAAAGCTATAAACCCTAACCAAGAATCAAGAATTTAACATTTATGTTAATGAAGTTTTTCTAAGTCAACCAACATACCAAAACGAAGCTAATGATGCTAGTAACACATTTAATATATGAACTTTAACATTTAAACAACATTTAATCCACCAAAACTCAAGATTAAGCACACCTACTTCAAGTTCATGCTAGTTTATGCAAAACAACAAGATCGAGCAAATAAATCACATATTCATGCTAGACTCGAGCCATAGATACTAAATAACACCATTTCAAGTCTATAAAACGAATTTAGAGAAATCTAGTGTTTTAGAAAAGTTACCCAAAAGTGATGAAGTTAGTATCAAAACGTAGAGGGAGATGCAAAGATTTCAAAAGTACAATTTGTTTGAGTTGAGGCTTGCTAGATCTTGAGTAGATGATGAATCTTTGTTGAAGATGAAAAGGATGCAAAAAAAATGGAAGTATTACTTGAAAGAAAATGGAAAAGGAAAAAAAAGAAATGAAATGAATGGAGGAGGATGTGAGGTGGTTGACTAGTTGACCTAGTCACCACTTTGGCCATTTGACACGATTAGTCCCTCAAGTTTAAAAGCGGGTGCGTAAATTAACCGAACGAATTATTTTTAAATACGCTAGAGTAAATGAAAGATGTTATAATTAAATAACAGGAATATTAAGAATGTTAGTTAACGAAAGGTACGAATTTAGATAACGAAAGACATTATTTAAAAAAAAGACGGGCGTTAAAATGAATTAACGGAAAAAGTCGGGTTGTTACAGTGTGAAAGGCTTATATTTGACAAATGGCTAGCTTATCTGATTATAACCGAATCACGTTTCGTTGCTTTGGAAACGTAGATCTAAAGTAAGTTCTGATTCTGAGCATAGACATCGGCACTCTCAACGAAAAACAGTGAAGCATTAAAGATGAATGCTGGTCTTATTTGGGTGCCTCACCATAATCAATTTAGGTCAATAATACTTTGATCATGCAATGCTCTATTAGAGATTTAGTTCAACATAACAAGATTTCTACCCTACTTAAGCCTTACTTTTATTTACAAATGTTTTAGGTTTTCAAAAGTACTTTTACGAAAAGGCTCTCTCTTGTTAAAAATTTTGAAATTTGGCTTAAGAGCTTAGGATCTTTGTAATGGGTTATTTTAAAAAAGCTTAAAAAGATTATACCAACATCCCATACTTAGACGAACATTGTCCTCAATGTTCTTAGTGTATCCCACACTTAGAAGTTTTAGTTGAAGATTTGGGAATATTTGTCTAGTGTTTAATTGGGTTGGGATCCCACACTTAGTGATAAGCTAGGATGAGGCATAATTTAAATTTTGAGCTAGTAGCGGGAAGAAAGAAGTACCCATAGCAGATATTGCTTGTGAAGATACTAGCTGGCTTTCGACCCTTGCGTCCTTTATCTGCTCATTTGTCATCCTTTATTCTTCTACTCTACTTTATTGCACGGGTTGCCTCCCTAGAAGTGCTTTTGTTTAAGGTCATTGGCTCGACTGTAGTGATGCCTTAGAAAGTAAACATTCCTTGTTAATTGTTGTAATCTTGGTCTTCTAGAGGGAATGTGAGTCTTGGTGGGTAAATCCTGAGGAAGTGTCAGACCAATAGTAGTAGAAGATCTGGTACTTCTCTTGAAGATCTTTTGAAAGATAAGTAGTGCGCAGTTTCAGCTCGTGATAAGTCTTGAAGTCCGATGAGATAATGATCCATGGCCCTGCTGGTTGATCCGTGAATGTCAATCATAGAAGCAGTGCTGGTGGTGATTGTTTCTCTGATAGGATGCTCATTTCGGAGGTCTTCAAACAATGTTAGAAACTGTAACTTTAGAATCTCGAAATCTTCAGGATGGTGATCTCCATAGTAAGAATCTGTAGCTTTACATAGATTGGTTAAAAGACGAAGCTGAAAAGAAGTGAACAGCAATCCTGACCCGAGCACCAACGTCACCGTCTTTGAGTATATCTCCCGACATCCAGATTTGAATGTAAAACTTGGATCTGTGGATTCTGGAAGATACGTGAAATCTGCTTCGTAACATAGGTGACAATGTTGACTCGATCTGGTTCAAGTTGATAGAAAGGATTGTTGTGCCTTACTTCCTCTGTAACTGCATCTCGTAACTCTTTGATAATCAGATCAGCATGATGATCAATTATTACGTAAATCACTAGCCTGTTTGGTGTGCTTTCGAAATTATCTCTTTTCAAGAGAGCGAAAAAGCTGTGAATATCCTCGATCATTTGCAAATCAGAGTGATAAGTCGGGCGTCCGGTGGAAAGGTCCACGTTCTTTCGGATGAGAGTCAGTAGTGCTCGTTGGTTTGCTAAGAACGGAAGTGCAGATCCGGCTAAGGCGTTGTAAACCTTAGAGTAAATGAGCTTCTGATCTCGACAGAATCTTGTCTTTCGAATAGTGCGAACCACTAAATTGTGCTCTCGTTGCCTTTCTTCTTGGTAGATATGATCGTGAAGAGTATTGATAAATTCTTGAATGCGTTCTTCTAGGATTTCAACATCATTGTCTTATCTTTGGAGATAGAGGTTGTATTCTTCTCGGATAGCCATAATTCATTCCGTTGAGCGTAGCGTGAAATCAATTGTTGATTTACGGATGGCTTTGAGAATATCTTCAAATTCATCGGTATCTTTTATGAAGGTTATCATGTCTGCGTGTGTAGATATGACCGGAATCCGATCTGAAGAAGAGTCTGGCTCCCCTTGATCTGGTTCAGCTGGAGAGTGCGAGTTATCCAGAATGTCTTCATGTTGCTCTTCCTCTTCATCATCGGTATATTGTTCTTCTGAGGGTTCATCTGATGAACGGGTTTCTTCAGTATTTTGGTTCTCTACTTTGATACTTGCAGGGTCAATTTCTATATCTTTAACCTCAACCTTGTCAGTTTTCTTCTTGAAACGAATGATTAAACTGTGATCTTCCGTCTCAAGCCTCATTAATTCTTCATGACGCTTAATGCTTAGAGAGGGTATTATCGCAGTTTCTTTTACGTCTTCCATATCCTCTTCCTCTTCAGATTCCTCCTATTCCTCTATTTCTTCGCTAGGATCCTCTTCTTCCATTTCTGGGTCGTCTACAGACTGTGATTCGACACCCATCTCGATATCATCGGCTGGTGGTGAAGACTCGTCATCAAAAGTGATTTTTCCGGTGAAAATAGCAAACATCTCTGCATGCCCAGAAAGATCGGTTGGTCGGTCAATTTTGAAGGTAACGCTCTCCCCATGTAATCGCAAGATCAAGGTTTGATTTTACACATCAAGGACAGTTCTAGCCGTATTCATGAAAGGTCTTCCTAACACTACTGGTGTGTGTAAGTCTTCCTTGATGTCTATTACTACGAAATCCGTAGGATACAAGAATTTGTCGACTTTCACCAAGACGTTCTTAACTATCCCCTTAGGATATCGAATTGTGTGATCGGCAAGTTGGATTGTCATTTTAGTTGGTGACAAGTCTCCTAACTCTAATCTTTTGTAGAGAGAGTAAGGGATTAAGTTGATACTTGCTCCTAAATCTGCTATCGCATGAATGGTTCCAGATTGGTAGATTGAACACGGGAAAATGAATTGGCCCGTGTCTCCTAGCTTTGGTGGTAGAGAGTTTCTGAGTAATGCAGAGCATTCTTCACTCAGGGGAATTTTTTTATAATCTAGTATCCTCTCCTTTGTAGAGAGAAGCCTTCGGATGTATCTCTTCTAGTTGGGGACTTTGGACATAGTGTCCAGGAATCTTCCATCAAGTTTGAAGGAATCAAGCTTGGATGGTTCCTCCTGTAGCCTTCTAGTATAGGGTAGATGAACTGGAGTCGCAGGGGTCAGCTTCTGAGTATATGTCGATTTGTTCTTGAGCCTAGCTGACCTTCTCCGTGGTTCTTCCTCTGGGATTAGGGAATCCATTTGCTTAGCTTCCTCTATGTGGGGATTTTGGATAGTATTACTTGGTAACCTCCCTATGGTCGGGTTTCAAGGCATTGTGATAACTGTCCGAGCTGTGTCTTCAGACTTTTGAGCAGAGTCAATTGATTTCTTATTAGTATCTTCGCCTGATCTTATATGGCTGCAGTTCTATGATTTAGCTGTTGTTGTCCTTGAATGAACTGAGTCAACTGATCATCAGCTCCGAGAGTGGGGTTAGTTGCTTTTGTAATTTGGGTGGTAGGGGAATTTTCCTCGACTGGTGGACCAGTGAGTAGAAGTGTTGATCGTAGGACAATTGAGATTGTTGGGCTGGGTAAGGTAGGTAGTGATAACGAAAAGGCTGGTTGCTTCATTGAAATTGATTAACCTTAGGTTGTTGATTGAATTCGGGATTTGGTGGACGATGAAATGTCCCGTTCATATTGATTATAAACGTTCCATATTAATTGATTTCGCCGTGAGGTTTTGACCTCTATATGAGACGTTTTTCAAAGACTGCATTCATTTATAAAACAACCATAACCTTTATTTTATCGATAAAGGTTTAAAAAGCATTACGTAGATTATCAAATAATGATAATCTAAAATATACCGTTTACACACGACCATTACATAATGGTTTACAATAAGAATATATTACATCAAAAATAAGTTTCTTGAATGCAGTTTTTACATAATATCATACAAGCATGGACACCAAATCTTTTACTTATTTTAGTTTGCAACAGCGGAAGCTCTTAATAATCACCTGAGAATAAACATGCTTAAAATGTCAACAAAAATGTTGGTGAGTTATGGGTTTAACCTATATATTATCAAATCATAATAATAGACCACAAGATTTCATATTTCAATATACATCCCATACATAGAGATAAAAATCATTCATATGGTGAACACCTGATAACCGACATTAACAATATGCATATAAGAATATCCCCATCATTCCGGGACATCCATCAGACATGATATAAAAACTCGTAGTACTAAAGCATCCGCTACAATGGATGGGGTTTGTTGAGCCCAATAGATCTATCTTTAGGATTCGCGTCAATTAGTAGACTGGTTTACTAATTCTTAGGTTACCAAGTAAAAAGGGGCATATTCGGCTTCGATCGTTCAACCATATAAAGTAGTTTCATGTACTTGTGTCTATTTTGTAAAACATTTAAAAAGCTGCATGTATTCTCATCCCAAAAATATTAGATTTTAAAAGTGGGACTATAACTCACTTTCATAGATTTACTTCGTCGGGAAGTAAGACTTGGTCACTGTGAAATGTCCCGTTCATATTGATTATAAACGTTCCATATTAATTGATTTCGTCGCTAGGTTTTGACCTCTATATGAGACTTTTTTCAAAGACTGCATTCATTTTTAAAACAACCATAACCTTTATTTTATCGATAAAGGTTTAAAAAGCATTACGTAGATTATCAAATAATGATAATCTAAAATATACCGTTTACACACGACCATTATATAATGGTTTACAATAAGAATATATTACATCAAAAATAAGTTTCTTGAATGCAGTTTTTACATAATATCATACAAGCATGGACACCAAATCTTGTCCTTATTTTAGTATGCAATAGCGGAAGCTCTTAATAATCACCTGAGAATAAACATGCTTAAAACGTCAACAAAAAATGTTGGTGAGTTATAGGTTTAACCTATATATTATCAAATCATAATAATAGACCACAAGATTTCATATTTCAATATACATCCCATACATAGAGATAAAATTCATTCATATGGTGAACACCTGGTAACCGACATTAACAAGATGCATATAAGAATATCCCCTATCATTCCGGGAAATCCTTCGGACATGATAAAAATGAATTCGAAGTACTAAATCATACGGTACTTTGGATGGGGTTCATTAGGCCCAATAGATCTATCTTTAGGATTCGCGTCAATTAGTAGATTGGTTTACGAATTCTTAGGTTACCAAGCAAAAGGGGCATATTCAGCTTCGATCATTCACCCATATAATGTAGTTTCAATTACTTGTGTCTATTTCATAAAACATTTATAAAACTGCATGTATTCTCATCCCAAAATATTAGATTTTAAAAGTGGGACTATAACTCACTTTCACAGATTTTTACTTCGTCGGGAGTAAGACTTGGCCACTGGTCGATTCACGAACCTATAACAAATATATACATATATATATATCAAAGTATGTTCAAAATATATTTACAACATTTTTAATACATTTTTTATGTTTTAAGTTTATTAAGTCAGCTGTCCTCGTTAGTAACCAACAACTAGTTGTCCATAGTTAGATGTACAGAAATAAATTGATATATATTATCTTGAATCAATCCACGACCCAGTGTATACACGTCTCAGGCTAGATCACAACTCAAAGTACATGTATTTTTTGAATCAACCTCAACCCTGAATAGTTAACTCAAACATTACTGCATATAGAGTGTCTATGGTTGTTCCAAATAATATATATACATGGGTAGATATGATATGTCAAAACATTTGCATACGTGTCTATGGTATCCCAAGATTACATAATATATTAGAATACATGCATAATACAATATAAGTTAGCTAGGATATGATTAATATGGATTTGTTACCAATTTTCACGTAGCTAAAACAAGCAAAAATATCCAATCTTGTTTTACCCATAACTTCTTCGTTTTAAATCCGTTTTGAGTGAATCAAATTGCTATGGTTTCATATTGAACTATATTTTATGAATCTAAATATAAAAAGTATATGTTTATATTCAGAAATATAAGTTACAAGTCATTTTTGTAAGAGGTAGTCATTTCAGTCGAAAGAACGACGTCTTGATGACCATTTTGAAAAACATACTTTCACTTTGAGTTTAACCATGATTTTTGGATATAGTTTCATGTTCATAAGAAAAATCATTTTCCTAGAAGAACAACTTTTAAATCAAAGTTTATCATAGTATTTAATTATCAAACCCAAAACAGCCCGCGGTGTTACTACGACGGCGTATGTCCGGTTTTACGGTGTTTTTCGTATTTTCGGGTTTTAAATCATTAAGTTAGCATATCATATAGATATAGAACATGTGTTTAGTTGATTTTAAAAGTCAAGTTAGAAGTATTAACTTTTGTTTGCGAACAAGTTTAGAATTAACTAAACTATGTTCTAATGATATCAAGTTTAAACCTTCGAATAAGGTAGTTTTATATATATGAATCAAATGATGTTATGAACATCATTACTACCTCAAGTTTTGCGGATAAACCTACTGAAAATGAGAAAAATAGATCTAGCTTCAAAGGATCCTTGGATGGCTTGAAAGTTCTTGAAGCAGAATCATGACACGAAAACAAGTTCAAGTAAGATTTCCACTCGAAATAAGATTGTTATAGTTACAGAAATTGAATCAAAGTTTGAATATGAGTATTACCTTGTATTAGAAAAATATCTTACTGTAAATAAGAAAGATTTCTTGAGGTTGGATGATCACTTTACAAGATTGGAAGTAAGCTAGAAAACTTGGAAGTATTCTTGATTTTATGAAACTAGAACTTATAGAATTTATGAAGAACACTTAGAACTTGAAGATAGAACTTGAGAGTGATCAATTAGATGAAGAAAATTGAAGAATGAAAGTGTTTGTAGGTGTTTTTGGTCGTTGGTATATGGATTAGATATAAAGGATATGTAATTTTGTTTACTTGTAAATAAGTCATGAATGATTACTAATATTTTTGTAATTTTATGAGATATTTCATGCTAGTTACCAAATGATGGTTCCCACATGTGTTAGGTGACTCACATGGGCTGCTAATAGCTGATCATTGGAGTGTATATACCAATAGTATATACATCTAAAAGCTGTGTATTGTATGAGTACGATTACGGGTGCATACGAGTAGAATTGTTGATGAAACTGAACGAGGATGTAATTGTAAGCATTTTTGTTAAGTAGAAGTATTTTGATAATTGTCTTGAAGTCTTTCAAAAGTGTATGAATACATATTAAAACACTACATGTATATACATTTTAACTGAGTCGTTAAGTCATCGTTAGTCGTTGCATGTAAATGTTGATTTGAAACCTTTAAGTTAACGATCTTGTTAAATGTTGTTAACCCAATGTTTATTATATCTAATGAGATGTTAAATTATTATATTATCATGATATTATGATATATTAATATATCTTAATATGATATATATATATATATATATACATTTAAATGTCGTTACAACCATAATCGTTACATATATGTCTCGTTTCGGAATCCTTA
Organism: Rutidosis leptorrhynchoides; assembly: GCF_046630445.1. NCBI lineage: Eukaryota > Viridiplantae > Streptophyta > Magnoliopsida > Asterales > Asteraceae > Rutidosis > Rutidosis leptorrhynchoides. The sequence goes on along the minus strand of NC_092342.1, from coordinate 163,277,133 downwards.
AGTTAGTAGTCTTGTTTTTACATATGTAGTTCATTGTTAATATACATAATGACATGTTTACTTATCATTTATCATGATTAAACATAGTGTAACAATATCTTAATATGATTCGTATGTAATTAGTAAGACGTTGTTATAACGATAATCGTTATATATATCGTTTCGAGTTTCTTAATTCAATAAACACAATTTTATGTATATAACTCATTGTTAAAATGCCTAATGAGATATTTACTTATCATAATATCATGTTAACTATATATATAATCATATATATGTCATCATATAGTTTTTACAAGTTTTAACGTTCGTGAATCACCGGTCAACTTGGGTGATCAATTGTCTATATGAAACCTATTTCAATTAATCAAGTCTTAACAAGTTTGATCGCTTAACATATTGGAAATACTTAATCATGTAAATATCAATTTCATTTAATATATATAAACATGGAAAAGTTCGGGTCACTACAGTACCTACCCGTTAAATAAATTTTGTCCCGAAATTTTAAGCAGTTGGAGGTGTTGACGTATCTTTTGGAAATAAGTGCGGGTATTTCTTCTTCATCTGATCTTCTCATTCCTAGGTGAACTCGGGTCCTCTACGAGCATTCCATCGAACCTTAACAATTGATATCTTGTTTTGTTTAAGTCTTTTAACCTCACGATCCATTATATCGACGGGTTCTTCGATGAATTGAAGTTTTTCGTTGATTTGGATTTCATCTAATGGAATAGTGAGATCTTCTTTAGCAAAACATTTCTTCAAATTCAAGACGTGGAAAGTGTTATGTACATCTGCGAGTTGTTGAGGTAACTCAAGTCGGTAAGCTACTGTTCCGACACGATCAATAATCTTAAATGGTCCAATATACCTTGGATATAATTTCCCTCGTTTACCAAATCGAACAACACCTTTCCAAGGTGCAACCATAAGCATGACCATCTCTCCAATTTCAAATTCTATATCTTTTCTTTTAATGTCGGCGTAGCTCTTTTGTCGACTTTGGGCGGTTTTCAACCGTTGTTGAATTTGGATGATCTTCTCTGTAGTTTCTTGTATTATCTCCGGACCCGTAATTTGTCTATCCCCCACTTCACTCCAACAAATTGGAGACCTGCACTTTCTACCATAAAGTGCTTCAAACGGTGCCATCTCAATGCTTGAATGGTAGCTGTTGTTGTAGAAAAATTCTGCTAACGGTAGATGTCGATCCTAACTGTTTCCGAAATCAATAACACATGCTCGTAGCATGTCTTCAAGCGTTTGTATTGTCCTTTCACTATACCCATCAGTTTGTGGATGATAGGCAGTACTCATGTCTAGACGAGTTCCTAATGCTTACTGTAATGTCTGCCAGAATCTTGAAATAAATCTGCCATCCCTATCAGAGATAAAAGAGATTGGTATTCCATGTCTAGAGATGACTTCCTTCAACTATTACCCATCTTGTCATCTTCTCTTATTGGCAAGAAGTGTGCTGATTTGGTGAGACGATCAACTATTACCCAAATAGTATCAAAACCACTTGCAGTCCTTGAAAATTTAGTGATGAAATCCATGGTAATGTTTTCCCATTTCCATTCTAGGATTTTAGGTTGTTGAAGTAGACTTGATGGTTTCTGATGCTCCGCTTTGACCTTAGAACACGTCAAACATTCCCCTACATATTTAGCAACATCGGCTTTCATACCTGGCCACCAAAAATGTTTCTTGAGATCCTTCTACATCTTCCCCATTCCAGGATGTATTGAGTATCTGATTTTATGAGCTTCTCTAAGTACCATTTCTCTCATATCTCCAAATTTTGGTACCAAATTCTTTCAACCCTATACCGGATTCTGTCTTCCTGAATATTAAGATGCTTCTCCGATCCTTTGGGTATTTCATCCTTTAAATTTCCCTCTTTTAAAACTCCTTGTTGCGCCTCCTTTATTTGAGTAGTAAGGTTAGTGTGAATCATTGTATTCATAGCTTTTACTCGAATGGGTTCTCTGTCCTTTCTGCTTAAGGTGTCGGCTACCACATTTGCCTTCCCCGGGTGGTAACGAATCTCAAAGTCATAATCATTCAACAATTCAATCCACCTACACTGCCTCATATTCAGTTGTTTCTGATTAAATATGTGTTGAAGACTTTTGTGGTCGGTATATATAATACTTTTGACCCCATATATGTAGTGCCTGCAAGTCTTTAATGCAAAAACAACCGCGCCTAATTCCAAATCATGCGTCGTATAATTCTGCTCGTGAATCTTCAATTGTCCAGACACATAAGCAATTACTTTCGTTCGCTGCATTAATACACAACCGAGACCTTGCTTTGATGCGTCACAATATATCACAAAATCATCATTCCCTTCAGGTAATGACAATATAGGTGCCGTAGCTAACTTTTTCTTTAACAATTGAAACGCTTTCTCTTGTTCATCTTTCCATTCAAATTACTTCCCTTTATGCGTTAATGCAGTCAAGGGTTTTTCTATTCTGGAAAAGTCTTGGATGAACCTTCTGTAGTAACCAGCTAGTCCTAAAAACTGGCGTATGTGTTTCGGAGTTTTTGGGGTTTCCCACTTTTCAACAGTTTCAATCTTTGCTGGATCCACCTGAATACCTTCTTTGTTCACTATGTGACCGAGAAATTGAACTTCTTCCAACTAAAATGCACACTTTGAAAACTTAGCTTACAATTTTTCTTTTCTCAGCAACTCTAGCACTTTTCTCAAATGTTCTTCGTGCTCTTGATCATTCTTCGAGTAAATAAGTATGTCATTGATGAAAACAATGACAAACTTGTCAAGATATGGCCCACACACTCGATTCATGAGGTCCATGAACACAGCTGGTGCGTTAGTCAATCCAAATGGCATAACCATAAACTCGTAATGACTGTAACGTGTCCTAAAAGCAGTCTTTGGAATATCATCCTCCTTCACCCGCATTTGATGATATCCAGAACGTAAATCGATCTTCGAATAAACAGACGAGCCTTGTAGTTGATCAAATAAGTCGTCGATTCTCGGTAGTGGGTAGCGGTTCTTGATGGTAAGTTTGTTCAACTCTCGGTAGTCGATACACAACCTGACTGTACCATCTTTCTTCTTGACAAACAAAACAGGAGCTCCCCATGGTGATGTGCTTAGTCGAATGAAACCACGCTCTAAAAGTTCCTGTAACTGACTTTGTAATTCTTTCATTTCGCTGGTGCGAGTCTGTATGGAGCACGAGCTATTGGTGCAGCTCCTGGTACAAGGTCTATTTGAAATTCAACGGATCGATGTGAGGGTAATCCCAGTACTTCTTTCAGAAATACATCGGAAAATTCTTTTGTGATGGGAACATCACTGATGTTCTTTTCTTCAGGTTTAACTTCCTCGATGTGTGCTAGAATGGTGTAACAACCTTTTCTTATTAGTTTTTGCACCTTCAAACTACTAATAAGATTTAACTTCGCATTGTTCTTTTCTCCGTACACCATTAAAGGTTTTCCTTTTTCACGCATAATGCGAATCGCATTTTTGTAACAAACGACCTCTGCTCTCACCTTTTTCAACTAGTCCATGCCAATTATTACATCAAAACTCCCTAACTCGACTGGTTTTAAATCAATCTTAAACGTTTCATCACCCAGTTTAATTTCTCTATCCCGATATATATTATCTGCTGAAATTAATTTACCATTTGCTAATTCGAGTAAAAATTTATTATCCAAAGGCGTCAATGGGCAACTTAATTTAGCACAAAATTCTCTACTCATATAGCTTCTATCCGCACCCGAATCAAATAAAACATAAGCAGATTTATCGTCAATAAGAAACGTACTCGTAACAAGCTTCGGGTCTTCCTGTGCTTCTACCGCATTAATGTTGAAAACTCTTCCACGGCCCTGCCCATTAGTATTCCCCTGATTCGGGCAATTTCTAATAATGTGGCCTGGTTTTCCACATTTATAACAAACAGCGTTCGTATTACTTGCTCCGACACTATTCGTCCCGGCATTACTTGTTCTGACACTATTTGTTCCTTTAGTTTTGTTAAACTTTGGTCCGTAGACCTCACACTTTGTCGCGCTATGACCATTTCTTTTACACCTGTTGAAAAATGTCGTGCAAAACCCCTGATGATTTTCTTCACACCTATGACATGGCTGTTTTTGGTTTTTGTTGCCGTTGTTGTTATTGAGGTTGTTGTTGGGATTGTTATTGTTGTTGAAAAGGTTGTTGTAGTTGTTGTTGTTGTTGGGATGTTTGTTGTTGTTATTGTTAGCATTGTGGTTATTGTTGCGATTGTTGTTGCGGTTGTTGGGATAGTTGTTGCAATTGTGGTTGTAATTGTTGTTGTACTGGTGACTCTTGTCACCGTTTTCCTCCCACTTCCTCTTGAGTTGTTTTTTGTTGGCTTCTTCAGTCGCCTGCTCTTTAATTCTTCCCTTAATCTGATTTATGAGTTTATGAGCCATTCGACTTGCCTTCTGTATAGAAGTGGGCTCGTGTGAACTCACATCTTCTTGAATCCTTACTGGTAACCCTTTTACAAACGCGTCGATCTTCTCTTCTTCATCTTCGGATGTTCCCGGACATAATAGGCACAATTTTGTGAATCATCGTTCATATGTGGTTACGTCGAACCCTTGTGTTCATAACTCTCTAAGTTCTGCCTTGAGTTTATTGACTTCGTTTCTAGGACGGTACTGCTCGTTCACCAATTGCTTGAATGCCGACCACGGTAGTGCGTAAGCAGCATTTTGTCCTACATGTTCAAGATAGGTGTTCCACCACGTTAACGCAGTACCTGTGAAGGTATGCGTAGCGTACTTAACTTTGTCCTCTTCAGTACACTTACTTATGGCAAACACCGATTTAACTTTCTCGGTCCACCATTTCAATCCAATTGGTCCTTCGCTTCCATCAAATTCCAAAGGTTTGCAGGCAGTGAATTCTTTGTAGGAGCATCCTACACGATTTCTTGCACCGTTAGCTGCATTGCTAGATTCAGAGTTATTGTTGGTATGTAGCGCAACCTGTACTGCGGCTATGTTTTGCAGCAAGAAAGGTACAAAATTCCTCTTCGCTCATATTCATGGTGTGTCGAGTAGTCGGTGCCATTTTCTTCAAAATAGCCAATTGAATCGAGTTAATCATACAGAATATTAAGAGTAGTCAATAGTATTTTGTAGCATAATATGAACTCATTTATACAAGCTTTTTCTTCATATTAGCGTTTTATATGTTTGAATGGGGGTATTACCTACCCGTTAAGTTCATACTTAGTAGCTAATATACAATTCAACTACTACAATTCCATATGAAAAACTGATTATAATAATATTTCACATACAAATATTCTTCAAACTTACAACTTCGCTATATTACATATAACATTTAATATATAGTACAATATGATACAGGACAGTTTTGAAGATAAATCTAGTTAATACGCAAGTTGTTCAGCAAAGGAAATAAAGACACGTAATTCATAAGTCCAGAAACAAGTCATGCATTCTGGTTTTACTAAGACGACTTCCCATCCTTGGTCTTGTGAAAAATAACCGTTATGACCATTGGCTAGGCATCATGTTGTAATGTCGTCAAAAGGACGAGGGTTTCGTAATGTCCAACAGCCCCGTAATAATCTAAAAACCTTGTTTCTCACCCCAACTACTGAATCCGTCACTTGTGGGAATGTTTTATTTAAAAGTTGCAACCCGATGTTCTTTTTCTCACTTTGGTAAGAAGCGAACATCACTAACCCATAAACATAACATTCTTCTTTATGTTGCATATTAGAAGCTCTTTCTAATTCACGAAATCCTATGTTGGGATATGTTGAGTCAAAATAGGTTCTTAACTCGTAGCGAAAAATTGCATTTGGGTTCCCCGCATTTAATGCTTTAAAGACAACACGGCGTAACTTACGGTCTCCCCAACGTGATATACCCCACCTATCAAAGGAAAGCCTTTTATAAACTAAGGCATTTTTGGAAAGTCTTTCAAATGTTTGACAAGTTAATTTTGCCATAACTAAATGTGCTGATGAATTCTGACCGACTCTAGACAAGATTTCCTCAATCATATCCTCTGGTAGGTCTTCTAAAATCTAATGACCCGAGATAATCCATCTGGACGGAGTCCATATCGATTATAAACGATTCACAACAGTTGATTTCATCGCGAGGTACTTGACCTCTATATGATACATTTTACAAACATTGCATTCATTTAGAAAAGACAATCTTTCATTACATCGAAAGTTGACGGCATGCATACCATTTCATAATATATCTAACTACAATTGACTTAATAATAATCTTGATGAACTCAACGAATCGAATGCAACGTCTTTTGAAATATGTCATGAATGACTCCAAGTAGTATCTCTAAGATGAGCAAATGCACAGCGGAAGATTTCTTTCATACCTGAGAATAAACATGCTTTAAAGTGTCAACCAAAAGGTTAGTGAGTTCATTAGTTTAACATAAATAATCATTTCCATCGTTTTAATAGACCACAAGATTTTCATTTCTCATAAATATACGTCCCATGCATAGAGACAAAAATATCATTCATATGGATTGAACACCTGGTAACCGACATTAACAAGATGAATATAAGAATATCCCCTATCATTCCGAGAAATCCTTCGGACATGATAAAAACAACATCGAAGTACTAAAGCATCCGGTACTTTGGATGGGGTTCGTTAGGCCCAGTAGATCTATCTTTACGATTCGCGTCAATTAGTAGATCGGTTTACTAATTCTTAGGTTACCAAGCAAAAGGGTCATATTCGGATTCGATCATTCACCCATATAATGTAGTTTCGATTACTTGTGTCTATTTCGTAAAACATTTATAAAAGCAGCGCATGTATTCTCAGTTCCAAAAATATATATTGCAAAAGTATTTAAAAAGGGAGCAAATAAAACTCACCTAATGTATTTTGTAGTAAAAATACATATGACGACAATAGACAAGTGTAGGGTTGGCCTCGGATTCACGAACCTATATCATTTGTATATAAATTAAAATGTGTAATTGTAATCGAACAATTATATTTATGTGAAATTATTAGTTATATCATATTTATATTAATATTATGTATATGTTTCTTATATTCATTTTGTATTGAAATTTTGTTATGTTATACGTATTAAATATATTTATATATATTTATATATCATTTATTCACTAAAGAAAATAGTAATTATAATAATATTAAGATAATATCAAATATGGTCATAATTATAATACTTTAGTTTTCTAAGGAAAATAACAATGTTAATAATACTATTAGTATTGTTAATACTAGTTATGATATTAATACTAATAATATACTTATGTTAATAATAGAAGTTCTAATATTTATTAAATGATAATAATAATAATTATAATCATAATAGTGATAATAATACTTAAAATGATAAATTTGGTAATATTATTAATAATACATATAATAATATGATAAAGTTAATAATAATGTTAATAACGATAATAACAATAATACTTAAGGACAATACTAAAATGATAATTTTTATCAATGACGATAATATTTATAAACCTAGTAATAGTAATACTTAATAATATAATACTAGTAATAATGATAATGATAATAATAATTATGTTAATGATAATCATAATATTAAGGTTAATGATATCACTACTTATCATTACGTTAATAATAATAATATTAACAATTAGTATCAACAACAACAACAATAATAATAATAATAATAATAATAATAATAATAATAATAATAATAATAATAATAATAATAATAGAAATAAATTAACAAGGTATACCCTTTAAAAGCTTGGAGTAAAAAAGAATGTTGCAGACGAGACTCGAACCCACGACATCTCGCTTCCCCGACACACACTTAAACCAGTTGGGCTATGCCCATTTTCTGAAATATTACAGAATGAAAACTTATTTAACCCGTAATTCATCCTTTCTTTATCTTCTTCTTCTACACGTTAATCAAATCAACCATAACTCAAACCCACACTTAATAATCGATTATCAAAATGATTTTCGAATATTCAAGCAATTTAAAGACACACACAATGAGTGATTAAGTAGTTTAAAAATATATATATAAATATATAAATCCACACTCCTGCCCGTCGCTGTTCTAAGAAGAAAAAAAATTGATTTTTGTTTTGGATACGTATTTGACAAGGATCATAACACAAAATACTTTGTAAATCAATCCTATAAACCTTTGGAATCGTCAATTGATCTTAAAACATTCATACGAACTCGAATTTGATTAATGTTCATAAGTTTGACTTTTTGAAACAAAACTTTGACTCAAAAATTCACACTCGATATCATGAATTAGGATTTGAGATTTTGCAGAAAGTTTGAGTGTATGATTCCTAACACAACTGCAATTCTAGTTTTTGAAATTGATCTGAAATCGAAGCTTTTGGAAAAATAATACACGAACAGAGGGAGTAAATGGGTTTTGTTTATTTTTCTATTTTGTTCTTCACTTAATAGCAGTTAGGGTAGTGATATTTGATAAGGGTGATGAAAATCGAAAGCCTTTTGTCAATAAAATAAGATAGTTGTTTTTTGTGACATTGAAAGTCGTCGACCAAAACTCACAGGTAAACAGAAGATGGAAGGGGGGAAAAAACAGATAATGATAATGATAGATAACAAATCCTTATGCGTAATTGAATATATATGTTTATATATCTATAACAATATCTGTAAATATATCTATAATTATATATGTATCTTCCTGCATTTATATCTTTTTTTTTTCTATTTTACGCAGTAATCAATATTACACCCAAATAAACATATTAATAATTGTAATACAGTTTATATTAATAATCATAATAATAAAAATACTAATATAATATAACAAAGATAATAATAATAATAGTTTTGTTAGTAATAGTGGTAATTAGTCATATTATGATGGAAATAACAATATTTGTAATAATTTGAATAATTTGAGTATTATTAATAATAATCATAATAATAACTATAATTATAATTCCTCTACTAATAATAATAAAAATGATATTAATAATGATAAATATAACATTTATAATTATACACATTAATTGTATAAAATTTCATACCTATATACTATATATAGAAATATTAACAATACTGATTTTTCAATATTAATACTAGTATTTATTTCAATAATTTTAATGAGAGTAGTAATAACATTTTTAATATAATAATTATATTTTAACTTGTAATTAAATTAAATATATTACTATTATATATTATTATTTATGTCGTATTGATAACATATTCTATGATAATACATCTTGAATATTTATTATATATTACATTATATATGTATATATTCATTTGAATTGCAACTTAATTATTTTATGCATTATTTTAAATATTCAATTCAATTCAACTGATTAGTTTGTATCCTATTATCTCAAATTTATATATATACCCTTAATTATATTTACATATATATGTATATGTATTTATAAAAATTGTTCGTGAATCGCCGGGAATGGTCAAAAGGTAATTGACTTCATGAAATATTTCAAAATTCTGAGACTCAACTCTACAGACTTTGCTTATCGTGTCTAGATCATATTAAGATTAAGTTTAAATTTGGTCGGAAATTTCCGGATCGTCACAGTACCTACCCGTTAAAGAAATTTCGTCCCGAAATTTGAGTGAGGTGGTCATGGTTAACAATAAAAGTGTTTTCATGACAAATATGAGTTGATAATTAGAGTTTTATCATCATTGAATAATATAGATAAAATGATTCAATTATATGGAGAGTACGAGTGAAGTTATCCCAAAAAAAGTGAAATGAGTAAATGCATATTTCTCTTAACCGGTGACGTAGTCATGGTTGAATTTAGAAAATAAGGTGCGTCTTAACTTTTGACGTAGTCTGGTTTGAATTCCGGAATTTAAGGGATTTAAAGAAAATCGTCGAAATCTTAAAGATTTGATTCTTCGGCGAGTAAGGAAATTAAGATCTCTATAATTAAATTCGGTGATCTGCCTCAATTACTCGGTCTGATATTTCCATTATAAATGACCTCCTTCCGTTCCATTATTCTCACTACTCCTATACTTCCTTCCTTAATTCATACTTTCCAAGATCAGGGAAATGCTCAATCCAGTTCTAATCCTTGATATTTTCCTGATTATCGTATCAATCATTCTTCTTTTTCAACTACCACCAGAGAAATCTGTTTACTTCTACTATGCTCTAGTGATTATTGTATTTATAATCCTCCCGTGTCTTTATATTGCTATACGCACTGATATCCATGGTTTGTAATTTCGGTGTTGTTGTTGGGCTTTGTATTTTCCCTTATATATAGGAGTTTCATGCTCTTGTCTTCTTTTCCTGACTTTAAGTCAAGCAAATAATGGTTCAGAATTCGTAGATATAGAGTTTCAAATGATTATAATGTTCTAAGCAGGAAGGAACGTGATAGCACGATTTGATTTTCAAATTTATCAATATCACGGAAGATAGAACCATCAAGAATACATTTTCTTGATAAGTTCAGAAGTTATGTAGAATGAAAGAGTTATGTAACATGGCACATGATGACGTTATGATCTGTGAATCATCACATTCCATTAGAAACTCAGCATGACTTACTGTAATATAATCACGTTGATCAAGTGTCATTATATTATACTAACTCATGCATCAGTTCCCAACATTACTTTAATAACATTCATATTTTAAACTGGAAAGTTTACAGAATATAGAAACTAACAGTTTCTATATGATGTAACACTGATAGCACTAAGAGATTAATGATTTCAGATAAGAATAGTTATGAAAATATCTTCAGAAATATGGAGGATATTTATAATGAAAGATACGATGATATCTTGGAATTTCTAATATCGAAGAATGGTGAAGAAAATTTGTCCGCAAGAGTTTGGAGTCAGAAGCAAGGTATTCGCAAAAGATTTCATCAGAAACAGAATCATCCGAATTCTTAATGTACAAATTCAGTCCTTGTGATTTTTCAGAGACTCATTCGTAGTTTGCTCAATCAGTTTTTCAGTTTCAAACTTTTTTTTCTGAGCTTTGCCAACATACAATTCTTTATCATTAACTTTTGGCTGTTGAGGTCGTTTACAGTTTTTGTTGCTTCATTCAACTTTTTAAAATTTAGAGCATTAATTCGCAGACTCGGTGCTTTTCAGAATTTCATAATGAAAGATCATAGTTCTAAGAGATAAATGTTATATGGATACATATAACTGTTGATATGTTGCGAGACTCACAATACAAATTTGCTGATTTCCGATAATTGGTACGGCAATTTTTGTTACAAGATGCGAATGAGTACATGATGAGACTTCAATAGATAAATATAGTGATTTGTCAAAGAGATTTAAGCCAAGGATCAACGAGGTTGCTGGTACATCTGCTGGTAATATGATGGAATATAAAAGGGTTCCCCGGTAACAATAAAAGAGCATGCATATCAATCAAGGTGATAATAAGGTTGTTTCGAACGAAAAGTCGAAGTTGACTTATTGGAGCTGTGACAAAATTTGCTACTTTGAAGGGAATTACCAATTTATTTTGGGTAATAATAATACTAAAGGAATTAGCACAGATACGTGTTAAATGCTTACTCAGGTTCCGAGAGTTTTCAAGTGCATAACTATATGCATCAATCTTTTCTTCTGTAGATGAAGTGCGGTTGGTTCATCCTATCGATTGAAGTGTTTTCAAGAATTATGAAAGGTTTGAATCGCAGATTTTAATCGTCAAGATACAAATGAGGTTTTAGATGAAATCAAGTGGCAAACTTGAAGAAATGTTTAGTTTCATATGTTATAATTAATATTTTAATTCATTTTAATTGTCCAATGTTATTAGTCCACAGTCGATAGTCCACAGTTAACAGTCCAATGATTCATATATCGTTTAATATATAATATTCGAATTAATTAATACGTATCATGACCCGTGTACATGTCCCAAACTCGATCACAACTCAAACTATATATATTATTGTAGAATCAACCTCAACCCTGTATAGCTAACTCCAGCATTACTGCATATAGAGTGTCTATGGTTATTCCAAATAATATATATAGATGCGTCGATATGATATGTCAAAACCTTTTATACATGTTCCGGTATTTAAAGTGCGTAAAATAAATAACAGAAATTAAATGAAGATAAATAAAATTGCGAGAATTTAAATTGCGATAAATAAATTGCGATAAATAAAATGTAATTCGGAATTAATAGTTAGCTAGGAACAGGTAGCTAGGGTTTTGTTAGCGTGGTTTCTTAACAAAATTTCTCATAGTTAATTTGTTTGTTTCTAACAAATTTTATTTTGTCAACTGTTTTCTTCATTATGCCACTTGTTGGATTCTGATAGGTCAAAATCTAAATATGTAATTTGAATGAAAATGGTTGTTCTGTGGTGAACGGATTCGTATATCTGTGGATGTAAGTAGGATAGTAAACGACTGTCGAATCAGATTCGAAGAATGTACAGAGTAACTTATTAATGCAAAATCTAAATACTCCTCGGGTATTACCTACCCGTTAAAATATTTTCACCATTAACAGTTTGTACAATAAAAATTTTAATTACAATATTTATGAAAACATATATACATATATATTTTCTTCAGACGTAATCATGGATTTAATGAGTCAATGTGATATTAAACTCATCAGATTTACGGCTAGAACTAGAGTACATAATCTCTAAAACATTAGAGATTATATAATCGCCATGAAGGATGAAGATAGTTTATGTAGAACGATTCGTAGAAAGATGATTATGCTTGAGGTATAGATTGAGATGTTGAGGCATGGATTGTTGATGGAACTGGTTCTGTTACTGATGGTACTGTTGGTGCCGGTGATGTTGCTGAATCTGGTCAACTTTGCACCATATTTTCCAAAGCTATAACTTGGGCACGAAGCTCGTTGACTTCTGCTATTACTCCAGGATGATTGTCGGTTCGGACGAGCGAATGAATAAGATCTAGAATCTGAGATAGTATATAATCGTGATGAGATACTCTGAAAATGAGGGTGAAAATGGTGTTTTGGATAGGTTTGCCGGTAAGTGCTTCAGGTTCATCACCAAAAGGTGAATTTGGTTAATGGAAAGGATCGCCCTCTTCTCGTCTCCATTGATTAAGTCGATTATGAACCCATCAAATGAATTGGGGATGGCTGATTGATTGATTCATTCCGGTGACACCGCTTTCGGAGCTTAGGTGAATATCCATGTCGGAATAGCTGTCGGAATAACTATCGGAATAGCTATCGGAATCTGAGGGACTTGAACTGGTTAACGGATTCATCTCGTACGATCAGATGAAATATTTTAAATATGAAATAGATTATAGGATGTAGATTAGTACCCTGCAATACCCGATTTACATATGCATATATAATACTAAAATCTCATAAGTTACGGAGGAATCTACGAAAGCTGTCAGGAAAGGTCTATAGTAACAGATACGTTAAGATATGAATTTTTGTCTATATACTATCGATGCACTAAATGCAGTAAGACGTGTCTAGACTTAAGATGATTAGCAAGTGATTCCCTAAGAATGATAAGCAGGTAATTTTTGACACGAAATGATAAGCAAAACTTTTGACATGCAGACACGATCGAAGTCCAAACTCACTAATGCATCCTAACAACTCCTAGTTAGACACACTAATTTGACCTGGTTCACTACGACCACCGCTCTGATACCAACTCTAATGACCCGTCCTAATCCATCCGGACGGAGTCCATATCGATTATAAACGATTCACAACAGTTGATTTCATCGCGAGGTACTTGACCTCTATATGATACATTTTACAAACATTGCATTCGTTTTTGAAAAGACAATCTTTCATTACATCGAAAGTTGACGGCATGTATACCATTTCATAATATATCTAACTATAATTGACTTAATAATAATCTTGATGAACTCAACGACTCGAATGCAACGTCTTTGGAAATATGTCATGAATGACTCCAAGTAATATCTCTAAGATGAGCAAATGCACAGCGAAAGATTTCTTTCATACCTGAGAATAAACATGCTTTAAAGTGTCAATCAAAAGGTTGGTGAGTTCATTAGTTTAACATAAATAATCATTTCCATCATTTTAATAGACCACAAGATTTTCATTTCTCATAAATATACGTCACATGCATAGAGACAAAAATATCATTCATATGGATTGAACACCTGGTGACCGACATTAACAAGATGCATATAAGAATATCCCCTATCATTCCGGGAAATCCTTCGGACATGATAAAAACAACATCGAAGTACTAAAGCATCCGGTACTTTGGATGGGGTTCGTTAGGCCCAATAGATCTATCTTTACGATTCGCGTCAATTAGTAGATCGGTTTACTAATTCTTAGGTTACCAAGTAAAAGGGGAATATTCGGCTTCGATCATTCACCCATATAATGTAGTTTCGATTACTTGCGTCTATTTTGTAAAACATTTATAAAAGCAGCGCATGTATTCTCAGTCCCAAAAATATATATTGCAAAAACATTTAAAAAGGGAGCAAATGAAACTCACCTAATGTATTTTGTAGTAAAAATACATATGACGACAATAGACAAGTGTAGGGTTGGCCTCGGATTCACGAACCTATATCATTTGTATATAAATTAAAATGTGTAATTGTAATCGAACAATTATATTTATGTGAAATTATTAGTTATATCATATTTATATTAATATTATGTATATGTTTCTTATATTCATTTTGTATATAAATTTTGTTATGTTATACGTATTAAATATATTTATATATATTTATATATCATTTATTCACTAATGAAAATAGTAATTATAATAATATTAAGATAATATCAAATATGGTAATAATTATAATACTTTAGTTTTCTAAGGAAAATAATAATGTTAATAATACTATTAGTGAAAATAATAATGATATATATAAAAATATTAATTTTATTGTTAATACTAGTTATGATATTAATACTAATAATATACTTATGTTAATAATAGAAGTTCTAATATTTATTAAATGATAATAATAATAATTATAATCATAATAGTGATAATAATACTTAAAATGATAAATTTAGTAATATTATTAATAATACATATAATAATATGATAAAGTTAATAATAATGTTAATAACGATAATAACAATAATACTTAAGGACAATACTAAAATGATAATTTTTATCAATGACGATAATATTTATAAACCTAGTAATAGTAATACTTAATAATATAATACTAGTAATAATGATAATGATAATAATAATTATGTTAATGATAATCATAATATTAAGGTTAATGATATCACTACTTATCATTACGTTAATAATAATAATATTAACAATTAGTATCAACAACAACAATAATAATAATATTAATAATAATAATAATAATAATAATAATAATAATAATAATAATAATAATATTAATAATAATAATAATAATAATAATAATAATAATAATAATAATAATAATAATAATAATAATAATAATAATAATAATAATAATAATAATAATAATAATACTAATAATAATAATAATAATATTAGAAATAAATTAACAAGGTATACCGATTAAAAGCTTGGAGTAAAAAAGAATGTTGCAGACGAGACTCGAACCCACGACACCTCGCTTCCCTGACACACACTTAAACCAGTTGGGCTATGCCCATTTTCTGAAATATTACAGAATGAAAACTTATTTAACCCGTAATTCATCCTTCCTATATCTTCTTCTTCTACACCTTAATCAAATCAACCATAACTCAAACCCACACTTAATAATCATTTCTCAAAATGATTTTCGGATATTCAAGCAATTTAAAGACACACACAATGAGTGATTAAGTATTTTAAAAAAATATATATAAATATATAAATCCACACTCCTGCCCGTCGCTGTTCTAAGAAGAAAAAAATTGATTTTTGTTTTGGATACGTATTTGACAAGGATCATAACACAAAATACTTTGTAAATCAATCCTATAAACCTTTGGAATAGTTAATTGATCTTAAAACATTCATACGAACTCGAATTTGATTAATGTTCATAAGTTTGACTTTTTGAAACAAAACTTTGACTCAAAAATTCACACTCGATATCATGAATTAGGATTTGAGATTTTGCAGAAAGTTTGAGTGTATGATTCCTAACACAACTGCAATTCTAGTTTTTGAAATTGATCTGAAATCAAAGCTTTTGGAAAAATAATACACGAACAGAGGGAGTAAATGGGTTTAGTTTATTTTTCTGTTTTGTTCTTCACTTAATAGCAGTTAGGGTAGTGATATTTGATAAGGGTGATGAAAATCGAATGCCTTTTGTCAATAAAATAAGATAGTTGTTTTTTGTGACATTGAAAGTCGTCGACCAAAACTCACAGGTAAACAGAAGATGGAAGGGGGAAAAAAACAGATAATGATAATGATAGATAACAAATCCTTATGCGTAATTGAATATATCAATTTATATATCTATAACTATATCTGTAAATATATCTATAATTATATATGTATCTTCCTGCATTTATATCCTTTTTTCTATTTTACGCAGTAATCAATATTACACCCAAATAAATATATTAATATTTGTAATACAGTTTATATTAATAATCATACTAATATAATATAAGAATGATAATAATAATAATAGTTTTGTTAGTGATAGTGGTAATTAGTCATATTATGATGGAAATAACAATATTTGTAATAATTTTAATAATTTGAGTATTATTAATAATAATCATAATAATAACTATAATTATAATTCCTCTACTAATAATAATAAAAATGATATTAATAATGATAAATATAACATTTATAATTATACACATTAATTGTATAAAATTTCATACCTATATACTATATATAGTAATATTAACAATACTGATTTTTCAATATTAATACTAGTATTTATTTCAATAATTTTAATGAGAGTAGTAATAACAATTTTAATATAATAATTATATTTTAACTTGTAATTAAATTAAATATATTACTATTATATATTATTATTTATGTCGTATTGATAACATATTCTATGATAATACATCTTGAATATTTATTATATATTACATTATATATGTATATATTCATTTGAATTGCAACTTAATTATTTTATGTATTATTTTAAATATCCAATTCAATTCAACTGATTAGTTTGTATCCTATTATATCAAATTTATATATATACCCTTAATTATATTTACATATTTATGTATATTTATTTACAAAAATTGTTCGTGAATCGCCGGGAATGGTCAAAAGGTAATTGACTTCATGAAATATTTCAAAATTCTGAGACTCAACTCTACAGACTTTGCTTATCGTGTCTAGATCATATTAAGATTAAGTTTAAATTTGGTCGGAAATTTTCGGGTCGTCACATAAAATATTCGGTTGTCTACCCTTAACGTCCATTTTGTTTTTATATTGTAAAATAGACAAGGATTAGATTCGTAAAAGATAATTAACAAACAATATAAGCAATTTTTACATAGAACATAAAAGTACAAGCACACTACAATACATATAATACACAACATGATTACAACCCTCTAATCTGAATCACTGGTTTCTTCTTCTTCGAACTTGGTTTGTTTTCTTAATTTTCTAGGAATATATGGTGTTCCTCTAATACGAGCCGTCGTTTTCCATAATGGTTTAAAAAAACCTGGTGGTTTAGAGGTTCCCGGGTCATTGTTACATTTTAGGAAATATGGATGTTGTCGATACATATAAAGTTCATCGGGGTTGGAATCGGGTTTCTCTATTTTTATACCTTTTCCCTTATTATTTTCTTTCGCTTTATTAAATTAGGTCGAGGTAATTTCTATAACATCATCGGAATCCTCATCGGGATCCAATTCATCGAAAAATTGGTAATCTTCCCAATATTTTGCTTCCTCGGCGAAAACACCATTGACCATTATTAACTTTGGTCCGTTGGTTGAGGATTTTCTTTTATTTAATCGAATTACTATAGGTATCAATATTTCTTCCTCCGGAACCTCTTCTTCTTCTGGTTCCTCCTCTTCCAATTCCTCCTCTTCTGGTTCCTCTTCTTCCGGTTCCTCCTCTTTTGGTTCCTCCTCTTCCGGTTCCTCTTCGGGAATTTGTGAATCTTCCCAAAATATATTCGACTCTTCATTATTATTAGGTGAATCAATGGGATTTGTACTAGAGGTAGACATCTATCACACAATATCAAACACGTTAAGAGATTAATATATCACATAATATTTACATGTTAATAATATATAGTTTCCAACAAAAAAAAATGTTAAGCAATCGTTTTTTGAAGAAAAACACGGTCGAAGTCCAGACTCACTAATGCATCCTAACAAACTCGGTAAGACACATTAATGCAATTTTTTGGTTCTCTAAGACCAATGCTCGGATACCAACTGAAATGTCCAGTTCATATTGATTATAAACGTTCCATATTAATTGATTTCGTCGCGAGGTTTTGACCTCTATATGAGACGTTTTTCAAAGACTGCATTCATTTTTAAAACAACCATTAGCTTTATTTTATCGATAAAGGTTTAAAAAGCATTACGTAGATTATCAAATAATGATAATCTAAAATATACCGTTTCCACATGACCATTACATAATGGTTTACAATAAGAATATATTACATCAAAAATAAGTTTCTTGAATTCAGTTTTTACATAATATCATACAAGCATGAACTCCAAATCTTGTCCTTATTTTAGTATGCAACAGCGGAAGCTCTTAATAATCACCTGAGAATAAACATGCTTAAAACGTCAACAAAAAATTTTGGTAAGTTATAGGTTTAACCTATATATTATCAAATCATAATAATAGACCACAAGATTTCATATTTCAATATACATCCCATACATAGAGATAAAATTCATTCATATGGTGAACACCTGGTAACCGACATTAACAAGATGCATATAATAATATCTCCTATCATTCCGGGAAATCCTTCGGACATGATAAAAATGAATTCGAAGTACTAAAGCATTCGATACTTTGGATGCGGTTCGTTAGGCCTAATAGATCTATCTTTAGGATTTGCGTCAATTAGTAGATCGGTTTACGAATTCTTAGGTTACCAAGCAAAAGGGGCATATTCGGATTCGATCATTCACCCATATAATGTAGTTTCAATTACTTGTGTCTATTTCGTAAAACATTTATAAAACTGCATGTATTCTCATCCCAAAATATTAGATTTTAAAAGTGGGACTATAACTCACTTTCACATATTTTTACTTCGTCGGGAGTAAGACTTGGCCACTGGTCGATTCACGAACCTATAACAAATATATACATGTATATATCAAAGTATGTTCAAAATATATTTACAACATTTTTAATACATTTTTGATGTTTTAAGTTTATTAAGTCAGCTGTCCTCGTTAGTAACCTACAACTAGTTGTCCATAGTTAGATGTACAGAAATAAATTGATATATATTATCTTGAATCAATCCACGACCAAGTGTATACACATCTCAGGCTAGATCACACCTCAAAGTATATATTTTTTGGAATCAACCTCAACCATGTATAGCTAACTCAAACATTACTGCATATAGAGTGTTTGTGGTTGTTCCAAATAATATATATACATGGGTCGATATGATATGTCAAAACATTTGCATACGTGTCTATGGTATCCCAAGATTACATAATATATTAGAATACATGTATAATACAATATAAGTTAGCTAGGATATGATTTGTACAGAATTGTTACAATAATTCCCGTAGCTACAACAAACAAAATATATTCAATCTTGTTTTACACATAACTTCTTCGTTTTAAATCCGTTTTGAGTGAATCAAATTGCTATGGTTTCACATTGAACTCTATTTTATGAATCTAAACAGAAAATTATAGGTTTATAGTCGGATATATAAGTTACAAGTCATTTTTGTAAGAGGTAGTCATTTCAGTCGAAAGAACGACGTCTTGATGACCATTTTGAAAAACATACTTCCACTTTGAGTTTAACCATGATTTTTGGATATAGTTTCATGTTCATAAGAAAAATTATTTTCCCAGAAGAACAACTTATAAATCAAAGTTTATCATAGTTTTTAATTATCAAACCCAAAACAGCCCGCGGTGTTACTACGACGGCGTATGTCCAGTTTTACGGTGTTTTTTGTGTTTCCAGGTTTTAAATCATTAAGTTAGCATATCATATAGCTATAGAACATGTGTTTAGTTGATTTTAAAAGTCAAGTTAGAAGGATTAACTTTTGTTTGCGAACAAGTTTAGAATTAACTAAACTATGTTCTAGTGATTTCAAGTTTAAACCTTCGAATAAGGTAGTTTTATATATATGAATCGAATGATGTTATGAACATCATTACTACCTCAGATTTTGTGGATAAACCTACTGGAAATAAGAAAAATAGATCTAGATTCAAAGGATCCTTGGATGGCTTGAAAGTTCTTGAAGTAGAATCATGACACGAAAACAAGTTCAAGTAAGATTTCCACTCGAAATAAGATTGTTATAGTTATAGAAATTGAATCAAAGTTTGAATATGAGTATTACCTTGTATTAGAAAGATATATTACTGTACATAAGAAATATTTCTTGAGGTTGGATGATCACTTTACAAGATTGGAAATAAGCTAGCAAACTTGGAAGTATTCTTGATTTTATGAAACTAGAACTTATAGAATTTATGAAGAACACTTAGAACTTGAAGATAGAACTTGAGAGAGATCAATTAGATGAATAAAATTGAAGAATGAAAGTGTTTGTAGGTGTTTTTGGTCGTTGGTATATGGATTAGATATAAAGGATGTGTAATTTTGTTTACATGTAAATAAGTCATGAATGATTACTAATATTTTTGTAATTTTATGAGATATTTCATGCTAGTTGCCAAATGATGGTTCCCAAAAGTATTAGGTGACTCACATGGGCTACTAAAAGCTGGTCATTGGAGTGTATATACCAATAGTACATACATCTAAAAGCTGTGTATTGTACGAGTACGAATACGGGTGCATACGAGTAGAATTGTTGATGAAACTGAACGAGGATGTAATTGTAAGTTTTTTTGTTAAGTAGAAGTATTTTGACAAGTGTCTTGAAGTCTTTCAAAAGTGTATGAATACATATTAAAACACTACATGTATATACATTTTAACTGAGTCGTTAAGTCATCGTTAGTCGTTACTTGTAAATGTTGATTTGAAATCTTTAAGTTAACGATCTTGTTAAATGTTGTTAACCCAATGTTTATTATATCTAATGAGATGTTAAATTATTATATTATCATGATATTATGATATATTAATATATCTTAATATGTTATATATACATTTAAATGTCGTTACAACCATAATCGTTACATATATGTCTCGTTACGAAATCCTTAAGTTAGTAGTCTTGTTTTTACATATGTAGTTCATTGTTAATATACATAATGACATGTTTACTTATCATTTATCATGATTAAACATAGTGTAACAATATCTTAATATGATTCATATGTAATTAGTAAGACGTTGTTAACGATAATCGTTATATATATCGTTTTGAGTTTCTTAATTCAATAAACACAATTTTATGTATATAACTCATTATTAAAATACCTAATGAGATACTTAATTATCATAATATCATGTTAACTATATATATAATCATATATATGTCATCATATAGTTTTTACAAGTTTTAACGTTCGTGAATCACCGGTCAACTTGGGTGATCAATTGTCTATATGAAACCTATTTCAATTAATCAAGTATTAATAAGTTTGATTGCTTAACATGTTGGAAACACTTAATCATGTGAATATCAATTTCATTTAATATATATAAACATGTAAAAATTCAGGTCACTACACACTGGTCGATTCACGAACCTATAACAAATATGTACATATATATCAAAGTATGTTCAAAATATATTTACAACATATTTAATACGTTTTAATGTTTTAAGTTTATTAAGTCAGCTGTCCTCGTTAGTAACCTACAACTAGTTGTCCACAGTTAGATGTACAGAAATAAAGCAATATATAATATCTCGAATCAATCCACGACCTCGTGTATACAAGCCTCAGGCTAGATCACAACTCAAAGTATATAATATTTTCGAATCAACCTCAACCCTATATAGCTAACTCCAATATTACTGCATATAGAGTGTCTATGGTTATTCCGAAATATATATATATATATATGGATCGATATGATATGTCAAAACATTGTATTCGTGTCTATGGTATCCCAAGATTACATAATATATGAGAATATATCTATAATACAATATAAGTTAGCTAGGATATGATTTGTATAGAATTGTTACAATATTTCCCGTAAATACAACAATCAAAAAAATATCCAATCTTGTTTTACCCATAACTTCTTCGTTTTAAATTCGTTTTGAGTGAATCAAATTGCTATGGTTTCATATTGAACTCTATTTTATGAATCTAAAAAGAAAAAGTATAGTTTATAGTCGTAAATATAAGTTACAAGTAATTTTTGTAAGAGGTAGTCATTTCAGTTGAAAGAATGACGTCTTGATGACCATTTTGAAAAACATACTTCCGCTTTGAGTTTAACCATGATTTTTGGATATAGTTTCATGTTCATAAGAAAAATCATTTTCCCAGAAGAACAACTTTTAAATCAAAGTTTATCATAGTCTTTAATTATCAAACCCAAAACAGCCCGCGGTGTTACTACGACGGCGTATGTCCGATTTTACGGTGTTTTTCGTGTTTCCAGGTTTTAAATCATTAAGTTAGCATATCATATATATATAGAACATGTGTTTAATTTATTTTAAAAGTCAAGTTAGAAGGGTTAACTTTATTTGCGAACAAGTTTAGAATTAACTAAACTATGTTCTAGTGATTTCAAGTTTAAATCTTCGAATAAGATAGTTTTATATGTATGAATCGAATGATGTTATGAACATCATTACTACCTTAATTTTAGTAGGTAAACCTACTGGAAATGAGAAAATTAGATCTAGCTTCAAAGGATCCTTGGATGGCTTGAATGTTCTTGAAGCAGAATCATGACACGAAAATAAGTTCAAGTAAGATTTTCACTCGAAATAAGATTGTTATAGTTATAGAAATTGAATCAAAGTTTGAATATGAGTATTACTTGTATTATAAAGATATATTACTGTAAATAAGAAAGATTTCTTGAGGTTGGAAGATCACTTTACAAGATTGGTAGTAAGCTAGCAAACTTGGAAGTATTCTTGATTTTATGAAACTAGAACTTATAGAATTTAGGAAGAACACTTAGAACTTGAAGATAGAACTTGAGAGAGATCAATTAGATGAAGAAAATTGAAGAATGAAAGTGTTTGTAGGTGTTTTTGGTCGTTGGTATGTGGATTAGATATAAAGGATGTGTAATTTTGTTTACTTGTAAATAAGTCATGAATGATTACTCATATTTTTTTAATTTTATGATATATTTCATGCTAGTTGCCAAATGATGGTTCCCACATGTGTTAGGTGACTCACATGGGCTGCTAAGAGCTGATCATTGGAGTGTATATACCAATAGTACATACATCTAAAAGCTGTGTATTGTACGAGTACGAATACGGGTGCATACGAGTAGAATTGTTGATGAAACTGAACGAGGATGTAATTGTAAGCATTTTTGTTAAGTAGAAGTATTTTGATAAGTGTCTTGAATTCTTTCAAAAGTGTAAGAATACATATTAAAACACTACATGTATATACATTTTAACTGAGTCGTTAAGTCATCGTTAGTCGTTACATGTAAATGTTGTTTTGAAACCTTTAGGTTAACGATCTTGTTAAATGTTGTTAACCCATTGTTTATTATATCTAAAGAGATGTTAAATTATTACATTATCATGATATTATGATATATTAATATATCTTAGTATGATATATATACAGTTAAATGTTGTTTCAACGATAATCATTACATATATGTCTCGTTTCAAAATCATTAAGTTAGCAGTCTTTTTCTTTTATAATGCTAAAAATGAACATATATTTCATAGCATTATCCCTCAAAAAAGACAAGCTTTTAGTTGCAATTGTTCTATTTACAAGTGATATTCGTTTAAATAATAAAAGGTGAAGACAAAAGACAGATTCGACGAATTGAAGACGCAAACGACCAAAAAGCTCAAAAGTACAAAGTACAATCAAAGTGGTTAAAATTATTGATGAGAAACGTCTCAAAATTACAAGAGTACAAGATGTGAAACGCAAAATACAAGATATTAAATTGTACGCAAGGACGTTCAAAAATTCGGAATCGGGACCAGAGTCAACTCTCAACGCTCGACGCAACGGACTAAAAATTACGAGTCAACTATGCACATAAATATAATATAATATTTAAATAATTCTTAAAATTATTTTTATATTATATATTATATTTAAAACCGTCGGAAAGCTAGGAAACAAGTTCATGTGAGCTGGAAAAAGGGGTCATGCGATCGCATGGCCTGGAAGAGCATTTTCCATGCGATCGCATGGCAGTAGGTGGCTGGCCACATGCCTATAAATTCGCAGTTTTGGTTGATCATAAATATATCTTTTTCTATCCGTGTAACGCTATGCTATTTTTAATCATTGTAAGTTATGTTCAACCTTTTTAAATTAATGTCTCGTAGCTAAGTTATTATTATGCTTATTTAATGCCGAAGTAATCGTGATGTTGGGCTAAATATTAAAATTGAGTAATTGGGCTTTGTACCATAATTGGGGTTTGGATAAAAGAACGACACTTGTGGAAATTAGACTATGGGCTATTAATGGGTTTTATATTAACTAAATAATACCTCGTTGATTTAATATATAGGCTTATAATTTGACGTATTTATATATAACCACATACGCTTGACTGGGCACGGTGGGCGGGATATCTATAAATACCAATAATTGTTCATTTTACCGGACACGGGATTGGATTAATAGTTAATAGACTTGTTGAAACAGGGGTGGATTACATTCAAGGGTAATTGGTGTAATTGTTAACAAAGTAGTAAAACCTTGGACTACACGCAGTCGATAACCTGGTGTATTCATTAAACAAAGTATTAAGACCTTGTTACAATTCGAATCCCCAATTAGTTGGAATATTTGACTTCGGGAATAAGAATAATTTGACGAAGACTCTCGCACTTTATGATTATGACTGATGGACTATTATGGACAAATCCGTATGGACATATCGAATAATCCAGGACAAAGGACAATAATAAAACTAAAATCAACACGTCAAACATCATGATTACGGAAGTTTAAATAAGCATAATTTATATATTTCATATTTAATTGCACTTTTAATTATCGCACTTTTATTTATTGTCATTTTATTTAATTGCATTTTTAATTATCGTACTCTTTAATTATAGCAATTTTATTTTATCGCAATTTTATTTATCGTAATTTCATTATTGTTATTTACTTTACGCTTTAAATTAAGTTATATTTATTTTTAATATTTTACATTAGGTTTTAACTGCGACTAAAGTTTTAAAAATCGAAAAACCGGTCATTAAATGGTAAAAACCCCCTTCTATAATAATAATACTACTTTTATATATTTTTGTATTTTTACAATTATAAGTTACAAATATAGCGTTAAGCTTGGCTAGAGTTCCCTGTGGACGAACCGGACTTACTAAAAACTACACTACTGTACGATTAGGTACACTGCCTATAAGTGTTGTAGCAAGGTTTAGGTATATCCACTCTATAAATAAATAAATAACTTGTGTAAAATTGTATCGTATTTAATAGTATTTCCTTGTAAAAATTAAAACTATTTTATACACCACCTCGCATACATCAAGTATTTTTGGCGCCGCTGCCGGGTATGTTCATGCGATCGCATGAATTTTTGCCTTCGGGCTCATGTGGTGCGAGAGTCTTCGTCAAATTATTCTTATTCCCGAAGTCAAATATTTCAACTAATTGGGGATTCGAATTGTAACAAGGTCTTAATACTTTATTTAATGAATACACCAGGTTATCGACTGCGTGTAGTCCAAGGTTACACCAATTACCTTTGAACGTAATCCACCCCTGTTTCAACAAGTCTATTAATAATTAATCCAATCCCGTGTCCGGTAAAATGAACAATTATTGGTATTTATAGATATCCCGCCCACCGTGCCCAGTCAAGCATATGTGGTTATATATAAATACGTCAAATTATAAGTCTATATATTAAATCAACGAGGTATCATTTAGTTCATATATAAAACCCATTAATAGCCCATAGTCTAATTTCTACAAGTGTCGTTCTTTTATCCAAACCCCAATTATGGTACAAAGCCCACTTACCCAATTTTAATATTTAGCCCAACATCACGATTACTTCGGCATTAAATAAGCATAATAATAACTTAGCTACAAGACATTAATTTAAAAAGGTTGAACATAACTTACAATGATTAAAAATAGCGTAGCGTTACACGGACAGAATTTCGGCTTACACCCTTACAACATTCGCTAACATACCCTTATTATTAAAATTAAAATTAAAATTAAAATTATAATATATATTTATTTATTTAAAACCGTCGGCAAGCTAGGAAACAAGTTCATGTGAGCTGAAAAAAGGGGTCATGCGATCGCATGGCCTGGAAGAGCATTTTCCATGCGATCGCATGGCAGTAGGTGGCTGACCACATGCCTATAAATTCGCGGTTTTGGTTGATCATAAATATATCTTTTTCTTCTCTTCTCTCAACGTATAAATAGCAATTTTTATTAAAAATATATGAGGCGTGGACAAGTAAATACTCTTGCTTAAACGCCAGAAGCACAACGCTATATAAAAAAAAGATTTTATTAGAGTTTTATTAAGTTTTTATTAAAAATATACGTTTTTTAAAAAAAAATATAAAAAATATATAAAAATAAAAACAAAATATATATATATATTTAAGAGTTTGTTACATATATATATAAAATTATAAAGTTTCTTTATCTTTATTTTTAGTTTTTAAGAATTAAGTTTTTATTTAATTTATATAAATATTTATTTATATTAAAAACAGAAAAAACAAAAAGAAAAAAAAATTATAAAAACACTCGAGGCCCGGTACTGTAGCAGCCCATAACCTGGCCCGAAAACCTAGCTCATGCGATCGCATGAGCCAGAAGGCAAAAGTCCATGCGATCGCATGACTGGTTCTGACACGCCATAGTTGACTGATTACAGCAATAATTACGGAGTATATTATTATTATTATTATTAAAACCCTAATTAGGGTTTAATTTTAAATTAATTAAGTTTAGTTTTTATTATTTAATTTGTATTTTAAGTATTAATTAGTTTTAATAAATTATAAAATTAATAGTTTTATAAAATAAATAATATAAAAATAATATTTTTAAAAATTGTACTTTTTACAACTTTAAGTATATTTTTATATTTTGTATCTTCTTATTTGTTTTAGCGTAATATTTGTATTTTTCGCTCGTATTTAGTTTTAAGTCATAGTTTTTTCTATAGTTATTTTTATTTCTAGATTTTTAGGCTTTGCCGTAAAATCCCTTAAGTGCTTTTTCTTTAGATTAAGATTTAGGTGCTTTAGAATTTTGCGACGCCATTTTTATATTTTAGTACCTTTTATTTTTCGACGTTTTTTGACGCGCTCTTTTTCTTTTTTATTTTTCGCCGCTCTAGTTTTTAGGACTTAGATTTTTTTCTATTTCTTATCTAAAATTTCTTTAAATTTCAATGAAAAATTATTTTAAGCGGTTAAATTGAGAGACATCCAAATTTTCTGCTTCGTAGTAATAGTTGGATTTGTTAGTGGCTGAGATGTGAGCTTCCGATTTAAAGGGTTCTGGCTCCCTGCTGCATCTATTGGCTATTCGAAACGTGGGCAAAAGCAGAAAAGTCTATTAATTTGATAACTTATATAATTTTTATATTTTATAACTAATAGGATATTCAGTGAACGCACCGAGCAAAACGTTCACCACCTTTTGTACGTTCACCACCTGTAACTCGATCAAGACATCTAGCAAATATTGTCGCCGTTGATTTTTCTTTATAATCGTCATCCAGTCGACCAAGTACTCCAATTCAAATTTCCGATAATCCATTTTTTGAACCCGACCTCACAATTGAGAATCCGGAGAATCTTCAGGGATAATTCAGAGATCCTGAACCATTAATCTTTCCTCCGGAACCACCAATCATTCAAACGGAGATTGTCGAGGAAACAACCATTAAATCATAATCCTATAGTGATTCAGATTCAACAAATTCAATTTTGGAGAATCTGGAACCTCTAAGTATGGAAGACCGAAGGAGAGCTAAACGCACTGGTCAAGGTCACGCAATTACTAAACCAGACATTAATGCGCCAGATTATGAAATCAAATGACAAATCCTACACATGGTAACTAATCAATGCCAATTTAGTGGTACGCCGAAGGAAGATCCAAATGAACATCTTCGTACTTTTAATAGGATTTGTACTTTATTTAAAATTCGAGAAGTTGAGGATGAACAGATATATCTCATGTTATTTCCCTGGACTTTAAAGGGAGAAGCCAAAGATTGGTTAGAATCGTTACCTGAAGGGGCGATTGATACATGGGATGTTTTAGTTGAAAATTTTCTTAAACAATTCTTTCCGGCAGCTAAAGCCGTAAGACTTCAAGGAGAAATTGTTACGTTCACGCAAAAGCCAAACGAAACTCTATATGAGGCGTGGACAACATTTGGAAAGTTATTAAGAGGATGTCCGCAACATGGTTTAGACACCTGCCAAATAGTACAAATATTCTACCAAGGATGCGACATCACTACAAGAAAAGACATAGATATAGCAGCTGGTGGTTCCATTATGAAGAAAACCGCAACTGACGCTTACAAAATTATTGATAACACTGCTTCCCACTCACATGAGTGGCACCAAGAAAAAGATATCGTTAGATCATCTAAAGCAGCTAGAGCCGATTCTAGCCAGGACTTAGATTCCATTTCCGCAAATATAGATGCTATCGAGAGACGAATAGAAAAGATGACTAAGGATATACACTCAATACGAATTAGTTGTGAGCAGTGTGGAGGACCACATTTAACAAAAGATTGTCTCAGTATTGAACTAACAATGGAACAAAGAGAGAATGTTTCATACATAAACCAAAGGCCTGGAAATAATTATCAGAATAATTATCAACAGCCAAGACCAATTTACAATCAAAATCAGAATTATAACCGAAATGTTCCATACAACAACCAACAAGGTCCTAGTAATCAACAAGTATCCAACAATACTTACAATCAGCAAAGACCTATTTTTCAAAATAAACCACCACAAACCGATGATAAAAAGCTAAATTTAGAAGATATGATGTCGAAGCTAGTTGAATCTCAAACTCAGTTTTTCACATCTCAGAAACAAACCAATGAACAAAATGCTCAAGCATTTAGAAATCAACAAGCTTCTATTCAAAATTTAGAATAAGAAGTAAGCAACCTAGCAAGGTTGATAGGTGAAAGAAAACCGGGAAGTTTACTTTGTGATACAAATGCTAACCCCCGAAATGAAACAGCTAAAGTCATTACCACAAGAAGTGGTGTTACACTTAAACCACCTGAAATGCCTGTAATTTCTGATGAAACTATTCCTACTCCACAAGAACCACAGTCTGATCAAGAAAAAGAAAAAGAACCGGTAGTTGAAAAGGTTAATGAAGATAACACAGTTAAGGCAAAACCTTATGTTAAACCATACCAACCACCACTTCCTTACCCGAGTAAAATGAGAAAAGAGAGACTTGAAGTCGAGCAATCCAAATTCTTGAATATGTTTAAACAGATAAATGTCAATCTTCCTTACATTGATGTGATTTCAGGAATGCCTAGATATGCTAAATTCTTGAAAGATCTGATCACAGATAGAAAGAAAATGGAAGAACTCTCGGCTATTACTATGAATGCTAATTGTTCTGCAGTGCTGTTGAATAAGATACCAGAAAAATTATCAGATCCAGGAAGTTTCACAATTCCATGTTTTCTGGGTAGTCTTAGTTCAATAGAAGCATTGGCTGTAGTGACCCGAACTTTTCCATGTTTATATATATTAATTGAGATTGATATTTACATGATTAAATGTTTCCAACATGTTAAGCAATCAAACTTGTTAAGACTTGATTAATTGAAATATGTTTCATATAGACAATTGAACACCCAAGTTGACCGGTGATTCACGAACGTTAAAACTTGTAAAAACTATATGATGACATATATATGGATATTTATATAGTTAACATGATACTATGATAAGTAAACATATCATTAAGTATATTAACAATGAACTACATATGTAAAAACAAGACTACTAACTTAATGATTTTTAAACGAGACATATATGTAATGATTATCGTTGTAAAGACATTTAATGTATATATATCATATTAAGAGATATTCATACATGATAATATCATGATAATATAATAATTTAAAATCTCATTTGATATTATAAACATTGGGTTAACAACATTTAACAAGATCGTTAACCTAAAGGTTTCAAAACAACACTTACATGTAACGACTAACGATGACTTAACGACTCAGTTAAAATGTATATACATGTAGTGTTTTAATATGTATTTATACACTTTTGAAAGACTTCAATACACTTATCAAAATACTTTAACTTAACAAAAATGCTTACAATAACATACTAGTTCAGTTTCATCAACAATTCTACTCGTATGCACCTGTATTCGTACTCGTACAATACACAGCTTTTAGATGTATGTACTATTGGTATATACACTCCAATGATCTGCTCTTAGCAGCCCATGTGAGTCACCTAACACATGTGGGAACCATCATTTGGCAACTAGCATGAAATATCTCATAAAATTACAAAAATATGAGTAATCATTCATGACTTTTTTACATGAAAACAAAATTACATATCCTTTATATCTAATCCATACACCAACGACCAAAAATACCTACAAACACTTTCATTCTTCAATTTTGTTCATCTAATTGATCTCTCTCAAGTTCTATCTTCAAGTTCTAAGTGTTCTTCATATATTCTACAAGTTCTAGTTACATAAAATCAAGAATACTTTCAAGTTTGCTAGCTCACTTCCAATCATGTAAGGTGATCATCCAATCTCAAGAAATCTTTGTTTCTTATAGTAGGTTATCATTCTAATACAAGGTAATAATCATATTCAAACTTTGGTTCAATTTCTATAACTATAACAATCTTATTTCAAGTGATGATCTTACTTGAACTTGTTTTCGTGTCATGATTCTGCTTCAGGAACTTCGAGCCATCCTGGATCCGTTGAAGCTAGATCCATTTTTCTATTTTCCAGTAGGTTTATCCAAGGAACTTAAGGTAGTAATGATGTTCATAACATCATTCGATTCATACATATAAAGCTATCTTATTCGAAGGTTTAAACTTGTAATCACTAGAACATAGTTTAGTTAATTCTAAACTTGTTCGTAAAGAAAAGTTAATCCTTCTAACTTGACTTTTAAAATCAACTAAACACATGTTCTATATCTATATCATATGCTAACTTAATGATTTAAAACCTGGAAACACGAAAAACACCGTAAAACCGGATTTACGCCGTCGTAGTAACACCGCGGGCTGTTTTGGGTTAGTTAATTAAAAACTATGATAAACTTTGATTTAAAAGTTGTTATTCTGAGAAAATGATTTTTATTATGAACATGAAACTATATCCAAAAATTATGGTTAAACTCAAAGTGGAAGTATGTTTTCTAAAATGGTCATCTAGACGTCGTTCTTTCGACTGAAATGACTACCTTTACAAAAATGACTTGTAACTTATTTTTCCAACTATAAACCTATACTTTTTCTGTTTAGAATCACAAAATAGAGGTCAATATGAAACCATAACAATTTGATTCACTCAAAACGGATTTAAAATGAAGAAGTTATGAGTAAAACAAGATTGGATAATTGTTCTCATTTTAGCTACGTGAAAATTGGTAACAAATCTATTTCAACCATAACTTAATCAACTTGTATTGTATATTATGTAATCTTGAGATACCATAGACACGTATAAAATGTTTCGACCTATCATGTCGACACATCTATATATATTTCGGAACAACCATAGACACTCTATATGTGAATGTTGGAGTTAGCTATACAGGGTTGAGGTTGATTCCAAAATATATATAGTTTGAGTTGTGATCAATACTGAGATACGTATACACTGGGTCGTGGATTGATTCAAGATAATATTTATCGATTTATTTCTGTACATCTAACTGTGGACAACTAGTTGTAGGTTACTAACGAGGACAGCTGACTTAATAAACTTAAAACATCAAAATATATTAAAAGTGTTGTAAATATATTTTGAACATACTTTGATATATATGTATATATTGTTATAGGTTCGTGAATCAACCAGTGGCCAAGTCTTACTTCCCGACGAAGTAAAAATCTGTGAAAGTGAGTTATAGTCCCACTTTTAAAATCTAATATTTTTGGGATGAGAATACATGCAGGTTTTATAAATGATTTACAAAATAGAAATAAGTACGTGAAACTACATTCTATGGTTGAATTATCGAAATCGAATATGCCCCTTTTTATTAAGTCTGGTAATCTAAGAATTAGAGAACAGACACCCTAATTGACGCGAATCCTAAAGATAGATCTATTGGGCCTAACAAACCCCATCCAAAGTACCGGATGCTTTAGTACTTCGAAATTTATATCATATCCGAAGGGTGTCCCGGAATGATGGGGATATTCTTATATATGCATGTTGTTAATATCGGTTACCAGGTGTTCACCATATGAATGATTTTTATCTCTATGTATGGGATGTGTATTGAAATATGAAATCTTGTGGTCTATTATTATGATTTGATATATATAGGTTAAACCTATAACTCACCAACATTTTTGTTGACGTTTTAAGCATGTTTATTCTCAGGTGATTATTAAGAGCTTCCACTATCGCATACTTAAATAAGGACGAGATTTGGAGTCCATGCTTGTATGATATTGTGTAAAAACTGCATTCAAGAAACTTATTTTGTTGTAACATATTTGTATTGTAAACCATTATGTAATGGTCGTGTGTAAACAGGATATTTTAGATTATCATTATTTAATAATCTACGTAAAGCTTTTTAAACCTTTATTGGTGAAATAAAGGTTATGGTTTGTTTTAAAATGAATGCAGTCTTTGAAAAACGTCTCATATAGAGGTCAAAACCTCGCAACGAAATCAATTAATATGGAACGTTTTTAATCAATAAGAACGGGACATTTCAGTTGGTATCCGAGCGTTGGTCTTAGAGAACCAGAATTTTGCATTAGTGTGTCTTATCGAGTTTGTTAGGATGCATTAGTGAGTCTGGACTTCGACCGTGTTTACTTGAAAAATGATTGCTTAACAAATTTTGTTGGAAACTATATATTTTTAACATGTGAATATTATGTGATATATTAATCTCTTAACGCGTTTGATATTATGTGATAGATGTCTACCTCTAGAACTAGTCCCATTGACTCGCCTAATAATAATGAAGAGTCAAATGTAAATTGGAATGATTCGTGGACTGATTCACAAGTTCCCGAAGAGGAACCGGAAGAAGAATCGGAACCGGAAGAAGAATCGGAACCGGAAGAAGAATTGGAACCGGATGAAGAAATAGAACCGGTGGGGGAAATAATAAAACGGTTAAGTAAAAGAAAATCCTCAACCAAACGACCAAGGTTAATTATGGTCAATGGTGTTTCCGCCAAGGAAGCAAAATATTGGGAGGATTACCAATTCTCTGATGAATCGGATTCCGACGAGAATTCCGATGATGTTATAGAAATTACCCCAACTGAATTTAAAAAGGCAAAAGAAAATAATAAGGGAAAGGGCATAAAAATAGAGAAATCTAATTCCAACCCCGATGAACTTTATATGTATCGTCAACCCCCGAAGTCCTTAAGTTGTAACAATGACCCGGGAACCTCTAAACCACCAGATTTTTCTAAACCAATGTGGAAAACGACGGCTCGTATTAGGGGAACATCATATATCCCTAGAAACTTGGTAAAACGAACCAAAACTGAAGAAGAAGAAACAAGCGAGTCGGAATAAGATAGTTGTATTCGTGTGGTGTAATATATGTAATATAGTGTGCTTATGCTTTATGATATATGTAAAAATTGCTTGTATTAATAAGTATTTTTTTTATGAATCTAACTCTTGTCTATTTTACAGTATAAAAGCACAAAATGGATAGACAACCCAATATTTTAAGAGACCTACCCGGAGACATGATTGATGAAATCTTGTCTAGAGTCGGTCAGAATTCTTCGGCACAACTATTTAAGGCGAGATCAGTTTGTAAGACATTTGAAGAACGTTCCAAGAATGCCTTGGTTTATAAAAGGCTTTCATTCGAAAGATGGGGGATATCTCATTGGGAAATCCATAAGTTACGATGTGTTTACTTTCACGCATATATTGCGGGGAACCCAAATGCTATTTTACGCAATGGGTTAAGAAATTATTTTGACTCAATATATCCGAATATTGGACTTCGTGATTTAGAAAAAGTGGCTAACATGCAACATAAAGAAGCATGTTATGCTTACGGATTAGTAATGTTCACTTCTCACCAAAGTGAGAACAAGAACATCGGGCTACAACTATTAAACAAAACGTTCCCACAAGTGACGGAGTCGGTAATTGGGGTAAGAAATGAGGTTTTTAGATTGTTACGGGACTGTTGGACATTACGTAACCCTCGTCCCTTTGACGACGTTACAACACGCTGTCTTATCAACGGCCATAACGGTTATGTTCCACAAGACCAAGGATGGGAAGTAATCCTAGTAAAACCAGAATGCATGACGTGTTTCTGGACGTATGAATTACGTGTCTTTATTGCCTTTGCTGAACGACTTGTGTACTAGCTAGAATTATCTTCACAACCATCTTGTATCAAATTTATTGTGTGCTATATTTCATGCTATATGTAAAATAAGCGGTATTGTAAGTTTGTAAAATATTGTGTAAAAGTTTGAACGCGAAATATTATTATAATCAGTTTTTCATATAGAATTGTAGTAGTTGAATTGTATATTAGCTACTAAGTATGAACTTAACGGGTAGGTACTACCCGAATTTAAACTTATAAAACGCTAATATGAAGAAAAAGCTTTTATAAATGAGTTCATATTATGCTACGAAATACTATTAACTACTCTTAATATTCTGTATGATTAACTTGTTCCATTTGACTATTTTGAAGGAAATGGCACCGACTACTCGACACACCGTGAATATGAATGAAGAGGAATTCCGTACTTTTCTAGCTTCAAACATAGCCGTAGTACAGGCTGCGCTACATACTAACAATAACCTTGGATCTAGCAGTACAGGAAATCGTGTAGGATGCACCTACAAAGAATTTACTGCCTGCAAACCTTTGGAATTTAATGGAACCGAAGGACCGATCGGATTGAAACGGTGGACCGAGAAGGTCGAATCGGTGTTTGCCATAAGTAAGTGTACTGAAGAGGACAAAGTGAGGTACGCTACGCATACCTTCACAGGTTCTGCGTTAACATGATGGAATACCTATCTAGAGCAAGTGGGACAAGACGATGCGTACGCACTACCGTGGTCAGCATTCAAGCACTTGATGAACGAGAAGTACCGTCCCAGAACCGAGGTCAATAAGCTCAAGACAGAACTTAGAGGGTTATGAACCCAAGGATTTGATATTACCACGTACGAAAGACGATTCACAGAATTGTGCCTATTGTGTCCGGGAGCATTCGAAGATGAGGAAGAGAAGATCGACGCGTTTGTGAAAGGATTACCAGAAAGAATCCAAGAAGATATAAGTTCACACGAGCCCGCCTCCATACAACAGCCATGTAGAATGGCTCACAAACTAGTGAACCAGATTGAAGAAAGAATTAAAGAACAGACTGCTAAAGAGGCCAATGTGAAGCAAGTCAAAAGAAAGTGGGAGGAAAACGGTGATAAGAATCACCAATACAACAACAACAGCAATTACAACAATAATCGCAATAATTATCCCAACAATCGCAACATCAATCGCAAATACAACAAACGGACCAACAACAACAACAACAACAACAACAACAACAGCAACTACAACAATCATCCCAACAACAATAATAACCGCAACAACAACAACAATCAGAAGCAGCTATGCCAAAGGTGTGAAAAGTATCACTCGGGGTTCTGCACCAAATTTTGCAACAAGTGTAAAAGAAATGGTCATAGCGCGGCGAAGTGTGAGGTCTACGGACCAGGGGTTAATAGAACGAAAGGAACAAATGGTGTCGGAACGAGTAATGGCGGAGCAAGTAGTGTCGGAGCAAGTTATGCCAATGTAGTTTGTTATAAATGTGGAAAATCGGGCCACATTATTAGAAATTGCCCAAACCAGGAGAACACGAATGGACAAGGCCGCGGAAGAGTTTTCAATATTAATGCGGCAGAGGCACAGGAAGACCCGGAGCTTGTTACGGGTACGTTTCTTATTGACAATAAATCTGCTTACGTTTTATTTGATTCGGGTGCGGATAGAAGCTATATGAGTAGAGATTTTTGTGCTAAATTAAGTTGTCCATTGACGCCTTTGGATAGTAAATTTTTACTCGAATTAGCAAATGGTAAATTAATTTCAGCAGATAATATATGTCGGAATCGAGAAATTAAACTGGTTAGCGAAACATTTAAGATTAATTTGATACCAGTAGAGTTAGGGAGTTTTGATGTGATAATCGGTATGGACTGGTTGAAAGAAGTGAAAGCAGAGATCGTTTGTTACAAAAATGCAATTCGCATTATACGAGAAAAAGGAAAACCCTTAATGGTGTACAGAGAAAAGGGCAACACGAAGCTACATCTTATTAGTAATTTGAAGGCACAAAAACTAATAAGAAAAGGTTGCTATACTGTTCTAGCACACGTCGAGAAAGTACAAACTGAAGAAAAGAGCATCAATGATGTTCCCATTGCAAAAGAATTTCCCGATGTATTTTCGAAAGAATTACCGGGATTACCCCCACATCGATCCGTTGAATTTCAATTAGATCTTGTACCAGGAGCTGCACCAATAGCTCGTGCTCCTTACAGACTCGCACCCAGCGAGATGAAAGAACTGCAAAGCTAATTACAAGAACTTTTAGAGCGTGGTTTCATTCGACCAAGCACATCACCGTGGGGAGCTCCTGTTTTGTTTGTCAAGAAGAAAGATGGTACATTCAGGTTGTGTATCGACTACCGAGAGTTGAACAAACTTACCATCCAGAACCGCTACCCACTACCGAGAATCGACGACTTATTTGATCAACTACAAGGCTCGTCTATTTATTCAAAGATTGACTTACGTTCCGGGTATCATCAAATGCGGGTGAAAGAAGATGATATTCCAAAGACTGCTTTCAGAACACGTTACGGTCATTACGAGTTTATGGTCATGCCGTTTGGTTTAACTAATGCACCAGCTGTGTTCATGGACCTTATGAACCGAGTGTGTGGACCATACCTTGACAAGTTTGTCATTGTTTTCATTGATGACATACTTATTTACTCAAAGAATGACCAAGAACACGGTGAACATTTGAGAAAGGTGTTAGAAGTATTGAGGAAGGAAGAATTGTACGCTAAGTTTTCAAAGTGTGCATTTTGGTTGGAAGAAGTTCAATTCCTCGATCACATAGTGAACAAAGAAGGTATTAAGGTGGATCCGGCAAAGATAGAAACTGTTGAAAAGTGGGAAACCCCGAAAACTCCGAAACACATACGCCAGTTTTTAGGACTAGCTGGTTACTACAGAAGGTTCATCCAAGACTTTTCCAGAATAGCAAAACCCTTGACTACATTAACGCATAAAGGGAAGTAATTTGAATGGAAAGATGAACAAGAGAAAGCGTTTCAGTTATTGAAGAAAAAGCTAACTACGGCACCTATATTGTCATTGCCTGAAGGGAATGATGATTTTGTGATTTATTGTGACGCATCAAAGCAAGGTCTCGGTTGTGTATTAATGCAACGAACAAAGGTGATTGCTTATGCGTCTAGACAATTGAAGATTCACGAACAAAATTATACGACACATGATTTGAAATTAGGCGCGGTTGTTTTTGCATTAAAGACTTGGAGGCACTACTTATATGGGGTCAAAAGTATTATATATACCGACCACAAAAGTCTTCAACACATATTTAATCACAAACAACTGAATATGAGGCAGCGTAGGTGGATTGAATTATTGAATGATTACGACTTTGAGATTCGTTACCACCCGGGGAAGGCAAATGTGGTAGCCGATGCCTTGACCAGGAAGGACAGAGAACCCATTCGAGTAAAATCTATGAATATAATGATTCATAATAACCTTACTACTCAAATAAAGGAGGCACAACAAGGAGTTTTAAAAGAGGGAAATTTAAAGGATGAAATACCCAAAGGATCGGATAAGCATCTTAATATTCGGGAAGACGGAACCAGGTATAGGGCTGAAAGGATTTGGGTACCAAAATTTGGAGATATGAGAGAAATGGTACTTAGAGAAGCTCATAAAACCAGATACTCAATACATCCTGGAACGGGGAAGATGTACAAGGATCTCAAGAAACATTTTTGGTGGCCGGGTATGAAAGCCGATGTTGCTAAATACGTAGGAGAATGTTTGACGTGTTCTAAGGTCAAAGCTGAGCATCAGAAACCATCAGGTCTACTTCAACAACCCGAAATCCCGAAATGGAAATGGGAAAACATTACCATGGATTTTATCACTAAATTGCCAAGGACTGCAAGTGGTTTTGATACTATTTGGGTAATAGTTGATCGTCTCACCAAATCAGCACACTTCCTGCCAATAAGAGAAGATGACAAGATGGAGAAGTTAGCATGACTGTATTTGAAGGAAGTCGTCTCCAGACATGGAATACCAATCTCTATTATCTCTGATAGGGATGGCAGATTTATTTCAAGATTCTGGCAGACATTACAGCAAGCATTAGGAACTCGTCTAGACATGAGTACTGCCTATCATCCACAAACTGATGGGCAGAGCGAAAGGACGATACAAACGCTTGAAGACATGCTACGAGCATGTGTTATTGATTTCGGAAACAGTTGGGATCGACATCTACCGTTAGCAGAATTTTCCTACAACAACAGCTACCATTCAAGCATTGAGATGGCGCCGTTTGAAGCACTTTATGGTAGAAAGTGCAGGTCTCCAATTTGTTGGAGTGAAGTGGGGGATAGACAGATTACGGGTCCGGAGATTATACAAGAAACTACCGAGAAGATCATCCAAATTCAACAACGGTTGAAAACCGCCCAAAGTCGACAAAAGAGCTACGCTGACATTAAAAGAAAAGATATAGAATTTGAAATTGGAGAGATGGTCATGCTTAAAGTTGCACCTTGGAAAGACGTTGTTCGATTTGGTAAACGAGGGAAATTAAATCCAAGGTATATTGGACCATTCAAGATTATTGATCGTGTCGGACCAGTAGCTTACCGACTTGAGTTACCTCAACAACTCGCGGCTATACATAACACTTTCCACGTCTCGAATTTGAAGAAATGTTTTGCTAAAGAAGATCTCACTATTCCGTTAGATGAAATCCAAATCAACGAAAAACTTCAATTCATCGAAGAACCTGTCGAAATAATGGATCGTGAGGTTAATAGACTTAAGCAAAACAAGATACCAATTGTTAAGGTTCGATGGAATGCTCGTAGAGGACCCGAGTTCACCTGGGAGTGTGAAGATCAGATGAAGAAGAAATACCCGCATCTATTTCCAGAAGATTCGTCAACACCTTCAACAGCTTAAAATTTCGGGACGAAATTTATTTAACGGGTAGGTACTGTAGTGACCCGAACTTTTCCATGTTTATATATATTAATTGAGATTGATATTTACATGATTAAATGTTTCCAACATGTTAAGCAATCAAACTTGTTAAGACTTGATTAATTGAAATATGTTTCATATAGACAATTGAACACCCAAGTTGACCGGTGATTCACGAACGTTAAAACTTGTAAAAACTATATGATGACATATATATGGATATTTATATAGTTAACATGATACTATGATAAGTAAACATATCATTAAGTATATTAACAATGAACTACATATGTAAAAACAAGACTACTAACTTAATGATTTTTAAACGAGACATATATGTAACGATTATCGTTGTAAAGACATTTAATGTATATATATCATATTAAGAGATATTCATACATGATAATATCATGATAATATAATAATTTAAAATCTCATTTGATATTATAAACATTGGGTTAACAACATTTAACAAGATCGTTAACCTAAAGGTTTCAAAACAACACTTACATGTAACGACTAACGATGACTTAACGACTCAGTTAAAATGTATATACATGTAGTGTTTTAATATGTATTTATACACTTTTGAAAGACTTCAATACACTTATCAAAATACTTCTACTTAACAAAAATGCTTACAATTACATCCTCGTTCAGTTTCATCAACAATTCTACTCGTATGCACCCGTATTCGTACTCGTACAATACACAGCTTTTAGATGTATGTACTATTGGTATATACACTCCAATGATCAGCTCTTAGCAGCCCATGTGAGTCACCTAACACATATGGGAACCATCATTTGGCAACTAGCATGAAATATCTCATAAAATTACAAAAATATGAGTAATCATTCATGACTTTTTTACATGAAAACAAAATTACATATCCTTTATATCTAATCCATACACCAACGACCAAAAACACCTACAAACACTTTCATTCTTCAATTTTCTTCATCTAATTGATCTCTCTCAAGTTCTATCTTCAAGTTCTAAGTGTTCTTCATATATTCTACAAGTTCTAGTTACATAAAATCAAGAATACTTTCAAGTTTGCTAGCTCACTTCCAATCTTGTAAGGTGATCATCCAACCTTAAGAAATCTTTGTTTCTTACAGTAGGTTATCATTCTAATACAAGTTAATAATCATATTCAAACTTTGGTTCAATTTCTATAACTATAACAATCTTATTTCAAGTGATGATCTTACTTGAACTTGTTTTCGTGTCATGATTCTGCTTCAAGAACTTCGAGCCATCCTGGATCCGTTGAAGCTAGATCCATTTTTCTCTTTTCCAGTAGGTTTATCCAAGGAACTTAAGGTAGTAATGATGTTCATAACATCATTCGATTCATACATATAAAGCTATCTTATTCGAAGGTTTAAACTTGTAATCACTAGAACATAGTTTAGTTAATTCTAAACTTGTTCGCAAAGAAAAGTTAATCCTTCTAACTTGACTTTTAAAATCAACTAAATACATGTTCTATATCTATATGATATGCTAACTTAATGATTTAAAACCTGGAAACACGAAAAACACCGTAAAACCGGATTTACGCCGTCGTAGTAACACCTCAGGCTGTTTTGGGTTAGTTAATTAAAAACTATGATAAACTTTGATTTAAAAGTGGTTATTCTGAGAAAATAATTTTTATTATGAACATGAAACTATATCCAAAAATTATGGTTAAACTCAAAGTGGAAGTATGTTTTCTAAAATGGTCATCTAGACGTCGTTCTTTCGACTGAAATGACTACCTTTACAAAAACGACTTGTAACTTATTTTTCCAACTATAAACCTATACTTTTTCTGTTTAGAATCATAAAATAGAGTTCAATATGAACCATAGCAATTTGATTCGGATTTAAAATGAAGAAGTTATGGGTAAAACAAGATTGGATAATTTTTCTCATTTTAGCTACGTGAAAATTGGTAACAAATCTATTCCAACCATAACTTAATCAACTTGTATTGTATATTATGTAATCTTGAGATACCATAGACACGTATACAATGTTTCGACCTATCATGTCGACACATCTATATATATTTCGGAACAACCATAGACACTCTATATGTGAATGTTGGAGTTAGCTATATAGGGTTGAGGTTGATTCCAAAATATATATAGTTTGAGTTGTGATCAATACTGAGATACGTATACA
Source organism: Rutidosis leptorrhynchoides (assembly GCF_046630445.1). NCBI lineage: Eukaryota > Viridiplantae > Streptophyta > Magnoliopsida > Asterales > Asteraceae > Rutidosis > Rutidosis leptorrhynchoides. Next base: position 163,235,046 of record NC_092342.1, on the reverse strand, counting down.
CTGGGTCATGGATTGATTCAAGATAATATTTATCGATTTATTTATGTACATCTAACTGTGAACAACTAGTTGTAGGTTACTAACGAGGACAGCTAACTTAATAAACTTAAAACATCAAAATATATTAAAAGTGTTGTAAATATATTTTGAACATACTTTGATATATATGTATATATTGTTATAGGTTCGTGAATCAACCAGTGGCCAAGTCTTACTTCCCAACGAAGTAAAAATCTGTGAAAGTGAGTTATAGTCCCACTTTTAAAATCTAATATTTTTGGGATGAGAATACATGCAGGTTTTATAAATGATTTACAAAACAGACACAAGTACGTGAAACTACATTCTATGGTTGAATTATCGAAATCGAATATGCCCCTTTTTATTAAGTCTGGTAATCTAAGAATTAGGGAACAGACACCCTAATTGACGCGAATCCTAAAGATAGATCTATTGGGCCTAACAAACCCCATCCAAAGTATCGGATGCTTTAGTACTTCGAAATTTATATCATATCCGAAGGGTGTCCCGGAATGATGGGGATATTCTTATATATGCATCTTGTTAATGTCGGTTACCTGGTGTTAACCATATGAATGATTTTTATCTCTATGTATGGGATGTGTATTGAAATATGAAATCTTGTGGTCTATTATTATGATTTGATATATATAGGTTAAACCTATAACTCACCAACATTTTTGTTGACGTTTTAAGCATGTTTATTCTCAGGTGATTATTAAGAGCTTCCGCTGTCACATACTTAAATAAGGACGAGATTTGGAGTCCATGCTTGTATGATATTGTGTAAAAACTGCATTCAAGAAACTTATTTTGTTGTGACATATTTGTATTGTAAACCATTATGTAATGGTCGTGTGTAAACAGGATATTTTAGATTATCATTATTTGATAATCTACGTAAAGCTTTTTAAACCTTTATTGGTGAAATAAAGGTTATGGTTTGTTTTAAAATGAATGCAGTCTTTGAAAAACGTCTCATATAGAGGTCAAAACCTCGCAACGAAATCAATTAATATGGAACGTTTTTAATCAATAAGAACGGGACATTTCATTGGCAGACTTAGGTGCTAGTATAAATCTAATGCCGTATTCACTATACGCTAAACTAGACCTTGGAGAATTGAAACCAACACGAATAAGCATACAACTAGCAGATAGATCAGTAAAATATCCTAGAGGGATAATGGAGAACATGCTAGTTAAAGTTGGTACTTTAGTATTTCCAGTAGATTTTGTTATTCTGGATATGAAAGAAGATTCTCGAGTTCCTCTCATATTAGGAAGACCATTCTTAAACACGGCTAAGGCAATAATAGACGTGTTTGGTAAGAAACTGAGCCTAAGTATAGAGGACGAGAGTGTTACCTTTTCAGCTGATAGAGCAATGCAACAACCGCAATCTGCAGATGATACATGCTATTATATTCAAACTATAGATTCACATGCAGAATTATTAGAAGAATTTCCAGAATTACAAGGAACGGGAGAATGTTCTTTAGGAGAAGGAACTGAACAAATTGGTGAAGCTGAAATGTTAGCTACACTTATGGCTAATGGATATGAACCAACAACAGAAGAAATTCAAATGCTAAAAGAAGAAGACAGATATCGATATAAATCATCGATAGAAGAACCACCGACATTAGAGTTAAAGCCACTTCTAAACCATTTGGAATACGCTTATTTACATGGTGAATCTGAATTACCTGTAATAATATCGTCTTCTCTTACGGAAAATGAAAAATCTCAACTCATTACTGTGCTAAAAGCTCATAAACCAGCCATTGCATGGAAGATTCATGATATCAAAGGAATAAGTCCTTCGTATTGCACACATAAAATCCTTATGGAAGAAGGTCATAAAACGTATGTGCAACGCCAACGAAGACTAAATCCTAATATGCAAGATGTTATTAAGAAAGAAATTATTAAACTGCTTGATGCAGGTTTAATTTATCCAATTTCTGATAGTCTATGGGTAAGCCCAGTTCAATGCGTACCTAAGAAGGGTGGCATGACTGTCATCACAAATGAGAAAAATGAGCTTATTCCTACTAGGACTGTAACACGATGGCGTGTTTGTATTGATTATAGAAAATTAAATGATTCCACCAGAAAAGATCACTTTCCCTTACCTTTCATTGATCAAATGTTGGAAAGATTAGCCGAAAATAGTTACTATTGTTTTCTTAATGGTTTTTCCGGATACTTTCAAATTCCAATAGCACCCGAGGACCAAGAAAAAACTACATTCACGTGCCCTTATGGTACTTTTGCTTACGCATGCCATTTGGACTTTGCAACGCCCCTGCAACCTTTCAAAGGTGCATGATGGCGATTTTTCACGACATGATAGAAGAATGCATGGAAGTTTTCATGGATGACTTTTCAGTCTTCAGTGATACATTTGAATCATGTCTACTTAATCTTGAACGAATGCTTATTAGATGCGAGCAATCAAATCTAGTACTTAATTGGGAGAAATGCCATTTCATGGTTAAAGAAGGCATCGTTCTTGGTCATAAAATTTCAAAGGAAAGAATTGAAGTGGATAGAGCTAAAGTAGATGTAATTGCTAAACTTCCACATCCCACCAATGTTAGAGGAGTTAGGAGTTTTCTAGGGCATGCCGATTTTTACCGACATTTTATAAAAGATTTTTCTAAAATTGACACTCCTATGAATAAACTCCTAGAAAAGGATGCTCCATTTATCTTTTCAGATGAATGCATCAAATCTTTTAATATTCTTAAAGAAAAACTCACTAATGCACCGATCATGATAACTCCAAATTGAAATCTACCGTTTGAACTAATGTGCGATGCAAGTGATTTTGCAATGGGAGCCGTTTTAGGACAAAGGATTGAAAAATGATTTCAACCTATATATTATGCTAGTAAAACGTTACAAGGAGCACAAATGAATTATACAACTACTGAAAAAGAACTCCTTGCTATTGTCTTTGCTTTTGACAAACTTCGTTCATATCTCGTTCTAGCTAAAACGGTGGTCTATACAGACCATTCTGCTCTTAGATACCTATTTTCAAAACAAGATGCTAAACAAAGATTAATCTGTTGGATCTTACTCTTACAAGAGTTTGATACTGAAATCCGAGACAAAAAGGGAGCAGAAAATCTCGACGCTGATCATCTTTCTCGTCTTGAAAATCCCGAATTAGAAGTTCTAAATGAATCGGCCATACAAGACAACTTTCCTGATGAATATCTATTGAAGATAGATTATAATGAAATTCCATGGTTTGCAGACTATGAAAACTACTTAGTATGTGGATTCCTTGAAAAAGGATTATCGTACCAAAAACGAAAGAAATTCTTTAGTGATATAAAACACTATTTCTGGGAAGATCCACATTTGTTTAAAAGTTGTCCCGATGGAATAATACGCTGATGTGTATTCGGAGATGAAGCTATTCAAATCTTAAACCATTGTCACACAGGACCAACAGGAGGGCATTACAGGCCTAAACTCACAGCAAGAAAAGTTTACGATGCTGGATTCTATTGGCCTACAATTTTTAAAGACGCACACCTTCTTTGCAAATCCTGTGATGCTTGTCAAAGGGCCGGAAAAATAAGTCAACGTGATGAAATGCCACAAAATGTCATTCAAGTATGTGAAGTATTTGACATTTGGGGTATTGACTTTATGGGTCAATTTCCAAAATCTCATAATAATCTCTACATTCTCGGTGCCATTGATTATGTATCTAAATGGGTGGAAGCACAAGCTCTCCCGACTAACGATGCACGAGTTGTAGTCAATTTTTTAAAACGTCTTTTTGCTAGGTTCGGAACACCGAAAGCTTTAATAAGTGATCGGGGTACTCATTTTTGTAACAATCAACTTGAGAAAGTTCTTAAAAGATATGGAGTAACTCATAAAATCTCCACTGCTTATCATCCACAAACAAGTGGATAAGTTGAAAATACCAACCGAGCTTTAAAACGTATTCTAGAGAAAACCGTAGGATCAAATCCGAAGGAATGGTCCATGAAATTGGAGGATGCACTCTGGCTTTTAGAACAGCCTAAAAAACTCCAATTGGAACCACACCTTTTAGACTCGTTTACGGAAAAGCATGTCATCTTCCAGTAGAAATTGAACACAAAGCATTTTGGGCTTTGAAGACATGTAATCTTGATTTACATGAAGTCGGACGTCTACGGTTAAGTCAACTAAACGAATTAGGAGAATTAAGACATAAAGCATTCGAAAATTCGTTAATCTATAAAGAAAGAACGAAGAAATGGCATGATAAAAGAATCAGAAGTTCAAAAGAATTTAAGGAAGGAGACATAGTTCTTCTTTTCAATTCACGATTCAAGCAATTTCCTGGAAAATTAAAATCAAGATGGTCTGGGCCATTTATAGTCAAAAGAGTTTTCCCATATGGAACAGTAGAGTTAATAAATTCAAATGGGATTGAATTTAGAGTTAATGGTCACAGAGTTAAACATTACATACATGGTCCGATGGAAGTTGACAATGAAGTCAATCACAATTTCAACACCACATCTAACTAAGTGTGGGGAGGTTCGAATCTTTTTAGGGTAATATGTATTTCTGTTAGAGTTAGATGTTCTGTTTTCGTGTAGTTCTCGAGAATGGAATCTGAATGGTCTTTCCCTAGCAGACCCCCTAAAGAACTAGTCTTCTCCCCCCATTATGAATTTTTATTTTTTTTAGGTTTTACGAGATGAAGAATTCCTGTGAACTAAACCATGGTCTAATGCTACACGCTTTGATCACTAAACGTAATAATGACACACTCCCGAGTGACCTGGTATCAGTAATAAGAACCAAATTGGACGGAGTAAGAAAAAAACTCAAAAACGATCATAATAAGTTACATTTTGGTAAAGGAAAATCAAAATCCGCAGCGAAAAGAAGAGCACGACACCTTAAAAGATGTCACAAATGCGGAAAATGGTCACACGAAGGAAAATGCTCGACGAATCAGACATATTCTAATATCGAGTTCGTTACTTTATGCAGAGAAGGACCGTTCATATGTTTCGAAGAAAAATTGTTGATTTCTCGAGGTTATGCCTATGTAGCTATGGAAAACCAATTAGTCAGACTATCTTATGAGTGGCCTAAAGCAGGTCACTGAGAATTCTATCTCACAAGTAAGTATGTACAGTTTTTATTTTTATTTTATTGCTTTTAACCTTTTGATAATAAACGCTAAATCGTTCGCTATAAAGTATTAAATTGGTATTCAATAAAATTAGGTATGCGTAACCGAAATTGTTGATATCATATAAAAATTTATTACATCACTGCGAAATTTACCGTTTATTCTTAAGGTATAAATATCTTTAATCATGTCATACCCCGTCCAAAATCTTCCGAACGAATACAATAACATATGGTACCATCGCGGTGAACTGACTTCTAAATTCCATGAACGACTCCATGTAATATGAGCAAATGCACAGCGGAAGGTTTCTTTCATACATGAGAATAAACAAGCTTTCAAGTGTCAACCAAAAGGTTGGTGAGCTCATAAGTTTATTGTAAACAGTAAAAATTCATCATTTTGATAGACACAAGATTTAAATGCTGCATGGTACAAATGAGCCCGAATCCTATACCCACCTGTAATGTACATGCGATATCTTTTAAATACAGTACACCTTTCTCGTGTACGAAATCATCTTTCATAAATCTTAGTAACCGTACACATATCTCGTGCACAAAAATAACATACACATAACCTGTGTATAAAATCATTCTCCCGATACATAACATTCATATCAATTGGTGGCAATTATCATGTCCACATAATTCAATGGTGGCAATTATCATGTCCACATAATTCAATGGTGGCAATTATCATGTCCACATAATTCAACAATAATCCGCAGAACTTCTGTCTGCATAATAATTCATTCGAGGAATGTTTTACTTGTGTCTATCTCGTCAAACATTTATAAAAACATTTCATGTATTCGTAGTTCAAAATATATTTCAAAAGCATTTAATAAATTAGTTATAAAAACAGCGCCTGTATTCTCAGTCCCAAAAATGTAAAGAGTAAAAGGGAATCAAATGAACTCACAATACTGTATTTTATAGTAAAAATACATATGACGACAATGAACAATGCAGGGTTGCCCTCGGATTCACGAACCTATATCAGTAATATATATCAAATAATATAAAGAACCTATATTAGTACTATATATATTTTAATTGTTATGTATATATATATATATATATATATATATATATATATATATATATATATATATATATATACATACTTTCATATTCGTCTTAATATTTTAATAGTTAAAAAGTTAATTAAATATGTTAAACATTTATTTAAAATATATCAATATAGATTTAAGCTTATATATGAGTTAAATTATTATTTAAAATAAAATGGTTTTATATCTATTAATATTTATATAACTTATAAATATAATCTATTAATAAGAATTACTTATAATTATATCCATGGTATATTTATTATATTTCTTATTTTTCTTATTATATATATATAATAATAATATAAGTAGTAATAATAATAATAATAATGTTGATGATAATAATAATAATAATAATAATAATACCTTTGAAGAAAAATCTCAAAATAAACTGTCTCAGCTCGGGCTTGAACTCATGACCTTTCGTTAATACGAAACACACCAAACCACTCTTCCAATTCCAGTTTTATTGATTCAACACCCAAATTAATTATTTTAACCCGTTTATAAGATTAAGCCCAAACAGAAAAGCATGGATCTCGGCCCAATTGCAAACTTAAGGCTCGGCCCAACTAATCCACACTCTTAAGACAGCTGTTAAAAAAAATAATGTTGCAGCCTCCTAGTTTCGAACTCAAGACCACTCGTTGACCTACTAACATTCCAAACCGTTCCTCTACCATATCATTTCTGTTTTAATAACCTCCTAAACTCTTATAACTTGTTTCATTCTGTTTCTTCTTCTTCACTAACATCATCATCTATCTTCATAATCATTTACAGTATCCTTTTCGTTTCATCATGTCCTCGTTTTTCATATTCATCTTCACATCATATCATCGTCCATATCCTTAAACGATTATTATCATTATAATAATAATCATAATCCTAATCCTAATCCTAATATAATCATAACATAATTATATCATAATCATTTTTATAACATCATCACCATAATATCATAAAACCATAATCTTAACATCGTTGTTTAACCCGCTATTCATCATATCTTTAACCGAACTCCGTTATCATCAACATCACTAACTCATTCACCAATTATCATCATTCTAATCATAATTGGGTTCGGCCCAATAGCATAATATATGTACGGTCCACATAGAAAACAAATTTAACGGCCCAATTTATAAAAACAATAATATTTAGCGAAAACAAAAGAGGTACTTGCATGTGTTATTCCAAAACTGGCTCCACCGATTCAAAAGTGATATTAGCTTACAAAGCAGGTGATGCTATCACTAGTACTTGTCGGCCAAGGATAAGAAGAAGCATGCAACAATATTAATTTAATTCCTAATAGAAGACAGCGAATAGTATTGCAGCTTTGTTTTGTTTTGATAGGATTCTAGTGGCAGGACAAAATAAAGAATAAAAATGTTCACGCATGCTTCCAACACTTCTATGATTTTCGAGATGAGACCCACAATTATCAACAATTATCCACTAATCAAATATAATAGTATGTGGGGTATTTCTTCAACAAATAATGTCGGCCATTCTATTGCAATTAGTGCTCTTTGCTTTGTTGCAAATGTTATATTATATGCTATAATATCAAGACAACCGAATATCATATATGTACCTCACTCCTCCTTTTGTTTTCTTAATATGTCGGTTCCTTACAAAAAGGGGACTAGCAGATGGTCCTTTTGATTGGTGTTTTGGTTTATAACTTGTTCAAAACAGAAACAATAAGTGGCGATTGCAGTGGCTTACGATGATGATATTGGGTGGTGATTGAAGTTGGTGATTGTATGGTGGATGTTTGTACGACAAAGATGGCGATGTGGATTTGGTTTGGGTTAGTGATAAAAGCCGAAGGTGATGATGGAGCTAAAGGTATTAAGTGTTCACTCAGTAGTAGTTAAATGAGTAAATGGGTTGAGTTGTTTAGTGATATTTCTCGATGGGTGTAAAAATTGATTTGTGAAGATGGTTTGTAAAAACATAAATGGAATAAAGGTGACGTTAAGAGTAGGGTGAAGATGGTTTCAAGTAATGGTGGTGAATGGTTTATGGGTTTAATCAAACAAGAAGGCGAGTAGAGATGTAAAAGGTGACAGGTTAATTGGTGGTTGTGGCAGGACAAAATAAAGAATAAAAGGTGACAGGTTAAAAGGTGAAGGTCAACGACAACAGCAGCAATTACTCAGCTGCAGTTATCGTAGAAAACATAAAGCACAAACAACTAGCAGCAAGGTGATGCAAATGGTGCTTGTATAAGTGAGTATTACCAAGTGGTTTGATGCAAGAGTTGTGTAGTGATGGGTGCTTTTAATGTAAAGGGTGGTGACTTACTATGGTGATCATAGGTGATAATGTTTGGTGAAGATGGTGAAAATAAAAGAGTTAATCAATTGAGATTAAGAATTGTTTGTTATATAATTTAAGGGTGTCGACATAATATTCCAGCAGAAGAAGTTAGGAAAGAAAAACAAAACTGATAGTAACCTGTAACAAATTCGTACACTTATTTGATATTTATTTCTGACAGGTTTTGTTTTGATTCTTTTTATTCTTCCTCTTTAATTGCAGTCAAAGTTTTTATATAACATAGTTGAGATTGAAACAGCCACCTGATTCGATTAAGTTCCGTTTGTAGCAGATTTGAGGTCCACATAAAATATTCTGTCAGAATAAAGGTTTGAAAAAAATGTAATCGACGTTAACTGATTTTGTTTGTTAATAGAACTAATTGGAATCAAATTGTACCAGATGACAGACATAAAGCAATTTATAATATAGTGTGATTGATACATGCAACTGAATTGGATTCGTACATATGATTTGTGATATTTAAAATACGTAATCATTTGCATATATATGTATATAATTGTATTTATATATATCTACATTTATTTACCAATCTTAATTTATTATATAAATATGTTAATTCTATAAATTTTATATTATTACTAGTAATAAGGATATTAATACAATTAATAATAGTAATAGAAATAATAATAATAGAAACCATAATAATAATAGTAATAATCAAAATAATAATACTAATAATAAGAGTGATATAAATATTAATGATATTTAATAAAATGATAATTTTTGAAAATAATAATAATACTAATAACTAATTTATAATTTCAATTATTCTTATAATAATTTTTATATTTAAAACTCTTTATTTTTGTAACCCTAAAGTTATTAGAATTTTATTATTTATAATTATAAAAGTACTGATAATTCTAATATTGATATTAGTATTAATAATGCAAGTAATAATAATATTATTATTACAATTATATTTTAACTTTGTAATTAAATTAAATTTATAAATCTTATATATTATTATTTATATTGAACTTATTAATTACATATCATATATTGGATATTATACATTTTAATATATAACAATATACATATAATTATCAATTAAGTATATATTTCATATATATGTATTTATTCTAATAACAACTTAATTATTCTATATATTGATTTACATATTTATTTATAACAATAATTTCATACGGACAATTAATAATATTTATTATATAAATGTATTTATTTATTATATACATATATATACATATCCATTTACAAATAATTGTTCGTGAATCGTCGGGAACAGTCGAAGGTCCAATAAATGTATAACAACAGTTCAAAATTTTTGAGACTCATGATAACAGACTTTGCTTATCGTGTCAAAATATATTAAATCGTATCGAGAGTTCGGTTTAAAATTAGTCGAAAATTTCCGGGTCACTACAAATCAATCAACCCAAAATATTTCAAAAATTCGTCAGGAGTAAAACTAGGTAATATAGCCGAAATTACTTTACCGAAAAGAGGGGCGTATATTTTTGATAATATTTGATTGAGTAAAGTGGGATAAAAGACCAAAAAGATTTTTAATTTTATTTTTACTTTGTTTATTAATATATAAATATTAAATTAATATTGTAAACTTTTTAAATCCATATATTTAAGTTTATAAATATTTGAAAAATTAATATTTTTAATATAAGTTTGTATGTATAAAAACAAAAATATAATATAAGTTTGGTGTGAATTTTTAAAATTTTAATAATATGAATTTTTAATTTTATGCATTTTAAATTTAAGTTTGGTGTGAATTTAAAAACAAAAATTTACTTTATTTCGTTAAGTTAAAAATATGATTTTTAAAATTCGTCGTGAGTTGAAAACTAGGTCATTGAACCGAAATTGCTCTACCCAAGGGAGGGACGAAAATTTTTATTATCATAATTTTTAATCTTATTGAATTAAAGTATGCCAAAAACATTTAAAAAACTCAAAAATCTTTGCTTTTAAAACTGTGCTTAAAAATGAAAAATTTTAAAATTTTGTCGAGGGACGGACTAGGACAACGATCCGAAACGCCCTCATCCTAAAAACAAAATTTTAATTTTTAATATATATGTTTTATTAGTGTAAGCTTTTTATAAAAAAAAAAAAAAAAGAAACGCCAATATGTTTGGAAACTTTGGTAAAATTTAATCATTTTTCTACGCTAATCACCCTCAATAATTTAAATTGTTACTGATTTCTTGCAAATGAGGGCATTGCAAGATCTTAAGTGTGGGAAGGGGTAAAATTCTTTTGGATTTTTAAAAATTTTAACTTATACACTTGGTTACCATTAAAAATACTAGTAACACAGTAGTTGTATTAGAATCTAGTGCTCTCTGATAATAAAGAACAGCCCTAGTCTTATATACTAACTACCCAATTCTAGTAAAATTTTCAAAATTTTCAATTAAATGAATTCAAAATCATGTTTATACATATTTATGAACGATAAAACTAGGTGTCAACACCGAAATTATTGTTACCTCAGAAAGGACATAAATTGAGAAACAAGCCAAAATGTTTGAATTCATTTAAAATGGAATAGAGGACAATAAAAAGGAAAATAAAAGCCAAGTGTGGGAAAAATTTATCAAGTTATTTAAAAACATATATCACATATTTTTGTACAAATAATTGAAGATACTTTTGTTTTGGACAAAATTAACCGTTTTACCTGGTAAATTGTAATATATTTGAAAGAAAAGATGGATCTACACGATGAATCAATTCCATCATTAAAAGGAAGTAAAGTCTTCTGAAAAAGACACGCGCTTCTTGATTCAGGTCAGGAAGTTGTCGTCCAGACCAGTTGTAGAGTCTACGAAAAACCTTGAAAAGTTTTCTCAAAAATCAACTGGAAATCCATGGACCTCAGCATCAAACAGGGTTGCCAAGTGGTCAGACTTATCCTAACCATGAGAGGATCTGTCTCGTAAAATGGGGAGGGCGCCGTATAAATTAGCTTGATAAGACTAATGAATCAGACCCTCAGAAAAGGATAATCTCCTTAAAGATTAAAAATCAGCTTTTAAGCCAGATATTACTCAATCCTAGAGATTGACCTTAAAGATTGAGAATTACAAACTCATGGAATTCGATGATATCTAAACTCGAGCTTGAACGAGAAAATATTTTGATCAAAATTACAAACCGATTTGTTTTCTGAAAAACCCATTTTTAATGCGTTCATTACCATTGAACGTAAAATCCTAGAAATTCACCTGGAATTCATTAGGTCACCTGAACCAAATCGGGTGTCAACCGTAAGAACGGTGGTTGCATACCATGGTCAAAGACAGGACCTTATGCCAGACCGAAAAACTATAGGGTGAGCTTTACTATTGCTCCTACAAAGGATAGTAATTGCATCCGACACGATATAGACCATAATTAAAAGCATGTCAGGGGACATTGCCTTAACAGTTGCTTGTTCAACGCTTTCCTTTACAACCGGACGGTAGTTTATCGAAAGGTAATATACGGAGCAAGTATACTGGACGTGTTGCTTTCCCAATACAAGGTTAGCAAGTGGGTAGCACAAAACCGCAAGTTTTGAGCTAAAATTTTCAAATCTGAAACCCACCAAACCCACAAAAACAATTTCGTAAACACTGGTGAAGGGTTATTCTGGAAAACTTATCTAGGGTAAAAGCTAGATTTAATTTTCAAAAAGATCAAATGTTTTTATAAAGATCTAATTTCCTAAAGGATCTAAATTTTTATAGTCATGTGGGACTGTAAACCACATCGTTACTATCATTGTTTATACCACCGTATAGAAATCACTGATGTACAAAGTGTGAAGAATAAAGAAGTGATTCTAGTATGTTTTTATTTCAAGACTATATTGCTTGAGGACAAGCAACGCTCAAGTGTGGAAATATTTGATAATGCTAAAAACGAACATATATTTCATAGCATTATCCCACAAAAAAGACAAGCTTTTAGTTTCAATTGTTCTATTTACAAGTGATATTCGTTTAAATAATAAAAGGTGAAGACAAAAGACAGATTCGACGAATTAAAGACGCAAACGACCAAAAAGCTCAAAAGTACAAAGTACAATCAAAGTGGTTCAAATTATTGATGAGAAACGTCTCAAAATTACAAGATTACAAGACGCGAAACGCAAAATACAAGATATTAAATTGTACTCAAGGACGTTCGAAAATCTAAAATAGGGACCAGAGTCAACTCTCAACGCTCGACGCAACGGACTAAAAATTACGAGTTAACTATGCACATAAATATAATATAATATTTAAATAATTCTTAAAATTATTTATATATTAAATATTATATTTAAAACCGTCGGCAAGCTAGGAAACAAGTTCATGTGAGCTGGAAAAAGGGGCAATGCGATTGCATGGCCTGGAAGAGCATTTTCCATGCGATAGCATGGCAGTAGGTGGCTGGCCACATGCCTATAAATTCGCGATTTTGGTTGATCATAAATATATCTTTTTCTTCTCTTCTCTCAACGTATAAATAAATAAATATATATTATAATTTTAATTTTAATAATAAGGGTATGTTAGTGAATGTTGTAAGGGTGTAAGCCGAAATTCTGTCAGTGTAACGCTACGCTATTTTTAATCATTGTAAGTTATGTTCAACCTTTTTAAATTAATGTCTCGTAGCTAAGTTATTATTATGCTTATTTAATGCCGAAGTAATCGTGATGTTGGGCTAAATAGTAAAATTGGGTAATTAGGCTTTGTACCATAATTGGGGTTTGGATAAAAGAACGACACTTGTGGAAATTAGACTATGGGCTATTAATGGGTTTTATATTAACTAAATGATACCTCGTTGATTTAATATATAGACTTATAATTTGACGTATTTATATATAACCACATACGCTTGACTGGACACGGTGGGCGGGATATCTATAAATACCAATAATTGTTCATTTTACCGGACACGGGATTGGATTAATAGTTAATAGACTTGTTGAAACAGGGGTGGATTACATTCAAGGGTAATTGGTGTAATTGTTAACAAAGTAGTAAAACCTTGGACTACACGCAGTCGATAACCTGGTGTATTCATTAAACAAAGTATTAAGACCTTGTTACAATTCGAATCCCCAATTAGTTGGAATATTTGACTTCGGAAATAAGAATAATTTGACGAAGACTCTCGCACTTTATAATTATGACTGATGGACATCTATGGACAAATCCGTATGGACATATCGAATAATCCAGGACATAGGACAATTAACCCAGGGTAATAAAACTAAAATCAACACGTCAAACATCATGATTACGGAAGTTTAAATAAGCATAATTTATATATTTCATATTTAATTGCACTTTTAATTATCGCACTTTTATTTATTGTCATTTTATTTAATTGCATTTTTAATTATCGTACTCTTTAATTATAGCAATTTTATTTTATCGCAATTTTATTTATCGCAATTTCATTATCGTTATTTATTTTACGCTTTAAATTAAGTTATATTTATTTTTAATATTTTACATTAGGTTTTAACTGCAACTAAAGTTTTAAAAATCGAAAAACCGGTCATTAAACGGTAAAAACCCCCTTTTATAATAATAAACTACTTTTATATATTTTTGTATTTTTACAATTATAAGTTACAAATATAGTGTTAAGCTTGGCTAGAGTTCCCTGTGGACGAACCGAACTTACTAAAAACTACACTAGTGTACGATTAGGTACACTGCCTATAAGTGTTGTACCAAGGTTTAGGTATATCCACTCTATAAATAAATAAATAACTTGTGTAAAATTGTATCGTATTTAATAGTATTTCCTTGTAAAAATTAAAACTATTTTATACACCACCTCGCACACATCAAGTATTTTTGGCCCCGCTGCCGAGTATGTTCATTCGATTGCATGAATTTTTGCCTTCGGGCTCATACGGTGCGAGAGACTTCGTCAAATTATTCTTATTCTCGAAGTCAAATATTCCAACTAATTGGGGATTCGAATTGTAACAAGGTCTTAATACTTTGTTTAATGAATACACCAGGTTATCGACTGCGTGTAGTCCAAGGTTTTACTACTTTGTTAACAATTACACCAATTACCCTTGAATGTAATCCACCCCTGTTTCAACAAGTCTATTAACTATTAATCCAATCCCGTGTCCGATAAATTGAACAATTATTGGTATTTATAGATATACCGCCCACCGTGCCCAGTCAAGCGTATGTGGTTATATATAAATACGTCAAATTATAAGTCTATATATTAAATCAACGAGGTATCATTTAGTTAATATAAAACCCATTAATAGCCCATAGTCTAATTTTCACAAGTGTCGTTCTTTTATCCAAACCCCATTATGGTACAAAGCCCAATTACCCAATTTTAATATTTAGCCCAAAATCACGATTACTTCAGCATTAAATAAGCATAATAATAACTTAGCTACGAGACATTAATTTAAAAAGGTTGAACATAACTTACAATGATTAAAAATAGCGTAACGTTACACGGACAGAATTTCAGCTTACACCCTTACAACATTCGCTAACATACCCTTATTATTAAAATTAAAATTAAAATTAAAATTAAAATTATAATATATATTTATTTATTTAAAACCGTCGGCAAGCTAGGAAACAAGTTCATGTGAGCTGGAAAAAGGGGCCATGCGATCGCATGGTAGTAGGTGGCTGTCCACATGCCTATAAATTCGCGGTTTTGGTTGATCATAAATATATCTTTTTCTTCTCTTCTCTCAACGTATAAATAGAAATTTTTATTAAAAATATATGAGGCATGGACAAGTAAATACTCTTGCTTAAACGCCGGAAGCGCAACGCTATATAAAAAAAAGAAGATTTTATTAGAGTTTTATTAATTTTTTATTAAAAATATACGTTTTTTTAAAAAAATATATAAAAATATATATATAAAAAGAAAAACAAAATATATATATATTTAAGAGTTTGTTACACATATATATAAAATTATAAAGTTTCTTTATCTTTATTTTTAGTTTTTAAGAATTAAGTTTTTATTTAATTTATATAAATATTTATTTATATTAAAAACAGAAAAAACAGAATGAAAAAAATATATATATATAAAAACACTCGAGGTCCGGTACTGTAGCAGCCCATAACCTGGCCCGAAAACCTAGCTCAAGCGATCGCATGAGCCAGAAGGCAAAAGTCCATGCAATCGCATGACTGGTTCTGACACGCCACAATTGACTGATTACAGCAATAATTACGGAGTATATTATTATTATTATTATTATTAAAACCCTAATTAGGGTTTAATTTTAAATTAATTAAGATTAGTTTTTATTATTTAATTTGTATTTTAAGCAGTGTTGCAAAAAACCCGTTTACTCCCCGTTTAATCCCCGATTAATCATTTTTAAGGGAAATCCGTTCCAATTTTTGAAAATCCGTTTAATTAATTGGTCAACGTCGATTGATGGGTCAAAATCAAATTTGGTAATTAAAATAGGTCAAAGTCAAAATTAGTCAACATTTTAACATAAAGTTGAACTATAATTTTAAAGATTTTGAACAAAATGAACACTTTTAGACAATTATGTTAAACTTTATGTTTATATTTATGGTTTTATTCTATAATTTCACATATAATTTTTGAAAATTAATATTTTAATGTAAATAGTACAATCCGATTAATCCCCGATTAATCTCCGAATTTCCGATTAATCCTTCCAAAATCTCGACCGATTAATCCCCGAAAAACGAATTTTGCAACCTTGATTTTATGTATTAATTAGTTTTAATAAATTATAAAATTAATAGTTTTATAAAATAAATAATATAAAAATAATATTTTTAAAATTTGTACTTTTTACAACTTTAAGTATATTTTTATATTTTGTATCTTTTTATTTGTTTTAGCGTAATATTTGTATTTTTCGCTCGTATTTAGTTTTATGTCATAGTTTTTGCCATAGTTATTTTTATTTCTAGATTTTTAGGCTTTGCCGAAAAATCCCTTAATTGCTTTTTCTTTAGACTAAGATTTAGGTGCTTTAGAATTTTGCAACGCCATTTTTATATTTTAGTACCTTTTATTTTTCGACGTTTTTCGACGCGCTCTTTTTCTTTTTTATTTTTCACCGCTCTAGTTTTTAGGACTTAGATTTTTTTCTATTTCTTATCTAAAATTTCTTTAAATTTCAACGAAAAATTATTTTAAGCAGTTAAATTGATAGACATCCAAATTTTCTGCTTCGTAGTAATAGTTGAATTTGTTAGTGGCTGAGTTGTGAGCTTCCGATTTAAAGGGTTCTGGCTCCCTGCTGCATCTATTGGCTATTCGAAACGTGGGCAAAAGCAGAAAAGTCTATTAATTTGATAACTTATATAATTTTTATATTTTATAACAAATAGGATATTCAGTGAATGCACCGAGGAAAACGTTCACCACCTTTTGTACGTTCACCACCTGTAACTCGATCAAGACATCTAGCAAATATTGTCGCCGTTGATTTTTCTTTAGAATCGTCATCCAGTCGACCAAGTACTCCAATTCAAATTTCTGATAATCCATTTTTTGAACCCGACCTCACAATTGAGAATTCGAAGAATCTTTAGGGACAATTCAGAGATCCTGAACCATTAATCTTTCCTCCGGAACCACCAATCATTCAAACGGAGATTGTCAAGGAAACAACCATTAAATCAGAATCCTATAATGATTCGGATTCAACAAATTCAATTATGGAGAATCTGGAACCTCTAAGTATGGAAGACCGAATGAGAGCTAAACGCACTGGCCGAGGTCACGCATATACTCAACTAGACATTAATGCGCCAGATTATGAAATCAAAGGACAAATCCTACACATGGTAACTAATCAATGCCAATTTAGTGGTGCGCTGAAGGAAGATCCAAATGAACATCTTCGTACTTTTAATAGGATATGTACTTTATTTAAAATTCGAGAAGTTGAGGATGAACAGATATATCTCATGTTATTTCCCTGGACTTTAAAGGGAGAAGCCAAAGATTGGTTAGAATCGTTACCTGAAGGGGCGATTGATACATGGGATGTTTTAGTTGAAAAATTTCTTAAACAATTCTTTCCGGCATCTAAAGTCGTAAGACTTCAAGGAGAAATTGTTACGTTCACGCAAAAGCCAAATGAAACTCTATATGAGGCGTGAACAAGATTTGGAAAGTTATTAAGAGGATGTCCGCAACATGGTTTAGACACCTGTCAAATAGTACAAATATTCTACCAAGGATGTGACATCACTACAAGAAAATACATAGATATAGCAGCTGGTGGTTCCATTATGAAGAAAACCGCAACTGACGCTTACAAAATTATTGATAACACTGCTTCCCACTCACATGAGTGGCACCAAGAAAAAGATATCGTTAGATCATCTAAAGCAGCTAGAGCCGATTCTAGCCATGACTTAGATTCCATTTCCGCAAAGATAGATGCTGTCGAGAGACGAATGGAAAAGATAACTAAGGATATACACTCAATACGAATTAGTTGTGAGCAGTGTGGAGGACCACATTTAACAAAAGATTGTCTCAGTATTGAACTAACAATGGAACAAAGAGAGAATGTTTCATACATAAACCAAAGGCCTGGAAATAATTATCAGAATAATTATCAACAGCCAAGACCAATTTACAATCAAAATTAGAATTATAACCGAAATGTTCCATACAACAACCAACAAGGTCCTAGTAATCAACAAGTATCCAACAATACTTACAATCAGCAAAGACCTATTTTTCAAAATAAACCACCACAAACCGATGATAAAAAGCTAAATTTAGAAGATATGATGTCGAAGCTAGTTGAATCTCAAAATCAGTTTTTCACATCTCAGAAACAAACCAATGAACAAAATGCTCAAGCATTTAGAAATCAACAAGCTTCTATTCAAAATTTGGAACAAGAAGTAAGCAACCTAGCAAGGTTGATAGGTGAAAGAAAATCGGGAAGTTTACCTAGTGATACAAATGCTAACCCCCAGAATGAAACAGCTAAAGCCATTACCACAAGAAGTTGTGTTACACTTAAACCACCTGAAATGCCTGTAATTTCTGATGAAGCTATTCCTACTCCACAAGAACCACAGTCTGATCAAGAAAAGGAAAAAGAACCGGTAGTTGAAAAGGTTAATGAAGATAACACAGTTAAGGCAAAACCTTATGTTAAACCATACCAACCACCACTTCCTTACCCGAGTAAAATGAGAAAAGAGAGACTTGAAGCCGAGCAATCCAAATTCTTGGATATGTTTAAACAGATAAATGTCAATCTTTCTTTCATTGATGTGATTTCAGGAATGCCTAGAAATGCTAAATTATTGAAAGATCTAATCACAAATAGAAAGGAAATGGAAGAACTCTCGGCTATTACTACGAATGCTAATTGTTCTGCAGTGATGTTGAATAAGATACCAGAAAAATTATCAGATCCAGGAAGTTTCACAATTCCATGTTTTCTGGGTAGTCTTAGTTCAATAGAAGCATTGGCAGACTTAGGTGCTAGTATAAATCTAATGCCGTATTCACTATACGCTAAACTAGACCTTGGAGAATTGAAACCAACACGAATAAGCATACACCTAGCAGATAGATCAGTAAAATATCCTAGAGGGATAATGGAGAACATGCTAGTTAAAGTTGGTACTTTCGTATTTCCAGTAGATTTTGTTATTCTGGATATGGAAGAAGATTCTCGAGTTGCTCTCATATTAGAAAGACCATTCTTAAACACGGCTAAGGCAATAATAGACGTGTTTGGTAAGAAACTGACCCTAAGTATAGAAGACGAGAGTGTTACCTTTTCAGTTGATAGAGCAATGCAACAACCGCAATCTGTAGATGATACATGCTATTATATTCAAACTATAGATTCACATGCAGAATTATTAGAAGAATTTCCAGAATTACAAGGAACGGGAGAATGTTCTTTAGGAGAAGGAACTGAACAAATTGATGAAGCTGAAATGTTAGCTACACTTATGGCTAATGGATATGAACCAACAACAGAAGAAATTCAAATGCTAAAAGAAGAAGACAGATATCGATATAAATCATCGATAGAAGAACCACTGACATTAGAGTTAAAGCCACTTCTAAACCATTTGGAATACGATTATTTACATGGTGAATCTGAATTACCTGTAATAATATCGTCCTCTCTTACGGAAAATGAAAAATCTCAACTCATTACTGTGCTAAAAGCTCATAAACTAGCCATTGCAAGGAAGATTCATGATATCAAAGGAATAAGTCCTTCGTATTGCACACATAAAATCCTTATGGAAGAAGGTCATAAAACGTATGTGCAACGCCAACGAAGATTAAATCCTAATATGTAAGATGTTGTTAAGAAATAAATTATTAAACTGCTTGATGCAGGTTTAATTTATCCAATTTATGATAGTCCATGGGTAAGCCCAATTCAATGCGTACCTAAGAAGGGTGGCATGACTGTCATCACAAATGAGAAAAATGAGCTTATTCCTACTAGGACTGTAACAGGATGGTGTGTTTGTATTGATTATAGAAAATTAAATGACGCCACCAGAAAAGATCACTTTCCCTTACCTTTTATTGATCAAATGTTGGAAAGATTAGCCGGAAATAGTTACTATTGTTTTCTTGATGATTTTTCCGGATACTTTCAAATTCCAATAGCACCCGAGGACCAAGAAAAAACCACATTCACGTGCCCTTATGATACTTTTGCTTACAAACGCATGCCATTTGGACTTTGCAATGCCCCTGCAACCTTTCAAAGGTGCATGATGGCGATTTTTCACGACATGATAGAAGAATGCATGGAATTTTCATGGATGACTTTTCAGTCTTCGGTGATACATTTGAATCATGTCTAGTTAATCTTGAATGAATGCTTATTAGATGCGAGTAATCAAATCTAGTACTTAATTGGGAGAAATGCCATTTCATGGTTAAAGAAGGCATCGTTCTTGGTCATAAAATTTTAAAGGAAGGAATTGAAGTGGATAGAGCTAAAGTAGATGTAATTGCTAAACTTCCACATCCCAACAATGTTAGAGGAGTTAGGAGTTTTCTAGGGCATGCCAGTTTTTACCGACGTTTTATAAAAGATTTTTCTAAAATTGACACTCCTATGAATAAACTCCTAGAAAAGGATGCTCCATTTATCTTTTCAGATGAATGCATCAAATTTTTTAATATTCTTAAAGAAAAACTCACTAATGCGCCGATCATGATAACTCCAAATTGGAATCTACCGTTTGAACTAATGTGCGATGCAAGTGATTTTGCAATGGGAGCCGTTTTAGGACAAAGGATTGAAAAATGATTTCAACCTATATATTATGCTAGTAAAACGTTACAAGGAGCACAAAGAAATTATACAACTACTGAAAAAGAACTCCTTGCTATTGTCTTTGCTTTTGACAAATTTCGTTCATATCTCGTTCTAGCTAAAACGGTGGTCTATACTGACCATTCTGCTCTTAGATACCTATTTTTAAAACAAGATGCTAAACCAAGATTAATCCGTTGGATCTTACTCTTACAAGAGTTCGATATTGAAATCCGAGACAAAAAGGGAGCAAAAAATCTCGCAGCTGATCATCTTTCTCGTCTTGAAAATCCCGAATTAGAAGTTCTAAATGAATCGGACATATAAGACAACTTTCCTGATGAATATCTATTGAAGATAGATTATAATGAAATTTCATGGTTTGCAGACTATGCAAACTACTTAGTATGTGGATTCTTTGAAAAAGGATTGTCGTACCAAAAATGAAAGAAATTCTTTAGTGATATAAAACACTATTTCTGGGAAGATCCACATTTTTTTAAAAGTTGTCCCGATGGAATAATACGCCGATGTGTATTCGGAGATGAAGCTAGTCAAATCTTAAACCATTGTCACACAGGACCAACAGGAGGGCATTATGGGCCTCAACTCACAGCAAGAAAAGTTTACGATGCTGGATTCTATTGGCCTACAAATTTTAAAGACGCACACCTTCTTTGCAAATCCTGTTATGCTTGTCAAAGGGCCAGAAAAATAAGTCAACGTGATGAAATGCCACAAAATGTCATTCAAGTATGTGAAGTATTTGACATTTGGGGTATTGACTTTATGGGTCCATTTCCAAAATCTAATAATAATCTCTACATTCTCGTTGCCATTGATTATGTATCTAAATGGGCGGAAGCACAAGCTCTCCCGACTAACGATGCACGAGTTGTAGTCAATTTTTTAAAACATCTTTTTGCCAGGTTCGGAACACCGAAAGCTTTAATGAGTGATCGGGGTACTCATTTTTGTAACAATCAACTTGAGAAAGTTCTTAAAAGATATGTAGTAACTCATAAAATCTCCACTACTTATCATCCACAAACAAGTGGACAAGTTGAAAATACCAACCGAGCTTTAAAACGTATTCTAGAGAAAACTGTAGGATCAAATCCGAAGGAATGGTCCATAAAATTGGAGGATGCAATCTGGGCTTTTAGAACAGCCTACAAAACTCCAATTGGAACCACACCTTTTAGACTCATTTACGGAAAAGCATGTCATCTTCCAGTAGAAATTGAACACAAAGAATTTTGGGCTTTGAAGACATGTAATCTTGATCTACATAAAGCCGGACGTCTACGGTTAAGTCAACTAAACGAATTAGGAGAATTAAGATATGAAGCATACGAAAATTCGTTAATCTATAAAGAAAGAACGAAGAAATGGCATGATAAAAGAATCAAAAGTTCAAGAGAATTTAAGGAAGGAGACATAGTTCTTTTCAATTCACGATTCAAGCTATTTCCTAGAAAATTGAAATCAAAATGGTCTGGACCATTTATAGTCAAAAGAGTTTTCCCATATGGAACAGTAGAGTTAATAAATTCAAATGGGATTGAATTTAAAGTTAATGGTCACAGAGTTAAACATTACATACATGGTCCGATGGAAGTTGACAATGAAGTCAGCCACAATTTCAACACCACATCTAACTAAGTGTGGGGAGGTTCGAATCTTTTTAGGGTAATATGTATTTCTGTTAGAGTTAGATGTTCTGTTTTCGTGTAGTTCTCGAGAATGGAATCCGAATGGTCTTTCCCTAGCAGACCCTAAAGAACTAGTCTTCTCCCCCCATTCTGAATTTTTATTTTTTTTAGGTTTTACGAGATGAAGAATTCCTGTGAACTAAACCATGGTCTAATGCTACACGTTTTGATCACTAAACGTAATAATGACACACTCTGGAGTGACCTGGTATCAGTAATAAGAACCAAATTGGACGGAGTAAGAAAAGAACTCAGAAACGATCATAATAAGTTACATTTTGGTAAAGGAAAATCAAAATCCGCATGGAAAAGAAGAGCACAACACTTTAAAAGATGTCACAAATGCGGAAAATGGTCACACGAAGGAAAATGCTCAACGAATCAGACATATTCCAATACCGAGTTCGTTACTTTATGCAGAGAAGGACCGTTCATATGTTTCGAAGAAAAATTGTTGAATTCTCGAGGTTATGCCTATGTAGCTATGGAAAACCAATTAGTCCAACTATCTTATGAGTGGCCTAAAGCAGGTCACTGAGAATTCTATCTCACAGGTAAGTATGTACAGTTTTTATTTTTATTTTATTGCTTTTAACCTTTTGATAATAAAAGCTAAATCGTTCGCTATAAAGTATTAAATTGGTATTCAATAAAATTAGGTATGCGTAACCGAAATTATTGGTATCATACAAAAATTTATTACATCACTGCGAAATTTACCGTTTTTTCTTAAGGTATAAATATCTTTAATCAATCAACCCAAAATATTTCAAAAATTCGTCAGGAGTAAAACTAGGTAATATAGACGAAATTACTTTAACGAAAAGAGGGGCGTATATTTTTGATAATATTTGATTGATTAAAGTGGGATAAAAGACCAAAAAAATTTTTAATTTTATTTTTACTTTGTTTATTAATATATAAATATTAAATTATTATTGTAAACTTTTTAAATCAATATATTTAAGTTTGTAAATATTTAAAAATTAATATTTTTAATATAAGTTTGTATGTATAAAAACAAAAATATAATATAAGTTTGGTGTGAATTTTTAAAATTTTAATAATATGAAATTTTAATTTTATGCATTTTAAATTTAAGTTTGGTGTGAATTTAAAAACAAAAATTTAATTTATTTCGTTAAGTTAAAAATATGATTTTTAAAATTCGTCTTGAGTTGAAAACTAGGGCGTTGAACCGAAATTGCTCTACCCAAGGGAGGGACGAGAATTTTTATTATCATTATTTTTTATCTTATTGTATTAAAGTATGCCAAAAACATTTAAAAAACTCAAAAATCTTTGCTTTTAAAACTGCGCTTAAAAATGAAAAATTTTAAAATTTTGTCGAGGGACGGACTAGGACAACGATCCGAAACGCCCTCATCCTAAAAACAAAATTTTAATTTTTAATATATATGTTTTATTAGTGTAAGGTTTTTATAAAAAAAAACAAAAACAAAAACAAACAAACGCCAATATGTTTGGAAACTTTGGTAAAATTTAATCATTTTTCTACGCTAATCACCCTCAATAATTTAAATTGTTACTGATTTCTTGCAAATGAGGGCATTGCAAGATCTTAAGTGTGGGAAGGGGTTAAATTCTTTTGGATTTTTAAAATTTTTAACTTATACACTTGGTTACCATTAAAAATACTAGTAATGCAGTAGTTGTATTAGAATCTAGTGCTCTCTGATAATAAAGAACAGCCCTAGTCTTATATACTGACAACCCAATTCTAGTAAAATTTTCAAAATTTTCAATTAAATGAATTCAAAATCATGTTTATACATATTTATGAACGATAAAACTAGATGTCAACACCGAAATTATTGTTACCTCAAAAAGGACATAAATTGAGAAACAAACCAAAATGTTAGAATTCATTTAAAATGGAATAGAGGACAATAAAAAGGAAAATAAAAGCCAAGTGTGAGAAAAATTTACCAAGTTATTTAAAAACATATATCACATATTTTTGTACAAATAATTGAAGATACTTTTGTTTTGGACAAAATTAACCGTTTTACCCGATAAATTGTAATATATTTGAAAGAAAAGATGGATCTACACGATGAATCAATTCCATCATTAAAAGGAAGTAAAGTCTTCTAAAAAAGACACGCGCTTCTTGATTTAGGTCAGGAAGTTGTCGTCCAGACCAGTTGTAGAATCTACGAAAAACCTTGAAAATTTTTCTCAAAAATCAACTGGAAATCCACGGACCTCAGCATCAAACAGGGTCGCCAAGTGGTCAGACTTATCCTAACCATGAGAGGATCTGTCTCGTAAAATGGGGAGGGCGCCGTGCAAATTAGCTTGATAAGACTAATGAATCAGACCCCCAGAAAAGGATAATCTCCTTAAAGATTAAAAATCAGCTTTTAAGCCTGATATTACTCAATCCTAGAGATTGACCTTAAAGATTGAGAATTACAAACTCGTGGAATTCGATCATATCTAAACTCGAGATTGAACGAGAAAATATTTTGATCAAAATTACAAACTGATTTGTTTTCTGAAAAACCCATTTTTAATGCATTCATTACCATTGAACGTAAAATCCTAGAAATTCACCTGGAATTCATTAGATCACCTGAACCAAATCGGGTGTCAAACGTAAGAACGGTGGTTGCATAGCATGGTCAAAGGCAGGAACTTGTGCTAGACCGAAAAACTATAGGGTGAACTTTACTATTGCTCCTACAAAGGATAGTAATTGCATCCGACACGATATAGACCATAATTAAAAGCATGTCAGGGGACATTGCCTTAACAGTTGCTTGCCTTAACAGTTGCTTGTTCAACGCTTTCCTTTACAACTGGATGGTAGTTTACCGAAAGGTAATATACGGAGCAAGTATACTGGACGTGTTGCTTTCCCAATACAAGGTTAGCAAGTGGGTAACCGCAAGTTTTAAGCTAAAATTTTCAAATCTGAAACCCACCAAACCCACAAAAACAATTTCGTAAACACCGATGAAGGGTTATTCCGGAAAACTTATCTAGGGTAAAAGCTAGATTTAATTTTCAAAAAGATCAAATGTTTTCATAAAGATCCAATTTCCTAAAGGATCTAAATGTTTATAGTCATGTGGGACTATAAACCACATCGTTACTATCATTGTTTATACCACCGTATAGAAATCACTTATGTATAAAGTGTGAAGAATAAAGAAGTGATTCTAGTATGTTTTTATTTCAAGACTATATTGCTTGAGGACAAGCAACGCTCAAGTGTGGGAATATTTGATAATGCTAAAAACGAACATATATTTCATAGAGTTACCCCTCAAAAAAGACAAGCTTTTAGTTGCAATTATTCTATTTATAAGTGATATTCGTTTAAATAATAAAAGGTGAAGACAAAAGACAGATTCGACGAATTGAAGACGCAAACGACCAAAAAGCTCAAAAGTACAAAGTACAATCAAAGTGGTTCAAATTATTGATGTGAAACGTCTCAAAATTACAAGAGTACAAGACGCGAAACGCAAAATACAAGATATTAAATTGTACGCAAGGACGTTCGAAAATCCGGAACCGGGACCAGAGTCAACTCTCAACGCTCGACGCAACGGACTAAAAATTACAAGTCAACTATGCACATAAATATAATATAATATTTAAATAATTCTTAAAATTATTTATATATTATATATTATATTTAAAACCGTCGGCAAGCTAGGAAACAAGTTCATGTGAGCTGGAAAAAGGGGCCATGCGATCGCATGGCCTGGAAGAGCATTTTCAATACGATCGCATGGCAGTAGGTGGATGGCCACATGCCTATAAATTCGCGGTTTTGGTTTATCATAAATATATCTTTTTCTTCTCTTCTCTCAACGTATAAATAAATAAATATATATTATAATTTTAATTTTAATTTTAATTTTAATAATAAGGGTATGTTAGCGAATGTTGTAAGGGTGTAAGACGAAATTCTGTCCGTGTAACGCTACGCTATTTTTAATCATTGTAAGTTATGTTCAACCTTTTTAAATTAATGTCTCGTAGCTAAGTTATTATTATGCTTATTTAATGCCGAAGTAATCGTGATGTTGGGCTAAATATTAAAATTGGGTAATTGGGCTTTGTACCATAATTGAGGTTTGGATAAAAGAACGACACTTGTGGAAATTAGACTATGGGCTATTAATAGGTTTTATATTAACTAAATGATACCTCGTTGATTTAATATATAGACTTATAATTTGACGTATTTATATATAACCACATACGCTTGACTGGGCACGGTGGGCGGAATATCTATAAATACCAATAATTGTTCATTTTACCAGACATGGGATTGGATTAATAGTTAATAGACTTGTTGAAACAGGGGTGGATTACATTTAAGGGTAATTGGTGTAATTGTTAACAAAGTAGTAAAACCTTGGACTACACGCAGTCGATAACCTGGTGTATTCATTAAACAAAGTATTAAGACCTTGTTACAATTCGAATCCCCAATTAGTTGGAATATTTGACTTCGGGAATAATAATAATTTGACGAAGACTCTCGCTCTTTATGATTATGACTGATGGACTATTATGGACAAATCCGTATGGACATATCGAATAATCCAGGACAAAGGACAATTAACCCATGGTAATAAAACTAAAATCAACACGTCAAACATCATGATTACGGAAGTTTAAATAAGCATAATTTATATATTTCATATTTAATTGCACTTTTAATTATCGCACTTTTATTTATTATCATTTTATTTAATTGCATTTTTAATTATCATACTCTTTAATTATAGCAATTTTATTTTATCGCAATTTTATTTATCGCAATTTCATTATCATTATTACTTTACGCTTTAAATTAAGTTATATTTATTTTTAAGATTTTACATTAGGTTTTAACTGCGACTAAAGTTTTAAAAATCGAAAAACCGGTCATTAAACGGTAAAAACCCCCTTTTATAATAATAATACTACTTTTATATATTTTTGTATTTTTACAATTATAAGTTACAAATATAGCGTTAAGCATGGCTAGAGTTCCCTGTGGACGAACCGGACTTACTAAAAACTACACTACTGTATGATTAGGTACACTGCCTATAAGTGTTGTAGCAAGGTTTAGGTATATTCACTCTATAAATAAATAAATAACTTGTGTAAAATTGTATCGTACTTAATAGTATTTCCTTATAAAAATTAAAACTATTTTATACACCACCTCGCACACATCATTTTTACACATGTAGTTCATTGTTAATACACTTAATGACATGTTTACTTATCATTTATCATGATTAAACATATTTTATCAATATATTAATATGATTCATATGTATTTAGTAAGACGTTGTTATAACGATAATCGTTATATATATATCGTTTCGAGTTTCTTAATTCAATAAACTCAATTTTATGTATATAACTCATTGTTAAAATACCTAATGAGATACTTACTTATCATAATATCATGTTAACTATATATATAATCATATATATGTCATCATATAGTTTTTACAAGTTATAACGTTCGTGAATCACCGGTCAACTTGGGTGGTCAATTGTCTATATGAAACCTATTTCAATTAATCAAGTCTTAACAAGTTTGATTTCTTAACATGTTGGAAACACTTAATCATGTAAATAAAAATTTCATTTAATATATATAAACATGGAAAAGTTTGGGTCACTACAGTAGCTACCCGTTAAATAAATTTAGGCCCGAAATTTTAAGTAGTTGGAGGTGTTGACGTATCTTCTGGAAATAAGTGCGGGTATTTCTTCTTCATCTGATCTTCTCGTTTCCAGGTGAACTCGGGTCCTCTACGAGCATTCCATCAAACCTTTACAATTGTTATCTTGTTTTGTTTAAGTCTTTTAACCTCACGATCCATTATTTCGACGGGTTCTTCGATGAATTGAAGTTTTTTGTTGATTTGGATTTCATCTAACGGAATAGTGAGATCTTCTTTAGCAAAACATTTCTTCAAATTCAAGATGTGGAAAGTGTTATGTACAGTCGCGAGTTGTTGAGGTAACTCAAGTCGGTAAGCTACTGGTCCGACACGATCAATAATCTTGAATGGTCCTATATACCTTGGATTTAATTTCCCTCGTTTACCAAATCGAACAACGCCTTTACAAGGTGCAACCTTAATCATGACCATCTCTCCAATTTCAAATTCTATATCTTTTCTTTTAATGTCGGCGTAGCTCTTTTGTCGACTTTGGGCGATTTTCGACCGTTGTTGAATTTGGATGATCTTCTCGGTAGTTTCTTATATTATCTTCGGACCCGTAATCTGTCTATCCCCCACTTCACTCCAAAAAATTGGAGACCTGCACTTTCTACCATAAAGTGCTTCAAACGGTGCCATCTCAATGCTTGAATGGTAGCTGTTGTTGTAGGAAAATTCTGCAAACGGTAGATGTCGATCCCAACTGTTTCTGAAATCAATAACACATGCTCGTAGCATGTCTTCAAGCATTTGTATCATCCTTTCGCTATGCCCATCAGTTTGTGGATGATAGGCAGTACTCATGTCTAGACGAGTTCCTAATGCTTGCTGTAATGTCTGCCAGAATCTTGAAATAAATCTGCCATCCCTATCAGAGATAATAGAGATTGGTATTCCATGTCTGGAGATGATTTCCTTCAAATACAGTCGTGCTAACTTCTCCATCTTGTCATCTTCTCTTATTGGCAGGAAGTGTGCTGATTTGGTGAGGCGATCAACTATTACCCAAATAGTATCAAAACCACTTGCAGTCCTTGGCAATTTAGTGATGAAATTCATGGTAATGTTTTCCCATTTCCATTCCGGGATTTCGGGTTGTTGAAGTAGACCTGATGGTTTCTGATGTTCCGCTTTGACCTTAGAACACGTCAAACATTCTCCTACGTATTTAGCAACATCGGCTTTCATACCCGGTGATGTGTGCAGCAGCGTATACGAAATAGTTATATTTTTATTGCGAAATACTATTAAATACGATACAATTTTACACAAGTTATTTATTTATTTATAAAGTGGATATACCTAAACCTTGCTACAACACTTATAGGTAGTGTACCTAATCGTACAGTAGTGTAGTTTTTAGTAAGTCCGGTTCGTTCTACAGGGAGCTAGCCAAGTTTAACGCTATATTTTTAAAACTATATTTGTAAATATATAAATATATATAAAAGTAGTATTATTATTATAAAAGGGGGTTTTTACCGTTTAATGACCGATTTGTCGATTTTAAAACTTTAGTCGCTGTTAAAACCTAATGTAAAATATTAAAAATAAATATAACTTGATTTAAAGCAAAAACTAAATGACAATAATTAAAGTGCGATAATTAAAATTGCGATAAATAAATAAAATTGCGATAATTAAAATGACAATAAATTAAAGTGCGATAATTAAAAGTGCAATTAAATATGAAATAAAGGAATTATGCTTATTTAAATTTCCGTAATCATGATGTTTGACGTGTTGATTTTAATTTATTACCATTGGTTAATTGTCCTTTGTCCTGGATTATTCAATATGTCCGTCTGGTTTTTGTCCATAACAGTCCATCAGTCATAAATATAAATTGCGAGTGTCCTCGTCAAATTATTCTTATATCTGAAGTCAAATATTCCAACTAATTGGGGACTTAAACTATAATTACACCAATTTTCCTTGTATATAATTCACCCCTGTTTTAATAAGTCCATTAACTATTAATCCATTCTCGTGTCCAGTTAAATGAACGATTATTAGTACTTATAAATATCCCGCCCATCGCGTCCGATCGAGTGTATATGGTTATTTATAGGTACGTCAAATTGTAAATCTTTATATTAAATTCACAAACTATCATTTAATTAAACAAATATAAAGACCATTAATAGCCCATAGTCTAATTTCCACAAGTGTCGTTCTTTTGTCCAAACCCCAATTATGGTACAAAGCCCCAATTACCCAATCTTAATATTTTAGCCCAACATTACGATTACTTCGGCTTAAATAAGCATAATAATAACTTAACTATGAGACATTAATTTAAAAAGGTTGAACATAACTTACAATGATTAATAATAGCGTAGCGTTACACGGACAGAATTTCAACTTACACCCTTACAACATTCGCTAACATACCCTTATTATTATTAAATTAAAATTAAAATTAAAATTATAAATTATATATATATATATATATATATATATATATATATATATATCGTTGAGAGATAGAGAGAAAAAGGTATGTTTTACTCGAGCACCAAACTACTTTTTATAGGAGTGTGGCCAGAAAAAGTAAGCCATGCGATCGCATGGGATTTAGGCCTCCAGGCCATGCGATCGCATGGAGCAGGAATCCAGCTCACATACTTTTGTTTGTTTATTTGCAGACGGTTTTATATATAATATAATATATATATAATTTTAAGAATTAATTATATATTATATTATATTCATGTGCATAGTTGACTTGTAATTTTTAGTCCGTTGCGTCGAGCGTTGAGAGTTGACTCTGGTCC
Source organism: Rutidosis leptorrhynchoides (assembly GCF_046630445.1). Taxonomy (NCBI): domain Eukaryota; kingdom Viridiplantae; phylum Streptophyta; class Magnoliopsida; order Asterales; family Asteraceae; genus Rutidosis; species Rutidosis leptorrhynchoides. The sequence continues at coordinate 163,203,918 of NC_092342.1, read as the reverse complement.
CGGTTCTGGATTTTCGAACGTCCTTTCGTACTATTTAATATCTTGTATTTTGCGTTTTGCAGCTCGTAATCTTGTAACTTTTAGACGTTTCTCATCAATAATTTGAACCACTTTGATTGTACTTTGTTCTTTTTAGCTTTTTGGTCATTTGCGTCTTCAAATCGTCGAATCTATCTTTTGTCTTCACCTTTTATTATTTAAACGAATATCACTTGTAAATAGAACAATTGCAACTAAAAGCTTGTCTTTCTTGAGGGATAATGCTATGAAATATATGTTCGTTTTTAGCATTATCAAATATTCCCACACTTGAGCGTTGCTTGTCCTCAAGAAATATAGTCTTGAAATAAAAATACTAGAATCACTTCTTTATTCTTCACACTTTGTACATCAGTGATTTCTATATGGCGGTATGAACAATGGTAGTAACGATGTGGTTTACAGTCCCACATGACTATGAAAATTTAGATCCTTAAGGAAATTGGATCTTTATGAAAACATTTGATCTTTTGAAAATTAAATCTAGATTTTACCCTAGATAAGTTTTCCAGAATAACCCTTCACCGGTGTTTGCAAATTGTTTTTGTGGGGTTGGTGGGTTTCAGATTTGAAAATTTTAGCTCAAAACTTGCGGTTTTGTGTCACCCACTTGCTAACCTTGTAGTGGGAAAGCAACACGTCCAGTATACTTGCTTCGTATATTACCTTTCGATAAACTACCATCCGATTGTAAAGGAAAGCATTGAACAAGCAACTGTTAAGGCAATGTCCCGTGACATGCTTTTAATTATGGTCTATAACGTGTCGGATGCAATTACTATCCTTTGTAGGAGTAATAGTAAAGATCACCCTATAGTTTTTCGGTCTGGCACAAAGTCCTATCTTTGACCATGCTATGCAACCACCGTTCTTACGGTTGATACCCGATTTAGTTCAGGTGACCTAATGAATTCCAGGTGAAAATCAAAATATTACCCGATTTGGTTTGTAATTTGATCAAAATATTTTCTCGTTCAAGCTCGAGTTTAGATATCATCGAATTCCATGAGTTTGTAATTCTCAATCTTTAAGGTCAATCTCAAGGATTGAGTAATATCAGTCTTAAAAGCTGATTTTTGATCTTTAAGGAGATTATCCTTTCTGGGGATCTGATTCATTAGTCTTATAAGCTAATTTTCACGGTTCCCCCCATTGTACGAGACAGATCCTCTCATGGTTAGGATAAGTCTGACCACTTGGCGACCGTGTTTGATGCTGAGGTCCGTGGATTTCTAGCTGATTTTCCAGAAAACTTTTCAAGATTTTTAGTAGACTCTACAACTGGTCTGGACGACAACTTCCTGGCCTAAATCAAGAAGCGCGTGTCTTTTTCGGAAGACTTTACTTTCTTTTAATGATGGAATTGATTCATCGTGTAGATCCATCTTTCTTTCAAATATATTACAATTTACCGGGTAAAACGGTTAATTTTGTCCAAAACAAAAGTATCTTCAATTATTTGTACAAAAATATGTGATATATGTTTTAAATAACTTGGTAAATTTTTCCCACACTTGGCTTTTATTTTCCTTTCTTTGCCTTTTTATTGTCCTCTATTCCATTTTAAATGAATTCTAACATTTTGGGTTGTTTCTCAATTTATGTCCTTTCCGAGGTAACAATAATTTCGGTGTTAACACCTAGTTTTATCGTTCATAAATTTGTATAAACATGATTTTGAATTCATTTTTTTGAAAATTTTGAAAAATTATACTAGAATTGGGTAGTCAGTATATAAGACTAGGGCTGTTCTTTATTATCAGAGAGCACTAGATTCTAATACAACTACTGCGTTACTAGTATTTTTAATGGTAACCAAGTGTTTAAGTCAAAAAATTTTAAAAATCCGAAAGAATTTAACCCCTTCCAACACTTAAGATCTTGCAATGCCCTCATTTGGAAGAAATCAGTAACAATTTAAATTATTGAGGGTGATTAGTGTAGAAAAATGATTAAATTTTACCAAAGTTTCCAAACATATTGGCGTTTGTTTGCTGAATGATAAATGGTGCAAATCATTTGTTCATTCCGTCTTGTTGTTACATCACATTTGTTTTTCATTTTGTCGTCAAAATTAGTAGCTTTTGCTGAACTTAATGCCAGTCTTTGAAAATGCGCTGTTTTACCCTGTTGTGTACAATATACATACATACAAATAATAACATGCATGGTAATTTGAAATGGGACTTAACATCCCACTTTCAAATCAAATATGAAATATTAGTACAACATAATAAAAATGTTAAAACTTACATAAAAGTATCACAATATAATATGTTTAAACATAATTAAATAAAAATAATAAAAAGATAAAAATCATAGAAATCACCAACGGGAACTGTATCAATCTGGATAGGGGTTCTAGTTTATGTCGTCGGGCGGGTTCCATGGTTGGTTATAGGTGTACTGATAGGCCTGGTTAGGGTCGTAGAGAGTAAATGGTGGTTGCATATCGGGCTGGTGTGGAGGATAGTAAGCAGGTCGGGTCCGTACGTAGTTATCCTGAGGTGATAGCTGGCTCATGATCTGATACTGATGATAGTGCCCTCTATCATGCTGTCGTTGCCTGGAATGCTCGTACACATTCTCGGCTTGCCACTGCTCGTACCGACTATGTCTATCCTGGTTTGTCATTTCTACCTCATCTATACGCTGGTAGACGTCAGTCATAGCCTCCTTAATGACATCCCTAATGTCTTCTGCTTCCTTCATTTCCTCATCTGAACCTCTCTCTACCTGTGGATGATTACCATCATATGGTACTGCCTGATTGCGTCTGCTCTTTAATACCTTAGCACCCTGATAGACCTTCAATCCTAAAGTATCATCCTGTTCCCTGCATACCATAAGTGGACCCCCTTGATCCCTATCTACACCCAAATACTCTCCAATGAGAGTAACAAAAATACCTCCTCCTATTACTCCCCGTCCTGTATTCCTGCCACTACTTTGGACAGATAAAAACCAACACAGTAGGGGATATTAACAAAGCTTCTAGGGTTTTAAATACACTTAAGGTAAAATAAATCGTGTAAGGTCATCTTCTCCTTGTTTTTACCTCTTTGTGTAATCGAATTAGCTAAAAATCTATGTATAATACGTAGCTCTGCTTTGTTAATATCTAAATAGGAGTGTCTTCCTCCCAGCGTAAAAACATTATAATCTGACATACGCCTCCAGACGGCGTCCGCGTCAAAATTCCTATCTACCCGCTCTCCATGATAAATCAAATTTGTACAATCGGGTAGTAGTAATTCACCAGGAGTGTAAATCTGTAAAGCCCTGGCCATGTCCAGCATGGACATCCTATACATCCTACGGCCAAGTATAAATCTAAGAAAACTTCTATCATCTAACCTAACTACATCCGCATTTAACGCTATAGTACTCATAAGCTCAACACACCATTCCTTATATACAGGCCTACGAATGGTGAATAAACGTTCCCAATCGGGAATAGAAGAGCCGCCATACCTTTGGATCAGATGCAGTCTAACTGAGTTAACTAGTTGGACCCTTTCCAAAGGCTCCCAATCGATTACCCTCGGCACTTCTACATTTTTGTTACCAGTTTAAATTTGTTACTTTGATATGTCGGGTAATCTCTCCAACTTCGATCAAATCTCAGATTAGGATGCAACTGTGCTTCATGAATTGTTGGGTGTTCTACTATCGGATGAATCGGAAAAATTACGTAGGCATTAACATATTCTTGTTGTGGATCATAATATGGTATGTTTTGATCAGGTTGTTGTTGTTGTTCCTGTTGTTGCTCCTGTTCAGGTTCTGGTTCATATTATGGCTCATATTGCATTTCTGGTTCAGGTTCTGGAGCAGGTTGCCTAGATGATGATGATGCACCATCAGTATCGGTATTTCTCTGCAAAACACATTAAACACAAAATTTGTGCATCCAAATATGCATTAGTGTTAGCAAAATAACAAATTAAAACAATTACAATAACATGTTCAATTAAAATTAAACTTATACACATTTTCACAATTTTAACAATTCTACATTTTTTCAAATAAGCATTTATGAAAATGTTCACAAAGTTCATAAGCATTCAACTCAAATAACATGTTAAAATAACCATTACTAGCAATTAAACAAGTTTCAAATGGCATTTACATCAATTTAATCAAGTTCATAAATTTTATACCTAAAAAGTCCACTTTAATTCTCAAAAATCATGTTTAGGATCAAAGTTTGGATCATTTAACTACCTAAACATGTTACACTACTTAATTTAGCAATAATTCATGACAAAAATCGGCCATTACCTGTTTATATCAAAAAGTCCCAAATTGCTCAAGAACACAAACCCTAGATTTCTAAAAATTTTGAAGTTTTCGGCTTCAAATCATGTTAAATAGCATCAATCTAGGTTATACATGCATAATATACTAACAATTTAACACTAATTACACTAGAAATTAACAAAATCAAATTAGGTAAAATATTGGTAATTATCACAAAAACTAGGAAATTTAAGAGTTTAGGGGTGTAATTTTTACCTTCTTGTTGAAAAATCCAAACCTAGGCATGATTGTAGCGAAGTTTTGTGAGAAATTTGGAGTAATTTGGTGAAAATTTGATGAAAATTGAGAGGATTTTGTGTGTGTGTGTGTGTGTTCGTGTGTATGTGTGTGTTGGAGTGGAAGAGCAGAACAGCTCGTGACCTTTTGTTCCTGAGCTGATTTTTGACTCCATGCGACCGCATGGTAAATAAGGGTAAACCCCATGCGATCGCATGGGGTCCCTGGTTTTTTTTTTTAATTAAAAACCTTTAACTAATTAAAAAAATAATTAATTAAATTTTTAAAAATTTTGTTTCTTTTTAGGATGAGGACGTTTCGGATCGTTGTCCTAATCCATCCCTCGACAAAATTTTAAAATTTGTCATTTTTAAGCGTGGTTTTAAAAGAAAAGATTTTTGGGTTTTTTAATGTTTTTGGCATACTTTAATTCAATAAGATTAAAAATAATGATAATAAAAGATCTCGTCCCGCCCTCGGGTAAAGCAATTTCGGTTCAACGACCTAGTTTTCAACTCACGACGAATTTTTAGAAATCACATTTTTAACTTAATGAAATAAAGTACATTTTTATTTTTAAATTCACACCAAACATAAATTTAAAATGCATAAAATTAAAAATTCATATTATTAAAATTAAAAATTCACACCAAATTTATATTATATTTTTGTTTTTATACATACAAACTTATATTAAAAATATAAATTTTTCAAATATTTACAAACTTAAATATATTGATTTAAAAAGTTTACAATAATAATTTAATATTAATTTCAAAAACAAAGTAAAAATAAAAATTAAAAATCTTTTTGGTCTTTTATCCCACTTTAATCAATCAAATATTATCAAAAATATATGCCCCTCTTTTCGGTAAAGTAATTTCGGTTCCATAACCTAGTTTTACTCCTGACGAATTTCTGAAATATTTTGAGTTGATTGATTAAAGATATTTATACCTTAAGAATAAACGGTAAATTTCGCAGTGATGTAATAAATTTTTGTATGATATCAATAATTTCGGTTACGCATACCTAATTTTATTGAATACCAATTTAATACTTTATAATGAACGATTCAGCGTTTATTATCAAAAGGTTAAAAGCAAAAAATAAAAATAAAAACTGTACATACTTACCTTTGAGATAGAATTCTCAGAGACCTGCTTTAGCCGACTCATAAGAGATTCGTGTGATTTGGTTCTCCATAGCTACGTAAGCGTAACCTCGATTCTTCAATATCTTTTCTTCTAAACATATGAACGGTCCTTCTCTGCATAGAGTAACAAATTCGGTATTTGAATATGTTTGATTGTTTGAACATTTAGCTTCGTGTGACCATTTTCTGCATTTATAACATCTTTCAAGGTGTCGTACTTTTCTTTTTGTTGCGAATTTTGATTTGCCTTTACCAAAATGTATCTTATTATGATCTTTCCTGAGTTCTTTTCTTACTCCGTCCATTTTGCTTCTTATGAAGGATACCAGTTCACTCGGGAGTGTGTCATTACTACGTTTAGTAATCATAGCGTGTAGCATTAGACCATGGTTCAGATCAAAGGAATTCTTCATCTTGTAAAACCTAAAAAAAATAAAAATTCAGAATGGAGGGAGAAGACTAGTTCTTTAGGGTCTGCTAGGGAAAGACCATTCAGATTCCATTTTCGAAAACTACACGAAAACAGAATATCTAACCCTAACAGAAATAACTATTATCCTTAAAAGACTTGATTCTCCCCACACTTAGTTAGCTGTGGTGTCGAAATTGTGATTAACTTCGTTGTCAACTTCCATCGGACTATCTATGTAATGTTTAACTCTGTGACCATTAACTTTAAATTCAATCCCGTTTGAATTTATCAACTCTATTGTTCCATATGGGAAAACTCTTTTAACTATGAATGGTCCAGACCATATTGATTTCAATTTTCCAGGAAATAGCTTGAATCGTGAATTGAAAAGAAGAACTATGTGAAAGGACTCGTTCATATACATTATAAACGATTCACAATAGTTGATTACATTGCGAGGTATTTAACCTCTATATGATACATTTTACAAACATTGCATTCGTTTTTAAAAGACAAACTTTCTTTACATCGAAAATTGACAGGCATGCATACCATTTCATAATATCCACTATCCAACTATAAATTGATTTAATAATAATATTTGATGAACTCAATGACTCGAATGCAACGTTCTTCGAAATATGCTATGAAAGACTCCAAGTAATATCTTTAAAATGAGCAAATGCACAGCGGAAGATTTCTTTAACACCTAAGAATAAACATGCTTTAAAGTGTCAACCAAAAGTTTGGTGAGTTCATTAGTTTATCATAATCATTTATTTCTATCATTTTAATAGACCACAAGAATTTCATTTCCAGTTCTCATAAATATACGTCTCATGCATAGAGACAAAAATAATCATTCATATGGATTGAACACCTGGTAACCGACATTCACAATATGCATATAAGAATATCCCCATCATTCCGGGATCCTCCTTCGGACATGATATAAATTTCGAAGTACTAAAGCATCCGGTACTTTGGATGGGGCTTGTTGGGCCCGATAGATCTATCTTTAGGATTCGCGTCAATTAGGATGTCTGTTCCCTAATTCTTAGATTACCAGACTAAAAAGGGGCATATTCGGTTTAATAATCCAGCCATAGAATGTAGTTTTCGATTACTTGTGTCTATTTCGTAAAACATTTATAAAAGCAGCGCATGTATTCTCAGCCCAAAAATATAAAGGGTAAAAAGGAAAATGAAACTCACGCATATATATATTGTAAAACAGTTAATAAAGTATTTGCATGTATTCTCAGCCCAAAAATGTAAAGAGTAAAAAGGGCAAATGAAACTCACCATACTGTATTTCGTAGTAAAAATACATATAACGTCATTGAACAAGTGCAAGGTTGGCCTCGGATTCACGAACCTAAATTAATTATATATATTTATGTGTTGGTCAATATTTGTCTAACAAATTAGGTCAAGTCATAGTGTACCACAATCCTAATGCTCGAGACTAATATGCAAAAGTCAACAAAAGTAAATTTGACTCAAAATAATTTCCAAAAATCTATACATGATTAATATATAGTTTAAATATCGTCATTTTATATTTTTAAATATTTTTTAAAGATTTATTAGAGTAAATAATATAATTTATTTATTAATAAATAAAATTTTATATTAAATTTATATAATAAAATATACTTTTATATATATTAAGTAATAAAATTTATAGGGTTTTCAAAAGTGGTTCTAGATATTTATAAAAGTTATATACGTTTTAATAATAAAGTTCTTTTTAAACTGAAAACGTTTTTATACGTTTGAAACTAAATAGATCAATCGAGTCTTTATGAGATTCAATCTTCCACTATCCTTTATCTAGTTCTCAATGATTGACAATTTGTTCTTATTTATAAATCACTTTACCATTTTCCGAATATTGTTAAAATGGAAAGATTTCTCAAATCAACGTGGGCCTTGCAACAGAGACTTGTAATCATAATTCAATATATCTGATAATTCAATTATTTGATCTTATCTTCTGCTTCCATTGATAAATATTTTGAAACAGATACAATCATATAAAGTATTTAATCTAATATTTTGTTTACGTTTCAAGTTATAATATATATACACAAATACATATATAATCATATTCGTTTAATGATTCGTGAATCGTTGGAACTTGGTCGATGTTGAATGAATGTATGAACATAGTTTAAAATTCTTGAAATTTAACGTAATAAATATTGCTTATCGTGTCGGAAACATATAAAGATTAAAGTTTAAATTTGGTTGGAAATTTCCGGGTTGTCACAGTACCTACCCGTTAAAGAGATTTCGTCCCGAAATTTGAGTGGAAAGGTCGTGAATGATAATTAGTATGTTTTCATGATGCATATGGGCTGCAAATTAGAGTTTTATCATCAGCGAATAATTTGGATAAACAATCCATTTATATGAAGAGTAGGAATGAAGCTAACATAGAAGAGTGAAAAGAGTAAGTGTAGATTCATCTTATCATTTGACGTAGATATGATTGATTCTCAGATTTCAAGAGATTTGAAGAAAATCTTCTTAATAAGATTTGACTCTCCGGTAATCAAGGGAATTAGGATCCACTTTAAATGCGATCGTCCGTTTTAATTGTTCTGTCGGAGATTTTTTTATAAATTCACCTCCTTCGTTTCCTTACAACTCACAACTTCTGTTAATGCATTTTATGCAAGTCCCCAGACATCTACCCACGTCCATTGCAGGTACAACAGTTTACAGGCCACCATGATTGCTCGTTATTATCCTATCTGTGTTTGTATGTGGTTACAGGAACTGCAGGAACGAGATTTAGATGTTTGACTATGTTAGACTTAGTCAGACGTACAAGTGAAGCCTCACTAGTACGGCTGACAGGCTCATACGCATGGTTGATGCTGAGCTAAGTCACAATTACAACCTAAATGTGAAGACACGAGTGAGTGATCACCCGTACGGCTGATGAAGCCAACTCGTACGTGTGATGAATGAATCGTATGGGTGAGTCAACAGCAGGGGTATATAAAGTCTTATGTTCTTTATTTTAGGTTAAGCCTCTCATTTGTTACACACACTCAGATCTAGTGAGCTCGTCTGATTCTCTCTCAGTCCAAATCACCCAGGTGGTGAATAATAGCTCTAGGTGTTGATCTAATTACACTTGATTTAGTTGTGGTTTGACTAAATTAATCAAAAAAAAAACTTAACCTATTCACTAGAGGGTTTGATTCACTTATTCCGCCATTGTGTGAGTTAAATCTGTTGATTTCTAAGTTCCTAGTCATGTTTCATCACCTTCTGTTCTTTCCCCCTCAACTCATATTTTAAAGTATTCATCAATATGCTCCATCCAGTTCTGATTCTCGATATCCTTCTAACTTTCATATCGGTCATTCTTCTTTTTCATCTACCGCCAGAAGAATCTATTTACTTCTACTATACTCTTAGGTTTATAGTGTTTCTAGTTCTCCCGTGTCTTTATATTGCTATATGCATTGATATATATGGTTTATAATTTCTGGTTTATCGTTGGGCTTTATATGTTCCCTTGTATTTCAAAGTCTCTGCTTCTGTCTTCTATAATCATTATCATTCACAGTTAATGCTCTCTTTTATTTGCTGCAATTTATACCCCAATTTCTATTTCAGAGTTTTGTCCTTTCGTTTCTTCTTCTTGCGATTAAGCACCGCTTGTAATGGTCCAGAATTCACATATATGAATTTCGGAATGAACATTGTTAATGTTCTAGGAAGGAAATTGTGATGGCACGATCTTGACTTGTCAAATTACTAGAATACCTTGGAAAAGGCCGAATCATCAAGAAATATTTTCTTGATATTTTAGAGGTTAAATAGAATACAAGAGTCGTATAACATGGCACATGATGATGTTATGATCTGTGAATCATCACGTTCCATTTAGAAACTCAGCATGACTTACTGTAATATAATCACATTGATCAAGTGTCATTATATTATACTAACTCATGCTTCAGTTCCCAACACTACTTCAAAATATTCATATTTTAAACTTGAATGTTTCAGAATTTATAAACTAAAATAGTTTCTTTTATGATGTAATACAGATATCGCGAAGAGGTAAATGATTTCAAATAAGAATAATTAAGAAAATATCTTCAGAAATATGGAGGATATTTATAATGAAAGATATGATGATATTTTAGAATTTCTAATATCAGAGGATGATGAAGAATATTGTCCGCAGGGGTTTAGAGTCAGGAGCAAGGTATTCGTTAATGACTTCAGCAGGTACTGAATCATTTGGATCCTTTGAAGTCAGGTTCAGTCTTTGTAATTTGTCCACAGCCTCCTTCCTACTTTGCTCAATCCATTTTCCAGTTCCAAAACTTCTCTTTTTCTGCGCTTTGCCAGCACACTTCATCATTATCATCCAGCTTTTACCATTTAAAGTCGTTTATAGTTTTTTCTACTTCATCAGCATTTTTTTTTTCCATTTTCAGAGAACCAATTCGTAGTTCGGAGTGTTTTTCAGAAACTTCACATTCAAATTAAGTCCAGAAGATAGACGTTATATATACACATATAACTGTTGGCGTAGACATGCTGCTAGATTTCAAAATACTGATTGCTAATTCTCAATGATTCGTATGGCAATTCTCATTACAAGATGCGAATGAGTAAATGATGGGGTTTCAATGAATAATTATAATGACTTTTTGGAGAGGCTAAAGTGAAAGGGTAATGAAGTTGTTGGTACATCTGCTAATAATGTGGTGGAATGTAAAAGGTTCCCTGGTAACGATTGTGTATATCTTAAGGTTATAATAAGGTTAGTCTGACTGAAAAGTCGAAGTTGACTTGCTGGAGCTGTGACAAAACTAGCTACTTTGAATAGGAGTCGCAAAGTTATTTTTGCTAATAAATGCCAAAGAATCTGACGCGGATACGTTGTTTAAACTTTTACTTTGGTTTCAAGAGTTTTTCGGGTACATAACTGTGGGTAACATGTGGTTGGATCATCATCTCGATTGCTCATCATTCGAAGTGTCTTCAGAAATTTTTGAAGGGTTTGAACACAGATTGTAATCGTGAACATACATTTGATGTTCTAACATAGTTTTGAAGTCAAAATATAGCTTGTGAAAGATGTAAGGATCTAAGAGTGATGATTTTGGTCATATCTCAAGTTGAATTTTGAGATTTCAAAATCAGAATATGTAATTAAATTTTGAATGATTATGGTTGTTTTGATTTCTATAAAAGAATGTATATTGTTGTGAAAGTAGGGAGTATAATGGATGATTTGCTGAATCAGATTCGAAGATTGTAACATATTAATTGTGAATTTATATATCTCTCGGATATTACCTACCCGTTAAAAAAATTCACAATTAATATTTTGTACAAAAGAATTTTATTACAGTCTTTATGAAAATATATATATATATGTATATTTTCTTCAGATGTAACATAGATTTAATGAGTTAATGTTAAATTAAACTCATTTGATTTACGGTTGAAACTAGAATTGAATAATCCCTAAAGGCTTTAAAAAGTACATAACTTTTACGCAGTATTTCTTTAATGACATTGAAATTATGAATCAATACTTCGTTATTTGTTGATGTATGATGTTCGGTTCGTGGAATTCTTGTGAATTTCGCAAAGTACGAATGATGTTATCTGAAAAGTTTCGGGTACATCGATGATGAAAGTGTAAAATCAATTATATACTTGATTTATTATGAATTGTAATTTGTTGAATTGCGACATAGATTATAGTTAACGCTGGTTAAGTTGCGTCCGAAGGATGTACATTATTGCATATTTGTAATATGAATTAACCGAGTAGTTAAGATTAACACACAATAGCTTAGCACGGAAAGATTTATTTCAAAATATATATATATATATATATATATATATATATATATATATATATATATATATATATATATATATATATATATATATATATATATATATATATATATATAATTTCTTCAGAGGGAATGAGTTAATTCTTCATAACTCGTTGATACAATATACACGTTATTGATTCGTAATGATGTCCACAGTGATTCTTGAACTGACGAAGTTTGTGATGTTATCTGTGTTGATGATTCGGATGTTGACTGTACTGACGATGCTGGTAACGCTGATGGTACTGTTGATGCTGTTGGTAAAGCAAGTTTAGGTTGTTAATCACACACCATTTTTGTCAGGGTTTCTACTCTTCCTTCTATCATTTTGGTTCGCTTAACTGATTTATGGTTAGGGCTAGATTAGATAATCTCTAAGACTTTAGAGATTACATAATCGGCGCGGAATGTTTCTCCAATGAAGTTATGAATTAATACTTCGTCAGTTATTGTTGTTAGTACTCCTTGGTATCTATGGTGCGTACGACGTTGATGCTCGTGGGACAGATTGTGAAGTTGAGGTTTACGACACGGTTGTGATTGGAGGTGGTAATGGTACTGTTGGCGTTGATGATGGTGGTACTGGTTATGCTGATGCTGGTGTTTGTAATCTCTGAACAATATTCTCCAAAGCCACTACCCGAGCGCGAAGCTCGTTGACTTCTTCTATTACACCGGGGTGATTGTCGGTTCGGACGAGCGGATAAATAAAATCTAAAATTTGATGTAATATATAATCGTGACGAGATACTCTGGAAATGAGCGAGAAAATGGTGTTTCGGACAGGTTCGCCGGTAAGTGCTTCAGGTTCTTCGTCAAGAGGGCAATGTGATGGATGGAAGGGATCACCTTCTTCTTGTCTCCAATGATTGAGGAGGCTACGAACCCATCCCCAATTCATCCAGAATAGGTGAATACTGATTGGTTGATCTATTCCGGTCACACTGCTTTCGGAGCTTGAATGGGATTCCATTTCGAAATCTGAGTGACTTGAACTGATGACGAATTCCATTTCGTACGATTGGATAAAGGATTTTTTTTTTCGATATGAAATGATTTTGGCTAACGGATGGTATTCTAATTACATAGAATATATATATATATATATATATATATATATATATATATATATATATATATATATATATATATATATATATATATATATATATATATATATATATATATATATATATATATAGATCAAAAGATTTCGTAGATTACGGAGGACTTTGCGGGATATGTCAGGCAAAGTTTAAAGTAACAGATACGATAAGATATGATTTAGCAGATATGCTAAGATATGAATTTTTGTCTATACACTATTCATGCAATCAATACAGCAAGACGTGTCTTAGACTAAAAATGATAAGCAGGCAATTTCCTGAGGATGATAAATAGTTAATTTTTGACACAAAATGATAAGCAAAACTTTTGACATGCAGACACGGTCGAAGTTCAGACTCACTAATGCATCCTATCGACTTATTAGTTAGACACACTAATGCAGACCTGGTTCGCTAAGACCACCGCTCTGATGCCAACTGAAAGGACCCGTTCATATACATTATAAACGATTCACAATAGTTGATTACATTGCGAGGTATTTGACCTCTATATGATACATTTTACAAACATTGCATTCATTTTTAAAAGACAAACTTTCTTTACATCGAAAATTGACAGGCATGCATACCATTTCATAATATCCACTATCCAACTATAAATTGATTTAATAATAATCTTTGATGAACTCAATGACTCGAATGCAACGTTCTTCGAAATATGCTATGAAAGACTCCAAGTAATATCTTTAAAATGAGCAAATGCACAGCGGAAGATTTCTTTAACACCTGAGAATAAACATGCTTTAAAGTGTCAACCAAAAGTTTGGTGAGTTCATTAGTTTATCATAATCATTTATTTCTATCATTTTAATAGACCACAAGAATTTCATTTCCAGTTCTCATAAATATACGTCTCATGCATAGAGACAAAAATAATCATTCATATGGATTGAACACCTGGTAACCGACATTCACAATATGCATATAAGAATATCCCCATCATTCCGGGATCCTCCTTCGGACATGATATAAATTTCGAAGTACTAAAGCATCCGGTACTTTGGATGGGGCTTGTTGGGCCCGATAGATCTATCTTTAGGATTCGCGTCAATTAGGGTGTCTGTTCCCTAATTCTTAGACTACCAGACTAAAAAGGGGCATATTCGGTTTAATAATCCAGCCATAGAATGTAGTTTTCGATTACTTGTGTCTATTTCGTAAAACATTTATAAAAGCAGCGCATGTATTCTCAGCCCAAAAATATAAAGGGAAAAAAGGCAAATGAAACTCACGCATATATATATTGTAAAACAGTTAATAAAGTATTTGCATGTATTCTCAGCCCAAAAATGTAAAGAGTAAAAAGGGCAAATGAAACTCACCATACTGTATTTCGTAGTAAAAATACATATAACGTCATTGAACAAGTGCAAGGTTGGCCTCGGATTCACGAACCTAAATTAATTATATATATTTATGTGTTGGTCAATATTTGTCTAACAAATTAGGTCAAGTCATAGTGTACCACAATCCTAATGCTCGAGACTAATATGCAAAAGTCAACAAAAGTAAATTTGACTCAAAATAATTTCCAAAAATCTATACATGATTAATATATAGTTTAAATATCGTCATTTTATATTTTTAAATATTTTTTAAAGATTTATTAGAGTAAATAATATAATTTATTTATTAATAAATAAAATTTTATATTAAATTTATATAATAAAATATACTTTTATATATATTAAGTAATAAAATTTATAGGGTTCATTTAATATCATAAAGATAATGTGATAGGTATTATTAAAGTAAGTTATTACACGTAGTAAAATATGTTTGTATCACATATTTATTTGATAAAATAATATCTATAATGATAGTAAGTAAAAGTTGTATTATTTTGTAATAATAATTATTATTATAAAAATATCAATATTTATAATTACTAAGATGACATTATGATAAAACGATAATTCTAATTATGATAACTTTAATATTTACGATAATTTTTAATATTGTCTTTAAAATAATAATTCTATTTAAAATAATAATAATAATAATGATATTTTATAGTAACAATGACATTTCTATTAAAATGATAATTTTTGTTAAAATGATAGTTTTAATACTAACGATACTTTTAATAATAATAATAGTAATGATAAAAATAATAAGAAGGATAATTTTATTTAAATCAATATCTTATAATATTTTAATTTTATCATGATACTCTACTCATTATTTCCTAATCGTTTCGTTTAATATCTTTTAATCGTCTTATATATCGTGTTCATAATAATGATAATAATAGTAATCAAAATAATTAGGTGTTACAAATATTTGTTTTAATTACACTAATATTAATAATGATAGTTACTATAACATTATTAACGATAATACTAATAATTATCTTAATGATAATATAGTAATAATAATAATAACAATAACAATAACCATTTTTAAATAATGATATATATATATTAATAATGATGATAATAATAATAATAATAATAATAATAATAATAATAATAATAATAATAATAATAATAATAATAATAATAATAATAATAATAATAATAATAATAATTGGATAATAATAATAATACTAATTATAACTTTAACGATAATAACGATAGTAATAATAAAAAAAATAATAATTTTTAATGATAAATCCCTTTTATTGATAAAGATAAAAATAATGATAATAATAAGATAAAACTAGAACGACGATTAAAACGACGATAATAATAATAATTTTTAATAAAAATATCGAAAATTCAATTGATTATACCTTCTAATCCGTTCATCGAAACCATTCGATATCTAAAGGAAAAGTTCTTAATTTTTCGCTAGCTTTCCAAGGACATGCATATCTTATACCTTATCTCAACCGCAAGTGTAACTAATTCAAGATTCAACCTAACCTGTCTAAGGGAAATATCAAAAGTACAAGCATGCATAATCCTAAATACTCGAGCACTAGTCAGGGATACACTATTAGTATGTAAAAGTTAAATTATGAGTACTCACGTATCAATATTGAGATTCAATATTGCAGGAAAGGTACGTAGATGCAACGGAAATGATAAACACTATATTGACCTCACGAGCATACCCATGAACCATACTCAATCACCTCCATAGCTGTAACCATAATTTCCTTAATCCTATCCTACTCGAAAAACAATTTCGAAATCACTCGGACAGCACTCCGTCGTAATATTTTATGTATACTGATAGGTCAGATCATGTTGAGATTGAGAGAAATGATAAGATAAAGAGAGATTCGGTAGATAGGAATGAGACTCGGTATTAGAGCGAATCGGTACAATTACATTCCACAGCTTCTAGAACTCAGTTACAATGCAATGGCTATCTAATTAGGACTACTTAGGTTCCTTATATAGCCCTCTTCTAAGGAACCTTCATTTAAGCTTATTTTCACATTAACACTATACAACTTCGGGGTCCTAACAATCTCCCCCTTAGTGTTAAATGTGAACTTTACAACATAATCCTATTTAAAACATCTAAAGGAACTTTGTTCCTCTGAAGTGAACTTTAGATTTGAATCCCTTGAGATTCTCATATCTTCGTATATTCACTCTTGTTTTGAGACGACTTTTTAATCTTGTGAGAATGTATTTGACAATCTCAATGTCTTCAGTTGAATAGCAGTTATTGATCAATCTCCATCTCATGTACTTGAAAGCATACATCAACGTTCCGTCTGAGTATCTTCTGAAATCTGAGACTCTGATGAAGATCTTTGTATAGTGAGAATTGACAAATACAAACCCATATGGACAATCGTGTAGTGACCCGAACTTTTCCATGTTTATATATATTAATTGAGATTGATATTTACATGATTAAATGTTTCCAACATGTTAAGCAATCAAACTTGTTAAGACTTGATTAATTGAAATATGTTTCATATAGACAATTGACCACCCAAGTTGACCGGTGATTCACGAACGTTAAAACTTGTAAAAACTATATGATGACATATATATGGATATATATATAGTTAACATGATACTATGATAAGTAAACATATCATTAAGTATATTAACAATGAACTACATATGTAAAAACAAGACTACTAACTTAATGATTTTTTAAACGAGACATATATGTAACGATTATCGTTGTAAAGACATTTAATGTATATATATCATATTAAGAGATATTCATACATGATAATATCATGATAATATAATAATTTAAAATCTCATTTGATATTATAAACATTGGGTTAACAACATTTAACAAGATCGTTAACCTAAAGGTTTAAAAACAACACTTACATGTAACGACTAACGATGACTTAACGACTCAGTTAAAATGTATATACATGTAGTGTTTTAATATGTATTTATACACTTTTGAAAGACTTCAAATACACTTATCAAAATACTTCTACTTAACAAAAATGCTTACAATTACATCCTCGTTCAGTTTCATTAACAATTCTACTCGTATGCACCCGTATTCGTACTCGTACAATACACAGCTTTTAGATGTATGTACTATTGGTATATACACTCCAATGATCAGCTCTTAGCAGCCCATGTGAGTCACCTAACACATGTGGGAACCATCATTTGGCAACTAGCATGAAATATCTCATAAAATTACAAAAATATGAGTAATCATTCATGACTTATTTACATGAAAACAAAATTACATATCCTTTATATATAATCCATACACCAACGACCAAAAACACCTACAAACACTTTCATTCTTCAATTTTCTTCATCTAATTAATCTCTCTCAAGTTCTATCTTCAAGTTCTAAGTGTTCTTCATAAATTCCAAAAGTTCTAGTTTCATAAAATCAAGAATACTTTCAAGTTTGCTAGCTCACTTCCAATCTTGTAAGGTGATCATCCAACCTCAAGAAATCTTTGTTTCTTACAGTAGGTTATCATTCTAATACAAGGTAATAATCATATTCAAACTTTGGTTCAATTTCTATAACTAAAACAATCTTATTTCAAGTGATGATCTTACTTGAACTTGTTTTCGTGTCATGATTCTGCTTCAAGAACTTCGAGCCATCCAAGGATCCATTGAAGCTAGATCCACTTTTCTCTTTTCCAGTAGGTTTATCCAAGGAACTTAAGGTAGTAATGATGTTCATAACATCATTCGATTCATACATATAAAGCTATCTTATTCGAAGGTTTAAACTTGTAATCACTAGAACATAGTTTAGTTAATTCTAAACTTGTTCACAAATAAAAGTTAATCCTTCTAACTTGACTTTTAAAATCAACTAAACACATGTTCTATATCTATATGATATGCTAACTTAATGATTTAAAACCTGGAAACACGAAAAACACCGTAAAACCGGATTTACGCCGTAGTAGTAACACCGCGGGCTGTTTTGGGTTAGTTAATTAAAAACTATGATAAACTTTGATTTAAAAGTTGTTATTCTGGGAAAATGATTTTTATTATGAACATGAAACTATATCCAAAAATTATGGTTAAACTCAAAGTGGAAGTATGTTTTCTAAAATGGTCATCTAGACGTCGTTCTTTCGACTGAAATGACTACCTTTACAAAAACGACTTGTAACTTATTTTTCCGACTATAAACCTATACTTTTTCTGTTTAGATTCATAAAATAGAGTTCAATATGAAACCATAGCAATTTGATTCACTCAAAACGGATTTAAAATGAAGAAGTTATGGGTAAAACAAGAATGGATAATTTTTCTCATTTTAGCTACGTGAAAATTGGTAACAAATCTATTCCAACCATAACTTAATCAACTTGTATTGTATATTATGTAATCTTGAGATACCATAGACACGTATACAATGTTTCGACCTATCATGTCGACACATCTATATATATTTCGGAACAACCATAGACACTCTATATGTGAATGTTGGAGTTAGCTATACAGGGTTGAGGTTGATTCCAAAATATATATAGTTTGAGTTGTGATCAATACTGAGATACGTATACACTGGGTCGTGGATTGATTCAAGATAATATTTATCGATTTATTTCTGTACATCTAACTGTGAACAACTAGTTGTAGGTTACTAACGAGGACTGCTGACTTAATAAACTTAAAACATCAAAATATATTAAAAGTGTTGTAAATATATTTTAAACATACTTTGATATATATGTATATATTGTTATAGGTTCGTGAATCAACCGGTGGCCAAGTCTTACTTCCCGACGAAGTAAAAATCTGTGAAAGTGAGTTATAGTCCCACTTTTAAAATCTAATATTTTTGGGATGAGAATACATGCAGGTTTTTAAAATAATTTACAAAATAGACACAAGTACGTGAAACTACATTCTATGGTTGAATTATCGAAATCGAATATGCCCCTTTTTATTAAGTCTGGTAATCTAAGAATTAGGGAACAGACACCCTAATTGACGCGAATCCTAAAGATAGATCTATCGGGCCCAACAAGCCCCATCCAAAGTACCGGATGCTTTAGTACTTCGAAATTTATATCATATCCGAAGGGTGTCCCGGAATGATGGGGATATTCTTATATATGCATCTTGTTAATGTCGGTTACCAGGTGTTCACCATATGAATGATTTTTATCTCTATGTATGGGATGTGTATTGAAATATGAAATCTTGTGGTCTATTGTTACGATTTGATACATATAGGTTAAACCTATAACTCACCAACATTTTTGTTGACGTTTTAAGCATGTTTATTCTCAGGTGATTATTAAGAGCTTCCGTTGTCGCATACTTAAATAAGGACGAGATTTGGAGTCCATGCTTGTATGATATTGTGTAAAAACTGCATTCAAGAAACTTATTTTGTTGTAACATATTTGTATTGTAAACCATTATGTAATGGTCGTGTGTAAATAGGATATTTTAGATTATCATTATTTGATAATCTACGTAAAGCTTTTTGAACCTTTATTGATGAAATAAAGGTTATGGTTTGTTTTAAAATGAATGCAGTCTTTGAAAAACGTCTCATATAGAGGTCAAAACCTCGCAACGAAATCAATTAATATGGAACGTTTTTAATCAATAAGAACGGGACATTTCAGTTGGTATCCGAGCGTTGGTCTTAGAGAACCAGAATTTTGCATTAGTGTGTCTTATCGAGTTTGTTAGGATGCATTAGTGAGTCTGGACTTCGACCGTGTTTACTTGAAAAATGATTGCTTAACAAATTTTGTTGGAAACTATATATTTTTAACATGTGAATATTATGTGATATATTAATCTCTTAACGCGTTTGATATTATGTGATAGATGTCTACCTCTAGAACAAGTCCCATTGACTCACCTAATAATAATGAAGAGTCAAATGTAAATTGGAATGATTCGTGGACTGATTCACAAGTTCCCGAAGAGGAACCGGAAGAAGAGTCGGAACCGGAAGAAGAATCGGAACCAGAAGAAGAAATAGAACCGGTGGGGGAAATAATAAAACGGTTAAGTAAAAGAGAATCCTCAACCAACCGACCAAGGTTAATTATGGTCAATGGTGTTTCCGCCAAGGAAGCAAAATATTGGGAGGATTACCAATTCTCCGATGAATCGGATTCCGACGAGAATTCCGATGATGTTATAGAAATTACCCCAACTGAATTTAAAAAGGCAAAAGAAAATAATAAGGGAAAGGGCATAAAAATAGAGAAATCTAATTCCAACCCCGATGAACTTTATATGTATCGTCAACCCCCGAAGTCCTTAAGTTGTAACAATGACCCGGGAATCTCTAAACCACCAGGTTTTTCT
This sequence comes from Rutidosis leptorrhynchoides, assembly GCF_046630445.1. Taxonomy (NCBI): domain Eukaryota; kingdom Viridiplantae; phylum Streptophyta; class Magnoliopsida; order Asterales; family Asteraceae; genus Rutidosis; species Rutidosis leptorrhynchoides. The sequence continues at coordinate 163,183,045 of NC_092342.1, read as the reverse complement.
AAACCAATGTGGACAACGATGGCTCGTATTAGGGGAACATCATATATCCCTAGAAACTTGGCAAAACGAACCAAAACCGAACAAGAAGAAACGAGCGAGTCGGAATAAGATAGTTATATTCGTGTGGTGTAATATATGTAATATAGTGTGCTTATGCTTTATGATATATGTAAAAATTGCTTGTATTAATAAGTATTTTTTTTTTTATGAATCTAACTCTTGTCTATTTTAAAGTATAAAAACACAAAATGGATAGACAACCCAATATTTTAAGAGACCTACCCGGAGACATGATTGATGAAATCTTGTCTAGAGTCGGTCAGAATTCCTCGGCACAACTATTTAAGGCGAGATCAGTTTGTAAGACATTCGAAGAACGTTCCAAGAATGCCTTGGTTTATAAAAGGCTTTCGTTCGGAAGATGGGGGATATCACATTGGGAAATCCATAAGTTACGATGTGTTTACTTTGACGCATATATTGCGGGGAACCCAAATGCTATTTTACGCAACGGGTTAAGAAATTATTTTGACTCAGTATATCCGAATATAGGACTTCGTGATTTAGAAAAAGCGGCTAACATGCAACATAAAGAAGCATGTTACGCTTACGGGTTAGTAATGTTCGCTTCTCACCAAAGTGAGAACAAGAACATCGGGCTACAACTATTAAACAAAACGTTCCCACAAGTGACGGAGTCGGTAATTGGGGTAAGAAATGAGGTTTTTAGGTTATTACGAGACTGTTGGTCATTACATAACCCTCGTCCCTTTGACGACGTTACAACACGCTGTCTTATCAACGGCCATAACGGTTATGTTCCACAAGACCAAGGATGGGAAGTAGTCCTAGTAAAACCAGAATGCATGACTTGTTTCTGGACGTATGAATTACGTGTCTTTATTGCCTTTGCTGAACGACTTGTGTACTAGCTAGAATTATCTTCACAACTATCTTGTATCAAAGTTATTGTGTGCTATATTTCATGCTTTATGTAAAATAAGCGGTATTGTAAGTTTGTAAAATATTGTATAAAAGTTTGAACGCGAAATATTATTACAATCAGTTTTTCATATAGAATTGTAGTAGTTGAATTGTATATTAGCTACTAAGTATGAACTTAACGGGTAGGTACTACCCGAATTTAAACTTATAAAACGCTAATATGAAGAAAAAGCTTTTATAAATTAGTTCATATTATGCTACGAAATACTATTAACTACTCTTAATATTCTGTATGATTAACTTGTTCCATTTGACTATTTTGAAGGAAATGGCACCGACTACTCGACACACCGTGAATATGAATGAAGAGGAATTCCGTTCTTTTCTAGCTTCAAACATAGCCGCAGTACAGGCTGCGCTACATACCAACAATAACCTTGGATCTGGCAGTACAGGAAATCGTGTAGGATGCACCTACAAAGAATTCACTGCCTGCAAACCTTTGGAATTTGATGGAACCGAAGGACCGATCGGATTGAAACGGTGGACCGAGAAGGTCGAATCGGTGTTTGCCATAAGTAAGTGTACTGAAGAGGACAAAGTGAAGTACGCTATGCATACCTTCACAGGTTCTGCGTTAACATGGTGGAATACCTATCTAGAGCAAGTGGGACAAGATGATGCGTACGCACTACCGTGGTCAGCATTCAAGCACTTGATGAACGAGAAGTACCGTCCCAGAACCGAGGTCAATAAGCTCAAGACAGAACTTAGAGGGTTACGAACCCAAGGATTTGATATTACCACGTACGAAAGACGATTCATAGAATTGTGCCTATTGTGTCCGGGAGCATTCGAAGATGAGGAAGAGAAGATCGACGAGTTTGTGAAAGGATTACCGGAAAGAATCCAAGAAGATATAAGTTCACACGAGCCCGCCTCCATACAACAGGCATGTAGAATGGCTCACAAACTCGTGAACCAAATTGAAGAAAGAATTAAAGAACAGACTGCTGAAGAGGCCAATGTGAAGCAAGTCAAAAGAAAGTGGGAGGAAAACGGTGATAAGAATCACCAATACAACAACAACAGCAATTACAACAATAATCGCAACAATTATCCCAACAATCGCAACATCAATCGCAACTACAACAAACGGCCCAACAACAACAACAACAACAGCAACTACAACAATCATCCCAACAACAACAATAACCACAACAACAACAACAATCAGAAGCAGCTATGCCAAAGGTGTGAAAAGAATCACTCGGGGTTCTGCACCAAATTTTGCAACAAGTGTAAAAGAAATGGTCATAGCGCGGCGAAGTGTGAGGTCTACGGACCAGGGGTTAATAGAACGAAAGGAACAAATGGTGTCGGAACGAGTAATGGCGGAGCAAGTAGTGTCGGAGCAAGTTATGCCAATGTAGTTTGTTATAAATGTGGAAAACCGGGCCACATTATTAGAAATTGCCCGAACCAGGAGAACACGAATGGACAAGGCCGTGGAAGAGTTTTCAATATTAATGCGGCAGAGGCACAGGAAGACCCGGAGCTTGTTACGGGTACGTTTCTTATTGACAATAAATCTGCTTACGTTTTATTTGATTCGGGTGCGGATAGAAGCTATATGAGTAGAGATTTTTGTGCTAAATTAAGTTGTCCATTGACGCCTTTGGATAGTAAATTTTTACTCGAATTAGCAAATGGTAAATTAATTTCAGCAGATAATATATGTCGGAATCGAGAAATTAAACTGGTTAGCGAAACATTTAAGATTGATTTGATACCAGTAGAGTTAGGGAGTTTTGATGTGATAATCGGTATGGACTGGTTGAAAGAAGTGAAAGCGGAGATCGTTTGTTACAAAAATGCAATTCGCATTATACGAGAAAAAGGAAAACCCTTAATGGTGTACGGAGAAAAGGGCAATACGAAGCTACATCTTATTAGTAATTTGAAAGCACAAAAACTAATAAGAAAAGGTTGCTATGCTGTTCTAGCACACGTCGAGAAAGTACAAACTGAAGAAAAGAGCATCAATGATGTTCCCGTCGCAAAAGAATTTCCTGATGTATTTCCGAAAGAATTACCGGGATTACCCCCACATCGATCCGTTGAATTTCAAATAGATCTTGTACCAGGAGCTACACCAATAGCTCGTGCTCCTTACAGACTCGCACCCAGCGAGATGAAAGAACTACAAAGCCAATTACAAGAACTTTTAGAGCGTGGTTTCATTCGACCAAGCACATCACCGTGGGGAGCTCCTGTTTTGTTTGTCAAGAAGAAAGATGGTACATTCAGGTTGTGTATCGACTACCGAGAGTTGAACAAACTTACCATCAAGAACCGCTACCCACTACCGAGAATCGATGACTTATTTGATCAACTACAAGGCTCGTCTGTTTATTCAAAGATTGACTTACGTTCCGGGTATCATCAAATGCGGGTGAAAGAAGATGATATTCCAAAGACTGCTTTCAGAACACGTTACGGTCATTACGAGTTTATGGTCATGCCGTTTGGTTTAACTAATGCACCAGCTGTGTTCATGGACCTTATGAACCGAGTGTGTGGACCATACCTTGACAAGTTTGTCATTGTTTTCATTGATGACATACTTATTTACTCAAAGAATGACCAAGAACACGGTGAACATTTGAGAAAGGTGTTAGAAGTATTGAGGAAGGAAGAATTGTACGCTAAGTTTTCAAAGTGTGCATTTTGGTTGGAAGAAGTTCAATTCCTCGGTCACATAGTGAACAAAGAAGGTATTAAGGTGGATCCGGCAAAGATAGAAACTGTTGAAAAGTGGGAAACCCCGAAAACTCCGAAACACATACGCCAGTTTTTAGGACTAGCTGGTTACTACAGAAGGTTCATCCAAGACTTTTCCAGAATAGCAAAACCCTTGACTGCATTAACGCATAAAGGGAAGAAATTTGAATGGAATGATGAACAAGAGAAAGCGTTTCAGTTATTGAAGAAAAAGCTAACTACGGCACCTATATTGTCATTGCCTGAAGGGAATGATGATTTTGTGATTTATTGTGATGCATCAAAGCAAGGTCTCGGTTGTGTATTAATGCAACGAACGAAGGTGATTGCTTATGTGTCTAGACAATTGAAGATTCACGAACAAAATTATACGACGCATGATTTGGAATTAGGCGCGGTTGTTTTTGCATTAAAGACTTGGAGGCACTACTTATATGGGGTCAAAAGTATTATATATACCGACCACAAAAGTCTTCAACACATATTTAATCAGAAACAACTGAATATGAGGCAGCGTAGGTGGATTGAATTATTGAATGATTACGACTTTGAGATTCGTTACCACCCGGGGAAGGCAAATGTGGTAGCCGATGCCTTGAGCAGGAAGGACAGAGAACCCATTCGAGTAAAATCTATGAATATAATGATTCATAATAACCTTACTACTCAAATAAAGGAGGCGCAACAAGGAGTTTTAAAAGAGGGAAATTTAAAGGATGAAATACCTAAAGGATCGGAGAAGCATCTTAATATTCGGGAAGATGGAACCCGGTATAGGGCTGAAAGGATTTGGGTACCAAAATTTGGAGATATGAGAGAAATGGTACTTAGAGAAGCTCATAAAACCAGGTACTCAATACATCCTGGAACGGGGAAGATGTACAAGGATCTCAAGAAACATTTTTTGTGGCCGGGTATGAAAGCCGATATTGCTAAATACGTAGGAGAATGTTTGACGTGTTCTAAGGTCAAAGCTGAGCATCAGAAACCATCAGGTCTACTTCAACAACCCGAAATCCCGGAATGGAAATGGGAAAACATTACCATGGATTTCATCACTAAATTGCCAAGGACTGCAAGTGGTTTTGATACTATTTGGGTAATAGTTGATCGTCTCACCAAATCAGCACACTTCCTGCCAATAAGAGAAGATGACAAGATGGAGAAGTTAGCACGACTGTATTTGAAGGAAGTCGTCTCCAGACATGGAATACCAATCTCTATTATCTCTGATAGGGATGGCAGATTTATTTCAAGATTCTGGCAAACATTACAGCAAGCATTAGGAACTCGTCTAGACATGAGTACTGCCTATCATCCACAAACTGATGGGCAGAGCGAAAGGACGATACAAACGCTTGAAGACATGCTACGAGCATGTGTTATTGATTTCGGAAACAGTTGGGATCGACATCTACCGTTAGCAGAATTTTCCTACAACAACAGCTACCATTCAAGCATTGAGATGGCGCCGTTTGAAGCACTTTATGGTAGAAAGTGCAGGTCTCCGATTTGTTGGAGTGAAGTGGGGGATAGACAGATTACGGGTCCGGAGATTATACAAGAAACTACCGAGAAGATCATCCAAATTCAACAACGGTTGAAAACCGCCCAAAGTCGACAAAAGAGCTACGCTGACATTAAAAGAAAAGATATAGAAATTGAAATTGGAGAGATGGTCATGCTTAAAGTTGCACCTTGGAAAGGCGTTGTTCGATTTGGTAAACGAGGGAAATTAAATCCAAGGTTAATTGGACCATTCAAGATTATTGATCGTGTCGGACCAGTAGCTTACCGACTTGAGTTACCTCAACAACTCGTGGCTGTACATAACACTTTCCACGTCTCGAATTTGAAGAAATGTTTTGCTAAAGAAGATCTCACTATTCCGTTAGATGAAATCCAAATCAACGAAAAACTTCAATTCATCGAAGAACCCGTCGAAATAATGGATCGTGAGGTTAAAAGACTTAAGCAAAACAAGATACCAATTGTTAAGGTTCGATGGAATGCTCGTAGAGGACCCGAGTTCACCTGGGAGCATGAAGATCAGATGAAGAAGAAATACCCGCATCTATTTCCAGAAGATTCGTCAACACCTTCAACAGCTTAAAATTTCGGGACGAAATTTATTTAACGGGTAGGTACTGTAGTGACCCGAACTTTTCCATGTTTATATATATTAATTGAGATTGATATTTACATGATTAAATGTTTCCAACATGTTAAGCAATCAAACTTGTTAAGACTTGATTAATTGAAATATGTTTCATATAGACAATTGACCACCCAAGTTGACCGGTGATTCACGAACGTTAAAACTTGTAAAAACTATATGATGACATATATATGGATATATATATAGTTAACATGATACTATAATAAGTAAACATATCATTAAGTATATTAACAATGAACTACATATGTAAAAACAAGACTACTAACTTAATGATTTTTTAAACGAGACATATATGTAACGATTATCGTTGTAAAGACATTTAATGTATATATATCATATTAAGAGATATTCATACATGATAATATCATGATAATATAATAATTTAAAATCTCATTTGATATTATAAACATTGGGTTAACAACATTTAACAAGATCGTTAACCTAAAGGTTTAAAAACAACACTTACATGTAACGACTAACGATGACTTAACGACTCAGTTAAAATGTATATACATGTAGTGTTTTAATATGTATTTATACACTTTTGAAAGACTTCAAATACACTTATCAAAATACTTCTACTTAACAAAAATGCTTACAATTACATCCTCATTCAGTTTCATTAACAATTCTACTCGTATGCACCCGTATTCGTACTCGTACAATACACAGCTTTTAGATGTATGTACTATTGGTATATACACTCCAATGATCAGCTCTTAGCAGCCCATGTGAGTCACCTAACACATGTGGGAACCATCATTTGGCGACTAGCATGAAATATCTCATAAAATTACAAAAATGTGAGTAATCATTCATGACTTATTTACATGAAAACAAAATTACATATCCTTTATATATAATCCATACACCAACGACCAAAAACACCTACAAATACTTTCATTCTTCAATTTTCTTCATCTAATTAATCTCTCTCAAGTTCTATCTTCAAGTTCTAAGTGTTCTTCATAAATTCCAAAAGTTCTAGTTTCATAAAATCAAGAATACTTTCAAGTTTGCTAGCTCACTTCCAATCTTGTAAGGTGATCATCCAACCTCAAGAAATCTTTGTTTTTTACAGTAGGTTATCATTCTAATACAAGGTAATAATCATATTCAAACTTTGGTTCAATTTCTATAACTATAACAATCTTATTTCAAGTGATGATCTTACTTGAACTTGTTTTCGTGTCATGATTCTGCTTCAAGAACTTCGAGCCATCCAAGGATCCATTGAAGCTAGATCCACTTTTCTCTTTTCCAGTAGGTTTATCCAAGGAACTTAAGGTAGTAATGATGTTCATAACATCATTCGATTCATACATATAAAGCTATCTTATTCGAAGGTTTAAACTTTTAATCACTAGAACATAGTTTAGTTAATTCTAAACTTGTTCGCAAATAAAAGTTAATCCTTCTAACTTGACTTTTAAAATCAACTAAAAACATGTTCTATATCTATATGATATGCTAACTTAATGATTTAAAACCTGGAAACACGAAAAACACCGTAAAACCGGATTTACGCCGTCGTAGTAACACCGCGGGCTGTTTTGCGTTAGTTAATTAAAAACTATGATAAACTTTGATTTAAAAGTTGTTATTCTGGGAAAATGATTTTTATTATGAACATGAAACTATATCCAAAAATTATGGTTAAACTCAAAGTGGAAGTATGTTTTCTAAAATGGTCATCTAGACGTCGTTCTTTCGACTGAAATGACTACCTTTACAAAAACGACTTGTAACTTATTTTTCCGACTATAAACCTATACTTTTTCTGTTTAGATTCATAAAATAGAGTTCAATATGAAACCATAGCAATTTGATTCACTCAAAACGGATTTAAAATGAAGAAGTTATGGGTAAAACAAGAATGGATAATTTTTCTCATTTTAGCTACGTGAAAATTGGTAACAAATCTATTCCAACCATAACTTAATCAACTTGTATTGTATATTATGTAATCTTGAGATACCATAGACATGTATACAATGTTTCGACCTATCATGTCGACACATCTATATATATTTCGGAACAACCATAGACACTCTATATGTGAATGTTGGAGTTAGCTATACAGGGTTGAGGTTGATTCCAAAATATATATAGTTTGAGTTGTGATCAATACTGAGATACGTATACACTGGGTCGTGGATTGATTCAAGATAATATTTATCGATTTATTTCTGTACATCTAACTGTGAACAACTAGTTGTAGGTTACTAACGAGGACTGCTGACTTAATAAACTTAAAACATCAAAATATATTAAAAGTGTTGTAAATATATTTTAAACATACTTTGATATATATGTATATATTGTTATAGGTTCGTGAATCAACCGGTGGCCAAGTCTTACTTCCCGACGAAGTAAAAATCTGTGAAAGTGAGTTATAGTCCCACTTTTAAAATCTAATATTTTTGGGATGAGAATACATGCAGGTTTTTTAAATAATTTACAAAATAGACACAAGTACGTGAAACTACATTCTATGGTTGAATTATCGAAATCGAATATGCCCCTTTTTATTAAGTCTGGTAATCTAAGAATTAGGGAACAGACACCCTAATTGACGCGAATCCTAAAGATAGATCTATCGGGCCCAACAAGCCCCATCCAAAGTACCGGATGCTTTAGTACTTCGAAATTTATATCATATCCGAAGGGTGTCCCGGAATGATGGGGATATTCTTATATATGCATCTTGTTAATGTCGGTTACCAGGTGTTCACCATATGAATGATTTTTATCTCTATGTATGGGATGTGTATTGAAATATGAAATCTTGTGGTCTATTGTTACGATTTGATACATATAGGTTAAACCTATAACTCACCAACATTTTTGTTGACGTTTTAAGCATGTTTATTCTCAGGTGATTATTAAGAGCTTCCGTTGTCGCATACTTAAATAAGGACGAGATTTGGAGTCCATGCTTGTATGATATTGTGTAAAAACTGCATTCAAGAAACTTATTTTGTTGTAACATATTTGTATTGTAAACCATTATGTAATGGTCGTGTGTAAACAGGATATTTTAGATTATCATTATTTGATAATCTACGTAAAGCTTTTTGAACCTTTATTGATGAAATAAAGGTTATGGTTTGTTTTAAAATGAATGCAGTCTTTGAAAAACGTCTCATATAGAGGTCAAAACCTCGCAACGAAATCAATTAATATGGAACGTTTTTAATCAATAAGAACGGGACATTTCAAATCGCTCACTTCAAGTAAGGACATGTATCTTAGCTCTTCAATCACTTGATTTGGTGGTTTGATTCCGAGCTTTTTGTGTCCAGATTCCAATCCCAACTGAAAATCATGAACTGACATCCATCTCATCGAATCAAGATTAAACCTGTAGACTGCCTTCATTGCAGTAGAATGATAAATCGTTGCAGATTCATTCAAGTTAATCAGATAGTTATAAATGAAAATAATGTCATCCATCTTCAGTTTATCAAAATCCGCTTCTGAGAATTGGTAATCCTCATCATCCATTCTTGTAACTTGAAACAATGGCATCTTCACTCCATCCTTATTAATCATCAAAATCTTATTTATGCTTTTAATCTCTGAACTCCGCTGAATTTGAATTTTCTCTTCATTCTTCAATTTGAATTTGTCACGAACACTCAGATAAGCTTTGAGAAATTCTGGTTTCTTATGATATTTCCAAGCACCCAGAACACTCATTGATGCAGAAAGGACGAGATCAGAATCTCCATAAATTCTATATGCTTGTTGTTCAATGAATGGAGAACGAAGAATACTTTTCTCTTCATCCTCACTCAGTTGGTAATTTGTATCACGTTCAAGAACAATCTCTGCAATTTGAAAAGGAACATTCAAATTGGGAGGAGTCGTGGTATCTTCTTTGCCATTAGAGAAAATCTCCTTTTCGAAGTGTATTCCAAATTCGTCAGTTAGAGATATCAAATTAACAAATTGATGATCATTGAATTCATTGGCGACACTCGATGACCCCTTTAAAATATCTTCAATGTTGTCAAAGTTTTGATTGTCCTCTTGAGTTAACTCTTTCTCTGATTGATCAGCTGAATCCATAATCATTAACATTCCTGAGTCACCCTCTCTCTGACTTTCCGATTCATCTAGAAAACTTTCACACTGAATTTCTTCAATTTCATCACTAGAATCAGATATATCAACAACATCTTTATCCTTCTGTTGACTAGATGTACCAGCTTCATAAGTTGATCTTTGAAAAACACTAGACCGATAACCACTTTGTCTATTCTCCCCCTCATGAAGATTGTCGGGATCGAAATCATCATGATCAGGCATGTGAATTGGTCTAGGTGACTTGCATGGAGATAAAGGATATACTATCCTTGCTTGCTCAAGATAAATCATCATAGTTTCGTGAACTTCATCAAGATCAATTCGTTTAGAAAACTCAGCAAGATAGAGCTCCTCCACCTCATTGTCAGAAAGATATTGTAATCCATATCTATTTGAACTTCGAGAAGGTGACCCTGTTGGTGAAACAACAGTGTAACCATGAACAAAAGCAGCATCAGCAGCAACTGTTGAATGCGATGTCGGTGGAAGTGTTTGAGTTGCCGTGAGGGTAGGTAAGGATGATTGTGCGGTGTTATTCTTATATGCAGGGTTGTACGTACTACTAGTCATATTCGTGTTATCCCCTTCTGATGGAGGTTGGGTAACAACCGGATTTGTCACCGACGAAGTTTCTTTCGAAGCATCCGCCTCCATGACTTTGGTCTCATGGGACTCTGACAAAGTAGTAGAACTACCCGTCTGTTTAGTTCTCGCAGAGATATTGCTATCCCCGACTCCTGAAATCATTGATATACCATGAGGTGGCACATCTCTTTCAGTTAAAGACTCTTCCTCCAGACCCTGAGATTCAGAATCCGGAAGAGAAGTGGTTTGAACCAATGGATCACTTTCATGAACCAAGGGAACAATCTGCTGGAAGTCTGATAAATATCCCGAAGGATTGTCATGTTGACTCGTTTCCATGGGACGCGGCAGATCTTCCTCATCAAGATAAGCTAGACCTCGAGACCCTGTTGTATGTTGAGATACAGGAGGATTTCCAGCCGATACGCAGGGTGCCTTTTCAAGATTTTTCGACTCCCCTTCGGCCGTTCTGGACTTCAATGATTGAGTTTCCTCAATCGATTGAGTCAATGCAGACTTTACTGCAGAGGAAGACTTTACTTCCTTAGATGCCGAAGCACCTTGCTTTGTAGGATTTATTATTAAGTCCTGTTTAGATTGGATGGGCTTAGTGGTCGTTTTACCATCCGTGTGTTTAGATCTCTTGCCTACCGAAGCTTGCGCTTCATTTAGCGTAGGACTTACTGTTATTCTTGAATGTTATACGGAGATGGGTGAGGGTGACCTAATTGGTTCTAGGTCTTGGTCCGTATCACCACTGGTTGGAGTAACTGTTTGGTGGACGATGGGTGTCGAAGTCCTAGATCTAGTTACTCGTTGGGTTGGTGGAGTCTGAATCATCTCATCAGGCATGTATCGAGTTCTCTTAGGAGAATGTTCAGGAGATGATTCAGATGATGTTGCTGAAGTGTCACTGCTTACTTCGGGTGTTGTGGAAAAGGTTGGTTCAATCCTAGTTGGATAGGTTCCCTGATCCTCACGGGTTGAGCTTGGTGTACTACCCTAGATTGTTTGAGGTTTACCCTAAGTGGAGGATTAGCTGGCCCGGGTGGTTGAACTACAGGTTCCTCTACAACCTCTGGGGCTGAAACCACAGCAGGTTCAACTTGTTCTTGTTGTACCGGGTTCGGAAAAGGTATTCCTACAGCCTGAAAATAAGAACGCATATGAGCGTCTTGGGGTTCAGCTAGCCTCACTAGCCAATTTGGAATTGGCGCAGTGAATTGATTATCAGACACCATAGGGGTGTTCATCTTCAACTCTCCAAACCTTTTCATCTGTAATCCATGTGTACCTGGTACAAAGATATTTGCATTTCTGCAAGCATTGATAGCATCATGGATAAAGATACAGAAAAACCTTTCGCAAGGGATGTATGAACCCCTTGGCTTTTCAACCTGTGCCTGAACCAAATCCCATATAAGTTTTGCATAATCAGGATTCTCTACTCTTGTGAATGAGTAGAAAAGTTTGAGCATCGGCACAGTTAAGCTATCAGATCCACTTCTTGTCATCAACAAGCATCTGTTGATGATTGAGAAGATCACATACCACCTTGAATGCAGATATTTCTTCTGAAACTTAGCTGGTGGAACATTGGTAGCTCCAACATAACCAAGATCAAAGATAGAAGTCATCATTTGCTGAGTAGCAGGAAAAGCAGGAGCATTCTGTACAAGAGGAAGTCTGAATATCCTCCTAAAGTCAGCTTTTGTGAAACTCCTGAATCCTTGTACTCCCCTCAGCCTAAATTCAAATCTGGCTGGTTCGCCCTGTGGATTAGTAGCATTTGGTTGTGTGGCCTCCACAAATCTGATTGATCTGTTAAGAATATCCAAGTCTGTTTCTGGCACACTAACTGTGGAGCTCAGAGCAGGCCATAAAGTATGCCTCTCTAGAATTGCAGTCCAATATTTGCAGGGAATATTGGTTTCAGAGTTGATAAAGTGATTGTTCGCCATTTAGCTGTAAAGATAAGAAATAGAAGACCACAAGATATTCAACAAAAAGCATATATCTCTATTCTTATTTGCCTTTGAAATCCTTTTTATATTTTTTAAATTTTAAGATTTTTATGATTTTTCAAAAATATAAAAGACTTTTATTCTCAAATATGAACAAATAATTGATAACCATGACATTCATATGATATTCATCTTAGTACAAAATCATCATGCAAAGTCAATTATATAACACTTAGTCAATTTCAGCACAATTCAAGCAGATTCGGTAGTTATGAAAACTTTAGATTCTGTAACCAAATAAGCTTGAGTTTTCATATCAGAAAAATATAGAATAAACATGTTAAGTGTTTGAAGATATAAATTAGAAACTTTCAAGGTACCAAGTTTCAGACTCGGTATTAAGAAGGAAAACCAGATTCGGTATCTTCAACAATTAACAGAAAGTTACTCAAACATGGATATTCTATCATATATCATGTAATTTCACAACCATGATCAATCAACCATTCAATTATAAGCATATTAACATGTTAATTGTATGAACAAATTCGGTATCAGGATAAGAACACATTCGGTAGATACAGAATCCATCAAATAAACAATTAAACATGTAATCAGGCTCGGTCAAATGATAGATCAGTCAATTTAACTCAGATTAGACAAGATTTCATGTTGATTTTCAAAATCAATTGAGTTTAATCAAAGATTAATTGAACTCGACTCAGACTCGGTATAATCAACAAGATTTCAAAAATTAAAGGTCATAATCCAGTTATTTTGAATTTTTCTGGTTGATAAAAACATAATTATCTCAGATCTACAATTATATATCTTAAACATTGATTAAAATGAACAATTATCAAGAATTTGAAGAAACAGAATGACGGACTCGGTAGAATTAGGCAGATTCGGTATAATCAACAGACTCGGTAGGTAATTAATAACAGTAAGAGTAATGTTTGACTTTGACTCTCCTTTTATAGATACCGAAGGTAAAATACTGAATGGCCTTTACAGAATGGGCCTAATATACCGAATTCAGTCTAATTTTTCAAAACATTAACAATTTAACTTCAAATCTTGACAAATTGATTTTTTCTCTTGAAATCCGTTTTAATCTTTTCATGAAAAACAATTCCGAGACAATTTTTTTGAAAACTTTGAGCTTACCGAATCTGTGCAGTTGGTTGTCAGACTCGGTAAAATGCTAAAAATAGCATTTATTCAGTAAAATTTAAATATTTTTGGATTTTATCCTTTCCAATTTTTATGAATTTTTCAAAATAAGATTTGTACTCAAAAGAGCTTTGAATTTTATACAAAGTACAAATCTTCAGTGATACCAATTGTTAACACGGGTTACATACTGAGATGTATACAAGCCATAGTGAATTATTTCAGATAAAAATAAAGAAATTTTTAATTAACTTTTTTAAAAACAATATTTTTGAATAATTTTCTCATTTTCTCCCTTTTTCTCCCCCTCAAAATGTGATATACAAGAAAGTAAATCAGCATTTTGATTATGTTCCCAAGAAAATGAATTAACTCCCCCCTTGAAATAGGATATCAATGAGTTACCTCCCCCTTGCGTAACCATTGAACAAATGTACCTAGGAAGTTATCATTAATCTAAAGGCAGTCCCTTAAAAAAAAATTATCTAAAGCACTAAAACTTAGTTGCTCCCCCTAGAAAGTATCTACTCCCCCTAAACACAAGATCCCAAAAAATAAGTTCCAACAGATCTAAGGAATATCAAGCACTATACTCTACCATGTCAATCTCTTTGATCAAGAATTTTAGCCTAAGTTCATCTAAAAGTTTAGTGAACATGTCAGCTAATTGCACTTTAGTAGGCACAAAGTATAATTCTACATCCCCTTTCTCTACATGGTCTTTAATGAAATGATAACGAATATATATGTGTTTAGTTTTAGAATGCTGAATCGGGTTGCTTGTTATTGCAATAGCACTTTGTGAATCACAATAGATCGGGGTCTGAGAAATCTTAAAGCCATAGTCCAAGAGTTGAGTTTGCATCCACAAAACTTTGTTCTGCTTTTTGGATGACCAACCAACTAGCCTATTCCCCAACATCTGAATTGATCCAGATGTGCTTTTTCTATCAACATGGCAACCACCATGATCCGCATCAGTATAAGCAGTGAGATTGAAATCGGATCCATGAGGATACCAGAACCCAAGGTTAGGTGTACCTTTAAGGTATTGAAAAATCCTAACAACCGCTTTGGAGTGAGATTTCTTTGGGTTGGACTGAAAGCGAGCACAGACAGTTACGGCAAGTGTAATGTCTGGTCGACTTGCAGTCAGATACATTAAAGAACCAACCATGCTTCGATAAAGCGTAATATCAAAGGGTTCCCCATTAGTATCAGCATCCAGTAAAGTTCTCATTGGGGTTGACATTGGTTTTAAAGCAGTCATTTTAAAACGTTTTAGCATATCATTGATATACTTAGTTTGACTGATAAAAATCCCATTTGGTAATTGTTTTACTTGTAACCCCAAGAAGAAAGTTAATTGGTCAAGCATGCTCATTTCGAATTTGTTGGCCATAAGGTCACCAAATTCTTTGCATAAGGCCGGGGACGTGGAACCAAAAATAATATCATCAACGTAAATTTGAACCAAGAGAATGTGACCGTGGTTTTTACGGATGAATAGCGTTGTATCAATCATTCCACGAGAGAAGTCATTGTCCAGCAAATACTTTGTTAAGGTCTCGTACCATGCACGCGGTGCTTGCTTCAGACCGTATAAAGCTTTCTCCAAGTAGTAGACGTGGTTTGGATGAATGGGATCGACAAAGCCCTCTGGTTGATCAACATAGACTTCCTCTTGAAGATAACCATTCAGAAAAGCTGTTTTGACATCCATTTGAAACACCGTGAACTTCATATGAGAAGCAAATGCGAGGAAAAGATGAATTGCCTCAATCCTAGCAACCGGAGCAAACGTTTCATCATAATCAATGCCTTCTTGTTGTCGATATCCTTTGGCTACAAGACGTGCCTTATTTCGAACCACATATCCATCAGAATCTTTCTTGTTCTTGAAAATCCACTTTACCCCTATTGGTCGTTGACCCGTTGGTCTTGGAACTAATCGCCATACTTTCAATCGTTCAAATTGATTGATCTCGTCTTGCATTGCAACTACCCAGTATGGATCTAGTAAAGCTTGAGCAATCGTTGTAGGTTCAATCTTACTAAGAAAGGCTGTGAATAGACACATATTCTGAGTAGCCCTTCGAGTTGACACTGGAGCAGATGCGTCACCAGTAATAAGATCTATTGGATGACTTTTAGTCCATCGGGTGTGTGGAAGAGGTTGTACATCAGTGGTATCCATTGAAACATCAACCGTTGTTGACGTTGAGCCTTTATCCGCTTGATCTGATGTAACATTATCTAATGGATTCAATAGAGTATCTGGAGAAACAGCTGGAGTTGTATCAACTGATGAATCTTGAATTGGGTCAAGATTATCAGTAACAGGAGGTTGGAGGGAGGATGAAGAAGCATCAGGTGAATCAGTTGGTGTTGAATTTTCATCAAAAAGACTTTGAAGAGTCTCCACAGTAGTTGACTGTGATGGTGTAACCGGTACGGGTTGAACATTTGAATCCCGTTGAGGAGTATAAAGACTATCAAACAAGATATCCAGTTCCTCTGAAGTAACCGTAGGAACACCCTTCTTCGAGAAAATTGAGTTTTGCGCGGAAGAAGTAGTAGCTAGGTTAGGATCGGGTTTTGAACTGAGTTGTTCAAAAGCCATTCCCAAAAATTCATCGAACTTGACGTTGATGCTCTCTTTAATCATCTTTGTCCGCTTATGATAAACACGATAAGCAACTTTGTTCGAGGAATAACCAAGAAATATAGCCTGATCGCCATGAGGATCAAACTTTCTGAGGCTGTCAAAGTCGTTAAGCACATAGCATATACAACCAAAAACACGGAAATATTTGACATTCGGGCGTCTACCATATAATAACTCATATGGAGTTTTATCAAAACGTTTGTTTACAATACAACGATTTTGGGTATAGCATGCAGTTGAAATGGCCTCCCCCCACATTTCTGGAGGTAATTTGGAGTAGGCAAGCATCGTTCATGCTGCTTCGCACAACGTACAATTACGTCGTTCGACGACTCCATTTTGTTGGGGGAGTCCGAGCAGCAGAGAATTGATGTTCAATGCCTTGGTCTTTCAAATAACTATCAAGCGGGTCATTCTTAAATTCCGTCCCATTATCAGTTCTGATGCTCTTAACATGTTTGTTAAAAGAGCGTTGAATCTTTTTAATGAATTCAATGATAATGGCGGGGGTTTCTGACTTAGTTCGCAAAAGAAAATTCCATGTAAACCGGGTATAGTCATCAACAATGACAAGCACATGTTTCTTGCCAACGAGGCTAGAAATACACATGGGCCCACATAAGTCCATATGCAATAATTGCAAAGACGATGAAGTACTGGGGTTTTGCTTAAGCGGATGATTAGTCCGTTTCAGCTTACCCATCGCACATGATGGACACACATGATGCTTATCATATTGAAAGGTTAGAATACCATTAACTAAATCTTTAGAGACTAGTCGATTGATACCCTTGTAATTCAGGTGTGACATCCGATGATGCCATAACCATGAATTTTCTTTGGTAGAACGAGTGGCCAAACACATAGTTGCATGTGATGGTGCATCATTGAGGTCAATAGTATATAGTGAAGCACAACATTTACGACCAAGAAGATCATTCCCTTCGGTGGATTGCACCGAGCATTGTCAACGTTCAAACAGAACTTGGAGATCTCCATCGCAGAATTGGCTCACACTAAATAAACTGCACCCCAAACCCTCAACATATGAAACCCGTTTGATTGTTATGCCATTTTGCACAAAAACTCCGTAACCCATTATTGTTGCAATCTCATCGTTTCCGAATGTAACCGTTCCTAGGAATTTGTCAATGAAGTTGACAAGCAAGGATTTATCGCCCGTCATGTGTCGAGAACAACCGGAATCGATATACCAAACACAGACGTCAAAACCCTGTAAATGTGAATTTGCTAGAGTTTAGGTACCCAAAGTTTTTTGGGTCCTTTGCGGTTAGTACCAACAATAAACTTTGGATTAATAACAAACTTTGGATCAATGATGAAATAATCACGTAAAGCATCATGCGGTTTAGACAATAAAACATCATTTAAAACCACATTACATGAAGCATCATACGCAATATCAATCTTTACATCGTTATCAGAAGTCTTAACACACAATTTATTCCAAGTAGATGTTTTGTTCACAGACGAAAATTGAAAAACATGAGAGGATTTTCTAGGCCGGCTAGCAGTTTGCTTTGGTTTGGTTGCTACTTTCTTAGTCGTGGACTTAGGAACCCATACAGATTTGTAATTCAAGTTTGAATTATGACCTGTGACACGAATTGTTAGTTAGACATCCAAACTTTTCAGTTGACACATGAGATGACTGATTTTACAGAATTTCCAATTTGATTGTACGTTCTTTTGCATCATACTCACTTAAATCAGGTTTAGAACTTGTGTGTGTTGTGGACTTAACTGATTTCTTTAAAAGACTCTCTTTTGAAGTTTTTGACATAGGAATCATAGGAATCCTTTCAGTTAACACAGAACCATTTGGAGAATGAACCTTTTAACAAAATATTGAGTTGTAGAAACAACTTTCGAACCATGATTGCCAAATTGAGAACGTAGAGGATTTTTAAGAATAGTAATGGGTTTTACATCCTTAGATGTTGTTTTTCCCTTCCCCTTCTTAGTAATCCTATCAGTACATTCAAGCACATTGGTTGCAATATTAGACGTTTGCTTAAGTATGTTAGCCTGTTTCATTTGAATTATCTTTTGTTTTAAGCTTTTAATCTCAAGACATAATTCTTCAGCAGAAACTATCACTTCACCCTCCTTAAAAGCATAAGTACATTCTTTCTTAGGCAGTGAAGGCAATTTATCACACAAAGCAAGCATTTGTTCTAATGATTGGCACTTAAGTTGCAAGTCAAAATTCTCCTGTTCTAGTTGAGCCACTATACGATTCAAATTACATACAGCAGGCAAATGCAAGTAATAATCATGCAAAGGATGAAATTGACTTTCAAAATCTATCAAAGGTTCAATGTTCGGTTCATCCTGAGGTTCATCTAAAGAATTTTGACCTAGAGAATCTGTCTCAAAGAAGACAGTTAGTTCATGTGCTAGGTCTTCACGGAAAACATCATCTGGACATGCAGGTAAAGTTGGTAGAATTGGTTTCACATCAAAAATTGGCTCATCAAACACCTCATCTATTGCAGTAATGCTAGAACTAGGTTTGTTAAACACTTCATTCTCAAGCATTAAAATGTATTTCTCTAGCATGAGTGTTGGGATATAAACCAGTCTACGCTTAGGCACATAATCTTCACGTTGCATGTTCTTTTCAGTTTCAACAAGATTTTTCAAGAAATCGGGATTCGATTTACCTATCGTAGCATTGATTTTTTCATACATTAAGCTAATTTGATGGTATTTCCTAGATTTATGATTTTCAATAATATCATCAAAATCAGCATCAGAAGCATGTACAAAATGCGATGGTAAACCAGCTTGAAAATAATCAGAATGATATAATCCTGGAATCTTTTTGGAAGCATTTTCCAAAATTTTCGGATCTTCATAACCCAACCCCCACTTTTCACCATGAATCGTTTTTGGTCTATTCATGAAAATCATTTGTTTTGAAAGTTCCATATCCATGATAGCTTTGGATTGCTCTGTTCGATAGAGTTTTTCCTCATATCGAACAAGTTGTGCTTTCATTTGAAAAGATTCTTTTGACAATAAAGAAATTTCAGTGTTCTTTTCAATTATGGTGTTTTCCAATTGAACGATTTTCTTGTTTAGTTTTGAAAGTGTGGGTTCATGTTGGTTTTTCAAATCAGAAAGATTTTTTTTCAAAAAATTGAACTTTTTCTGCAAGTCGTTCCGATTTTAAACGATAATCAGTTCTTTCAACTTTAATTGGATGAATTGTCTTTTTCAGATCTTCCAACTCAGTTTTCGTAGAGTTGAGTTGGAGAGTCAATTGTTGCACATTCGTTTGTAATTTGGATGAGGAAGGTCTGGTCTCATTCATTTTGATTTTATCTTTTAAAACCTTGTTTTCAGATTTTAAGTCTTTGACTTCTTTTGACATTGAGACCAGATTCTTCATCAAGTCATTTTGCATTTTGATAAAATCAGGTGAGATTTCAGATGATTGTACCTCATCATCATCGGATGTTGAGTCAGAATTCTCCATTGCTTCCTTAGCTTTGATGAGCTTTGTCACCTTGCAAACATTTGCATGTTCCACTTCTGAATCTGAATCGTCAGTCCAGTTAAACCAAGTATCATCAACCGGTTTTAGCTCTCCCCCAGTTTCCACAATCTTAGCCATCAACATTTTCTTCTTGTAGTAAGCTGCGTCCTTCTTCTTAGGCATCTTGCACTCACGAGAGTAATGACCAGCTTTGCCACAATTGAAACAAATTGAATCTTCCTTCTTGGAATCATCAGCACGTTGTTGTTTAGATTGATCAGCTTTCTTGTAGTACGAGGAAGATGATGAGTTTTTGCGTTGATTGCTTGATTTGCCTTTAAACTTGTGTTTGTTCAAGCCTTTTGTGAACATGGCTGCCATCTTGACTAATTCAAGGTAAGAATCATCAACATCAGAAAGATTCAAATATTCTGAATCAGTTGATTCTTCAACAAGCACTTTCTTGGACAAGCCTTTGGAAGACGTCAACGATTTGCTCTTCTTTTTAGCAATTAGGGCAAGTGGATTGCCCGGAGAAGACTCTTTCCTTCCTTCTTGAAGTTTAGACACTTCAGGTTGGTAATGCATAAGAACTCCAACAAGCTCATGAATAGTCAACTTGTCAATCTCTTTAGTAGATCGAACAATGGTTCTATAAGGAAGCCAATCAGCATTGAGCTTTTTGAGAAACTTCATGTTGACTTCAGCATTTACTTTTATGATCTTGCACCTTTTTAACTCATTGAGAACACCATTGAAATGACGATAGGTATCCTTGAGTGGTTCATCAGTTTCCTGCTTGAAATCTTCATAGAATCCCAGAGCCTTATTCAATTTAGTAACATCTGACATGTCATAACCTTCTTGCTGTCGTTTGATCTCATCCCATATATCTTTTGCTGTTGTGTTGCTATCAACATTTTCAAACAATTCATACGGGATAGCTTGCATAACAATATTCTTTGCCTCTATGTCACCCTGAGCTCTCACGCTTATCACCAGAAAGTTCATAGACTGGAATTGGCATACCAGTATCCGGATGATAATCAACAACTGGACCATCTCTCAGAGAAGCCCAAATGTACTTTGCTTTCTCACCCTTATAGTCTATGTACTGAGTGATACGGTGAAGCCACTGAGTGTACTTGCCATCAAACAACACTGGAGGACGGGAATCTGATCCAATGATCAAAGTATCTTGAGTAGACATCTTGAAAATGAGGTAGATTCGGTAAAGATTCTGTATTACACAAATCTCAGATGAAAAATCACAACAATCTGACCAGAATATCAGATTCTGTAACAGATTCGGCACTGTAGCAGATTCGGTAAAGTAGCAAATTCTGTAAAGATTCTGTATATCAGATTCTGTAAAAGAAACTGATCAGAAATACAAGAGATACACCCAAATTCAGTATAGATTTGGTAACCACAAGAATTGTAGCCTGTAACCACTTAAAACAATGAATTAAGTGATACAAAAACTCAGATTCTGTATATGATTCGGTAGTCAGATTCTGTAAGAATTTGAAGTTCAATCTCAATTCAATCCTTTTGAATTTGATTCTGTAACCTTGCTGCATAAGGAAACACATTAGTATCACACAAAATATCAAAGATACCGAAAGTATAGAATACCGAATGTCAACTGTAGCAGTTGACAATACCGAGTCTAAGTTTAAAACTTAGAAATATGACAGAATCCTTTCTCAAACCACACCAATTAGCTGCGTATGATCAAACCGAATGTGATAGAATCACAATCACACCACAATCTGCAATACTTAAGATGAATTTAAGTAATGAAGCAGACTCGGTATAACAGTTACGATACCGAGTGTTGATCAAATCTTCAAAACTTAATGAATTGAAGAAATTGAACCGTCAGAAATGTGATTTAACACCTCACGAACACAACTGAATCCTTAAATCTTCACAAAAATCCAGAATCAAGCTTGAATTAAGCAATACCGAGAGTTTTAGCCACAAACTCTAAAAATCAACTTGATTCTCCATAATTGAAGTTAAAAAGCTGTAATGATGATCGAAACTCTTTCTAAAATACCTAATGCACCTTTGCTGAACTTATCACAAGAATCTGAACATCAGATTATCAAATTCGATGATACCGAATGTGATTCAAAATACCGAGAGTAATCAGATTCTGTAATCTTCAATCTCTGGATCGATATAGTGATGTAGAATCACTTCCTGGAAGTTCTGATACCAAATGATAGGTCAGATCATGTTGAGATTGAGAGAAATGATAAGATAAAGAGAGATTCGGTAGATAGGAATGAGACTCGGTATTAGACAGAATCGGTACAATTACATTCCACAGCTTCTAGAACTCAGTTACAATGCAATGGCTATCTAATTAGGACTACTTAGGTTCCTTATATAGCCCTCTTCTAAGAAACCTTCATTTAAGCTTATTTTCATATTAACACTATACAACTTCGGGGTCCTAACATATACTAATAATATCTTGAAATAATACGGAGTAAATATATATATGTAAATCGATTGAGAGAGTTTAGAGAAAAATATTTTCAAGTTTCTATGAAATAATGAAACCTATTGAATTCTATTTATAATAGATTTTTTAATTATTAAAGTGAATTATTAAAGTATGAATTATTAAAGTGAATTATTAAAGTATGATTTATTAAAGTGAATTATTAAAGTATGAATTATTAAAGTGAATTATTAAAGTATGAATTATTAAAGTGAATTATTAAAGTATGAATTATTAAAGTGAATTATTAAACTTAAAGTAAAGTAAAAATAAAGTAAAGGTAAAGTTTAAGTATAGTAAAAGTATAAAACTATGTACGTATAATACGCGTATAAATATATATAATATTAATTTAAATCGTTATATATATTTAATAACATAAAATATAAATATCGTTATCTTTATCATACTAGTTAAGTAATGAATTTTCGAAAGTGGTTCTAGATATTTATAAAAGTTATATACGTTTTAATAATAAAGTTCTTTTTAAACTGAAAACGTTTTTGTACGTTTGAAATTAAATAGATCAATCGAGTCTTTATGAGATTCAATCTTCCACTATCCTTTGTCTAGTTCTCAATGATTGACAATTTGTTCTTATTTATAAATCACTTTACCATTTTTCGAATATTGTTAAAATGGAAAGATTTCTCAAATCAACGTGGGCCTTTCAACAGAGACTTGTAATCATAATTCAATATATCTGATAATTCAATCATTTGATCTTATCTTCTACTTCCATTGATAAGCATTTTGAAACAGATACAATCATATAAAGTATTTAATCTAATATTTTGTTTACGTTTCAAGTTATAATATATATACACAAATACATATATAATCATATTCGTTTAATGGTTCGTGAATCGTTGGAACTTGGTCGAGGTTGAATGAATGTATGAACATAGTTTAAAATTCTTGAAATTTAACTTAACAAATATTGCTTATCGTGTCAGAAACATATAAAGATTAAAGTTTAAATTTGGTTAGAAATTTCCAGGTTGTCACAGTACCTACCCGTTAAAGAGATTTCGTCCCGAAATTTGAGTGGAAAGGTCGTGAATGATAATTAGTATGTTTTCATGATGCATATGGGCTGAAAATTAAAGTTTTATCATCAGCGAATAATTTGGATAAACAATCCATTTATATGAAGAGTACGAATGAAGCTAACATAGAAGAGTGAAAAGAGTAAGTGTAGATTCATCTTATCATTTGACGTAGATATGATTGATTCCCAGATTTCAAGGGATTTGAAGAAAATCTTCTTAATAAGATTTGACTCTCCGGTAATCAAGAGAATTAGGATCCGCTTTAAATGCGATCGTCCATTTTAATTGTTCTATCGGAGATTTTCTTATAAATTCACCTCCTTCGTTTACTTACAACTCACACCTTCTGTTGATGCATTTTATGCAAGTCCCCAGACATCTACCCACGTCCATTGCAGGTACAACAGTTTATAGGCCACCATGATTGCTCGTTATTATCCTATATGTGTTTGTATGTGGTTACAGGAACTGCAGGAACGAGATTTAGATGTTTGACTATGTTAGACTTAGTCAGACGTACGCGTGAAGCCTCACTAGTACGGATGACAGGATCATACGCATGGTTGATGCTGAGCTAAGTCACAATTACAACCTAAATGAGAAGACACGAGTGAGTGATCACCCGTACGGCTGATGAAGCCAACTCGTACGTGTGATGAATGAATCGTATGGGTGAGTCAACAGCAGGGGTATATAAAGTCTTATGTTCTTTATTTTAGGTTAAGCCTCTCATTTGTTACACACACTCAGATCTAGTGAGCTCCTCCGATTTTCTCTCAGTCCAAATCACCCAGGTGGTGAATAATAGCTCTAGGTGTTGATCTAATCACACTTGATTTAGTTGTGGTTTGACTAAATTAATCAAAAAAAAAAAACTTAACCTATTCACTAGAGGGTTTGATTCACTTATTCCGCCATTGTGTGAGTTAAATCTGTTGATTTTTAAGTTCCTAGTCATGTTTCATCACCTTCTATTCTTTCCCCCCAACTCATATTTTAATGTATTGATCAATATGCTCCATCCAGTTCTGATTCTCGATATCCTTCTAACTTTCATATCGGTCATTCTTCTTTTTCATCTACCGCCGGAAGAATCTATTTACTTCTACTATACTCTTGGGTTTATAGTGTTTCTAGTTCTCTCGTGTCTTTATATTGCTATATGCATCGATATATATGGTTTATAATTTCTGGTTTGTCGTTGGGCTTTATATGTTCCCTTGTATTTCAAAGTCTCTGCTTCTGTCTTCTATAATCATTATCATTCACAGTTAATGCTCTCTTTTATTTGCTGCAATTTATACCCCAATTTCTATTTCGGAGTTTTGTCCTTTCGTTTCTTCTTCTTGCGATTAAGCACCGCTTGTAATGGTCCAGAATTCACAGATATGAATTTCGGAATGAACATTGTTAATGTTCTAGGAAGAAAATTGTGATGGCACGATCTTGACTTGTCAAATTACTAGAATACCTTGGAAAAGGCCGAATCATCAAGAAATATTTTCTTGATATTTTAGAGGTTAAATAGAATACAAGAGTCGTATAACATGGCACATGATGATGTTATGATCTGTGAATCATCACGTTCCATTTAGAAACTCAGCATGACTTACTGTAATATAATCACATTGATCAAGTGTCATTATATTATACTAACTCATGCTTCAGTTCCCAACACTACTTCAAAATATTCCAATTTTAAACTTGAATGTTTCAGAATTTATAAACTAAAATAGTTTCTTTTATGATGTAATACAGATATCGCGAAGAGGTAAATGATTTCAAATAATAAAAATTAAGAAAATATCTTCAGAAATATGGAGGATATTTATAATGAAAGATATGATGATATTTTAGAATTTCTAATATCAGAGGATGATGAAGAATATTGTCTGCAGGGGTTTAGAGTCAGGAGCAAGGTATTCGTTAATGACTTCAGTAGGTACTGAATCATTTGGATCCTTTGAAGTCAGGTTCAGTCTTTGTAATTTGTCCACAGCCTCCTTCCTACTTTGCTCAATCAGTTTTCCAGTTCCAAAACTTCTCTTTTTCTGCGCTTTGCCAGCACACTTCATCATTATCATCCAGCTTTTACCATTTAAAGTCATTTATAGTTTTTTGCTGCTTCATCAGCATTTTTTTTTTTCATTTTCAGAGAACCAATTCGTAGTTCGGAGTGTTTTTCAGAAACTTCACATTCAAATTAAGTCCAGAAGATGGACGTTATATATACACATATAACTGTTGGCGTAGACATGCTGCGAGATTTCAAAATACTGATTGCTAATTCCCAATGATTCGTATGGCAATTCTCATTACAAGATGCGAATGAGTAAATGATGGGGTTTCAATGAATAATTATAATGACTTTTTGGAGAGGCTAAAGTCAAAGGGTAATGAAGTTGTTGGTACATCTGCTAATAATGTGGTGGAATGTAAAAGGTTCCCTGGTAACGATGGTGTATATCTTAAGGTTATAATAAGGTTAGTCTGACTGAAAAGTCGAAGTTGACTTGCTGGAGCTGTGACAAAACTAGCTACTTTGAATAGGAGTCGCAAAGTTATTTTTGCTAATAAATGCCAAAGAATCTAATGCGGATACGTTGTTTAAACTTTTACTTTGGTTTCAAGAGTTTTTCGGGTACATAACTGTTGGTAACATGTGGTTGGATCATCATCTCGATTGCTCATCATTCGAAGTGTCTTCAGAAATTTTTGAAGGGTTTTAACACAGATTGTAATCGTTAACATACATTTGATGTTCTAACACAGTTTTGAAGTCAAAATATAGCTTGTGAAAGATGTAAGGATCTAAGAGTGATGATTTTGGTCATATCTCAAGTTGAATTTTGAGATTTCAAAATCAGAATATGTAATTAAATTTTGAATGAGTATGGTTGTTTTGATTTCTATAAAAGAATGTATATTGTTGTGAAAGTAGGGAGTATAATGGATGATTTGCTGAATCAGATTCGAAGAATGTAACATATTAATTGTGAATTTATATATCTCTCGAGTATTACCTACCCGTTAAAAAAAATTTCACAATTAATATTTTGTACAAAAGAATTTTATTACAGTCTTTATGAAAATATATATATGTATATTTTCTTCAGATGTAACATAGATTTAATGAGTTAATGTTAAATTAAACTCATTTGATTTACGGTTGAAACTAGAATTGAATAATCCCTAAAGGCTTTAAAAAGTACATAACTTTTACGCAGTATTTCTTTAATGACATTGAAATTATGAATCAATACTTCGTTATTTGTTGATGTATGATGTTCGGTTCGTGGAATTCTTGTGAATTTCGCAAAGTACGAATGATGTTATCTGAAAAGTTTCGGGTACATCGATGATGAAAGTGTAAAATCAATTATATACTTGACTTATTATGAATTGGAATTTGTTGAATTGCGAAATAGATTATAGTTAACGCTGGTTAAGTTGCGGCCGAAGGACGTACATTATTGCATATTTGTAATATGAATTAACCGAGTAGTTAAGATTCACACACAATAGCTTAGCTATATATATATATATATATATATATATATATATATATATATATATATATATATATATATATATATATATATATATATATATATATATATACACATATATATATATATATATATATATACATATAATTTGTTCAGGGGGGATGAGTTAATTCTTCATAACTCGTTGATACAATATACACGTTATTGATTCGTAATGATGTCCACAGTGATTCTTGAACTGACGGAGTTTGTGATGTTATCTGTGTTGTTGATTCGGATGGTGACTGTACTGACGATGCTGGTAACGCTGACGGTACTGTTGATGTTGTTGGTAAAGCAAGTTTAGCTTGTTAATCACACACCATTTTTGTCAGGGTTTCTACTCTTCCTTCTATCATTTTGGTTCGCTTAACTGATTTATGGTTAGGGCTAGATTAGATAATCTCTAAGACTTTAGAGATTACATAATCGCCGCAGAATGTTTCTCCAATGAGGTTATGAATTAATATTTCGTCAGTTATTGTTGTTGGTACTCTTTGGTATCTATGGTGTGTATGACGTTGATGCTCGTGGGACAGATTGTGAAGTTGAGGTTTACGACGCGGTTGTGGTTGGAGGTGGTAATGGTACTGTTGGCGTTGATGATGGTGGTACTAGTTATGCTGATGCTGGTGTTTGTAATCTCTGCACCATATTCTCCAAAGACACTACCCAAGCGCGAAGCTCGTTGACTTCTTCTATTACACCGGGGTGATTGTTGGTTCGGACGAGCGGATAAATAAAATCTAAAATTTGATGTAATATATAATCGTGACGAGATACTCTGGAAATGGGAGATAAAATGGTGTTTCGGACAGGTTCGCCGGTAAGTGCTTCAGGTTCTTCGTCAAGAGGGCAATGTGATGGATGGAAGGGATCACCTTCTTCTTGTCTCCAATGATTGAGGAGGCAACGAACACATCCCCAATTCATCCAGAATAGGTGAAGATTGATTGGTTGATCTATTCCAGTCACACTGCTTTCGAAGCTTGAATGGGATTCCATTTCGGAATCTGAGTGACTTGACCTGATGACGAATTCCATTTCGTACAATTGGATAAAGATTTTTTTTTTTTCGATATGAAATGATTTTGGCTAACGGATGGTATTCTAATTACATAGAATATATATATATATATATATATATATATATAGATCAAAAGATTTCGTAGATTACGGAGGACTTTGCGAAATATGTCAGGCAAAGTTTAAAGTAACAGATACGATAAGATATGATTTAGCAGATATGCTAAGATATGAATTTTTGTCTATACACTATTCATGCAATTAATACAGCAAGACGTGTCTTAGACTAAAAATGATAAGCAGGCAATTTCCTGAGGATGATAAGTAGTTAATTTTCGACACAAAATGATAAGCAAAACTTTTGACATGCAGACACGGTCGAAGTCCAGACTCACTAATGCATCCTATCGACTTATCAGTTAGACACACTAATGCAGACCTGGTTCGCTAAGACCGCCGCTCTGATACCAACTGAAAGGACCCGTTCATATACATTATAAACGATTCACAATAGTTGATTACATTGCGAGGTATTTGACCTCTATATGATACATTTTACAAACATTGCATTCGTTTTTAAAAGACAAACTTTCTTTACATCGAAAATTGACAGGCATGCATACCATTTCATAATATCCACTATCCAACTATAAATTGATTTAATAATAATCTTTGATGAACTCAATGACTCGAATGCAACGTTCTTCGAAATATGCTATGAAAGACTCCAAGTAATATCTTTAAAATGAGAAAATGCACAGCGGAAGATTTCTTTAACACCTGAGAATAAACATGCTTTAAAGTGTCAACCAAAAGGTTGGTGAGTTCATTAGTTTATCATAATCATTTATTTCTATTATTTTAATAGACCACAAGAATTTCATTTCCAGTTCTCATAAATATACGTCTCATGCATAGAGACAAAAATAATCATTCATATGGATTGAACACCTGGTAACCGACATTCACAATATGCATATAAGAATATCCCCATCATTCCAGGATCCTCCTTCGGACATGATATAATTTCGAAGTACTAAAGCATCCGGTACTTTGGATGGGGCTTGTTGGGCCCGATAGATCTATCTTTAGGATTCGCGTCAATTAGGGTGTCTGTTCCCTAATTCTTAGATTACTAAACTAAAAATGGGCATATTCGGTTTAATAATCCAGCCATAGAATGTAGTTTTCGATTACTTATGTCTATTTCGTAAAACATTTATAAAAGCAGCGCATGTATTCTCAGCCCAAAAATATAAAGGGTAAAAAGGCAAATGAAACTCACGCATATATATATATATATAATATATATATATATATATATATATATATATATATATATATATATATATATATATATATATATATATATATATATATATATATATATATATATATATATATATATATATATATATATATTGTAAAACAGTTAATAAAGTATTTGCATGTATTCTCAGCCCAAAAATGTAAAGAGTAAAAAGGGCAAATGAAACTCACCATACTGTATTTCGTAGTAAAAATACATATAACGTCATTGAACAAGTGCAAGGTTGGCCTCGGATTCACGAACCTAAATTAATTATATATATTTATGTGTTGGTCAATATTTGTCTAACAAATTAGGTCAAGTCATAGTGTACCACAATCCTAATGCTCGAGACTAATATGCAAAAGTCAACAAAAGTAAATTTGACTCAAAATAATTTCCAAAAATCTATACATGATTAATATATAGTTTAAATATCGTCGTTTTATATTTTCAAATATTTTTAAAAGATTTATTAGAGTAAATAATATAATTTATTTATTAATAAATAAAATTTTATATTAAATTTATATAATAAAATATACTTTTATATATATTAAGTAATAAAAGTTATAGGGTTCATTTAATATCATAAAGATAATATGATAGGTATTATTAAAGTAAGTTATTACACGTAGTAAAATATGTTTGTATCACATATTTATTTGATAAAATAATATCTATAATGATAGTAAGTAAAAGTTATATTATTTTGTAATAATAATTATTATTATAAAAATATCAATATTTATAATTACTAAGATGACATTATGATAAAACGATAATTCTAATTATGATAACTTTAATATTTACGATAATTTTTAATATTATCTTTAAAATAATAATTCTATTTAAAATAATAATAATAATAATGATATTTTATAGTAACAATGATATTTCTATTAAAATGATAATTTTTGTTAAAATGATAGTTTTAATACTAACGATACTTTTAATAATAATAGTAATGATAAAAATAATAAGAACGATAATTTTATCTAAATCAATATCTTATAATATTTTAATTTCATCATGATACTCTTACTCATTATTTTCTAATCGTTTCGTTTAATATCTTTTAATCGTCTTTTATATCGTGTTCATAATAATGATAATAATAGTAATCAAAATATTTAGGTGTTACAAATATTTGTTTTAATTACACTAATATTAATAATGATAGTTATTATAATATTATTAACGATAATACTAATAATTATCTTAATGATAATATAGTAATAATAATAATAACAATAACAATAACCATTTTTAAATAATGATATATGTATTAATAATGATAATAATAATAATAATAATAATAATAATAATAATAATAATAATAATAATAATAATAATAATAATAATTGGATAATAATAATAATACTAATTATAACTTTAACGATAATAACGATAGTAATAATAAAAAAAATAACAATTTTTAATGATAAATCCCTTTTATTGATAAAGATAACAATAATGATAATAATAAGATAAAACTAGAACGACGATAAAAACGACGATAAAAATGACGATAATAATAATCATTTTTAATAAAAATATCGAAAATTCAATTGATTATACCTTCTAATCCGTTCATCGAAACCATTCGATATCTAAAGGAAAAGTTCTTAATTTTCCGCTAGCTTTCCAAGGACATGCATATCTTATACCTTATCTCAATCGCAAGTGTAACTAATTCAAGATTCAACCTAACCTGTCTAAGGGCAATATCAAAAGTACAAGCATGCATAATCCTAAATACTCGAGCACTAGTCAGGGATACACTATTAGTATGTAAAAGTTAAATTATGAGTACTCACGTATCAATATTGAGATTCAATATTGCAGGAAAGGTACGTAGACGCAACGAAAATGATAAACACTATATTAACCTCACGAGCATACCCATGAACCATACTCAATCACCTCCATAGCTATAACCCATAATTTCCTTAATCCTCTCCTACTCGAAAAACAATTTCGAAATCACTCGGACAGCACTCCGTCGTAATATTTTATGTATACTAATAATATCTTGAAATAATACGGAGTAAATATATATATGTAAATCGATTGAGAGAGTTTAGAGAAAAATATTTTCAAGTTTCTCTGAAATAATAAAACCTATTGAATTCTATTTATAATAGATTTTTGAATTATTAAAGTGAATTATTAAATTATGAATTATTAAAGTGAATTATTAAAGTATGAATTATTAAAGTGAATTATTAAAGTATGAATTATTAAAGTGAATTATTAAAGTATGAATTATTAAAGTGAATTATTAAAGTATGAATTATTAAAGTGAATTATTAAAGTTAAAGTAAAGTAAAAATAAAGTAAAGATAAAGTTTAAGTATAGTAAAAGTATAAAACTATGTACGTATAATACGCGTATAAATATATATAATATTAATTTAAATCGTTATATATATTTAATAACATAAAATATAAATATCGTTATCTTTATCATACTAGTTAAGTAATAAATTTTCAAAAGTGGTTCTAGATATTTATAAAAGTTATATACGTTTTAATAATAAAGTTCTTTTTAAACTGAAAACGTTTTTGTACGTTTGAAACTAAATAGATCAATCGAGTCTTTATGAGATTCAATCTTCTACTATCCTTTGTCTATTTCTCAATGATTGACAATTTGTTCTTATTTATAAATCACTTTACCATATTCCGAATATTGTTAAAATGGAAATATTTCTCAAATCAACGTGGGCCTTTCAACAAAGACATGTAATCATAATTCAATATATCTGATAATTCAATCATTTGATCTTATCTTCTACTTCCATTAATAAACATTTTGAAATAGATACAATCATATAAAGTATTTAATCTAATATTTTGTTTACATTTCAAGTTATAATATATATACACAAATACATATATAATCATATTCGTTTAATGGTTCATGAATCGTTGGAACTTGGTCGAGGTTGAATGAATGTATGAACATAGTTTAAAATTCTTGAAATTTAACTTAACAAATATTGTTTATCGTGTCGGAAACATATAAAGATTAAAGTTTAAATTTGGTTGGAAATTTCCGGGTTGTCACACTATGTCTCCTTCTTTAAATTCTTTTGAACTTCTAATTCTTTTATCATGCCATTTCTTTGTTCTTTATTTATAGATTAACGAATTTTCGTATGCTTCATGTCTTAATTCTTCTAATTCGTTTAATTGACTTAAGCGTAGACGTCCGGCTTCATGCAAATCAAGATTACATGTCTTTAAAGCCCAAAATTCTTTGTGTTCAATTTCTACTGGAAGATGACATGTTTTTCCGTAAACGAGTTTAAAAGGTGTGGTTCCAATTGGAGTTTTGAAGGCTGTTCTAAAAGCCCAGAGTGCATCCTCCAATTTCATGGACCATTCCTTCGAATTTGATCCTACGGTTTTCTCTAAAATACGTTTTAAAGCTCGGTTGGTATTTTCAACTTTTCCACTTGTTTGTGGATGATACGCGGTTGAGATTTTATGAGTTACTCCATATCTTTTAAGAACTTTCTCAAGTTGGTTATTACAAAAATGAGTACCCCGATCACTTATTAAAGCTTTCGATGTTCCAAACCTAGCAAAAAGATGTTTTAAAAAGTTGACTACAACTCGTGCATCGTTAGTCGGGAGAGCTTATGCTTCCGCCCATTTAGATACATAATCAATAGCAACGAGAATGTAGAGATTATTATGAGATTTTGGAAATGGACCCATAAATTCAATACCCCAAATGTCAAATACTTCACATACTTGAATGACATTTTGTGGCATTTCATCACATTGACTTATTTTTCCAGCCCTTTGACAAGCATCACGGGATTTGCAAAGAAGGTGTGCGTCTTTGAAAATTGTAGGCCAATAGAATCCAGCATTGTAGACTTTTCTTGCTGTAAGTTGAGGCCTATAATGCCCTCCTGTTGGTCCTGTGTGACAATGGTTTAAGATTTAACTAGCTTCATCTCCGAATACACGTCGGCGTATTATTCCATCGAGATAACTTTCAAACAAATGTGGATCTTCCCAGAAATAGTGTTTTATATCACTAAAGAATTTCTTTCGTTTTTGGTATGACAACCCTTTTTCAAGGAATCCACATACTAAGTAGTTTGCATAGTCTACAAACCATGGAATTTCACTATAATCTATTTTCAATAGATATTCATCAGGAAAGTTATCTTGTATGGCCAATTCATTTAGAACTTCTAATTCAGGATTTTCAAGACGAGAAAGATGATCAGCGGCGAGATTTTCTGCTCCCTTTTTGTCTCGAATTTCAATATCGAACTCTTGTAAGAGTAAGATCCAACGGATTAATCATGGTTTAGCATCTTGTTTTGAAAATAGGTATCTAAGAGCAGAATGGTCGGTATAGACCACCGTTTTAGCTAGAACGAGATATGAATGAAATTTGTCAAAAGCAAAGACAATAGCAAGGAGTTCTTTTTCAGTAGTTATGTAATTCATTTGTGCTCCTTGTAATGTCTTACTAGCGTAATAAATAGGTTGAAATCGTTTTTCAATCCTTTGTACTAAAACGGTTCCCATTGCAAAATCACTTGCATCGCACATAAGTTCAAACGGTAAATTCCAATTTGGAGTTATCATGATCGGCGCATTAGTGAGTTTTTCTTTAAGAATATTGATGTTATGCGAGGTGTATATAAAATAGCTTATATTTTACAACTAAATACTATTAAATACGATACAATTTTACACAAGATATTTATTTATTTATAGAATGGATATACTTAAACCTTGCTACAACACTTATAGGCAGTGTACCTAATCGTACAGTAGTGTAGTTTTTAGTAAGTCCGGTTCGTTCCACAGGGAATCTTTTAAATAAATCTTAACGCTATATTAGTTTAATTTATAAAAATACAAATATATATAAGTAATATTATTATTATAAAGGGGGGTTTTTACCATTTAATGACCGGTTTGTCGATTTTTAAAACTTTAGTCGCAGTTAAAACCTAATGTAAAATATTAAATAAATAAAAGACTTAATTTAAAGCGTAAAGTAAATAATGGTAATGAAATTGCGATAAATAAAAGTGCGATAAAATAAAATTGCGATAATTAAAAAGTACGATAATTAAAAGTGCAATTAAATACAATGACAATAAATAAAAGTGCGATAATTAGAAGTGCAATTAAATATAAAATAAAGGAAATTAAATATGAAATAAAATAATTATGCTTATTTAAACTTCCGTAATCATGATGTTTGACGTGTTGTGATAATGCTAAAAACGAACATATATTTCTTAGCATTATTCCTCAAGAAAGACAAGCTTTTAGTTGCAACTGTTCTATTTACAAGTGATATTCGTTTAAATAATAAAGGTGAAGACAAAAGACAGATTCGACGAATTGAAGACGCAAACGACCAAAAAGCTCAAAAGTACAAAATACAATCAATGAGGTTCCAATTATTGATAAGAAACGTCTCAAAATTACAAGAGTACAAGATTCAAAACGCAAAGTACAAGATATTAAATTGTACGCAAGGACGTTCGAAAATCCGGAACCGGGACCAGAGTCAACTCTCAACGCTCGACGCAACGGACTAAAAATTACAAGTCAACTATGCATATGAATATAATATAATATATAATTAATTCTTAAAATTAATATATATATTATATTATATTTATAAAACGTCGGCACAAGGAAACAAGCAACATGTGAGCTCTCCCAGCTGGCCATGTGATCGCATGGCCAGGAAGAAGAAAGTCCATGCGATCGCATGGCATGAAAAGTCAGGCCACATCTCCTATAAATTCGCAGTTTGGTGAACGCAAAAAATATATATCTTTCCTCTTCTCCATTCATACGTAATATTTATATTTATAATTTATATTTTAATTTTAATTTTAATTATAATTCTAATAATAAGGGTATGTTAGCGAATGTTGTAAGGGTGTAAGTCGAAATTCTGTCCGTGTAACGCTACGCTATTTTTAATCATTGTAAGTTATGTTCAACCTTTTTAATTTAATGTCTCGTAGCTAAGTTATTATTATGCTTATTTAATCCGAAGTAATCATGATGTTGGGCTAATTACTAAAATTGGGTAATTGGGCTTTGTACCATAATTGGGGTTTGGACAAAAGAACGACACTTGTGGAAATTAGACTATGGGCTATTAATGGGCTTTATATTTGTTTAACTAAATGATAGTTTGTTAATGTTAATATAAAGATTTACAATTGGGCGTCCCTATAAATAACCATTTACACTCGATCGGACACGATGGGCGGGGTATTTATATGTACGAATAATCGTTCATTTAACCGGACACGGGAATGGATTAATAGCCACTAGAATTATTAAAACAGGGGTGAAATTATATACAAGGACACTTGGCATAATTGTTAACAAATTATTAAAACCTTGGGTTACACTCAGTCAACATCCTGGTGTAATTATTAAACAAAGTAATAAAACCTTGTTACAGTTTAAGTCCCCAATTAGTTGGAATATTTAACTTCGGGTATAAGGATAATTTGACGAGGACACTCGCACTTTATATTTATGACTGATGGACTGTTATGGACAAAAACCAGACGGACATATTAAATAATTCAGGACAAAGGACAATTAACCCATGGGCATAAAACTAAAATCAACACGTCAAACATCATGATTACGGAAGTTTAAATAAGCATAATTCTTTTATTTCATATTTAATTTCCTTTATTTCATATTTAATTGCACTTCTAATTATAGCACTTTTATTTATTGTTATTGTATTTAATTGCACTTTTAATTATCGTACTTTTTAATTATCGCAAGTTTATTTTATCGCACTTTTATTATTCGTAATTTCATTATCGTTATTTACTTTACGCTTTAAATTAAGTCTTTTATTTAATATTTTACATTTGGTTTTAACTGCGACTGAAGAATTAAAATCGACAAATCGATCATTAAACGGTAAAAACCCCCCTTTATAATAATAATATTACCTATATATACATTTGTATTTTTATAAAAGTAAACTAATATAGCGTTAAGCTTTGTTTAAGGATTTTCCCTGTGGAACGAACCGGACTTACTAAAAACTACCCTACTGTACGATTAGGTACACTGCCTATAAGTGTTGTAGCAAGGTTTAAGTATATCCATTCTATAAATAAATAAATATCTTGTGTAAAATTGTATCGTATTTAATAGTATTTCCTTCTAAAATTTAAAAGCTATTTTATATACACCACGCATAACATCAAGTATTTTTTTGGCGCCGCTGCCGGGGAAACGCTTAAAAGCCGGAAGCGCAACGCTAATATAAAAAAAACAAAAATATAAATATTTTTTTTTGAGTTTGGTAAATATTTAAGTTTTATAAAGTTTCTTTATTTCTATTTTTTTTAGTTTGTAAAAATATAAGTTTTATTTAATTTATAAATGTATTTTATAAATATATTTGACAGCAAAAAAAAAATATTTAATTCGGCCTGTACTGTAGCAGCCCACTCTGTGGCCCGAAACCCTAGCCCATGCGATCGCATGGCCGGGTAGCTTAGGACTCATGCGATCGCATGAGCCCGTCTGACACGCTACAGTTGACTGCAGCCTGCATTAATTACGGATAATTATTATTATTATTATATTTAAACCCTAATTAGGGTTATATATTATAATTTAAGTTTAGTTTATTTATTTAATTTGTATATTTAGTTTATTTAGTTTAATTAATGTAAAATTACTAGTTTTAATAAATAAATAATATAAAAATAATATTTATATAAAAATTGTAATTTTTACAACTTTTTGTATATTTTTATATTTTGTCCCTTTTTAATAGTTTTAGCGTAACTTTTGTATTTTTTGCTCGTATTTATTTTTAATTCATAGTTTTTGCCATAGTTATTTTTTTTTTACTTCTAGATTTTTAGGCTTTGCCGTAAAATCCCTTAAGTACTTTTTCTTTAGACTAAGATTTAGGTGCTTTAGAATTTTGCGATGCCTTTTTAAGTTTTAGTTTCTTTTTAAGTTATTGCCATTTGGAATATAGTTTTTCCTATAAGCCTTAATATTTTTAGACGCCTTTTACCTATGTATCAATTATCATTCCAATTAGTAATTTCAATTTGCGATTATAATTTTAAGTTAGTTGTAGTAATAAGGTTAGGTTAGTCAAGTGTTTTTAAGTTTTATAAGTTTCTTTTATTTTTCCGTCACCTTTTATTTTTCAACCATTTTTCTTTTTCGACCTTTTTCGACGCACTCTTTTTCTTTCTTATTTCTCGCTATTCTAGTTTTTAGGATATAGATTTTTATTCTACTTCTTATCTAAATTTCTTAAAATTACGAAAATTTATTTTAAGTGGTTAAATTGATAGACATCAAAATTTTCTGGTTCGTAGTAATAGTTGAATTTGTACGTGGACCGGGTTATTGGAGCCAAACAGTCCTCAATTATATTGAGACCAAATGAATCCTGCCCCTCTGCTGCATCTATTGGCTATTTGAAACGTGGGCAAAATCAGAAAAGTCTATTGATTGGATAACTTATATAATTTTTCTTTCCTTTTAAAAACTAATAGGATATTCAGTGAATGCACCGAGCAAGACGTTCATCACCTTTTGTACGTTCACCACCTGTAACTAGATCAAGACATCTAACTAATATTGTCGCCGTTGATAATCCATTTTTTGAACCCGACCTCACAATTGAGAATCCGGAGAATATTCAGGGACGATTCGTAGATCCTGAACCACTAAACTTTCCTCCGGAACCACCAATCATTCAAACAGAGATTGTTGAGGAACGAACCATTAAATCAGAATCCTCTAGTGATTCCGATTCAACAAATTCAATTATGGAGAATCTGGAACCTTTAAGTATGAAAGACCGAATGAGAGCTAAACGCACTGGCCAAGGTCACGTAATTACTCATCCAGACATTAATGCGCCAGATTATGAAATCAAAGAACAAATTCTACACATGGTGACTAATCAATGCCAATTTAGTGGTGCGCCGAAGGAAGATCCAAATGAACATCTTCGTACCTTTAATAGGATCTGCACACTATTTAAAATAAGAGAAGTTGAGGATGAACAGATATATCTCATGTTATTTCCCTGGACTTTAAAGGGAGAAGCCAAAGATTGGTTGGAATCGTTACCTGAAGGGGCGATTGATACATGGGACGTTTTAGTTGAAAATTTTCTTAAACAATTCTTTCCGGCATCTAAAGCCGTAAGACTTCAAGGAGAAATTGTTACATTTACACAGAAGCCAAATGAAACTCTATATGAGGCGTGGACAAGATTTGGAAAGTTATTAAGAGGATGTCCGCAACATGGTTTAGACACCTGTCAAATAGTACAAATATTCTACCAAGGATGCGACATCACTACAAGGAAAGACATAGATATAGCAGCTGGTGGTTCTATTATGAAGAAAACCGAAACTGATGCTTACAAAATTATTGATAACACTGCTTCCCACTCACACGAGTGGCACCAAGAAAAAGATATCGTTAGATCATCTAAAGCAGCTAGAGCCGATTCTAGCCATGACTTAGATTCCATTTCCGCAAAGATAGATACTGTCGAGAGACGAATGGAATAGATGACTAAGGATATCCACTCAATACTAATTAGTTGTGAGAAGTGTGGAGGACCACATTTGACAAAAGATTGTCTCAGTATTGAATTAACAATGGAACAAAGAGAGAATATTTCATACATAAACCAAAGGCCTGGAAATAATTATCAGAATAATTATCAACCGCCAAGACCTATTTACAATCAAAATCAGAACTATAACCGAAATATTCCATACAACAACCAACAAGGTCCTAGCAATCAACAAGTATCCAACAATACTTACAATCAGCAAAGACCTAATTTTCAAAACAAACCACCACAACAAACCGATGATAAAAAGCCGAATTTAGAAGATATGATGACGAAGCTAGTTGAAACTCAAACGCAGTTTTTCACATCTCAAAAACAAACCAATGAACAAAATGCTCAAGCATTTAGAAATCAACAAGCTTCTATTCAAAATCTGGAACAAGAAGTAAGTAACCTAGCAAGATTAATAGGTGAAAGAAAACCGGGAAGTCTACCTAGTGATACAAATGCTAACCCCCGGAATGAAACAGCTAAAGCCATTACCACAAGAAGTGGTACAACACTTAAACCATCTGAAATACCTGTAACTTCTAATGAAGCTATTCCTACTCCACAAGAACCACAACCTGATCAAGATAAGGAAAAAGAACCGGTAGTTGAGAAGGTTAATGAAGATAACATAGCTAAGGATAAACCTTATGTTAAACTATACCAACCACCACTTCCTTACCCGAGTAAAATGAAAAAAGAGAAACTTGAAGCCGAGCAATCCAAATTTTTGGATATGTTTAAACAGATAAATGTAAATCTTCCTTTCATTGATGTGATTTCAGGAATGCCTAGATATGCTAAATTCTTGAAAGATCTAATCACAAATAGAAAGAAAATGGAAGAACTCTCGGCTGTTACTATGAATGCTAATTGTTCAGCAGTGCTGTTGAATAAGATACCAGAGAAACTATCTGATCCAGGAAGTTTCACAATTCCATGTTTTCTAGGTAGTCTTAGTTCAATAGAAGCATTAGCAGATTTAGGTGCTAGTATAAATTTAATGCCGTATTCACTATACGCTAAACTAGACCTTGGAGAATTGAAACCAACAAGAATAAGTATACAACTAGCCGATCGATCAATAAAATATCCTAGAGGGATAATGGAGAACATGCTAGTTAAAGTTGGTACTTTAGTATTTCCAGTAGATTTTGTTGTTCTGGACATGGAAGAAGATTCTCAAGTTCCTCTCATATTAGGAAGACCATTCTTAAACACGGCTAAAGCAATGATAGACGTGTTCGGTAAGAAACTGACCCTAAGTATAGAGGATGAGAGTGTTACCTTTTCAGTTGATAGAGCAATGCAACAACCACAATCTGCAGATGATACATGTTATTATATTCAAACTATAGATTCACATACAGAATTATTAGAAGAATTTCCTGAATTACAAGGAACAGGAGAATGTTCTTTAGGAGAAGGTAATGAACCAATTAATGAAGCTGAAATGTTAGCTACACTAATAGCTAATGGATATGAACCAACAATAGAAGAAATTCAAATGCTAAAAGAAGAAGACAGATATCGATATAAATCATCGATAGAAGAACCTCCGAAATTAGAGTTAAAGCCACTTCCAAACCATTTGGAATACGCTTATTTACATGGTGAATCTGAATTACCTGTAATAATATCGTCTTCTCTTACTAAAAATGAGAAATCACAACTCATTTCTGTGTTGAAAGCTCATAAACCAGCCATTGCATGGAAAATTCATGATATTAAAGGAATAAGTCCTTCGTATTGCACACATAAAATCCTTATGGAAGAAGGTCATAAAACGTATGTGCAACGCCAACGAAGACTAAATCCTAATATGCAAGATGTAGTTAAGAAAGAAATTATTAAACTGCTAGATGCAGGTTTGATATATCCAATTTCTAATAGTCCATGGGTAAGCCCAGTTCAATGCGTGCCTAAGAAGGGTGGCATGACTGTCATTACAAATGAAAAAAATGAGCTTATTCCTACTAGGACTGTAAGAGGATGGCGTGTATGTATTGATTATAGAAAATTAAATGACGCCACCAGAAAAGATCACTTTCCCTTACCTTTCATTGATCAAATGTTGGAAAGATTAGCCGGAAATAGTTACTATTGTTTTCTAGATGGATTTTCCGGATATTTTCAAATTCCAATAGCACCCGAAGATCAAGAGAAAACCACATTCACGTGCCCTTATGGTACTTTTGCTTACAAACGCATGCCATTTGGACTTTGTAACGCCCCTGCAACCTTTCAAAGGTGTATGATGGCGATTTTTCACGACATGATAGAAGAATGCATGGAAGTTTTCATGGATGACTTTTCAGTCTTCGGTGATACATTTGAATCATGTCTAGCTAATCTGGAACGAATGCTTATTAGATGCAAACAGTCAAATCTAGTACTTAATTGGGAGAAATGCCATTTCATGGTTAAAGAAGGCATTGTTCTTGGACATAAAATTTCAAAAGAAGGAATTGAAGTGGATAGAGCTAAAGTAGATGTAATTGCTAAACTTCCACATCCCACCAATGTTAGAGGAGTTAGGAGTTTTCTAGGGCATGCCGGATTTTACCGACGCTACATAAAAGATTTTTCTAAAATTGTCACTCCTATGAATAAACTCCTAGAAAAGGATGCTCCATTCATCTTTTCAGATGAATGTATCAAATCTTTTAATATTCTTAAAGAGAAACTAACTAATGCGCCGATCATGATAACACCAAATTGGAATCTACCATTTGAACTAATGTGCGATGCAAGTGATTTTGCAATGGGAGTCGTTTTAGGACAAAGGATTGAAAAACGATTTCTACCTATATATTATGCTAGTAAGACGTTACAAGGAGCACAAACGAACTATACAACTACTGAAAAAGAACTCCTTGCTATTGTCTTTGCTTTTGACAAATTTCGTTCATATCTCGTTCTAGCAAAAACGGTGGTCTATACCAACCATTCTGCTCTTAGATACCTATTTTTGAAACAAGATGCTAAACCAAGATTAATCCGTTGGATCTTACTCTTACAAGAGTTTGATATTGAAATCCGAGATAAAAGAGGAGCAGAAAATCTCGCCGCTGATCATCTTTCTCGTCTAGAAAATCCCGAATTAGAAGTTCTAAATGAATCGGCCATACAAGACAACTTTCCTGATGAATATCTATTGAAGATAGAATATAATGAAATTCCATGGTTTGCAGACTATGCAAACTACTTAGTTTGTGGATTCCTTGAAAAAGGATTATCGTACCAAAAACGAAAGAAATTCTTCAGCGATATAAAACACTATTTCTGGGAAGATCCACATCTGTTTAAAAGTTGTCCAGATGGAATAATACGCCGATGTGTATTCGGAGATGAAGCTAGTAAAATTTTAAACCATTGTCACACAGGACCAACAGGAGGGCATTATGGGCCTCAACTAACAGCAAGAAAAGTTTATGAAGCTGGATTCTATTGGCCCACAATTTACAAAGACGCACACCTTCTTTGAAAATCCTGTGATGCATGTCAAAGGGCTGGAAAAATAAGTCAACGTGATGAAATGCCACAAAATGTCATACAAGTATGTGAAGTATTTGACATTTGGGGTATTGACTTTATGGGTCCATTTCCAAAATCTCATAATAATCTCTATATTCTCGTAGCCATTGATTATGTATCTAAATGGGCGGAAGCACAAGCTCTCCCAACTAACGATGCACGAGTTGTAGTCAACTTTTTAAAACATCTTTTTGCAAGGTTTGGAACACCGAAAGCTTTAATAAGTGATCGGGGTACTCATTTTTGTAATAATCAACTTGAGAAAGTTCTTAAAAGATATGGAGAAACTCATAAAATCTCCACCGCATATCATCCACAAACAAGTGGACAAGTTGAAAATACCAACCGAGCTTTAAAACGTATTCTAGAGAAAACCGTAGGATCAAATCCGAAGGAATGGTCCACTAAATTGGAGGATGCACTCTGGGCTTTTAGAACAGCCTACAAAACTCCAATTGGAACCACACCTTTTAAACTTGTTTATGGAAAAGCATGTCATCTTCCAGTAGAAATTGAACACAAAGCATTTTGGGCTTTGAAGACATGTAATCTTGATTTACACGAAGCCGGACGTCTACGATTAAGTCAACTAAACGAATTAGAAGAATTAAGACATGAAGCATACGAAAATTCGTTAATCTATAAAGAAAGAACGAAGAAATCGCATGATAAAAGAATTAGAAGTTTAAAAGAATTTAAAGAAGGAGACAGAGTTCTTCTTTTCAATTCACGATTCAAGCTATTTCCTGGAAAATTGAAATCAAGATGGTCTGGACCATTCATAGTTAAAAGAGTTTTTCCATACGGGACAGTAGAATTGATAAATTCAAATGGGATTGAATTTAAAGTTAATAGTCACAGAGTTAAACACTACATAGATAGTCCGATGGAATTCGACAATGAAGTTAATCACAATTTCGATACAACAGCTAACTAAGTGTGGGGAGAATCAAGTCTTTAAAGGATAATATGTATTTCTATTAGAGTTAGATTGTCTGTTTTCGTGTAGTTCTCGAAAATGGAACCCGAGATGGTCTTTCCCTAGCAGACCCTAAAGAAC
Organism: Rutidosis leptorrhynchoides; assembly: GCF_046630445.1. Classification (NCBI taxonomy): domain Eukaryota; kingdom Viridiplantae; phylum Streptophyta; class Magnoliopsida; order Asterales; family Asteraceae; genus Rutidosis; species Rutidosis leptorrhynchoides. The sequence continues at coordinate 163,139,439 of NC_092342.1, read as the reverse complement.
TAGTCTTCTCCCCCCATTCTGAATTTTTATTTTTTTTAGGAAATGAAGACTGCCTGTGAACTAAACCATAGTCTAATGCTACACGCTTTGATCACTAAACGTAATAATGACACACTTCCGAGTGAAATAGTATCAGTAATCAGAGAAAGATTGGACGGAGTAAGAAAAGAATCCAGATGCGAAGATAATAAGTTACAATTTGGTAAAGGAAAATCAAAATTCACAGCGAAAAGAAGAGCACGACACCTAGAACGATGTCACAAATGCGGAAAATGGTCACATGGAGGTAAATGTTCAAATAATCAAACCTATTCAAATACCGACTTTGTTACTTTATGCAGAGACGGACCGTTCATATGTTTAGAAGAAAAGACACTGAATGCTCGAGGTTACGCCTATGTAGCTATGGAAAACTAATTAAACCGACTATCTTATGAATGGGATAGATCATATAACTAAGAATACTATCTCACAGGTAAAGTCTGTACAGTTCTTATTATTATTTTTTTTAACCTTTTGATAATAAATGCTAATTTGTTCGCTATAAAGTATTAAATTGGTATTAAATAAAATTAGGTTTGGCGATCGAAATTATTGATATCATTCAAAATTTTATTACATCACTGCGAAATTTAACGTTTATTCTTAAGGTATAAATATCTTTAATCAATCAACACAAAATATTTCAAAAATTCGTCATGAGTTAAATTAGGTCTTGGAACCGAAATTACTTTACCGAAAAGAGGGGCGTATATTTTTGATAATATTTGATTGATTAAAGTGGGATAAAAAGCCAAAAAGATTTTTAATTTTATTTTTACCATGTTTTTAAAATTTATATATAAATCTTAAATTAATATTGTAAACTTTGTAAAAACAATATATTTAAAATTGTAAATATTTGAAAAATTAATATAAGTTTGGTGTGAATTTATAATATGAATTTTTAAATTAAGTTTGGTGTGAATTTTTAATTTTTAAAATATGAATTTTATTTTTATACATTTTAAATTGTAACTTTGGTGTGAATTTTTAATATTAATTTTGAATTTTATATTTAAGTTGTGTGAATTTAAAAACAAAAATTTACTTTATATCGTTAAGTTAAAAATATGATTTTTAAAATTTAAGTTAAAAATTTACTTTATTTCGTATGTTGAAGACTAAGTCTTTAAACCGAAATTGCTTTACTCAAGGGAGGGACGAGAACTTTTATTATCATTATTTTTAATCTTATTGAATTAAAGTATGCCAAAAAAAAAAAAAAAAAAACTACTCAAAAATCTAAGCTTTTAAAACAATTGCTTGAAAAAGACAAATTTTAAAATTTTGTCGAAGGACGGACTAGGACATCAATCCGAAACGACCTCGTCCTAAAACAAAGGGAAATAAAATTTTAAAATTAATTACTTAATTGTTTAATAAGTTAAGATTTTATATATAAAAAAAAAAAAGCTGAAAACACTGTACCCGGACCCCCATGCGATCGCATGGGATTTTCACTATACCTCCATGCGATCGCATGGAGGCAAAAATCAGGCCTGATACAAGGCAGTCGACTGGTCTGTCTTTCTCCACAAAAACACACACATACCCGAAAACACACTCAAATTCTCTCCAAATTTCACCAAAATTCACCGTAATTCATCATTTTTCATGCTCTAATCATGCCTAGATTCTCATTCTTCAGCAAATTGGTAAAAATTACACCCCTAAACTCTATAAATTCCTAGTTTTTGTGATAATTACCAATTTTTTACCTAATGCAATTTTGTTAATTTCTAGTGTAATTAGTGTTAAATTGTTAGTATTTTATGCATGTATAACCTAGATTGATGCTATTTAACATGATTTGAAGCCACAAACTTCAAAATTTTTAGAAATCTAGGGTTTGTGTTCTTGAGCAATTTGGGGCTTTTTGATATAAACAGGTTATGGCCAATTTTTGTCATGAATTATTGCTAAATTGTGTAGTGTAACATGTTTAGATAGTTAAATGATCCAAACAATGATCCTAAACATGATTTTTGGAGATTAAAGTGGACTTTTTAAGTCCAAAATTCATGAACTTGATTAATTTGATATATTTGCCATTTGAGACTTGTTTAATTATTAGTAATGAATATTTTGACATGTTATTTGAGTTAAAAGCTTATGAACTTTGTATACATTTTCATATGTGCTTATTTGAAAAGTATAGAATTGTGAAAAATTGTGAAAATGTGTATAAGTTTAATTTTGATTTAACATGTTATAGTGATTGTTTTAAGTTGTTATTTTGCTAACACTAATGCATATTTGGATGCATAAATTTTGTGTTTAATGTGTTTTACAGAAAGCCGATACTGGAGGTTCAGGAGCATCATCATCTAGACGACCATCACCAGCACCAGAACCAGAACCAGAAATGCAACACGAACAAGAACCACAACAGGAACAACAACAACAGCCTGATCAGCACATACCTTATTATGATCCGGTACAGTTTGTTGATGAATTCATAGTATTCCCAATGAGGCTGCCAGTAGAATTCCCAACGATTCTTGAGCACACTCTGCATCCTAATCTGAGATTTGATAGGAGATGGAGAGATTACGAGACATATCAAAGGAACAAATTCAAATTGGTAACAAAAAATGTAGAGGTGCCAAGGGTAATCGATTAGGCCCCTTTGGAAACGGTCCATATAGCTGACTGTGTTAGACAGCTTTTAGTTCAAAGGTATGGCAGTTCTTCTTTTACAGATTGGGAACGTCTTTTCACCATTCGTAGACCTGTATATAAGGAATGGTGTGTTGAATTGATGAGTACTGTATCACTTGATACAAATATAGTTAGAATAGATGATAGAAGATTTCTTAGGTTTATCCTTGGCGGTAGGATGTACAGAATTTCCATGCTGGACATGGCTAGGGCCTTATAGATATATACTCCTGGTGAGTTGCTATTACCCGATTGTACAAATTTGATTCATTATGGTGAAAGGGTAGATAGTAACTTTGACGCTGACGCCATTTGGAGGCGTATGTCACATTTTGATGTTTTTACACGAGCAGGGGGACACTCCTATACACATATTGACAGAGCCGAGCTTTGTATTATTCATAGATTTTTGGCTAACTCGATTACACAGAGAGGTCATAATAAAGAAAAAATTACCTTACATGATTTATTCTACCTAAAGTGTATTCGAGATCCTAGAAGCTTTGTCAATATCCCTTACTGTGTTGCTTTTTATTTATCTAAAATGGTAGAGGGAATGAAGGACGGGAGTATAATAGGAGGAGGTATTTTTGTTACTCTTATTGGAGAGTATTTAGGTGTTGATAGGAACCAAGGGGGTCCATTATAGCTTTGTAGAGAACAGGTTGAGCCCTTAGGATTGAAAGTTTATGTGGGTGCTAAGGTATTGAAAAGTAGAAGTAACCAGGCAGTACCCTATGAGGGATCTCATCCTCAGGTAGAGAGAGGCTCAGACGAGGAAATGGAGGAGGCGGAAGACATTAGGGATGTCTTTCGAGATGCTATTCTTGACGTCCACATTCGTATAGATGAGGAAGCAATGACGAACGCGGCCAGACATAGTATGTATGAGCAGTGGAACTCCGAGCGAGTATACGAGGATTATAGGCGACGCCAACACGATAGCTGGTTAGTTCATCACCACCAAATCATGAGCCAGCTATCATATCAGGTACCAAATAACTATGTACCTACTCGACCTGCTCATTTTCCACCACATTGCCCCGATATCCGACCACCCTTTAACCGGTATGACTATAACCAAGCCTATCAAAACACCTATAACCAACAATGGAACCCACCTGACGAGATGAACTGGAACCCATATCCAGACTGATTTAGTTCCATTTGGTTATTTTTATGATTTTTATGTTTTTATCTTTTTGACTTTTTCATGTTTAAACTTATGTTATTGGATATATTTGTGTAATTTTTATTATTTTTATTATTATTGTGTACTAATATTTCATATTTAGAATTTGAACGTGGGATATTAAGTGCCATTTCAAATTGCCATGCATGATTATATTTGTATGTATGTATATTGTCGATTGTACAAAATAGGGTAAAACAGCGCATTTTCAAAGACTGGCATTAAGTTCAGCAAAAGCTACTAATTTTGACGACAAGATGACAAATAAATGTGATGTAACAACAGATGAAATGAACAAATGATATGCACCATTTATCATTCAGCAACCAAACGCAAATATGTTAGGAAACTTTGGTAAAATTTAATCATTTTTACGCTAATCACCCTCAATATTTTAAATTGTTACTGATTTCTTGCAAATGAGGGCATTGCAAGATCTTAAGTGTGGGAAGGGGTTAAATTCTTTCGGATTTTTAAAATTTTTATCTTAATTACTTGGTTACCATTAAAAATACTAGTAACGTAGTAGTTGTATTGGAATCTAGTGCTCTCTGATGATAAAGAACAGCCCTAGTCTTATATACTGAGTACCCAATTCTAGTAAAAATTTTCAAAATTTTCAATTAAATGAACTCAAAATCATGTTTATACATATTTATGAACGATAAAACTAGGTGTTAACACCGAAATTATTGTTACCTCAGAAAGGACATAAATTGAGAAACAAACCAAAATGTTAAAATTCATTTAAAATGGAATAGAGGACAATAAAAAGGAAAATAAAAGCCAAATGTGGGAAAAATTACCAAGTTATCTTAAACATATGTCACATATTTCTGTAACAAATAACTGAAAATACTTTTGCTTTGGACTAAACTAAACTATTTTACCCGATGAAAGAAAAGAAGAGATGGATCTACACGATGAATCAATTCCATCATTAAAAGGAAGTAAAGTCTTCCGAAAAAGAAACGCGCTTCTTGATTTAGGTCAAGAAGTTGTCGTCCAGACCAGCTCTAGGTTGACGAAAAATCTAGAAAAGTCATCCCTAAAATCAGCAGGAAATCCACGGACCTCAGCATCAAACAGGGTCGCCAAGTGGTCAGATTTATCCTAACCATGAAAAGGATTTATCTCATAAAATGGGGGGGCACCGTGCAAATTAGATGGATAAGACTAATGAATCCGATCCCCAGAAAAGGATAATCTCCTTAAAGATTAAAAATCAGCATTTAAGCCTGATATTACTCAATCCTTGAGATTGACTTTAAAGATTGAGAATTACAAACTCATGGAATTCGATGATATCTAAACTCGAGCTTGAACGAGAAAATATTTTGATCAAATTAAAACCGATTTGTTTTCTGAAAACCCATTTTCAATGCGTTCATTGCCATTGAACGTAAAATCCTAGGAATTCACCTGGAATTCATTAGGTCACCTGAACCAAATCGGGTGTCAACCGTAAGAACGGTGGTTGTATAGCATGGTCGAAGACAGGACCTTGTACCAGACCGAAAAATTATAAGGGTGAGCTTTACTATTGCTCCTACAAAGGATAGTAATTGCGTCCGACACGTTATAGACCATAATTAAAAGCATGTCAGGGGACATTGCCTTAACAGTTGCTTGTTCAACGCTTTCCTTTACAACCGGACGGTAGTTTACCGAAAGGTAATATACGGGACAAGTAAACTGGACGTGTTGCTTTCCTAATACAAGGTTAGCAAGTGGGTGACACAAAACCATAAGTTTTGAGCTAAAATTTTCAAATCTGAAACCCACCAAGCCCACAAAAATATTTTGCAAACACCGGTGAAGGGTTATTCCGGAAAACTTATCTAGGGTAAAAGCTAGATTGAATTTTCAAAGATTAAATGTTTTCATAAAGATCCAATTTTCTTAATGGATCTAAATTTTTATATAGTCATATGGGACTGTAAACCACATCGTTACTACCATTGTTTATACCGCCGTATAGAAATCACTGATGTACAAAGTGTGAAGAATAAAGAAGTGATTCTAGTATTTCAAGACTATATTGCTTAAGGACAAGCAACGCTCAAGTGTGGAAATATTTGATAATGCTAAAAATGAACATATATTTCATTGCATTATTCCTCAAGAAAGACAAGCTTTTAGTTGCAACTGTTCTATTTACAAGTGATATTCGTTTAAATAATAAAAGGTGAAGACAAAAGACAGATTCGACGAATTGAAGACGCAAATGACCAAAAAGCTCAAAAGTACAAAATACAATCAATGAGGTTCCAATTATTGATAAGAAACGTCTCAAAATTACAAGAGTACAAGATTCAAAACGCAAAGTACAAGATATTAAATTGTACGCAAGGACGTTCGAAAATCCGGAACCGGGACCAGAGTCAACTCTCAACGCTCGACGCAACGGACTAAAAATTACAAGTCAACTATGCATATGAATATAATATAATATATAATTAATTCTTAAAATTAATATATATATTACATTATATTTATAAAACGTCGGCACAAGGAAACAAGCAACATGTGAGCTCTCCCAGCTGGCCATGCGATCGCATGGCCAGGAAGAAGAAAGTCCATGCGATCGCATGGCATGAAAAGTCAGGCCACATCTCCTATAAATTCGCAGTTTGGTGAACGTAAAAAATATATATCTTTCCTCTTCTCCATTCATACGTAATATTTATATTTATAATTTATATTTTAATTTTAATTTTAATTATAATTCTAATAATAAGGGTATGTTAGCGAATGTTGTAAGGGTGTAAGTTGAAATTCTGTCCGTGTAACGCTACGCTATTTTTAATCATTGTAAGTTATGTTCAACCTTTTTAATTTAATGTCTCGTAGCTAAGTTATTATTATGCTTATTTAATCCGAAGTAATCATGATGTTGGGCTAATTACTAAAATTGGGTAATTGGGCTTTGTACCATAATTGGGGTTTGGACAAAAGAACGACACTTGTGGAAATTAGACTATGGGCTATTAATGGGCTTTATATTTGTTTAACTAAATGATAGTTTGTTAATGTTAATATAAAGATTTACAATTGGGTGTCCCTATAAATAACCATTTACACTCGATCGGACACGATGGGCGGGGTATTTATATGTATGAATAATTGTTCATTTAACTGGACACGGGAATGGATTAATAGCCACTAGAATTATTAAAACAGGGGTGAAATTATGTACAACGACACTTGGCATAATTGTTAACAAATTATTAAAACCTTGGGTTACACTCAGTCGACATCCTGGTGTAATTATTAAACAAAGTAATAAAACCTTGTTACAGTTTAAGTCCCCAATTAGTTGGAATATTTAACTTCGGGTATAAGGATAATTTGACGAGGACACTCGCACTTTATATTTATGACTGATGGACTGTTATGGACAAAAACCAGACGGACATATTAAATAATCCAGGACAAAGGACAATTAACCCATGGGCATAAAACTAAAATCAACACGTCAAACATCATGATTACGGAAGTTTAAATAAGCATAATTCTTTTATTTCATATTTAATTTCCTTTATTTCATATTTAATTGCACTTCTAATTATAGCACTTTTATTTATTGTTATTGTATTTAATTTCACTTTTAATTATCATACTTTTTAATTATCGCAAGTTTATTTTATCGCACTTTTATTATTCGTAATTTCATTATCGTTATTTACTTTACGCTTTAAATTAAGTCTTTTATTTAATATTTTACATTTGGTTTTAACTGCGACTGAAGAATTAAAATCGACAAACCGGTCATTAAACGGTAAAAACCCCCCTTTATAATAATAATATTACTTATATATACATTTGTATTTTTATAAAAGTAAACTAATATAGCGTTAAGCTTTGTTTAAAGATTTTCCCTGTGGAATGAACCGGACTTACTAAAAACTACACTACTGTACGATTAGGTACACTGCCTATAAGTGTTGTAGCAAGGTTTAAGTATATCCATTCTATAAATAAATAAATATTTTGTGTAAAATTGTATCGTATTTAATAGTATTTCCTTCTAAAATTTAAAAGCTATTTTATATACACCTCGCATAACATCATGTTGATTTTAGTTTTATGCCCATGGGTTAATTGTCCTTTGTCCTAGATTATTCAATATGTCCGTCTGGTTTTTGTCCATAATAGTCCATCAGTCATAAATATAAAATGCGAGTATCCTCGTCAAATTATCCTTATACCCGAAGTCAAATATTCCAACTAATTGGGGACTTAAACTGTAACAAGGTTTTAATACTTTGTTTAATAATTACACCAGGATATCGACTGCGTGTAATCCAAGGTTTAACACTTTGTTAACAATTACGCCAAGTGTCCTTGTACATAATTTCACCCCTGTTTTAATAATTCCATAGACTATTAATTCATTCCCGTGTCCGGTTAAATGAACGATTATTCGTACATATAAATACCCCGCCCATCGTGTCCGATCGAGTGTATATGGTTATTTATAGGGACGTCCAATTGTAAATCTTTATATTAAAATTAACAAACTATCATTTAGTTAAACAAATATAAAGCCCATTAATAGCCCATAGTCTAATTTCCACAAGTGTCGTTCTTTTGTCCAAACCCCAATTATGGTACAAAGCCCAATTATCCAATTTTAGTAATTAGCCCAACATCATGATTACTTCGATTTAAATAAGCATAATAACAACTTAGCTACGAGACATTAAATTAAAAAGGTTGAACATAACTTACAATGATTAAAAATAGTGTAGCGTTACACGGACAGAATTTTGACTTACACCCTTACAACATTCGCTAACATACCCTTATTATTAGGATTTAAAATTAAAATTAAAATTAAAATATAATATATATATATATATATATATATATATATATATATATATATATATATATATATATATATATATATATATATATATATATATATATATATATATATATATATATATATATACGTTTACATATATTGAGAGAGAGATAGATTATGGATATTTTTTACGATCAGAATGCGCGAGCATTTATAGGCAGTTTCATAATTTGGGGCTCCGCGACTCGCGTCCTTTTTCCTCTTCGAACTCCGCAAGTCGCGGAGTTCGTAAAACCAGCTCACACCATTTTGTCTTTTAATTTTCCGATGGTTTATAATATATTATATAATATATAAATAATTATAAGAATTATTTAAATATTATATTATATTTATGTGCATAGTTGACTTGTAATTTTTAGTCCGTTGCGTCGAGCGTTGAGAGTTGACTCTGGTCCCGGTTCCGAATTTTCGAACGTCCTTGCGTACAATTTAATATCTTGTACTTTGCGTTTTGAATCTTGTACTCTTGTAATTTCTGAGACGTTTCTTATCAATAATTGGAACCTCTTTGATTGTATTTTGTACTTTTGAGCTTTTTGGTCATTTGCGTCTTTAATTCGTCGAATCTGTCTTTTGTCTTCACCTTTTATTATTTAAACGCATATCACTTGTAAATAGAACAATTGCAACTAAAAGCTTGTCTTTCTTGAGGAATAATGCTATGAAATATATGTTCGTTTTTAGCATTATCAAATATTCCCACACTTGAGCGTTGCTTGTCCTCAAGCAATATAGTCTTGAAATACTAGAATCACTTCTTTATTCTTCACACTTTGTACATCAGTGATTTCTTTATGGCAGTATAAACAATGGTAGTAACGATGTGGTTTACAGTCCCACATGACTATAAAAATTTAGATCCATTAAGGAAATTGGATCTTTATGAAAACATTTGATCTTTTTGAAAATTCAATCTAGTTTTTACCCTAGATAAGTTTTCCGGAATAACCCTTCACCGGTGTTTGCAAATTCTTTTTGTGGGTTTGGTGGGTTTCAGATTTGAAAATTTTAGCTCAAAACTTATGGTTTTGTGTTACCCACTTGCTAACCTTGTATTAGGAAAGCAACACGTCCAGTTTACTTGTCCCGTATATTACCTTTCGGTAAACTACCGTCCGGTTGTAAAGGAAAGCGTTGAACAAGCAACTGTTAAGGCAATGTCCCCTGACATGCTTTTAATTATGGTCTATAACGTGTTGGACGCAATTACTATCCTTTGTAGGAGCAATAGTAAAGCTCACCCTTATAATTTTCCGGTCTGGCACAAGGTCCTGTCTTTGACCATGCTATGCAACCACCGTTCTTATGGTTGACACCCGATTTGGTTCAGGTGACCTAATGAATTCCAGGTGAATTCCTAGGATTTTACGTTCAATGGTAATGAACGCATTGAAAATGGGTTTTCAGAAAACAAATCGGTTTGTAATTTTGATCAAAATATTTTCTCGTTAATGCTCGAGTTTAGATATCATTGAATTCCATGAGTTTGTAATTCTCAATCTTTAAAGTCAATCTCAAGGATTGAGTAATATCAGTCTTAAAAGCTGATTTTTGATCTTTTAGGAGATTATCCTTTCTGGGGATCTGATTCATTAGTCTTATCCAGCTAATTTGCACGGCGTCCTCCCCATTTTACAAGACAGATCCTCTCATGGTTAGAATAAGTCTGACCACTTGGCGACCCTGTTTGATGCTGAGGTCCATGGATTTCCTACTGATTTTAGTGATGACTTTTCTAGATTTTTCGTCAACCTACAGCTGGTCTGGACGACAACTTCATGACCTAAATCAAGAAGCGCGTTTCTTTTTCGAAAGACTTTACTTCCTTTAAATGATGGAATTGATTCATCGTGTAGATCCATCTCTTCTTTTCTTTCATAGGGTAAAACAGTTAATTATCATCCAAAACAAAAGTATTTTCAATTATTTGTACAAAAATATGTGATATATGTTTTGAATAACTTGGTAAAAATTTCCCACACTTGGCTTTTATTTTTCCTTTTTGTTCTCCTCTATTCCATTTTAAATGAATTCTAACATTTTGGTTTGTTTCTCAATTTATGTCCTTTCCAAGGTAACAATAATTTCAGTGTTAACACCTAGTTTTATCGTTCATAAATATGTATAAACATGATTTTGAGTTCATTTAATTAAAAATTTTGAAAAATTTTACTAGAATTGGGTAGTCAGTATATAAGACTAGGGCTGTTCTTTATTCTCAGAGAGCACTAGATTCTAATACAACTACTGCTTTACTAGTATTTCTAATGGTAACCAAGTGTATAAAGTAAAAATTTTATAATCCGAAAGAATTTAACCTCTTCCCACACTTAAGATCTTGCAATGCCCTCATTTGCAAGAAATCAGTAACAATTTAAATTATTGAGGGTGATTAGCGTAGAAAAATGATTAAATTTTACCAAAGTTTCCAAACATATTGTTGTTTGTTTGCTGAATGATAAATGGTGCACATCATTTGTTCATTCCGTTTGTTGTTACATCACATATATTTTGCATCTTGTCGTCAAAATTAGTTGCTTTTACTGAACTTAATGCCAGTCTTTGAAAATGTGTTGTTTTACCCTGTTGTGTACATAAGATAAACTGCAAACATATATACATATTTTTGAAGTTTGGTATATTAGCCAACATTCAAAAATTATTAAAATCTAATAAAAGTTATAAAATTATAAAAACTATTACAATATCAACATAAGTGTATAATGTAGTAACATTAAAAAAATAAAATAAATAAAACTAAATAAACTAGGGTTGTTACTGATACCAGTAGGGGTTCCATGCATAACCGTATGTGTTATAAATTGCTTCAGCTGGGTTATAAGTAGGATACGGTGGTTGGATCTCTATAGACCAGGGAGGAAATATGGGCTTTGGAGTAGGAATATAGTTTCTACCTATATGTTGGCAATGAGCTATGATTTGGTTTTGATGAACTTGCCAATCTTCAAATGCTCGATGTCTAGCATTTTCATACTCTTGTGAAGCTATAAACCTTTGCATTTCTGTCATTTCATTTCCCCCTCCCACATTACCTGGCTGTTGATTTCTCTCAACCTGTGGATGTCTTCCATTATATGCTACTGCGGCGTTATTTCGCCTCTTCAAAACCTTAGCACCATGATATACATTTAAACTAATTGTATCGCGGGGTTCTGGTTCTTCAATTAATAATCCCCCTCGACTCATATCTACATTGAGATACTCAGCAATTAATGTAATAAATATACCACCTCCTATTATACTGTACGGTCTCATCCCCCTAACCTTAGCTGATAAATAATAACCCACACAATAAGGTATACTTACAGCGCTTTGTGGGTCTCGAATACACATGTGGTAAAACAAATCCTGTTCATTTACCTTTTCCTTAGTTTTACCTCGCTGTGTAATCGAGTTCGCTAGAAACCTGTGAATTACTCTTAACTCAACTCTATCTATATCCAAATAAGAGTAATTTCCCCCTTTAAATCGGTGATGGCTAGTCATTTGACTCCATACACCATGCGTATCAAAATTTTCATCAATCTTCCTACCATTTAATATCAACCCTCGACAATCGGCAGATGCTAGGTCCTCGGGTGTATATATACGTAAGGCCTGAGCCATGTCTAGTAGAGACATGCTGCGTATCAAACCTCCTAACAAAAATCTAATAAAACTTTGATCGGTTAAACTAGCTACCCGATCATTTATTTCTATACTACACAATAATTCTTCACACCATACTTTATATACAGGTCTACGCATGTTGAATAATCGTACCCAATCGTTAAAAGTAGAATTACCATACCTCTGTGTAAGTAATTCTCTAATTGGCTCGGCCAATTCTACAGCTTCTAACGGTTCCCATTCTATTACCCTAGGTACTTCAACAGCTTTAGAATGAAGAGTGTGCAAGCTCCTTTGATATTTTGGATAATCTATCCAACGTCTGTCTAATCTCAAGTTCGGGTGCAAATCTTCTACGTGCATATCTGAAAATGTCATAACTGAATGAGGTATATCTTGTTTGTAATAGCTATCAACATCCTGTTATTCCGCATTCTCAGGAGGAGCAATGCGAGCTTGGGATGAAGATTCACCCCTTTCAGTCTGCAAAACACATCAAACATAATTTTTGTGCATCCAAATATGCATTAGTGTCAGCAAAATCATCAATCAAAATAATTACAATGATATGTTCAATTTATATCAAACTTATGCTTATTTTCATATTTTTATCAAATCTACACTTTTTCAAATAAGCATATACGAAAATGTTTGCCAAGTTCATAAGCATTCAACTCAAATAACATGTCAAAATAATCATTATTAGCAATTAAACAAGTTTCAAATGGCATTATCTCTCAAAAATCAAGTTCATGAATTTTAGACTTGAAAAAGTCCACTTTAATTCTCAAAAATCATGTTTAGGCTCAAAGTTTGGATCATTTAACTACCTAAACATGTTACACTACTTAATTTAGCAATAATTCATGACAAAAATCGGCCATAACCTGTTTATATCAAAAAGCCCCAAATTGCTCAAGAACACAAACCCTAGATTACTTAAAATTTGAAGTTTAAGGCTTCTAATCATGTTAAATAGCATTAATCTAGGTTATACAAGCATAATACACAAGCAATTTAAGCATAATTACACTAAAAAGCATCAAAATCGAATTGGGTATAAAATTGCTCAAGAACACAAATTTTCGGATTAAATGGTGTTTAGGTGTAGAAATTTACCGTTTTTCTTGAGTAATTCCTTGATAGCATCCTTCTCAACATGATTTTGTGAAAGATTTGATGAAAAATGGTCAAAAATTGCGATTTTTGTGTATGTTTTTCGCTGTGTTTTCGCAGTTTTTGGGTTGTTTGTGTGTTGGTACTGATCTGTTCCAGCGTTATATTTTTTTCTGGAATTTTGGTCCTCCGTGACTTGCGGTGTTTGCACATTACAAACTCCGCGAGTCGCGGTGTTTGTATTTTTTTTTTTTATAAAAACCTTAACTTATAAAACAATTAATTAATTAATTTTAAAATTTTGTTTCCCTTGTTATTTAGGACGAGGTCGTTTCGGAACGATGTCCTAGTCCGTCCCTCGACAAAATATTAAAAGTAGTCTATTTTTTTAGCGATTGTTTTAAAAGCAAGGATTTTTGGGTTTTTTAATGTTTTTGGCATACTTTAATTCAATAAGATTAAAAATAATGATAATAAAAGTTCTCGTCCCTCCCTCGGGTAAAGCAATTTCGGTTCAACGACCTAGTCTTCAACTCACGAGGAATTTTAAAAATCATATTTTTAACTTAGCAAAATAAAGTAAATTTTTGTTTTTAAATTCACACCAAACTTAAATTTAAAATGCATAAAATAAAAATTCACACCAAACTTAATTAAAAATTCATATTATAAATTCACACCAAACTTAAATTTAAAATGCATAAAATTAAAAATTCACACCAAACTTAAATTTTATTTATGTTTTTATACATACAAACTTATATTAAAAATATTAATTTTTCAGATATTTACAATTTTAAAAGAAGTTTACAATATTAAATTAATATTTATATATTAATTTTAAAAACATGATAAAACTAAAATTAAAAATCTTTTTGGCTTTTATCCTACTTTAATCAATCAAATATTATCAAAAATATGCGCCCCTCTTTTCGGTAAAGTAATTTCGGTTTCATGACCTAATTTAACTCATGACGAATTTTTGAAATATTTTGGGTTGATTGATTAAAGATATTTATACCTTAAGAATAAACGTTAAATTTCACAGTGATGTAATAAATTTTTGTATGATATCAATAATTTCGGTCGCAAGACCTAATTTTATTGAATACCAATTTAATACTTTATAGTGAACAAATTAGCGTTTATTATCAAAAGGTTAAAAATAAAAATAAAAATAAAAACTGTACAGACTTACCTGTGAAATATATTTCTTAGTGATATGCTCTAGCCCACTCATAAGATAGTCGGACTAATTGATTTTCCATGGCTACATAGGCGTAACCTCGAGCATTTAATGTTAAATCTTCTAAACATATGAACGGTCCATCTCTGCATAAAGTAACAAATTCGGTGTTTGAATAGGTTTGATTATTTGAACATTTACCTTCGTGTGACCATTTTCCGCATTTGTGACATTTTTCAAGGTGTCGTGTTCTTCTTTTCGCTGCGGATTTTGATTTTCCTTTACCAAATTGTAACTTATTATCTTCGCATCTGGATTCTTTTCTTACTCCGTCCAATTTACCTCTGATTAATGGTACGATTTCACTTAGAAGTGTGTCATTATTACGTTTAGTGATCAAAGCGTGTAGCATTAGACCATGGTTTAGTTCACAGGAAGTCTTCATTTCGTAAAACCTAAAAAAAATAAAAATTCAGAATGGGGGGAGAAGACTAGTTCTTTAGGGTCTGCTAGGGAAAGACCATTCGGGTTCCATTTTCGAGAACTACACGAAAACAGAAAATCTAACTCTAACAAAAATACATATTTATCCTTAAAAGACTTGATTCTCCCCACACCTAGTTAGCTGTGGTGTCGAAATTGTGATTAACTTCGTTGTTGACTTCCATCGGACTATCTATGTAGTGTTTAACTCTGTGACCATTAACCTTAAATTCAATCCCATTTGAATTTATTAATTCTATTGTTCCGTATGGAAAAACTCTTTTGACTATGGATGGTCCAGACCATCTTGATTTCAATTTTCCAGGAAATAGCTTGAATCGTGAATTGAAAAGGAGAACTCTGTCTCCTTCTTTAAATTCTTTTAAACTTCTGATTCTTTTATCATGCCATTTCTTCGTTCTTTCTTTATAGATTAATGAATTTTCGTATGCGTCATGTCTTAATTCTTCTAATTCGTTTAATTGACTTAATCGTAGACGTCCAGCTTCATGTAAATCAAGATTACATGTCTTCAAAGCCCAAAATGCTTTGTGTTCAATTTCTACTGGAAGATGACATGCTTTTCCGTAAACGAGTCTAAAAGGTGTGGTTCCAATTGGAGTTTTGTAGGCTGTTCTAAAAGCCCAGAGTGCATCCTCCAACTTAATGGACCATTCCTTCGGTTTTGATCCTACGGTTTTCTCTAGAATATGTTTTAAAGCTCGGTTGGTATTTTCAACCTCTCCACTTGTTTGTGGATGATATGCGGTGGAGATTTTATGAGTTACTCCATATCTTTTGAGAACTTTCTCAAGTTGATTATTACAAAAATGAGTTCCCCGATCACTTATTAAAGCTTTCGGTGTTCCAAACCTTGCAAAAAGACATTTTAAAAAGTTGACTACAACTCGTGCATCGTTAGTTGGGAGAGCTTGTGCTTCCGCCCATTTAGATACATAATCAATGGCCGATTCATTTAGAACTTCTAATTCGGGATTTTCTAGACGAGAAAGATGATCAGCGGCGAGATTTTCTGCTCCTCTTTTATCTCGGATTTCAATATCAAACTCTTGTAAGAGTAAGATCCAACGGATTAATCTTGGTTTAGCATCTTGTTTCGAAAATAGGTATCTAAGAGCAGAATGGTCGGTATAGACCACCGTTTTTGCTAGAACGAGATATGAACGAAATTTGTCAAAAGCAAAGACAATAGCAAGGAGTTCTTTTTCAGTAGTTGTGTAATTTGTTTGTGCCCCTTGTAACATCTTACTAGCATAATATGCAGGTTGAAATCGTTTTTCAATCCTTTGTCCTAAAACGGCTCCCATTGCAAAATCACTTGCATCGCACATAAGTTCAAACGGTAGATTCCAATTTGGTGTTATCATGATCGGCGCATTAGTGAGTTTCTCTTTAAGAA
The DNA here is from genome assembly GCF_046630445.1 of Rutidosis leptorrhynchoides. NCBI lineage: Eukaryota > Viridiplantae > Streptophyta > Magnoliopsida > Asterales > Asteraceae > Rutidosis > Rutidosis leptorrhynchoides. Next base: position 163,122,833 of record NC_092342.1, on the reverse strand, counting down.
TATTAAAAGATTTGATACATTCATCTGAAAAGATGAATGGAGCATCCTTTTCTAGGAGTTTATTCATAGGAGTGGCAATTTTAGAAAAAAAATTTATGAAACATCGGTAAAAATCGACATGCCCTAGAAAACTCCTAACTCCTCTAACATTGGTGGGATGTGGAAGTTTAGCAATTACATCTACTTTAGCTCTATCCACTTCAATTCCTTCCTTTGAAATTTTATGTCCAAGAACGATGCCTTCTTTAACCATGAAATGGCATTTCTCCCAATTAAGTACTAGATTTGATTGTTCGCATCTAATAAGCATTCGTTCCAGATTAACTAGACATGTTTCAAATGTATCACCGAAGACTGAAAAGTCATCCATGAAAACTTCCATGCATTCTTCTATCATGTGGTGAAAAATTGACATCATGCACCTTTGAAAGGTTGCAGGGGCGTTACAAAGTCCAAATGGCATGCGTTTGTAAGCAAAAGTACCATAAGGGCACGTGAACGTGGTCTTCTCTTGGTCCTCGGGTGCTATTGGAATTTGAAAATATCAGGAAAAACCATCTAGAAAACAATAGTAACTATTTTCGGCTAATTTTTCCAACATTTGATCAATGAAAGGTAAGTGAAAGTGATCTTTTCTGGTGGCGTCATTTAATTTTCTATAATCAATACACACACGACATCCTGTTACAGTCCTAGTAGGAATAAGCTCATTTTTTTCATTTGTGATGACAGTCATGCCACCTTTCTTAGGCACGCATTGAACTAGGCTTACCCATGGACTATCAGAAATTGGATAAATTAAACCTGCATCAAGCAGTTTAATAATTTCTTTTTTAACTACATCTTGCATATTAGGATTTATTCTTCGTTGGTGTTGCACATACGTTTTATGACCTTCTTCCATAAGGATTTTATGTGTGCAGTACGAAGGACTTATTCCTTTTATATCATGAATCTTCCATGCAATAGCTGGTTTATGAGCTTTCAACACAGAAATGAGTTGAGATTTCTCATTTTCAGTAAGCGAAGACGATATTATTACAGGTAATTCAGATTCACCATGTAAATAAGCATATTCCAAATGGCTTGGAAGTGGCTTTAACTCTAATTTCGGAGGTTCTTCTATCGATGATTTATATCGATATCTGTCTTCTTTTTTTAGCATTTGAATTTCTTCTGTTGTTGGTTCATATCCATTAGCTATTAGTGTAGCTAACATTTCAGTTTCATTAATTGGTTCAGTACCTTCTCCTAAAGAACATTCTCCTGTTCCTTGTAATTCTGGAAATTCTTCTAACAATTCTGCATGTGAATCTATAGTTTGAATATAATAACATGTATCATCTGCAGATTGCGGTTGTTGCATAGCTCTATCAACTAAAAAGGTAACACTCTCATCCTCTATACTTAGGGTCAGTTTCTTACCAAACACGTCTATCATTGCTTTAGCCGTGTTTAAGAATGGTCTTCCTAATATGAGAGGAACTTGAGAATCTTCTTCCATGTCCAAAACAACAAAATCTACTGGAAATACTAAAGTACCAACTTTAACTAGCATGTTCTCCATTATCCCTCTAGGATATTTTATTGATAGATCGGCTAGTTGTATGCTTATTCTTGTTGGTTTCAATTCTCCAATGTCTAGTTTAGCGTATAGTGAATAAGGCATTAAATTTATACTAGCACTCAAGTCTGCCAATGCTTCTATTGAACTAAGACTACCCAGAAAACATGGAATTGTGAAACTTCCTGGATCTGATAATTTTTCTGGTATCTTATTCAACAGCACTGCTGAACATTTAGCATTCATAGTAACAGCCGAGAGTTCTTCCATTTTCTTTCTATTTGTGATCAGATCTTTCAGAAATTTAGCATATCTAGGCATTCCTGAAATTACATCAATGAAAGGAAGATTTACATTTATCTGTTTAAACATATCCAAGAATTTGGATTGCTCGGCTTCAAGTTTCTCTTTCTTCATTTTACTCGGGTAAGGAAGTGGTGGTTGGTATGGTTTAACATAAGGTTTAGCTTTAACTGTGTTATCTTCATTAACCTTTTCAACTACCGGTTCTTTTTCCTTATTTTGTTCAGGTTGTGGTTCTTGTGGAGTAGGAATAGCTTCATCAGAAATTACAGGTATTTCGGGTGGTTTAAGTGTTGTACCACTTCTTGTGGTAATGGCTTTAGCTGTTTCATTCCGGGGGTTACCATTTGTATCACTAGGTAAACTTCCCGGTTTTCTTTCACCTATTAACCTTGCTAGGTTACTTACTTCTTGTTCCAAGTTTTGAATAGAAGCTTGTTGATTTCTAAATGCTTGAGCATTTTGTTCATTGGTTTGTTTTTGAGATGTGAAAAACTGTGTTTGAGATTCAACTAGCTTCGTCATCATATCTTCTATATTCTGCTTTTTATCATCGGTTTGTTGTGGTGGTTTGTTTTGAAATTTAGGTCTTTGCTGGTTGTAAGTATTATTGGATACTTGTTAATTGCTAGGACCTTGTTGGTTGTTGTATGGAATATTTCGGTTATAATTCTGGTTTTGATTGTAAATTGGTCTTGGCGGTTGATAATTATTCTGATAATTATTTCCAGACCTTTGGTTTATGTATGAAATATTCTCTCTTTGTTCCATTGTTAGCTCAATACTGAGACAATCTTTTGTCAAATGTGGTCCTCCACACTGCTCACAACTAATTCGTATTGAGTGTATATCCTTAGTCATATTTTCCATTCGTCTCTCGACATCATCTATCTTTGCTGAAATGGAATCTAAGTCATGGCTAGAATCGGCTCTAGCTACTTTAGATGATCTAACGATATCTTTTTCTTGGTGCCACTCATGTGAATGGGAAGCAGTGTTATCAATAATTTTGTAAGCATCAGTTTCTGTTTTCTTCATAATAGAACCACCAGCTGCTATATCTATGTCTTTCCTTGTAGTGATGTCGCATCCTTGGTAGAATATTTGTACTATTTGACAGGTGTCTAAACCATGTTGCGGACATTCTCTTAATAACTTTCCAAATCTAGTCCACGCCTCATATAGAGTTTCATTTGGTTTCTGTGTGAACGTAACAATTTCTCCTTGAAGTCTTACGGCTTTAGATGCCGGAAAGAATTGTTTAAGAAATTTTTCAACTAAAACGTCCCATGTATCAATCGCCCCTTCAGGTAACGATTCCAACCAATCTTTGGCTTCTCCCTTTAAAGTCCAGGGAAATAACATGAGATATATCTGTTCATCTTCAACTTCTCTTATTTTAAATAGTGTGCAGATCCTATTAAAGGTACGAAGATGTTCATTTGGATCTTCCTTCGGCGCACCACTAAATTGGCATTGATTAGTCACCATGTGTAGAATTTGTCCTTTGATTTCATAATCTGGCGCATTAATGTCTGGATGAGTAATTGCGTGACCTTGGCCAGTGCGTTTAGCTCGCATTCGGTCTTCCATACTTAGAGGTTCCAGATTTTCCATGATTGAATTTGTTGAATCTGAATCACTAGAGGATTCTGATTTAATGGTTCGTTCCTCAACAATCTCTGTTTGAATGTTTGGTGGTTCCGAAGGAAAAATTAATGGTTCAGGATCTATGAATTGTCCCTGAATATTATCCGGATTCTCAATTGTGAGGTCGGGTTCAAAAAATGGATTATCGAAAATTTGAATTGGAGTACTTGGTCGACTGGATGACGATTCTAAAGAAAAATCAACGGTGGTAATATTAGCTAGATGTCTTGATCGAGTTACAGGTGGTGAACGTACAAAAGGTGGTGAACGTCTTGCTCGGTGCATTCACTGAATATCCTATTAGTTTTTAAAAGGAAAGAAAAATTATATAAGTTATCCAATTAATAGACTTATCTGCTTTTGCCCACGTTTCGAATAGCCAAAAGATGCAGTAGAGGGGCAGGATTCGTTTGGTCTCAATATAATTGAGTACTGTTTGGCTCCAATAACCCGGTCCTCGTACAAATCCAACTATTACTACGAACCATAAAATTTTGATGTCTATCAATTTAACCACTTAAAATAAATTTTCGTAATTTTAAGAAATTTAGATAAGAAGTAAAATAAAATTCTAAGTCCTAAAACTAGAATGGCTAGAAATAAAAAAGAAAAAGAGCGCGTCGAAAAAGGTCGAAAAAGAAAATGGTTGAAAAATAAAAGGCGTCGAAAAATAAGAAAGAAAAAGAGTGACTATGAAACTTTAAAATACTCGACTAACCCAACCTATTACTATCACTAACTTAAAATTAAAATTGCAAATTGAGATTACTAATTGGAGTGATAATTAATACATAGGTAAAAGGCGTCGAAAAATAAAAGTAAGAAAGTAGCGCGTCGAAACTTAAAAAGGAACTAAAAACTAAGAATTAAAAGTCGCGTCTAAAAATATTAAAGCTTACAAGTAAAACTATATCCCAAATGGCAATATCTTAAAAAGGTACTAAAATATAAAAATGGCGTCGCAAAATTCTAAAGCACCTAAATCTTAGTCTAAAGAAAAAGCACTTAAGGGATTTTACGGCAAATTCTAAAAATCTATAAATAAAAATAAGCTACGGCAAAATACTAGACTTAAAACTAGCTACGAGCGAAAAATAGAAAAAAAAAAATTATGCTAAAACAAATAAAAAGGGACAAAATATACTAAAAGTTGTAAAAATTACAATTTTTATAAAAATATTATTTTTATATTATTTATTTAATAAAACTATTAATTTTATAAACTAATTAAACTAAATATATAAAATAATTAAAACTAAACTAAATTAATTAAATAATAAAACCTAATTAGGGTTTTTAATCAAATAATAATAATAATAATTAATTACTCCGTATTAAATGCAGATTAGGGTTCTAGGACACGCGTGTCAGGGTGGCTCCGCGAGTTGCGGTGCCACGTACCAGCATATCCCGCGAGTCGCGGTGGATGAAAATTCAACTCAGGTGTGGGTTTCGTTCGACAGGTTTCAGTTTTTATTATATTTTTTTTATATTTTTCTATTTTTTAAATTTAATTAATATATTTATATAAATCTTAAAAAAATAAATTTATATATATAATATTTTTTTGGTTTTTTTTATATGTTTTAAATAAAAACAAAATATTTAAATAAAACTTATATTTTTATAAAATAAAAATAAAGAAACTTTATAAAACTTAAATATTTAACAAACTCTTAAAAATATATAAATTTTTTTTGTTTTTCTTTTTATATTTTCGAATATTTAAAATTTATTTTTACAAAAGAGTATTTTTTATAAAAGTAAACTAAAAATAAAATTTTTTTTTTATATTAGCGTTGCGCTTCCGGCTTTTAAGCAAGAAATCAATTTCCCCGGCAGCGGCGCCAAAAATACTTGATGTTATGCGAGGTGTATATAAAATAGCTTATATTTTACAACTAAATACTATTAAATACGATACAATTTTACACAAGATATTTATTTATTTATAGAATGGATATACTTAAACTTTGCTACAACACTTATAGGCAGTGTACCTAATTGTACAATAGTGTAGTTTTTAGTAAGTCCGGTTCGTTCCACATGGAATCTTTTAAATAAAGCTTAACGCTATATTAGTTTAATTTATAAAAATACAAATATATATATAAGTAATATTATTATTATAAAGGGGGGTTTTTACCGTTTAATGACCGGTTTATCGATTTTTAAAACTTTAGTCGCAGTTAAAACCTAATGTAAAATATTAAATAAATAAAAGACTTAATTTAAAGCGTAAAGTAAATAACGGTAATGAAATTGCGATAAATAAAAGTGCGATAAAATAAAATTGCGATAATTAAAAAGTACGATAATTAAAAGTGCAATTAAATACAATGACAATAAATAAAAGTGCGATAATTAAAAGTGCAATTAAATATAAAATAAAGGAAATTAAATATGAAATAAAATAATTATGCTTATTTAAACTTCCGTAATCATGATGTTTGACGTGTTGATTTTAGTTTTATGTCCATGGGTTAATTGTCCTTTGTCCTGGATTATTCAATATATCCGTCTGGTTTTTGTCCATAACAGTCCATCAGTCATAAATATAAAATGCGAGTATCCTCGTCAAATTATCCTTATACCCAAAGTCAAATATTCCAACTAATTGGGGACTTAAACTGTAACAAGGTTTTAATACTTTGTTTAATAATTACACCAGGATATCGACTGCGTGTAATCCAAGGTTTAATACTTTGTTAACAATTACGCTAAGTGTCCTTGTACATAATTTCACCCCTGTTTTAATAATTCCATAGACTATTAATTCATTCCCGTGTCCGGTTAAATGAACGATTATTCGTACATATAAATACCCCGCCCATCGTGTCCGATCGAGTGTATATGGTTATTTATAGGGACGTCCATGAAATGTCCCGTTCTTATTGATTAAAAACGTTCCATATTAATTGATTTCGTTGCGAGGTTTTGACCTCTATATGAGACGTTTTTCAAAGACTGCATTCATTTTAAAACAAACCAAAACCTTTATTTCATCAATAAAGGTTTAAAAAGCTTTACGTAGATTATCAAATAATGATAATCTAAAATATCCTGTTTACACACGACCATTACATAATGGTTTACAATACAAATATGTTACAACAAAATAAGTTTCTTGAATGCAGTTTTTACACAATATCATACAAGCATGGACTCCAAATCTCGTCCTTATTTAAGTATGCGACAGCGGAAGCTCTTAATAATCACCTGAGAATAAACATGCTTAAAACGTCAACAAAAATGTTGGTGAGTTATAGGTTTATCCTATATATATCAAATCATAATAATAGACCACAAGATTTCATATTTCAATACACATCCCATACATAGAGATAAAAATCATTCATATGGTGAACACCTGGTAACCGACATTAACAAGATGCATATATAAGAATATCCCCATCATTCCGGGACACCCTTCGGATATGATATAAATTTCGAAGTACTAAAGCATCCGGTACTTTGGATGGGGTTTGTTAAGCCCAATAGATCTATCTTTAGGATTCGCGTCAATTAGGGTGTCTGTTCCCTAATTCTTAGATTACCAGAGTTAATAAAAAGGGGCATATTCGATTTCGATAATTCAACCATAGAATGTAGTTTCACGTACTTGTGTCTATTTTGTAAATCATTTATAAAACCTGCATGTATTCTCATCCCAAAAATATTAGATTTTAAAAGTGGGACTATAACTCACTTTCACAGATTTTTACTTCGTCGGGAAGTAAGATTTGGCCACTGGTTGATTCACGAACCTATAACAATATATACATATATATCAAAGTATGTTCAACATATATTTACAACACTTTTAATATATTTTGATGTTTTAAGTTTATTAAGTCATCTGTCCTCGTTAGTAACCTACAACTAGTTGTCCACAGTTAGATGTACAGAAATAAATTGATAAATATTATCTTGAATCAATCCACGACCCAGTGTATACGTATCTAAGTATTGATCACAACTCAAACTATATATATTTTGGAATCAACCTCAACCCTGTATAGCTAACTCCAACATTCACATATAGAGTGTCTATGGTTGTTCCGAAATATATATAGATGTGTCGACATGATAGGTCGAAACATTGTATACGTGTCTATGGTATCTCAAGATTACATAATATACAATACAAGTTGATTAAGTTATGGTTGGAATAGATTTGTTACCAATTTTCACGTAGCTAAAATGAGAAAAATTATCCAATCTTGTTTTACCCATAACTTCTTCATTTTAAATCCGTTTTGAGTGAATCAAATTGCTATGGTTTCATATTGAACTCTATTTTATGAATCTAAACAGAAAAAGTATAGGTTTATTGTCAGAAAAATAAGTTACAAGTCGTTTTTATAAAGGTAGTCATTTCAGTCGAAAGAACGACGTCTAGATGACCATTTTAGAAAACATACTTCCACTTTGAGTTTAACCATAATTTTTGGATATAGTTTCATGTTCATAATAAAAATCATTTTCTCAGAATAACAACTTTTAAATCAAAGTTTATCATAGTTTTTAATTAACTAACCCAAAACAGCCCGCGGTGTCACTACGACGGCGTAAATCCGGTTTTACGGTGTTTTTTCGTGTTTCCAGGTTTTAAATCATTAAGTTAGCATATCATATAGATATAGAACATGTGTTTAGTTGATTTTAAAAGTCAAGTTAGAAGGATTAACTTTTGTTTGCGAACAAGTTTAGAATTTACTAAACTATGTTCTAGTGATTACAAGTTTAAACCTTCGAATAAGATAGCTTTATATGTATGAATCGAATGATGTTATGAACATCATTACTACCTTAAGTTCCTTGGATAAACCTACTGGAAAAGAGAAAAATGGATCTAGCTTCAATGGATCCTTGGATGGCTTGAAGTTCTTGAAGCAGAATCATGACACGAAAACAAGTTCAAGTAAGATCATCACTTAAAATAAGATTGTTATAGTTATAGAAATTGAACCAAAGTTTGAATATGATTATAACCTTGTATTAGAATGATAACCTACTGTAAGAAACAAAGATTTCTTGAGGTTGGATGATCACCTTACAAGATTGGAAGTGAGCTAGCAAACTTGAAAGTATTCTTGATTTTATGAAACTAGAACTTTTGGAATTTATGAAGAACACTTAGAACTTGAAGATAGAACTTTAGAGAGATCAATTAGATGAAGAAAATTGAAGAATGAAAGTGTTTGTAGGTGTTTTTGGTCGTTGGTGTATGGATTAGATATAAAGGATATGTTATTTTGTTTTCATGTAAATAAGTCATGAATGATTACTCATATTTTTGTAATTTTATGAGATATTTCATGCTAGTTGCCAAATGATGGTTCCCACATGTGTTAGGTGACTCACATGGGCTGCTAAGAGCTGATCATTGGAGTGTATATACCAATAGTACATACATCTAAAAGCTGTGTATTGTACGAGTACGAATACGGGTGCATACGAGTAGAATTGTTGATGAAACTGAACGAGGATGTAATTGTAAGCATTTTTGTTAAGTAGAAGTATTTTGATAAGTGTCTTGAAGTCTTTCAAAAGTGTATGAATACATATTAAAACACTACATGTATATACGTTTTAACTGAGTCGTTAAGTCATCGTTAGTCGTTACATGTAAATGTTGTTTTGAAACCTTTAGGTTAACGATCTTGTTAAATGTTGTTAACCCAATGTTTATAATATCAAAAGAGATTTTAAATTATTATATTATCATGATATTATGATGTACGAATATCTCTTAATATGATATATATACATTAAATGTCGTTACAACGATAATCGTTACATATATGTCTCGTTTCAAAATCATTAAGTTAGTAGTCTTGTTTTTACATATGTAGTTCATTGTTAATATAATTAATGATATGTTTACTTATCATAATATCATGTTAACTATATATATAACCATATATATGTCATCATATAGTTTTTACAAGTTTTAACGTTCGTGAATCACCGGTCAACTTGGGTGGTCAATTGTCTATATGAAACCTATTTCAATTAATAAAGTCTTAACAAGTTTGATTGCTTAACATGTTGGAAACATTTAATCATGTAAATATCAATCTCAATTAATATATATAAACATGGAAAAGTTCAGGTCACTACGGTACCTACCCGTTAAATAAATTTCGTCCCGAAATTTTAAGCTGTTGAAGGTGTTGACGAATCTTCTGGAAATAGATGCGGGTATTTCTTCTTTATCTGATCTTCACGCTCCCAGGTGAACTCGAGTCCTCTACGAGCATTCCATCAAACCTTAACAATTGGTATCTAAGTATTTTAACCTTACGATCCATTATTTCGACGGGTTCTTCGATGAATTGAAGTTTTTCGTTGATTTGGATTTCATCTAACGGAATAGTGAGATCTTCTTTAGCAAAACATTTCTTCAAATTCGAGACGTAGAAAGTGTTATGTACAGCCGCGAGTTGTTGAGGTAACTCAAGTCGGTAAGCTACTGGTCCGACACGATCAATAATCTTGAATGGTCCAATATACCTTGGATTTAATTTCCCTCGTTTACCAAATCGAACAACGCCTTTCCAAGGTGAAACTTTAAGCATGACCATCTCTCCAATTTCAAATTCTATATCTTTTCTTTTAATGTCAGCATAGCTCTTTTGTCGACTTTGGGCGGTTTTCAACCGTTGTTGAATTTGGATGATCTTCTCGGTAGTTTCTTGTATAATCTCCGGACCCGTAATCTGTCTATCCCCCACTTCACTCCAACAAATCGGAGACCTTCACTTTCTACCATAAAGTGCTTCAAACGGCGCCATCTCAATGCTTGAATGGTAGCTGTTGTTGTAGGAAAATTCTGCTAACGGTAGATGTCGATCCCAACTGTTTCCGAAATCAATAACACATGCTCGTAGCATGTCTTCAAGCGTTCGTATCGTCCTTTCACTCTGCCCATTAGTTTGTGGATGATAGGCAGTACTCATGTCTAGACGAGTTCCTAATGCTTGCTGTAATGTCTGACAGAATCTTGAAATAAATCTGCCATCCCTATCAGAGATAATAGAGATTGGTATTCCATGTCTGGAGACGACTTCCTTCAAATACAGTCGTGCTAACTTCTCCATCTTGTCATCTTCTCTTATTGGCAGGAAGTGTGCTGATTTGGTGAGACGATCAACTATTACCCAAATAGTATCAAAACCACTTGCAGTCCTTGGCAATTTAGTGATGAAATCCATGGTAATGTTTTCCCATTTCCATTCCGGGATTTCGGGTTGTTGAAGTAGACCTGATGGTTTTTGATGCTCAGCTTTGACCTTAGAACACGTCAAACATTCTCCTACGTATTTAGCAACATCGGCTTTCATACCCGGCCACCAAAAATATTTCTTGAGATCCTTGTACATCTTCCCCGTTCCAGGATGTATTGAGTATCTGGTTTTATGAGCTTCTCTAAGTACCATTTCTCTCATATCTCCAAATTTTTGTACCCAAATCCTTTCAGCCCTATACCGGGTTCCATCTTCTCGAATATTAAGATGCTTCTCCGATCCTTTGGGTATTTCATCCTTTAAATTTCCCTTTTTTAAAACTCCTTGTTGCGCCTCCTTTATTTGAGTAGTAAGGTTATTATGAATCATTATATTCATAGATTTTACTCGAATGGGTTCTCTGTCCTTCCTGCTCAAGGCATCGGCTACCACATTTGCCTTCCCCGGGTGGTAACGAATCTCAAAGTCGTAATCATTCAATAATTTAATCCACCTACGCTGCCTCATATTCAGTTGTTTCTGATTAAATATGTGTTGAAGACTTCTGTGGTCGGTATATATAATACTTTTAACCCTATATAAGTAGTGCCTCCAAGTCTTTAATGCAAAAACAACCGCGCCTAATTCCAAATAATGCGTCGTATAATTTTGTTCGTGAATCTTCAATTGTCTAGATGCATAAGCAATCACCTTCGTTCGTTGCATTAATACACAACCGAGACCTTGCTTTGATGCGTCACAATAAATAACAAAATCATCATTCCCTTCAGGCAATGACAATATAGGTGCCGTAGTTAGCTTTTTCTTCAATAACTGAAACGTTTTCTCTTGTTCATCATTCCATTCAAATTTCTTCCCTTTATGCGTTAATGCAGTCAAGGATTTTGCTATTCTGGAAAAGTCTTGGATAAACCTTCTGTAGTAACCAGCTAGTCCTAAAAACTGGCGTATGTGTTTCGGAGTTTTCGGGGTTTCCCACTTTTCAACAGTTTCTATCTTTGCCGGATCCACCTTAATACCTTCTTTGTTCACTATGTGACCGAGGAATTGAACTTCTTCCAACCAAAATGCACACTTTGAAAACTTAGCGTACAATTCTTCCTTCCTCAATACTTCTAACACCTTTCTCAAATGTTCACCGTGTTCTTGGTCATTCTTTGAGTAAATAAGTATGTCATCAATGAAAACAATGACAAACTTGTCAAGGTATGGTCCACACACTCGGTTCATAAGGTCCATGAACACAGCTGGTGCATTAGTTAAACCAAATGGCATGACCATAAACTCGTAATGACCGTAACGTGTTCTGAAAGCAGTCTTTGGAATATCATCTTCTTTCACCCGCATTTGATGATACCCGGAACGTAAGTCAATCTTTGAATAAACAGACGAGCCTTGTAGTTGATCAAATAAGTCGTCGATTCTCGGTAATGGGTAGCGGTTCTTGATGGTAAGTTTGTTCAACTCTCGGTAGTCGATACACAACCTGAATGTACCATCTTTCTTCTTGACAAACAAAACAGGAGCTCCCCACGGTGATGTGCTTGGTCGAATGAAACCACGCTCTAAAAGTTCTTGTAATTGGCTTTGCAGTTCTTTCATCTCGCTGGGTGCGAGTCTGTAAGGAGCACGAGCTATTGGTGCAGCTCCTGGTACAAGATCTATTTGAAATTCAACGGATCGATGTGGGGGTAATCCCGGTAATTCTTTCGAAAATACATCGGGAAATTCTTTTGCAATGGGAACATCATTGATGCTCTTTTCTTCAGTTTGTACTTTCTCGACGTGTGCTAGAACAGCATAGCAACCTTTTCTTATTAGGTTTTGTGCCTTTAAATTACTAATAAGATGTAGCTTCGTGTTGCCCTTTTCTCCGTACACCATTAAGGGTTTTCCTTTTTCTCGTATAATGCGAATTGCATTTTTGTAACAAACGATCTCTGCTTTCACTTCTTTCAACCAGTCCATACCGATTATCACATCAAAACTCCCTAACTCTACTGGTATCAAATCAATCTTAAATGTTTCGCTAACCAGTTTAATTTCTCGATTCCGACATATATTATCTGCTGAAATTAATTTACCATTTGCTAATTCGAGTAAAAATTTACTATCCAAAGGCGTCAATGGACAACTTAATTTAGCACAAAAATCTCTACTCATATAGCTTCTATCCGCACCCGAATCAAATAAAACGTAAGTAGATTTATTGTCAATAAGAAACGTACCCGTAACAAGCTCCGGGTCTTCCTGTGCCTCTGCCGCATTAATATTGAAAACTCTTCCACGGCCTTGTCCATTCGTGTTCTCCTGGTTCGGGCAATTTCTAATAATGTGGCCCGGTTTTCCACATTTATAACAAACTACATTGGCATAACTTGCTCCGACACTACTTGCTCCGCCATTACTCGTTCCGACACCATTTGTTCCTTTCGTTCTATTAACCCCTGGTCCGTAGACCTCACACTTCGCCGCGCTATGACCATTTCTTTTACACTTGTTGCAAAATTTGGTGCAGAACCCCGAGTGATTCTTTTCACACCTTTGGCATAGCTGCTTCTGATTGTTGTTGTTGTTGCGGTTATTATTGTTGTTGGGATGATTGTTGTAGTTGCTGTTGTTGTTGTTGTTGTTGTTGTTGGGCCATTTGTTGTAGTTGCGATTGATGTTGCGATTGTTGGGATAATTGCTGCGATTATTGTTGTAATTGCTGTTGTTGTTGTATTGGTGATTCTTATCACCGTTTTCCTCCCACTTTCTTTGGACTTGCTTCACATTGGCCTCTTCAGCAGTCTGTTCTTTAATTCTTTCTTCAATCTGGTTCACTAGTTTGTGAGCCATTCTACATGCCTGTTGTATGGAGGCGGGCTCGTGTGAACTTATATCTTCTTGGATTCTTTCCGGTAATCCTTTCAAAAATGCGTCGATCTTCTCTTCCTCATCTTCGAATGCTCCCGGACACAATAGGCACAATTCTGTGAATCGTCTTTCGTACGTGGTAATATCAAATCCTTGGGTTCGTAACCCTCTAAGTTCTGTCTTGAGCTTATTGACCTCGGTTCTGGGACGGTACTTCTCGTTCATCAAGTGCTTGAATGCTGACCACGGTAGTGCGTACGCATCGCCTTGTCCCACTTGCTCTAGATAGGTATTCCACCATGTTAACGCAGAACCTGTGAAGGTATGCGTAGCGTACTTCACTTTGTCCTCTTCAGTACACTTACTTATGGCAAACACCGATTCGACCTTCTCGGTCCACCGTTTCAATCCGATCGGTCCTTCGGTTCCATCAAATTCCAAAGGTTTGCAGACAGTGAATTCTTTGTAGGTGCATCCTACACGATTTCCTGTACTGCTAGATCCAAGGTTATTGTTGGTATGTAGCGCAGCCTGTACTGCGGCTATGTTTGAAGCTAGAAAAGTACGAAATTCCTCTTCATTCATATTCACGGTGTGTCGAGTAGTCGGTGCCATTTCCTTCAAAATAGTTAAATGGAACAAGTTAATCATACAGAATATTAAGAGTAGTTAATAGTATTTCGTAGCATAATATGAACTCATTTATAAAAGCTTTTTCTTCATATTAGCGTTTTATAAGTTTAAATTCGGGTAGTACCTACCCGTTAAGTTCATACTTAGTAGCTAATATACAATTCAACTACTACAATTCTATATGAAAAACTGATTATAATAATATTTCGCGTTCAAACTTTTACACAATATTTTACAAACTTACAATACCGCTTATTTTACATATAGCATGAAATATAGCACACAATAAATTTGATACAAGATGGTTGTGAAGATAATTCTAGCTAGTACACAAGTCGTTCAGCAAAGGCAATAAAGACACGTAATTCATACGTCCAGAAACAAGTCATGCATTCTGGTTTTACTAGGACTACTTCCCATCCTTGGTCTTGTAGAACATAACCGTTATGGCCGTTGATAAGACAGCGTGTTGTAACGTCGTCAAAGGGACGAGGGTTACGTAATGTCCAACAGTCCCGTAACAATCTAAAAACCTCATTTCTTACCCCAATTACCGACTCCGTCACTTGTGGGAACGTTTTGTTTAATAGTTGTAGCCCGATGTTCTTGTTCTCACTTTGGTGAGAAGCGAACATTACTAATCCGTAAGCATAACATGCTTCTTTATGTTGCATGTTAGCCGCTTTTTCTAAATCACGAAGTCCAATATTCGGATATATTGAGTCAAAATAATTTCTTAACCCATTGCGTAAAATAGCATTTGGGTTCCCCGCAATATATGCGTCAAAGTAAACACATCGTAACTTATTGGTTTCCCAATGTGATATCCCCCATCTTTCAAACGAAAGTCTCTTATAAACCAATACATTCTTGGAACGTTCTTCGAATGTCTTACAAACTGATCTCGCCTTAAATAGTTGTGCCGAAGAATTCTGACCGACTCTAGACAAGATTTCATCAATCATGTCTCTGGGAAGGTCTCTTAAAATATTGGGTTGTCTATCCATTTTGTGTTTTTATACTGTAAAATAGACAGGAGTTAGATTCATAAAAAAAAAATACTTATTAATACAAGCAATTTTTACATATATCATAAAGCATAAGCACACTATATTACATATATTACACCACACGAATACAACTATCTTATTCCGACTCGCTTGTTTCTTCTTCTTCGGTTTTGGTTCGTTTTGCCAAGTTTCTAGGGATATATGATGTTCCCCTAATACGAGCCGTCGTGATCCACATTGGTTTAGAAAAACCTGGTGGTTTAGAGGTTCCCGGGTCATTGTTACAACTTAAGGACTTCGGGGGTTGACGATACATATAAAGTTCATCGGGGTTGGAATTAGATTTCTCTATTTTTATGCCCTTTCCCTTATTATTTTCTTTTGCCTTTTTAAATTTAGTTGGGGTAATTTCTATAACATCATCGGAATTCTCGTCGGAATCCGATTCATCGGAGAATTGGTAATCCTCCCAATATTTTGCTTCCTTGGAGGAAACACCATTGACCATAATTAACCTTGGTCGGTTGGTTGAGGATTTTCTTTTACTTAACCGTTTTATTATTTCCCCCACCGGTTCTATTTCTTCATCCGGTTCCGATTCTTCTTCCGGTTCCGATTCTTCTTCCGGTTCCGACTCTTCTTCCGGTTCCTCTTCGGGAACTTGTGAATCAGTCCACGAATCATTCCAATTTACATTTGACTCTTCATTATTATTAGGTGAGTCAATGGGACTTGTTCTAGAGGTAGACATCTATCACATAATATCAAACGCGTTAAGAGATTAATATATCACATAATATTCACATGTTAAAAATATATAGTTTCCAACAAAATTTGTTAAGCAATCATTTTTCAAGTAAACACGGTCGAAGTCCAGACTCACTAATGCATCCTAACAAACTCGATAAGACACACTAATGCAAAATTCTGGTTCTCTAAGACCAACGCTCGGATACCAACTGAAATGTCCCGTTCTTATTGATTAAAAACGATCCATATTAATTGATTTCGTTGCGAGGTTTTGACCTCTATATGAGACGTTTTTCAAAGATTGCATTCATTTTAAAACAAACCATAACCTTTATTTCATCAATAAAGGTTTAAAAAGCTTTACGTAGATTATCAAATAATGATAATCTAAAATATCCTGTTTACACACGACCATTACATAATGGTTTACAATACAAATATGTTACAACAAAATAAGTTTCTTGAATGCAGTTTTTACACAATATCATACAAGCATGGACTCCAAATCTCGTCCTTATTTAAGTATGCGACAGCGGAAGCTCTTAATAATCACCTGAGAATAAACATGCTTAAAACGTCAACAAAAATGTTGGTGAGTTATAGGTTTAACCTATATATATCAAATCATAATAATAGACCACAAGATTTCATATTTCAATACACATCCCATACATAGAGATAAAAATCATTCATATGGTGAACACCTGGTAACCGACATTAACAAGATGCATATATAAGAATATCCCCATCATTCCGGGACACCCTTCGGATATGATATAAATTTCGAAGTACTAAAGCATCCGGTACTTTGGATGGGGTTTGTTAAGCCCAATAGATCTATCTTTAGGATTCGCGTCAATTAGGGTGTCTGTTCCCTAATTCTTAGATTACCAGACTTAATAAAAAGGGGCATATTCGATTTCGATAATTCAACCATAGAATGTAGTTTCACGTACTTGTGTCTATTTTGTAAATCATTTATAAAACCTGCATGTATTCTCATCCCAAAAATATTAGATTTTAAAAGTGGGACTATAACTCACTTTCACAGATTTTTACTTCGTCGGGAAGTAAGATTTGGCCACTGGTTGATTCACGAACCTATAACAATATATACATATATATCAAAGTATGTTCAAAATATATTTACAACACTTTTAATATATTTTGATGTTTTAAGTTTATTAAGTCAGCTGTCCTCGTTAGTAACCTACAACTAGTTGTCCACAGTTAGATGTACAGAAATAAATCGATAAATATTATCTTGAATCAATCCACGACCCAGTGTATACGTATCTCAGTATTGATCACAACTCAAACTATATATATTTTGGAATCAACCTCAACCCTGTATAGCTAACTCCAACATTCACATATAGAGTGTCTATGGTTGTTCCGAAATATATATAGATGTGTCGACATGATAGGTCGAAACATTGTATACGTGTCTATGGTATCTGAAGATTACATAATATACAATACAAGTTGATTAAGTTATGGTTGGAATAAATTTGTTACCAATTTTCACGTAGCTAAAATGAGAAAAATTATCCAATCTTGTTTTACCCATAACTTCTTCATTTTAAATCCGTTTTGAGTGAATCAAATTGCTATGGTTTCATATTGAACTCTATTTTATGAATCTAAACAGAAAAAGTATAGGTTTATTGTCAGAAAAATAAGTTACAAGTCGTTTTTATAAAGGTAGTCATTTCAGTCGAAAGAACGACGTCTAGATGACCATTTTAGAAAACATACTTCCACTTTGAGTTTAACCATAATTTTTGGATATAGTTTCATGTTCATAATAAAAATCATTTTCTCAGAATAACAACTTTTAAATCAAAGTTTATCATAGTTTTTAATTAACTAACCCAAAACAGCCCGCGGTGTTACTACGACGGCGTAAATCCGGTTTTACGGTGTTTTTTCGTGTTTCCAGGTTTTAAATCATTAAGTTAGCATATTATATAGATATAGAACATGTGTTTAGTTGATTTTAAAAATCAAGTTAGAAGGATTAACTTTTGTTTGCGAACAAGTTTAGAATTTACTAAACTATGTTCTAGTGATTACAAGTTTAAACCTTCGAATAAGATAGCTTTATATGTATGAATCGAATGATGTTATGAACATCATTACTACCTTAAGTTCCTTGGATAAACCTACTGGAAAAGAGAAAAATGGATCTAGCTTCAATGGATCCTTGGATGGCTTGAAGTTCTTGAAGCAGAATCATGACACGAAAACAAGTTCAAGTAAGATCATCACTTAAAATAAGATTGTTATAGTTATAGAAATTGAACCAAAGTTTGAATATGATTATTACCTTGTATTAGAATGATAACCTACTGTAAGAAACAAAGATTTCTTGAGGTTGGATGATCACCTTACAAGATTGGAAGTGAGCTAGCAAACTTGAAAGTATTCTTGATTTTATGAAACTAGAACTTTTGGAATTTATGAAGAACACTTAGAACTTGAAGATAGAACTTGAGAGAGATCAATTAGATGAAGAAAATTGAAGAATGAAAGTGTTTGTAGGTGTTTTTGGTCGTTGGTGTATGGATTAGATATAAAGGATATGTTATTTTGTTTTCATGTAAATAAGTCATGAATGATTACTCATATTTTTGTAATTTTATGAGATATTTCATGCTAGTTGCCAAATGATGGTTCCCACATGTGTTAGGTAACTCACATGGGCTGCTAAGAGCTGATCATTGGAGTGTATATACCAATAGTACATACATCTAAAAGCTGTGTATTGTACGAGTACGAATACGGGTGCATACGAGTAGAATTGTTGATGAAACTGAACGAGGATGTAATCGTAAGCATTTTTGTTAAGTAGAAGTATTTTGATAAGTGTCTTGAAGTCTTTTAAAAGTGTATGAATACATATTAAAACACTACATGTATATACATTTTAACTGAGTCGTTAAGTCATCGTTAGTCGTTACATATAAATGTTGTTTTGAAACCTTTAGGTTAACGATCTTGTTAAATGTTGTTAACCCAATGTTTATAATATCAAAAGAGATTTTAAATTATTATATTATCATGATATTATGATGTACGAATATCTCTTAATATGATATATATATAGATTAAATGTCGTTACAACGATAATCGTTACATATATGTCTCGTTTCAAAATCATTAAGTTAGTAGTCTTGTTTTTACATATGTAGTTCATTGTTAATATAATTAATGAAATGTTTACTTATCATAATATCATGTTAACTATATATATAACCATATATATGTCATCATATAGTTTTTACAAGTTTTAACGTTCGTGAATCACCGGTCAACTTGGGTGGTCAATTGTCTATATGAAACCTATTTCAATTAATCAAGTCTTAACAAGTTTGATTGCTTAACATGTTGGAAACATTTAATCATGTAAATATCAATCTCAATTAATATATATAAATATGGAAAAGTTCGGGTCACTACAGTCCAATTGTAAATCTTTATATTAAAATTAACAAACTATCATTTAGTTAAACAAATATAAAACCCATTAATAGCCAATAGTCTAATTTTCACAAGTGTCGTTCTTTTGTCCAAACCCCAATTATGGTACAAAGCCCAATTACTCAATTTTAGTAATTAGCCCAACATCATGATTACTTCGATTTAAATAAGCATAATAACAACTTAGCTACGAGACATTAAATTAAAAAGGTTGAACATAACTTACAATGATTAAAAATAGTGTAGCGTTACACGGACATAATTTCGACTTACACCCTTACAACATTCGCTAACATACCCTTATTATTAGGATTTAAAATTAAAATTAAAATTAAATTATAAATATATATATATACGTTTACATATATTGAGAGAGAGATAGATTATGGATAATTTTTACGATCAGAATGCGCGAGCTTTTATAGGCAGTTTCATAATTTGGGGCTCCGCGACTCGCGGCCTTTTTCCTCTTCGAACTCCGCAAGTCGCTGAGTTCGTAAAACCAGCTCACACCATTTTGTCTTTATATTTGCAGACGGTTTATAATATATTACTACCTCCGTCTCATTTCAATAGGCCATTATTCTATTTTGAGCTGTCCCATTTTGATAGTCCACTTCCATAAATAGAAAGAAAAGAAGATATTTCATTGGTGGATTTGGAGAGAGAAGATATTTCATTGGTGGAGAAATGAAGTTAGTGGGATTTCCTAAAACTGCGTGTTTTTTGTATGTGGAATATTGGAATGAGACGGAGGTAGTATATAATATATAAATAATTATAAGAATTATTTAAATATTATATTATATTTATGTGCATAGTTGACTTGTAATTTTAAGTCCGTTGCGTCGAGCGTTGAGAGTTGACTCTGGTCCCGGTTCTGGATTTTGGAACGTCCTTGCGTACAATTTAATATCTTGTACTTTGCGTTTTGAATCTTGTACTCTTGTAATTTCTGAGACGTTTCTTATCAATAATTGGAACCTCTTTGATTGTATTTTGTACTTTTGAGCTTTTTGGTCGTTTGCGTCTTCAATTCGTCTAATCTGTCTTTTGTCTTCACCTTTTATTATTCAAACGAATATCACTTGTAAATAGAACAATTGCAACTAAAAGCTTGTCTTTCTTGAGGAATAATGCTATGAAATATATGTTCGTTTTTAGCATTATCAAATATTAAAAGATTTGATGCATTCATCTGAAAAGATGAATGGAGCATCCTTTTCTAGGAGTTTATTCATAGGATTGGCAATTTTAGAAAAATCTTTTATGAATCGTCGGTAAAAACCGGCATGCCCTAAAAAACTCCTAACTCCTCTAACATTGGTGGGATGGGGAAGTTTAGCAATTACATCTACTTTAGCTCTATCCACTTCAATTCCTTCCTTTGAAATTTTATGACCAAGAACGATGCCTTATTTAACCATGAAATGGCATTTCTCCCAATTAAGAACTAGATTTGATTGTTTGCATCTAATAAGCATTCGTTCAAGATTAACTAGAGATGTTTCAAAAGTATCACTAAAGACTAAAAAGTTATCCATGAAAACTTCCATGCATTCTTCTATCATGTCGTGAAAAATCACCATCATGCACCTTTGAAAGGTTGCAGGGGCGTTGCAAAGTCCAAATGGCATGCGTTTGTAAGCAAAAGTACCATAAGGGCACGTGAATGTGGTTTTCTCTTAATCCTCGGGTGCTATTGGAATTTGAAAATATCCGGAAAAACCGTCAAGAAAACAATAGTAACTATTTTCGGCTAATCTTTCCAACATTTGATCAATGAAAGGTAAGGGAAGTGATCTTTTCTGGTGGCGTCATTTAATTTTCTATAATCAATACAAACACACCATCCTGTTACAGTCCTAGTAGGAATAAGCTCATTTTTCTCATTTGTGATGACAGTCATGCCACCCTTCTTAGGTACACATTAAACTGGGCTTACCCATGGACTATCAGAGATTGGATAAATTAAACCTGCATCTAGCAGTTTAATAATTTCTTTCTTAACAACATCTTGCATATTAGGATTTAGTCTTCGTTGGCGTTGCACATAAGTTTTATGACCTTCTTCCATTAGGATTTTATGTGTGCAATATGAAGGAGTTATGCCTTTAATATCATAAATCTTCCATGCAATAGCTGGTTTAAGAGCTTTTAGCACAGAAATGAGTTGAGATTTTTCATTTTCAGTAAGAGAAGACGATATTATTACAGGTAATTCAGATTCACCATGTAAATAAGCGTATTCCAAATGGTTTGGATGTGGCTTTAACTCTAATGTCGGTGGTGAAAGGACCCGTCCTAAACCATCTGGACGAAGTCACCAACATCTGGTTCCATTGCGATGATCGACTCCAAATAATGTCTTTACAAATGAGCAAATGCTCAGCGGAATGTTTCTTTCATACCTGAGAATAAACATGCTTTCAAGTGTCAACCAAAAGGTTGGTGAGTTCATTAGTTTAACATAAATAATCATTTCATAACTTTAATAGACCACAAGATTTCATATTTCCATTTCTCATAAACATACGTCCCATGCATAGAGACAAAAAAATATCATTCATATGGATTGAACACCTGGTAACCGACATTCACAATATGTATATAAGAATATCCCCATCATTCCGGGATCCTCCATCGGACATGATATAAATTTCGAAGCACTAAAGCATCCGGTACTTTGGATGGGGCTTGTTGGGCCCGATAGATCTATCTTTAGGATTCGCGTCAATTAGGGTGTCTGTTCCCTAATTCTTAGATTACCAGACTATATAGGGGCATATTCGATTCGATCATTTAACCATACAATGTAGTTTCGATTACTTGTGTCTATTTCGTAAAAAAATTATAAAAGTTGCGCATGTATTCTCAGTCCCAAAAATATATATTGTAAAAGCATTTAAAAAGGGAGCAAATGAAAACTCACCATACTGTATTTTGTAGTAAAAATACATGTGACGATATTGAACAATGCAGGGTTGACTTTAGATTCACGAACCTATAACATTTATATGTATATTAACACATATAATCATAATCAAGCAAATTTATATATAAAATCTTAAATTATATATCCTATACATTTAATTTGTATATATATCTAAAATAGTTAATATTTATCTAATGTTATATATATAGATATGATTAATATTATATTAAAAATCAATAATTTGTTATATGTAAATATTTATTTAAATAATTCTAATATATATAATTGTTTGAAATACCATGATAGTTGTAATAAATATGTTCTTATATAGAAAATATTTAAATAATTTTATTAATACGAAAGTAATAATGATAATAATAATATTGATACTAATAATAATCTAAATGATAATTTTTATAAATTTTGATAAAAATGATATTAATAATAGTAGTAATAATAATAATGATAGTTTTTAATAATAATAATAATAATAATAATAAATGGTCTTAATAATGAAAATACTAATTATTATAATAATACTAATCATTTTATTTGTAGTAATAATAATAATGATGATAATAATATATTAAAATATTACTAATTTTTATTAATGATGATAATAATTCTGTTAATAACACTAATAATAATAAAAATGATAAATTTTATAAAAGTTGATACTTTTAAAATTAATGATATTAATAATACTAGTTAGATATTAATATTAATAAAATCATAAAAATAATAATAATAATAATAATAATAATAATTAATAATAATAATAATAACAATAATAATTGTATTTATCTTTATACCTAACAAAATAATTGCAATTGTCGTGATATTCCCCAAATCAGATCGTGATACCAAGAAATTAATACAGTTCCATGGGGCTTCCAGTTCTTTATTCGATCCATCTATTAATCGATCATCAATCATCTTTGAGGTATTACAGGTCTTTGGTTTCATCATCATCTTTCAACCGATTAACACTCATCATCATCATCATTATTTACGCACAATTAGAAACCCTAGAGTCTTCAACCTTAATTCATTCACGAACCCTAAATCATTCGTTCGTTCGTTCTTTACAGAAAATGGAGATAAATTATAGGTACGTTTCCTTCGATTTGTTCTAAACTAATAGGCAGACACATGATTAAAATACTAAAGAGATTTCGGTTTCTTTGAATCAATTGAAATTTAGTTAGTTGTTTGAAAGAGGTTTAATTTAGAATTTATTGTATGAACAAATTGATTGTTTGTTTGTAGCAGCATTTGTGATGATGGTGGTTTCAATTTGTCGAGTGATGATTGAACAAGCAACAACCCAGAAGCAGTTTGATAGCAATTATTAACAGGTATTGATACTGTTTGATGATGATTTTGGTTATGATTTCTATACGTAGCAACAATGATCGAGAGATGATGGTTTGTTTGATGACTGTCGAATAATCATGGCAATGATAATTTGATAATTATGATGATGATGATAAATTGATAATGGTGTTCTGGTTCTTAATCTCAATTTCATCACCACAAGTGGGTTTCGAATTGACTAGTAATCAGGAAAAGAACAGGAGTAGAAACAGAATAATTGCAGTGACAATGAGGTATGATTTCCTTGAGTTATTTTGAAACTTGAATTTTTGATATGGTGCAATGGTAGTGTGTTTTTGTGTCTAGCTTGAAACAATGAACAGGTAGCAGCAGCAAATATTATTTGAGCATGGGTTCGATTACTAACAGCAACAAAAAAGCAGCAGTAGCAGTTTTATGGTAGATTTTTGGTTCGAGTAAAACAGAGACAAAAGGAACTTACAGGGGTTGTGATGATGGATTTCAATATGGTGGTTTGTGAAGGTTTGTATGGAGGCTTGTGGTGATGACTTCGAATAGGAACAGAAAAGAAACAAGATCAGGTACATAGTAGTAATAAGTGTAACATTGCAGCAGTTCAATCACAGTGTTTGTACATAGTAGTAATAAGTGTAACATTGCAGCAGTTCAATCACAGTGTTTCTGGATGGTTGTGGTTAAGAGGTGACGGTTTAGCAGTGAGGGACTAATGGTTGTTGCTTCTTGGATCGAACACAAAAAATGGTTTTTGTTGGGTTCGGGTTCTTGGGTAGTTTCGAAAACAGAAGCACTCATATGTTAACGGTTGTGGTAGTGATCACGGGTGAAGAAAAAGGATGGTGGTTCAAAGTGTTGTGTTGTGGTTCAAGGTAGCCGGTGGTTGTGAGGAGAGGAAGGGTGATCGAAAATAGCTCTTGAGTTGTGGTTCGGACAAGATATCATAAAATGGTTTGGTGATAGTTTGGCAGAAAACATTAAGGAAAGAAATGAAGATGTTTTTCTATTTCTGAAACTATGTGTAAATATATCTCGTGTGCTTGTAAATAATGTATGTGAATATATATTATGAGTAAAGTACTGATGGTTGAATAAGGTGTAGAAACACAACATCATGGTCCCGGGTTTGTTATAAGTCATCAATCAACAATCATCTTTATGTAAATATATAAGTTTAAATTATTAATATAATATTACATATATTCTCAAATGGAATTGATTGGAATTGAAAAGAACTCCTATAGTGACCCTTAGATATTAATTCGCTTCACGGATACAAATAATTGTTTTTATGCCGACACTATTTCTCGGAGTGTGATATCGTGGTCTATTGCTAAACAATTATCATATAAAAGTCTTCCTAAAACTCTCAAAATTATCTATTACGTCCATTTATTTATTCTGATCATAAACATGTTTGAAACCTGATTAAAAAGGTTCGTTAATTATTTGTTTTCCTGTTTCAATCAAGATGTACGGAGTACTAAAATTTTAACTAAAAAGGTAACAATGTTTTTATCAACCTATAATTTTGTAATAGATTTACAGTTCAACTTTTATTTTAATTCATCATAAACTTATATTAAATCTATATGAACGCTAACGAAATGTCAACCGAGTATTACAGACGTTTACTAATTAAGCTCGAAATCATCCATTTTCCATTTACTCTCTCTATATATATAATCAGTTTTAACTAACAAGTTTTATCACATAAATATATATTTTTAAACAAATAGATTTAATATTATTTTACATATTTATTTATAATAACAATTCCATAAAAAAATTAATAACATTTATTATATAAATATATTTATTTATATATATATATATATATATATATATATATATATATATACTTATCTATTTACAAATAGTTGTTCGTGAATCGTCGAGAAAAGTCGAAGGGTAATTGTATATATGAAAACAGTTCAAAATTTCTGAGACTCAACATTACAAACTTTGCTTATCGTATCGAAATCATGGAAAGATTAAGTTTAATTTTAGTCGGAAATTCCCGGGTCGTCACAGTACCTACCCGTTAAAGAAATTTTGTCCCGAAATTTGAGTGAGGTGGTCATGGCTAATAATAAAAATGTTTTCATGACCAATATGAGTTGATAATTAGAGGTTTATCAGTATTGAATAATAATGCTAAAATAATTCGATTATTCTAAGAATACGAATGAAGCTATCGCAAAAGAGTGAATTGAAGAAAATAAGATTTTCCTTAGCTTTTGACGTAAACAAGGTTGAATTCCGGAATTCAAGGGATTTAAAGAAAATCTTTGGAAATTTATAAAATCTGATTCTTCGAGATTTATGGAATTTAAGATCTCTTTAATTAAATGCGATCATCTGCATCGATTGCTTTGTCTGGTATTCCCACTATAAATAAACTTCTTCCGTTCCATCATTTTTATCATTCCTATACTTTCATTCTTAATTCTTACTTCTAAAAGATTGTGAAAATGCTTCATCAAGTTCTAATCCTTGATATTTTTCCTAATTAACATTTCTGTCATCCTTCTTTTTAATCTTCCACCAGAAGAATCTGTTTACTTCTACTATTATCTTGGGATGATACTATTCTTAATTATACCATGCCATTATATTGCTATTCGTATTAATATCCACAGTTTGTAACCTCCGTGTTGTTATTGGGCTTTATAATTTCTCTTATATATTGGAGCTCTTTGCCTTTTTATTCTCTTCTCGACCTCTAGTAAAGCGAGTAACGGTCCAGAATTCGTAAGTATGGAGTTTCGAGTGAACTTAATGTTCTAAACAAGAAAGAACGTAATCGTACGATTTGATTTGTCAAATTACCAGAATTACTGAGAATAGAACTATCAAGAATATACTTTCTTGATATGTTCAGAAGTTAAGCAGAATGAAAGAGTTATGTAACATGGCATGTGATGATGTTATGATCTGTGAATCACCACGTCTCATTAGAACTCAGCATGACTTACTGTAATATAATCACGTTGATCAAGTGTCATTATATTATACTAACTCATGCATCAGTTCCCAACATTACTTCAATAACATTCGTATCTTAAGCTCGAAAGTTTACAGGATATAGAAACTAACAGTTTCTATATAATGTAACACTGATAGCACTACTAGATTAATGATTTCAGATAAGAATAGTTATGAAAATATCTTCAGAAATATGGAGGATATTTATAATGAAAGATACGATAATATCTAGGAATATCTAAGATCAGAGGATGATAGAAACTATTGTATGCAAGGGTTTAGAGTAAGGAGCAAGATATTCACTAAAGACTTCAGCAGATATTGAATCATTTAGATTCTTTGAAGTTAAACTTATTCTTTTTGATTTGTCCACGGCTTCTTTCATAGTTTCGCATAATCCGCTTTTTGGTACTAAATTTTCTATCGAATGTTTCCAATATAATGATACAAAGGAAGTACGAAGAGGTATATAATTTCGGACGAGAATATTTATGAAAATATCCTCAGAAATATCGAAGATATTGATGATGATATTTTTGGAATTTCTAAGTTCGATGGGTGATGGAGAAAGATTTTCCGCAGGATTTTAACATGACATCGGAGCAAGATATTCACTAAAGATTTCAACGGATTCAGAATTACCTGAATTCTTTGAATATAGGGTTTGGTCCTTGTATTTGTCCTTGGTCTCCTTCATGGGTAGCTCAATCTGTTTTTCAATACCCAATTTCCTATCGAGCGTTCCTAACACTCATTTCTTTATCATCAAACTTTTGGTTGTTCAGACCATCTACCATTTTTTCTGTTTCCTCTGTATTTAATGCTATGATATCTAAATCATCGGTTATTAATCCGAGGTGGTTTCAGGAAAATTGTGTTTTTAGATGATTAAACGCTGATGGTAATATGGTGGAATATGAAAGGTTCCCTGGTAACAATAAAAGAGCACGCGTATATATCAACGTTATAATAAGGTTGTTTCGTACGAAAAGTCGAAGTTGTCTTGCTGAAGCTGTGACAAAACTCGCTATCTCGAACAGCAGATGCAAAGTTATTTTCGGTAATAATAACGCTAAAGAAATTAGAACAGCCACGTGTTAAACGTTTACTCAGGTTCCGAGTGTTTTCAGGTGCATAACTATATGCATCAATCTTTTCTCCCGTAAATGAAGTGCGGTTGGTTCATCCTCTCGATTGAAGTGTTTTCAAGAATCATGAAAGGTTTGAACGCAGAATGTAATCGTGAAGATACAAATGATGTTTAAGACGAAATCAAGTGGCAACTTGAAGAATTGTTTAGTTTCATATGTTATAAACAATATTTTAATTAATTTTAATTATCCGATGTTATTAGTCCACAGTCGATAGTCCACAGTTGACAGTGCAATCATTCATATATAGTTTAATATATAATATTCGAATTAATTAATACATGTCGGATCCGTATACTTCTCAGACTCGATCACAACTCAAACTATATATATTATTGTAGAATCAACCTCAACCCTGTATAGAGAACTCGATCATTACTGCATATAGAGTGTCTATGGTGATTCCAATTAATATATATAGATGCGTCGATATGATATGTCAAAACCTTGTATACGTGTCCCAATATTTAAAGTGCGTAAAATAAATAACAGAAAATTAAATAACGATAAATAAAGGGCATAAAGTAAATAACAGAAATTTAATGACGATAAATAAAATGGCGAGAATGTAAATTACGATAATTAAATTGCGATAAATAAAATGTAATACGGAATTAACAGTTAGCTAGGAACAGTTAGCTGGAAACAGTTAGCGTGGATTCTTAACAAAATTTTTCGTAGTTAATTTGTCTGTTTCTAACAAATTTTATTTTGAAAAATGTTTTCTTCATTATGCCACTTGTCGGATTATGATAGATCAAAATCCAATTACGAAATTGAATGAAAATGGTTATTCTGCGGTGAACAGATACGTATATCGGTGGATGTAAGTAGGATAATAAATGACCGTTGAATTAGATTCAAAGAATGTACAGTGTAACTTATTAATGTGAGATCTAAATATTCCTCGGGTATTACCTACCCGTTAAAATATTTTCACCATTAACAGTTTGTACGAAAGAATTTTTAATTACAATCTTTATGAAAACATATATATATATATATTTTCTTCAGATGTAATCATGGATTCATTGAGTTAATATGATATTAAACTCATTTGCTTTTCGGTTAGAACTAGAATAAATAATCTCTAAAACTTTAGAGATTACATATTCACCATGTCGAACGAAGATAAATGAGGTAGAACGATACTTAGAACGAAGATCATACTCAAAGAACAGATGTTGATATTGAAACATGGATTGTTGATGGTACTGGTACTGTTATTGATTATACTGTTGGTGCCGGTGATGTTGCTGAAGCTGGTATATTTTGCACCATATTCTCTGAATTGATTATTCGAGCGCGAAGTTCATTGACTCATTACTCCAGGACGATTGTCGGTCAGAACGAGCGGATGAATAAGGTTCAGAATTGTGGATAGAATATAATCTTGTCGAGTTACCCTGGAAATGAGACTGAAAATGGTGTCTCGAACAGGTTCGCCGGTAAACGCTTCAGGTTCATTGTCAAGAGGTGAATTCGGTTGCTGGAAGGGATTGCCTTCTTCTCGTCTCCATTAATTAAGTCGACTACGAACTCATCATATGAATTGAGGATGGTTGGTTGGTTGATTCATTCTGGTGACGCATGCTTCCGAAGCTAAGGTGGATATCCATATCGGAATAGCTGTCAGAATAACTATCGGAATAGCTATCGAAATCTGAGGAATTCGAACTGGTTGAGGGACTCATCTCGTACGATCAGATGAAGGATTTTTGATAAGGAATCGAATAGGATGTAGATTAGTACCCTGCAATACATAATTTACATATGTATATGTAATACTAAAATCCCATAAGTTACGGAAGAATCTACGGAATCTGTCAGGCAAAGGTAACAATAGCAGATACGCTAAGATATGAATTTATCTATACATTATCTATGCAATAGAGGCAGTAAGACATGTCTAGACTAAGAATGATAAGCAGGTAATTTCCTAAGGGTGCTAAGCAGATGATTTTTGACACAAAATGATAAGCAAAACTTTTGACATGTAGACATGGTCGAAGTCCAGACTCACTAATGCATCCTAACAACTATCAGTTAGACATTCTAATGCAAGACCTGGTTCGCTAAGACCACTGCTCTGATACCAACTGAAAGGACCCGTCCTAAACCATCTGGACGAAGTCACCAACATCTGGTTCCATTGCGATGATCGACTCCAAATAATGTCTTTACAAATGAGCAAATGCTCAGCGGAATGTTTCTTTCATACCTGAGAATAAACATGCTTTCAAGTGTCAACCAAAAGGTTGGTGAGTTCATTAGTTTAACATAAATAATCATTTCATAATTTTAATAGACCACAAGATTTCATATTTCCATTTCTCATAAACATACGTCCCATGCATAGAGACAAAAAAATATCATTCATATGGATTGAACACCTGGTAACCGACATTCACAATATGTATATAAGAATATCCCTATCATTCCGGGATCCTCCATCGGACATGATATAAATTTCGAAGCACTAAAGCATCCGGTACTTTGGATGGGGCTTGTTGGGCCCGATAGATCTATCTTTAGGATTCGCGTCAATTAGGGTGTCTGTTCCCTAATTCTTAGATTACCAGACTATATAGGGGCATATTCGATTCGATCATTTAACCATACAATGTAGTTTCGATTACTTGTGTCTATTTCGTAAAACAATTATAAAAGTTGCGCATGTATTCTCAGTCCCAAAAATATATATTGTAAAAGCATTTAAAAAGGGAGCAAATAAAAACTCACCATACTGTATTTTGTAGTAAAAATACATGTGACGATATTGAACAATGCAGGGTTGACTTTAGATTCACGAACCTATAACATTTATATGTATATTAACACATATAATCATAATCAAGCAAATTTATATATAAAATCTTAAATTATATATCCTATACATTTAATTTGTATATATATCTAAAATAGTTAATATTTATCTAATGTTATATATATAGATATGATTAATATTATATTAAAAATCAATAATTTGTTATATGTAAATATTTATTTAAATAATTCTAATATATATAATTGTTTGAAATACCATGATAGTTGTAATAAATATGTTCTTATATAGAAAATATTTAAATAATTTTATTAATACGAAAGTAATAATGATAATAATAATATTGATACTAATAATAATCTAAATGATAATTTTTATAAATTTTGATAAAAATGATATTAATAATAGTAGTAATAATAATAATGATAGTTTTTAATAATAATAATAATAATAATAAATGGTCTTAATAATGAAAATACTAATTATTATAATAATACTAATCATTTTATTTGTAGTAATAATAATAATGATGATAATAATATATTAAAATATTGCTAATTTTTATTAATGATGATAATAATTCTATTAATAACACTAATAATAATAAAAATGATAAATTTTATAAAAGTTGATACTTTTAAAATTAATGATATTAATAATACTAGTTAGATATTAATATTAATAAAATCATAAAAATAATAATAATAATAATAATAATAATAATAATAATAATAATAATAATAATAATAATTAATAATAATAATAATAACAATAATAATTGTATTTATCTTTATACCTAACAAAAGAATTGCAATTGTCGTGATATTCCCCAAATCAGATCGTGATACCAAGAAATTAATACAGTTCCATGGGGCTTCCAGTTCTTTATTCGATCCATCTATTAATCGATCATCAATCATCTTTGCGGTATTACAGGTCTTTGGTTTCATCATCATCTTTCAACCGATTAACACTCATCATCATCATCATTATTTACGCACAATTAGAAACCCTAGAGTCTTCAACCTTAATTCATTCACGAACCCTAAATCGTTCGTTCGTTCGTTCGTTCTTTACAGAAAATGGAGACAAATTATAGGTACGTTTCCTTCGATTTGTTCTAAACTAATAGGCAGACACATGATTAAAATACTAAAGAGATTTCGGTTTCTTTGAATCAATTGAAATTTAGTTAGTTGTTTGAAAGAGGTTTAATTTAGAATTTATTGTATGAACAAATTGATTGTTTGTTTGTAGCAGCATTTGTGATGATGGTGGTTTCAATTTGTCGAGTGATGATTGAACAAGCAACAACCCAGAAGCAGTTTGATGGCAATTATTAACAGGTATTGATATTGTTTGATGATGATTTTGGTTATGATTTCTATACGTAGCAACAATGATCGAGAGATGATGGTTTGTTTGATGACTGTCGAATAATCATGGCAATGATAATTTGATAATTATGATGATGATGATAAATTGATAATGGTGTTCTGGTTCTTGATCTCAATTTCATCACCACAAGTGGGTTTCGAATTGAGTAGTAATCTGGAAAAGAACAGGAGTAGAAACAGAATAATTGCAGCGAAAATGAGGTATGATTTCCTTGCGTTATTTTGAAACTTGAATTTTTGATATGGTGCAATGGTAGTGTGTTTTTGTGTCTAGCTTGAAACAATGAACAGGTAGTAGCAGCAACTATTATTTTTGATATGGTGCAATGGTAGTGTGTTTTTGTGTCTAGCTTGAAACAATGAACAGGTAGTAGCAGCAACTATTATTTGAGTTGTGGGTCGGACAAGATATCATAAAATGGTTTGGTGATAGTTTGGCAGAAAACATTAAGAAAAGAAATGAAGATGTTTTTCTATTTCTGAAACTATGTGTAAATATATCTCGTGTGCTTGTAAATAATGTATGTGAATATATATTATGAGTAAAGTACTAATGGTTGAATAAGGTGTAGAAACACGACATCATGGTCCCGGGTTTGTTATAAGTCATCAATCAACAATCATCTTTATGTAAATATATAATTTTAAATTATTAATATAATATTACATATATTCTCAAATGGAATTGATTGGAATTGAAAAGAACTCCTATAGTGACCCTTAGATATTAATTCGCTTCACGGATACAAATAATTGTTTTTATGCCGACACTATTTCTCGGAGTGTGATATCGTGGTCTATTGCTAAACAATTATCATATAAAAGTCTTCCTAAAACTCTCAAAATTATCTATTACGTCCATTTATTTATTCTGATCATAAACATGTTTGAAACCTGATTAAAAAGGTTCATTAATTATTTGTTTTCCTGTTTCAATCAAGATGTACGGAGTACTAAAATTTTAACTAAAAAGGTAACAATGTTTTTATCAACCTATAATTTTGTAATAGATTTACAGTTCAACTTTTATTTTAATTCATCATAAACATATATTAAATCTATATGAACGCTAACGAAATGTCAACCGAGTATTACCGACGTTTACTAATAAAGCTCGAAATCATCCATTTTCCATTTACTCTCTCTCTATATATAATCAGTTTTAACTAACAAGTTTTATCACATAAATATATATTTTTAAACAAATAGATTTAATATTATTTTACACATTTATTTATAATAACAATTCCATAAAAAAATTAATAACATTTATTATATAAATATATATATATATATATATATATATATATATATATATATATATATATATACTCTTATCTATTTACAAATAGTTGTTCGTGAATCGTCGAGAAAAGTCGAAGGGTAATTGTATATATGAAAACAGTTCAAAATTTCTGAGACTCAACATTACAGACTTTACTTATCGTATCGAAATCATGTAAAGATTAAGTTTAATTTTAGTCGGAAATTCCCGAGTCGTCACAGGTGGTTCTTCTATCGATGATTTATATCGATATCTGTCTTCTTCTTTTAGCATTTGAATTTCTTCTGTTGTTGGTTCATATCCATTAACCAT
Organism: Rutidosis leptorrhynchoides; assembly: GCF_046630445.1. Taxonomy (NCBI): domain Eukaryota; kingdom Viridiplantae; phylum Streptophyta; class Magnoliopsida; order Asterales; family Asteraceae; genus Rutidosis; species Rutidosis leptorrhynchoides. Next base: position 163,089,122 of record NC_092342.1, on the reverse strand, counting down.
GAGTGCGGCTAACATTTCAGCTTCATCAATTGGTTCAGTTCCTTCTCCTAAAGAACATTCTCCTGTTCCTTGTAATTCTAGAAATTCTTCTAATAATTCTGCATGTGAATCTATAGTTTGAATATAATAATTCTGCAGATTGCAGTTGTTGCATGGCTCTATTGTAGTGACCCGAACTTTTCCTTGTTTATATATATATTAAATAAAATTGTTATTTACATGATTAAGTGTTTCCAACATGTTAAGCAATCAAACTTGTTAAGACTTGATTAATTGAAATAGGTTTCATATAGACATTTGACCACCTAAGTTGACCGGTGATTCACGAACGTTAAAACTTGTAAAAACTATATGATGACATATATATGATTATATATATAGTTAACATGATATTATGATAAGTAAGTATCTCATTAGGTATTTTAACAATGAGTTATATACATAAAATTGAGTTTATTGAATTAAGAAACTCGAAACGATATATATAACGATTATCGTTATAACAACTTCTTACTAAATACATATGAATCATATTAAGATATTGATACACTATGTTTAATCATGATAAATGATAAGTAAACATGTTATTAAGTGTATTAACAATGAACTACATATGTAAAAACAAGACTACTAACTTAATGATTTCGAAACGAGACATATATGTAACGATTATCGTTGTATCGACATTTAAATGCATATATATAATATTAAGATATATTAATATATCATGATATCATGATAATATAATAATTTAATATCTCATTAGATATAATAAACATTGGGTTAACAACATTTAACAAGATCGTTAACTTAAAGGTTTCAAATCAACATTTACATGTAACGACTAACGATGACTTAACGACTCAGTTAAAATGTATATACATGTAGTGTTTTAATATGTATTCATACACTTTTGAAAGACTTCAAGAAACTTATCAAAATACTTCTACTTAACAAAAATGCTTACAATTACATCCTCGTTCAGTTTCATCAACAATTCTACACGTATGCACCCGTATTCGTACTGGTACAATACACAGCTTTTAGATGTATGTATTATTGGTATATACACTCCAATGATCAGCTCTTAGCAGCCCATGTGAGTCACCTAACACATGTGCAAACCATCATTTGGCAACTAGCATGAAATATCTCATAAAATTACAAAAATATGAGTAATCATTCATGACTTATTTACATGTAAACAAAATTACACATCCTTTATATCTAATCCATATACCAACGACCAAAAACACCTACAAACACTTTCATTCTTCAATTTTCTTCATCTAATTGATCTCTCTCAAGTTCTATCTTCAAGTTCTAAGTGTTCTTCATAAATTCTACAAGTTCTAGTTTCATAAAATCAAGAATACTTCCAAGTTTGCTAGCTTATTTCCAATCTTGTAGAATGATCATCCAACCTCAAGAAATCTTTCTTATTTATAGTAAGATATCTTTATAATACAAGGTAATACTCATATTCAAACTTTGATTCAATTTCTATAACTATAACAATCTTATTTCGAGTGAAAATCTTACTTGAACTTGTTTTCGTGTCATGATTCTACTTCAAGAACTTTCAAGCCATCCAAGATCCTTTGAAGCTAGATCCATTTATCTCTTTTCCAGTAGGTTTATCCACAAAACTTGAGGTAGTAATGATGTTCATAAAATCATTTGATTCATACATATAAAGCTATCTTATTCGAAGGTTTAAACTTGAAATCACTAGAACATAGTTTAGTTAATTCTAAACTTGTTCGCAAAAAAAAGTTAATCCTTCTAACTTGACTTTTAAAATAAACTAAACACATGTTCTATATCTATATGATATGCTAACTTAATGATTTAAAACCTGGAAATACGAAAAACACCGTAAAACCGGACATACGCTGTCGTAGTAACACCGCGGGCTGTTTTGGGTTTGATAATTAAAAACTATGATAAACTTTGATTTAAAAGTTGTTCTTCTGGGAAAATGATTTTTCTTATGAACATGAAACTATATCCAAAAATCATGGTTAAACTCAAAGTGGAAGTATATGTTTTTCAAAATGGTCATCAAGACGTCGTTCTTTCGACTGAAATGACTACCTCTTACAAAAATGACTTGTAACTTATATTTCTGACTATAAACCTATACATTTTCTGTTTAGAATCATAAAATAGAGTTCAATGTGAAACCATAGCAATTTGATTCACTCAAAACGGATTTAAAATGAAGAAGTTATGGGTAAAACAAGATTGGATATTTTTTTGATTTTTGTAGCTACGGGAAATATTAAAAATTCTATACAAATAATATCCTAGCTAACTTATATTGTATTATACATGTATTCTAATATATTATGTAATCTTGGGATACCATAGACACGTATGCAAATGTTTTGACATATCATATCGACCCATGTACATATATTATTTGGAACAACCATAGACACTCTATATGCAGTAATGTTGGAGTTAGCTATACAGGGTTGAGGTTGATTCCAAAAATATATATACTTTAATTGTGATCTAGCCTGAGACGTGTATAAACTGGGTCGTGGATTGATTCAAGATAATATATATATCGATTTATTTCTGTACATCTAACTGTGGATAACTAGTTGTAGGTTACTAACGAGAACAGCTGACTTAATAAACTTAAAACATCAAAATGTATTAAAATGTTGTAAATATATTTTGAACATACTTTTATATATATGTACATATTTGTTATAGGTTCGTGAATCGACTAGTGGCCAAGTCTTACTTCCCGACGAAGTAAAAATCTGTGAAAGTGAGTTATAGTCCCACTTTTAAAATCTAATATTTTGGAATGAGAATACATGCAGTTTTATAAATGTTTTACGAAATAGACACAAGTAATTGAAACTACATTATATGGGTGAATGATCGAAGCCGAATATGCCCCTTTTGCTTGGTAACCTAAGAATTAGTAAACCGATCTACTAATTGACACGAATCCTAAAGATAGATCTATTGGGCCTAACGAACCCCATCCAAAGTACCGGATGCTTTAGTACTTCGATTTCATTTTTATCATGTCCGAAGGATTTCCCGGAATGATATGGGATATTCTTATATGCATCTTGTTAATGTCGGTTACCAGGTGTTCACCATATGAATGAATTTTATCTCTATGTATGGGATGTATTTTGAAATATGAAATCTTGTGGTCTATTATTATGATTTGATAATATATAGGTTAAACCTATAACTCACCAACATTTTTGTTGACGTTTTAAGCATGTTTATTCTCAGGTGATTATTAAGAGCTTCCGCTGTTGCATACTAAAATAAGGACAAGATTTGGAGTCCATGCTTGTATGATATTATGTAAAAACTGCATTCAAGAAAATTATTTTTGATGTAATATGTTCTTATTGTAAATCATTATGTAATGGTCGTGTGTAAACGGTATATTTTAGATTATCATTATTTGATAATCTACGTAATGTTTTTTTTAAACCTTTATCGATAAAATAAAGGTTATGGTTGTTTAAAAAATGAATGCAGTCTTTGAAAAACATCTCATATAGAGGTCAAAACCTCGCGACGAAATCAATTAATATGGAACGTTTATAATCGATATGAACGGGACATTTCATCTATCCACAGAAAAAGTAACACTCTCTTCCTCTATACTTAGGGTCAGTTTCTTACCGAACACGTCTATTATTGCTTTAGCCGTGTTTAAGAATAGTCTTCCTAATATGAGAGGAACTCGAGAATCTTCTTCCATGTCCAGAATAACAAAATCTACTGGAAATACTAAAGTACCAACTTTAACTAGCATGTTCTCCATTATTCCTCTATGATATTTTACTGATCGATCGGCTAGTTGTATGCTTATTCGTGTTGGTTTCAATTCTCCAAGGTCTAGTTTAGCGTATAGTGAATACGGCATTAGATTTATACTAGCACCTAAGTCTGCCAATGCTTCTATTGAACTAAGACTACCCAAAAAACATGAAATCGTGAAACTTCCTTGATCAGATAATTTTTCTGGTATCTTATTTAACAGCACTGCAGAGCAATTAGCATTCATTGTAACAGCCAAGAGTTCTTCCATTTTCTTTCTATTTGTGATTAGATCTTTCAAGAATTTAGCATATATTGGCATTCCTGAAATCACATCAATGAAAGGAAGATTGACATTTATTTGTTTAAACATATCCAAGAATTTGGATTGTTCGGCTTCAAGTCTCTCTTTTCTCATTTTACTCGGGTAAGGAAGTAGTGGTTGGTATGGTTTAACATAAGGTTTTGCCTTAACTGTGTTATCTTCATTAACCTTTTCAACTACCGGTTATGTTTCCTTATCTTGTTCAGGTTGTGGTTCTTGTAGAGTAGGAATAGTGTTATCAGAAATTACAGGTAATTCAGGTGGTTTAAGTGTAATTCCACTTCTTGTGGTAATTGCTTTAGCTGTTTCATTCTGGGGGTTAGCATTTGTATCGCTAGGTAGACTTCCCGATTTTCTTTCACCTATCAACCTTGCTAGGTTGCTTACTTCTTGTTCCAAATTTTGAATAGAAGCTTGTTGATTTCTAAATGCTTGAGCATTTTGCTCATTGGTTTGTTTCTGAGATGTGAAAAACTGCGTTTGAGATTCAACTAGCTTTGACATCATATCTTCAAAATTTGGCTTTTTATCATCGGTTTGTGGTGGTTTGTTTTGAAAAATAGGTCTTTGCTGATTGTAAGTATTGTTGGATACTTGTTGATTGCTAGAACCTTGTTGGTTGTTGTATGGAATATTTCGGTTATAATTCTGATTTTGATTGTAGATTGGTCTTGGAGGTTGATAATTATTCTGATAATTATTTCCAGGCCTTTGGTTTATATATGAATCATTCTCTCTTTATTCCATTGTTTGTTCAATACTGAGACAATCTTTTGTCAAATGTGGTCCTCCACACTGCTCACAACTAATTCGTATTGAGTGAATATCCTTAGTCATGTTTTCCATTTGTCTCTCGACAGCATCTATCTTTGCGGAAATGGAATCAAAGTCATGGCTAGAATCGGCTCTAGCTGCTTTAGATGATCTAACGATATCTTTTTCTTGGTGCCACTCATGTGAGTGGGAAGCAGTGTTATCAATAATTTTGTAAGCTTCAGTTGCTGTTTTCTTCATAATGGAACCACCAGCTGCTATATCGATGTCTTTTCGTGTAGTGATGTCGCATCCTTGGTAGAATATTTGTACTATTTGATAAGTGTCTAAACCATGTTGCGGACATCCTCTCAATAACTTTCCAAATCTTGTCCACGCCTCATATAGAGTTTCATTTGGCTTTTGTGTGAATGTAACAATTTCTCCTTGAAGTTTCACGACTTTAGATGCCGGAAAGAATTGTTTAAGAAAATTTTCAACTAAAACATCCCATGTATCAATCGCCCCTTCAGGTAACGATTCTAACCAATCTTTGGCTTCTCCCTTTAAAGTCCAGGGAAATAACATGAGATATATCTGTTCATCCTCAACTTCCCTTATTTTAAATAAAGTACATATCCTATTAAAGGTACGAAGATGTTCATTTGGATCTTCCTTCGGTGCACCACTAAATTGGCATTGATTTGTTACCATGTGTAGGATTTGTCCTTTGATTTCATAATCTGGCGCATTAATGTCTGGTTGAGTAATTGCGTGACCTTGGCCAGTGCGTTTAGCTCTCATTCGGTCTTCCATACTTAGAGGTTCCATATTTTCCATGATTGAATTTGTTGAATCTGAATCACTAGAGGATTCTGATTTAATGGTTTGTTCCTCGAGAATCTCTGTTTGAATGATTGGTGGTTCTGGAGGAAAGATTAATGGTTCAGGATCTCTGAATTGTCCCTGAATATCCTCCGGATTCTCAATTGTGAGGTCTGGTTCAAAAAATGGATTATCGGAAATTTGAATTGGAGTACTTGGTCGACTTGATGATGATTCTAAAGAAAAATCAACGGCAATAATATTGGCTAGATGTCTTGATCGAGTTACAGGTGGTGAACGTATGAAAGGTGGTGAACGTTTTGCTCGGTGCATTCACTGAATATCCTATTAGTTATAAAAGATAAAAATTATATAAGTTATCAAATTAATAGACTTTTCTGATTTTGCCCATGTTTCGAATAGCCAATAGATGCAGCAGGTAACCAGGACCCTTTAAATCGGAAGCCCACAACTCGCCACTAACAAATCCAACTATTACTACGAACCAAAAAATTTTGGAAGTCTATCAATTAAACCACTTAAAATAATTTTTCGTTGAAATTTAAAGAAATTTTAGAGAAGAAATAGAAAATTCTATGTCCTAAAATCTAGAGCGTCGAGAAATAAGAAAGATAAAGAGCGCGTTGAAAAACGTCGAAAAATAAAAGGTCGAAAAATAATAAAAAGAACGTAGCGCGTCGAAGCTTAAAAGTCTAAAAACTAAATATTAAAAGCTACGTCTAAAATATTAAATCTTAAAAGGAATTCTATATTCAAAACGGCAATTATTTAAAAAGTACTAAAATCTTAAAACGGCGTCGCAAAATTCTAAAGCACGTATATCTTAGTCTAAAGAGAAAGTACTTAAGGGATTTTATGGCAAAGCCTAAAAATCTAGAAATAAAAATAACTATGGCAAAAACTATATTAAAAACTCATTACGAACGAAAAACATATAAATTACGAATAAACGATTAAAAAGATATAAATATAAAAAGAAACTTAAAGTTATAAAAATACAATTTTTATAAAAATATTATTTTTATATTATTATTTTATAAAAGTATTAGTTTTTATATTTAATAAAACTAATTTAAACTAAATATTAGAAATTAATTAAAACTAAAACTAAATATTAAAAACTAATTAATTAATTAAACCCTAATCTTAATTAATAATAATAATAATATTAATTACAACCCTAATTCGATCATACTTATGTACCAGGCCTGTCAAATCACTCCATGCGATCGCATGGAGTGCTAGTTAAATATTCATGCAGTCGCATGAATTAGGAAACCAGGCCAGAGTTGTGAGCTGCTACAGTATGGCCCGTATACTTTTTATATTTAATTTATATATATATATATATATATATATATATATATATATATATATATATATATATATATATATATATATATATATATATATATATATATATATATAGCGTTTCGCTTCCGGCGTTTAAGCAGTTCCCCGGCAACGGCGCCAAATATACTTGATGTGTGCAGCAGCGTATACGAAATAGTTATATTTTTATTGGAAAATACTATTAAATACGATACAATTTTACACAAGTTATTTATTTATTTATAAAGTGGATATACCTAAACCTTGCTACAACACTTATAGGCAGTGTACCTAATCGTACAGTAGTGTAGTTTTTAGTAAGTCCGGTTCGTTCCACAGGGAGCTAGCCAAGTTTAACGCTATATTTTTAAAACTATATTTGTAAATATATAAATATATATAAAAGTAGCATTATTATTATAAAAGGGGGTTTTTACCGTTTAATGACCGGTTTGTCGATTTTAAAACTTTAGTCGCAGTTAAAACCTAATGTAAAATATTAAAAATAAATATAACTTAATTTAAAGCGTAAAGTAAATGACAATAATTAAAGTGCGATAATTAAAAGTGCGATAAATAAATAAAATTGCGATAATTAAAATGACAATAAATTAAAGTGCGATAATTAAAAGTGCAATTAAATATGAAATAAAGGAATTATGCTTATTTAAACTTCCGTAATCATGATGTTTGACGTGTTGATTTTAGTTTATTACCATGGGTTAATTGTCCTTTGTCCTGGATTATTCAATATGTCCGTCTGGTTTTTGTCCATAACTGTCCATCAGTCATAAATATAAAGTGTGAGTGTCCTCGTCAAATTATTCTTATATTCGAAGTCAAATATTCCAACTAATTGGGGACTTAAACTATAATTACACTAATTTTCCTTGTATATAATTCACCCCTGTTTTAATAAGTCCATTAACTATTAATCCATTCCCGTGTCCGGTTAAATGAACGATTATTAGTACTTATAAATATCCCGCCCATCGCGTCCGATCGAGTGCATATGGTTATTTATAGGTACGTTCAATTGTAAATCTTTATATTAAATTAACAAACTATCATTTAATTAAATAAATATAAAGCCCATTAATAGCCCATAGTCTAATTTCCACAAGTGTCGTTCTTTTGTCCAAACCCCAATTATGGTACAAAGCTCAATTACCCAATCTTAATATTTTATCCCAACATTGCGATTACTTCGGCTTAAATAAGCATAATAATAACTTAGCTACAAGACATTAATTTAAAAAGGTTGAACATAACTTATAATGATTAATAATAGCGTAGCGTTACACGGACAGAATTTCGACTTACACCCTTACAACATTCGCTAACATACCCTTATTATTATTAAATTAAAATTAAAATTATAAGTTATATATATATATATATATATATATATATATATATATATATATATATATATATATATATCGTTGAGAGATAGAGAGAAAAAGGTATGTTTTACTCGAGCACCAAACTGCTTTTTATAGGAGTGTGGCCAGAAAAAGTAAGCCATGCGATCGCATGGGATTTAGGCCTCCAGGCCATGCGATCGCATGGAGCAGGAATCCAGCTCACATACTTTTGTTTGTTTATTTGCCGACAGTTTTATATATAATATGATATATATATATATATATATATATATATATATATATATATATATATATATATATATATATATATATATATATATATATATATATATATATATATATATATATATATATATATATATATATATATATATATATATATATAATTTTATGAATTAATAATATATAGTATATTATATTCATGTGCATAGTTAACTTGTAATTTTTAGTCCGTTGCGTCGAGCGTTGAGAGTTGACTCTGGTCCCGGTTCCAGATTTTTGAACGTCCTTTCGTACTATTTAATATCTTGTACTTTGCGTTTTGCGGCTCGTACTCTTGTAACTTTCAGACGTTTCTCATCAATAATTTGAACCACTTTGATTGTACTTTGTTCTTTTTAGCTTTTTGGTCATTTGCGTCTTCAAATCGTCGAATCTATCTTTTGTCTTCACCTTTTTATTATTTAAACGAATATCACTTGTAAATAGAACAATTGCAACTAAAAGCTTGTCTTTCTTGAGGGATAATGCTATGAAATATATGTTCGTTTTTAGCATTATCACCCGGCCACCAAAAATGTTTCTTGAGATCCTTGTACATCTTTCCCGTTCCAGGGTGTATTGAGTATCTGGTTTTATGAGCTTCTCTAAGTACCATTTCTCTCATATCTCCAAATTTTGGTACCCAAATTCTTTCAGCCCTATACCGGGTTCCGTCTTCCTGAATATTAAGATGCTTCTCCGATCCTTTGGGTATTTCATCCTTTAAATTTCCCTCTTTTAAAACTCATTGTTGCGCCTCCTTTATTTGAGTAGTAAGGTTATTGTGAATCATTATATTCATAGCTTTTACTCGAATGGGTTCTCTGTCCTTTCTGCTCAAAACGTCGGCTACCACATTCGCCTTCCCCGGGTGGTAACGAATCTCAAAGTCGTAATCATTCAACAATTCAATCCACCTGCATTGCCTCATGTTCAGTTGTTTCTGATTAAATATGTGTTGAAGACTTTTGTGGTCGGTATATATAATACTTTTGACCCTATATAAGTAGTGCCTCCAAGTCTTTAATGCAAAAACAACCGCGCCTAATTCCAAATCATGCGTCGTATAATTCTGCTCGTGAATCTTCAATTGTCTAGATGCATAAGCAATTACCTTCGTTCGTTGTATTAATACACAACGGGGACCTTGCTTTGAAGCGTCACAATATATCACAAAATCAACATTCCCTTCAGGTAATGATAATATAGGTGCCGTAGTTAATTTTTTCTTTAACAATTGAAACGCTTTCTCTTGTTTATCCTTCCATTCTAATTCCCTCCCTTTATGCGTTAATACAGTCAAGGGTTTTGCTATTCTGGAAAAATCTTGGATGAATCTTCTGTAGTACCCAGCTAGTCCTAAAAATTGGCGTATATGCTTCGGAGTTTTTGGGGTTTCCCATTTTTCAACGGTTTCAATCTTTGCTGGATCCACCTGAATACCTTCTTTGTTCACTATGTGACCGAGGAATTGAACTTCTTCCAACCAAAATGCACACTTTGAAAACTTAGCGTACCGTTTTTCTTTCCTTAACAACTCTAGCACTTTTCTAAAATGTTCTTCGTGCTCTTGGTCATTCTTTGAGTAAATAAGTATATCATCGATGAAAACAATGACAAACTTGTCAAGGTATGGTCCACACACTCGGTTCATGAGGTCCATGAACACAGCTGGTGCGTTAGTCAACCCAAACGGCATAACCATAAACTCGTAATGACCGTAACACGTCCTAAAAGCAGTCTTTGGAATATCATCCTCCTTCACCCGCATTTGATGATACCCAGAACGTAAATCAATCTTAGAATAAACCGATGAGCCTTGTAGTTGATCAAATAAGTCGTCGATTCTCGATAGTGGGTAGCGGTTCTTGATGGTAAGTTTGTTCAACTCTCGGTAGTCGATACATAACCTAAATATACCATCCTTTTTCTTGACAAACAAAACAGGAGCTCCCCATAGTGATGTGCTTGGTCGAATGAAACCACACTCTAAAAGTTCTTGTAATTGGCTCTGAAGTTCCTTCACTTCGCTGGGTGCGAGTCTATATGGAGCATGAGCTATTGGTGCAGCTCTAGGTACAAGGTCTATTTGAAATTCAACGGATCGATGTGGAGGTAGTCCCGGTAATTCTTTCGGAAATACATCGGGAAATTCTTTTGCAATGGGAACATCATTGATGTTCTTTTCTTCAGAATTGACTTTCTCGACGTGTGCTTGCACAGCATAGCTGTGACAACCCGGAAATTTCCAACCAAATTTAAACTTTATCTTTATATTATTCTGACACGATAAGCAAAGTTTGTTAAGTTAAATCTCAAGAATTTTAAATTGTGTTCATACATTCATTATAACCTCGACCAAATTCTGACGATTCACGAACCGTTATATATAAATAAATATGTATATATATGTATATATATATATATATATATATATATATATTATAACTTGAGAATATTAATAAAGTATTAAACGTATAATACTTTACATGAACGTATTTGTTTCAATATGTTTATCGATGGAATTAGAAGATACTATCAAATGATTGATTTATCAGATACATTATGATATGATTACGGGTCTATGTTATGAGGTCCACTGTGATTTAAGAAATCTATTCTTTTTGACAACATTCGGAAAATGGTAAAGTGATTTATAAGTAAGAACGTGAAGTGTAAATAACTTAGATGTTGGATATCGACAAGTTAAGTAACTCGACATTTTTCATTAAGATGATTTCATACGTTTATTTAACCTTTGAACTTTATCCCATGTTTCACCAACAAACTGTAATTTAAAAACTTGAAACCTATTGTGAATATATATGATTCTACTTTTCTAAAACATTTTATGATATAACGATTTCCTTTATTTTAACCTTTAAACAAAATGATTCTTAAAAATATATTTGGTTTTGGAAAACAAAATTATTATATTTATTTGATTTAGTTTCAAACGTACAAAAACGTTTTCAGTTTAAAAAGAACTTTATTATTAAAATGTATATAACTTTTATAAATATCTAGAACCACTTTTGACAACTCATTACTTAACCAGTATGATAAAGATAACGATATTTATATTTTATTTTATTAAATATATATAATGATTTAAATTAATATTATATATATTTATACGCGTATTATACGTACATAGTTTTATACTTTTACTATACTTAAACTTTACCTTTACTTTATTTTTACTTTACTTTAACTTTAATAATTCACTTTAATAATTCATACTTTAATAATTTACTTTAATAATTCATACTTTAATAATTCACTTTAATAATTCATACTTTAATAATTCACTTTAATAATTCATACTTTAATAATTCACTTTAATAATTTAAAAATCTATTACAAATAGAATTCAATAAGTTTCATTATTTCATAGAAACTTGAAAATATTTTTCTCTAAACTCTCTCAATCGATTTACATATATATATTTACTCCGTATTATTTCAAGATATTATTAGTATACATAAAATATTACGTCAGAGTGCTGTCCTAGTGATTTTGAAATTGTTTTTCGAGTGGGATTGGATTAAGGAAATTATGGGTTATAGCTATGGAGGTGATTGGGTATGGTTCATGGGTATGCTCGTGAGGTCAATATAGTGTTTATCATCTCCGTTGCGTCTACGTACCTTTCCTGCAATATTGAATCTCAATATTGATACGTGAGTACTCATAATTTAACTTTTACATACTAATAGTGTATCCTTGACTAGTGCTCGAGTATATAGGATTATGCATATTTGTACTTTTGATATTGCCTTTAGTTAGGTTATGTTGAATCCTGAATTAGTTATATATGCGACTGAGATAAGGTATAAGATATGCATGTCGTTGGAAAGCTAACGAAAAATTAAGAACTTTTCATTTAGATATCGAATGATTTCGATGAACGGATTTGAAGTTATAGTCCATCGAATTTTTGTATTATTATTAAAAATGATTATTATTATCGTCGTTATTATCGTCGTTCTAGTTTTATCTTATTATTATTATTATCTTTATCAATAAAAGGATTTATCATTAAAAAAAATTGTTATTTTTTATTATTATTACTATCGTTATTATCGTTAAAGTTATAATTAGTATTATTATTATTATCCAATTATTATTATTATTATTATTATTGGTATTATTATTATTATTATCATTATTAATATATATATCATTATTTAAAAATGGTTATTGTTATTGTTAATATTATTATTACTATATTATCATTAAGATAATTATTAGTATTATCGTTAATAATGTTATAGTAACTATCATTATTAATATTAGTGTAATTAAAACAAATATTTGTAACACCTAATTATTTTGATTACTATTATTATCATTATTACGAACACGATATAAAAGACGATTAAAAGCAATTAAACGAAACGATTAGGAAATAATGGGTAAGAGTATCATGATGAAATTAAAATATTATAAGATATTGATTTAGATAAAATTATCGTTCTTATTATTTTTATCATTACTATTATTATTAAAATTATCGTTAGTATTAAAACTATCATTTTAACAAAAATTATCATTTTAATAGAAATGTCATTGTTACTATAAAATATCATTATTATTATTATTTTAAATAGAATTATTATTTTAAAGATAATATTAAAAATTATCGTAAATATTAAAGTTATCATAATTAGAATTATCGTTTATCATAATGTCATCTTAGTAATTAAAATATTGATATTTTTATAATAATAATTATTATTACAAAATAATACAACTTTTACTTACTATCATTATAGATATTATTTTATCAAATAAATATTTGATACAAACATATTTTACTACGTGTAATAACTTACTTTAATAATACCTATCATATTATCTTTATAATATTAAATGAACCCTATAAATTTTATTACTTAATATATATAAAAGTATATTTTATTATATAAATATAATATAAAATTTTATTTATTAATAAATAAATTATATTATTTACTCTAATAAATATTTTAAAAATATTTAAAAATATAAAACGACGATATTTAAACTATATATTAATTATGTATAGATTTTTAGAAATTATTTTGAGTCAAATTTACTTTTGTTGACTTTTGCATATTAGTCTCGAGCATTAGGATTGTGGTACACTATGACTTGACCTAATTTGTTAGACAAATATTGACCAACACATAAATATATATAATTAATTTAGGTTCGTGAATCCGAGGCCAACCTTGCACTTGTTCAATGACGTTATATGTATTTTTACTACGAAATACAGTATGGTGAGTTTCATTTGCCTTTTTACCCTTCATATTTTTGGGACTGAGAATACATGCGCTTTTATAAATGTTTGACGAAATAGACACAAGTAATTGAAACTACATTCTATGGTTGAATTATCGAAATCGAATATGCCCCTTTTTATTAAAGTCTGGTAATCTAAGAATTAGGGAACAGACACCCTAATTGACGCGAATCCTAAAGATAGATCTATTGGGCCTAACAAACCCCATCCAAAGTACCAGATGCTTTAGTACTTCGAAATTTATATCATGTCCGAAGGAGGATCCCGGAATGATAGGGGATATTCTTATATGTATCTAGTTAATGTCAATTACCAGGTGTTCACCATATGAATGATTATTTTTTATCTCTATGCATGGGACGTATATTTATAAGAACTGGAAATGAAATTCTTGTGGTCTATTAAAATGATGGAAATAAATGATTATGATAAACTAATGAACTCACCAACCTTTTGGTTGACACTTTAAAGCATGTTTATTCTCAGGTGTTAAAGAAATCTTCCGCTGTGCATTTGCTCATTTTAAAGATATTACTTGGAGTCTTTCATAGCATATTTCGAAGAACGTTGCATTCGAGTCATTGAGTTTATCAAAGATTATTATTAAATCAATTTATAGTTGGATAGTGAATATTATGAAATGGTATGCATGCCTGTCAATTTTTTATGTAAAGAAAGATTGTCTTTTAAAAACGAATGCAATGTTTGTAAAATGTATCATATAGAGGTCAAATACCTCGCAATGTAATCAACTATTGTGAATCGTTTATAATGTATATGAACGGGTTCTTTCAGTTGGTATCAGAGCGGTGGTCTTAGCGAACCAGGTCTGCATTAGTGTGTCTAACTGATAAGTCGTTAGGATGCATTAGTGAGTCTGGACTTCGACCGTGTCTGCATGTCAAAAGTTTTGCTTATCATTTCTAGTCGGAAATCATCTGCTTATCATCCATAGGAAATTACCTGCTTATCATTATTAGTCTAGACACGTCTTGCTACATTAATTGCATGAGTAGTGTATAGACAAAATTCATATCTTAGCGTATCTGCTAAATCATATCTTATCGTATCTGTTACTTTAAACTTTGCCTGACATATCCCGCAAATTTCTCCGTAATCTATGAAATCTTTTGATATCTATATATAGATATCCTATGTAAATAGAATACCACCCGATAGCCGAAAAATCATTTTATATCGAAAATCCTTTATCCAATCGTACGAAATGGAATTTGTCATCAGTTCAAGTCACTCGGATTCTGAAATGGAATCTCACTCAAGCTCCAAAAGCAGTGTGACCGGAATGGATCAACCAATCAGTCATCACCTATTCTGGATGAATTGGGGATGGGTTCGTAGCCTCTTCAATCATTGGAAACAAGAAGAAGGCTATCCTTTCCATCCACCACATTGCCCTCTTGGCGAAGAACCTGAAGCACTTACCGGCGAACCTGTTCGAGACACCATTTTCTCTCTCATTTCCAGGGTATCTCATCACGATTATATACTACATTAAATTCTAGATTTTATTTATCCGCTCATTCCGACCGATAATCATCCTGGAATAATAGAAGAAGTCAACGAACTTCGCGCTCGGGTAGTGGCTTTGGAGAATATGGTGCAGAGATTACAAACACCAGCAGCAGCACCAGCAGCATAACCAGTACCACCATCATCAACGCCAACAGTACCATTACCACCTCCAACCACAACCACGTTGTAAACCTCAACTTCACAATCTGTCCCACTAGTATCAACGTCATACGCACCATAGATACCAAGGAGTACCAACAACAATAACTGACGAAGTATTAATTCATAACTTCATTGGAGAAACATTCCGCGGCGATTATATAATCTCTAAAGTCTTAGAGATTATCTAATCTAGCCCTAACCATAAATCAGTTAAGCGAACCAAAATGATAGAAGGAAGAGTAGAAACCCTGAAAAAAATGGTGTGTGATTAACAAGTTAAACTTGTTTTACCAACAGCATCAACAGTACCGTCAACGTCACCAGCATCGTCAGTACAGTCAACATCAGAATCAACAACACCTATAATATCACAAACTCTGTCAGTTCAAGAATCACTGTGGACATCATTACGAATCAATAACGTTTATATTGTATCAACAAGTTATGAAGAATTAACTCATTCCCTCTGAAGAAATTATATATATATTTTATATATATATATTTTGAAATAAAAAATAAATCTTTCCGTGCTAAGCTATTGTGTGTGAATCTTAACTACTCGATTAATTCATATTACAAATATGCAATAATGTACGTCCCTCGCCCGTGACTTAACCATCATTAACTACAATCTCTGTCTCAATTCAACAAATTCCAATTCCTAATAAATCAAGTATATATTTGATTTTACACTTCATCATTGATGTAACTGAAACTTTTCAGATAACATCATTCGTACTTTGCGAAGTTCACAAGAATTTAACGAAAACCAACATCACATCTCAACAAATAACGAAGTATTGATTCATAATTTCAATATTATTGAAGAAATACTTATGTAACCTCTAAAGCCTTCAAGGAATTATTCAATTCTAGTTCCAACCGTAAATCGAATGAGTTTAATTTAGTATTAACTCATTAAAATCTATGTTACATCTGAGGAGAATATATACATATATATTTTCATAAAGACTGTAATAAAATTTTTATGTACAAAATATTAATTGTGAAAATTTTTTAACGGGTAGGTAATACCCGAGAGATATATATAAATTCACAATTAATATGTTACATTCTTCGAATCAGATTAAGCAAATTATCAATTATACTTCCTACTTTCACAATAATATACATTCTTTCATAGAAATCAAAACAATCATACTCATTCAAACCCAATTACATATTCTGATTTTAAAATCTCAGAATTCAATTCGAGATATAACCAGTACCATCACTTTTAGATTCCTACATCTTTCAAAGCTATACTTTGACTTCAAAAGTGTGTTAGAACATCAAATGTATACAAACAATTACAATCTGTGTTCAAACCCTTCGAAAATCTCTGAAGACACTTCAAATAATGAGCAATCGAGATGATGATCCAACCACATATTACCCACAGTTATGTACTTAAAAATCTCTCGAAACCAAAGTCATAATTCAACACATATCTGTGTCAGATCTTTTGGCATTTATTAGCAAAAATAACCTTGCAATTCCTTTGCAAAGTAGCAAATTATATCACAGCTCCAGTAAGACAACTTCGATTTTTCATTCGGAGTAGCCTTATCATAATTTTGATATATGTGATTACCCTTTTGTTACCGGAGAACCTTTCATATTCCACCACATTAGCAATAAACTTACCAACAACTTCACTGATCTTGGGCATTCCAAAGAATCTTTATATTTATCGAAACCTCATCATTTACTCATCTGCCTCTTGTAACGAGAATTACCATAAGAATCATTGGGAATTAGCAATCAGTATTTTGAAATCACACAGCATGTTGACGCCAACAGTTATACATAACGTCTATTTCCAAGGCTTACATACTTCGAATGTGAAGTTTCTGAAAAACACTCTGAACCGCGAACTAGTTCCCGAAATGCTGATGAAGCAACAAAAACTATAAACGACCTTAGCAGTAAAAAGTTTGATGATAAATATTAGTGTATTAACAAAGCTCAGAAATAGAGAAGTTTTGGAACTGGAAAACGGATTGAGCAAAGTATGAAGGAGGCTGTGGACAAATCACAAAGACTGAACCTGCCTTCAAAGAATCCAAATGATTCAGTGTCTGCTGAAGTCATTAACGAATACCTTGCTCCTGACACTAAACCCTTACAGACAATATTCTTCATCATCCTCTGATCTTAGAAATTCTAAGATATCATCGTATCTTTCATTATAAATATCCTCCAGATTTCTGAAGATATTTCCATAACTATTCTTATCGGGAATCATTTATCTCTTTGCGCTATCTGTATTACATCAAAAAGGAAACTGTTTAGTTCCTATACTCTATAAACCTTTGAGTTTAAAATATGAATATTTTTGAAGTAGTGTTGGAAACTGAAGCATGAGTTAGTATAATATAATGACACTTGATCAACGTGATTATATTACAGTAATTCATGCTGAGTTTCTAAATGGAACGTGATGATTCACAGATCATAACATCATCATGTGCCATGTTATAAGACTCTTGTATTCTATTTAACCTCTAAAATATCAAGAAAATATTTCTTGATGATTCGGCCTTTTCCAAGGTATTCTAGTAATTTGACCAGTCAAGATCGTGCCATCACAATTTCCTTCCTAGAACATTAACAATGTTCATTCCAAAATTCATATCTGTGAATTCTGGACCATTACAAGCGGTGCTTAATCGTAAGAAGAAGAAACGAAAGGACAAAACTCCGAAATAGAAATTGGGGTATAAATTGCAGCAAATAAAAGAGAGCATTAACTGTGGATGACAATGATTATAGAAGATAGAAACAGAGACTTTGAAATATAAGGGAAGATATAAAGCCCAACGACAAACCAAAAATTATAAACCATATATATCGATGCATATAGCAATATAAAGACACGGGAGAACTAGAAACACTATAAACCCAAGAGTATAGTAGAAGTAAATAGATTCTTCCGGCGGTAGATGAAAAAGAAGAATGACCGATATGAAAGTTATAAGTATATTGAGAATCAGAGCTGGATGGAGCATATTGATGAACACTTTAAAATATGAGTTGAGGGGGAAAGAATAGAAGGTGATGAAACATGACTAGGAACTTAGAAATCAACAGATTTAACTCACACAATGACGGAATAAGTGAATCAAACCCTCTAGTAAATAGGTTAAGCTTTTTGGGATTAATTTAGTCATACCATAACTAAATCAAGTGTGATTAGATCAACACCTAGAGCTATTATTCACCACCTGGGTGATTTGGGTTGAGAGAGAATGGGAGGAGCTCACCAGATCTAAGTGTGTGTAACAAATGAGAGGCTTAACCTAAAATGATGAACATAAGACTTTATATACCCCTGCTGTTGACTCACCCGTATGATTCATCCATCACACATACGAGTTGGCTTCATCAGCCGTACGGGTGATCACTCACTCGTGTCTTCTCATTTAGGTTGTAATTGTGACTTAGCTCAGTATCAACCGTGCGTATGAGCCTATCAGCCGTACGAGTGAGGCTTCACTCGGATGTCTGACTAAGTCTAACATAGTCAAACATCTAAATCTCGTTCCTGCAGTTGCTATAACCACATACAAACACGGATAGGATAATAACGAACGATCATGGTGGCCTGTAAACTGTTGTACCTGCAATAGACGTGGGTAGATGTCTAGGGACTTGCATAAAATGCATCAACAGAAGGTGTGAGTTGTAAGAAAATGAAGGAGGTGAATTTATAAGAAAATCTCCGACAGAACAATTAAAATGGACTATCGCATTTAAAGCGGATCCAAATTCCTTTTGTTACCGGAGAATCAAATCTTATTACAAAGATTTTCTTCAAATCCCTTGAAATCTGGAAATCAATCATATCTACGTCAAATGATAAGATGAATCTACACTTACTCATTTCACTCTTCTATGTTAGCTTCATTCGTACTCTTCATATAAATGGATTGTTTATCCAAATTATTCGCTGATGATAAAACTCTAATTTTCAGCCTGTATGCATCATGAAAACATACTTATTATCATTCACGACCTTTCCACTCAAATTTCGGGACGAAATTTCTTTAACGGGTAGGTACTGTGACAACCCGGAAATTTCCAACCAAATTTAAACTTTATCTTTATATTATTCCGACACGATAAGCAAAGTTTGTTAAGTTAAATCTCAAGAATTTTAAATTGTGTTCATACATTCATTATAACCTCGACCAAATTCTGACGATTCACGAACCGTTATATATAAATAAATATGTATATATATGTATATATATATATATTATAACTTGAGAATATTAATAAAGTATTAAACGTATAATACTTTACATGTACGTATTTGTTTCAATATGTTTATCGATGGAATTAGAAGATAATATCAAATGATTGATTTATCAGATACATTATGATATGATTACGGGTCTATGTTATGAGGTCCACTGTGATTTAAGAAATCTATTATTTTTGACAACATTCGAAAAATGGTAAAGTGATTTATAAGTAAGAACGTGAAGTGTAAATAACTTAGATGTTGGATATCGACAAGTTAAGTAACTCGACATTTTTCATTAAGATGATTTCATACGTTTATTTAACCTTTGAACTTTATCCCATGCTTCACCAACAAACTGTAATTTAAAAACTTGAAACCTATTATGAATATATATGATTCTACTTTTCTAAAACATTTTATGATATAACGATTTCCATTATTTTAACCTTTAAACAAAATGATTCTTAAAAATATATTTGGTTTTGGAAAACAAAATTATTATATTTATTTGATTTAGTTTCAAACGTACAAAAACGTTTTCAGTTTAAAAAGAACTTTATTATTAAAATGTATATAACTTTTATAAATATCTAGAACCACTTTTGACAACTCATTACTTAACCAGTATGATAAAGATAACGATATTTATATTTTATTTTATTAAATATATATAACGATTTAAATTACTATTATATATATTTATACGCGTATTATACGTACATAGTTTTATACTTTTACTATACTTAAACTTTACCTTTACTTTATTTTTACTTTACTTTAACTTTAATAATTAATACTTTAATAATTTACTTTAATAATTCATACTTTAATAATTCACTTTAATAATTCATACTTTAATAATTCACTTTAATAATTCATACTTTAATAATTCACTTTAATAATTTAAAAATCTATTATAAATAGAATTCAATAGGTTTCATTATTTCATAGAAACTTGAAAATATTTTTCTCTAAACTCTCTCAATCGATTTACATATATATATTTACTCCGTATTATTTCAAGATATTATTAGTATACATAAAATATTACGTCAGAGTGCTGTCCGAGTGATTTTGAAATTGTTTTTCGAGTGGGATTGGATTAAGGAAATTATGGGTTATAGCTATGGAGGTGATTGGGTATGGTTCATGGGTATGCTCGTGAGGTCAATATAGTGTTTATCATCTCCGTTGCGTCTACGTACCTTTCCTGCAATATTGAATCTCAATATTGATACGTGAGTACTCATAATTTAACTTTTACATACTAATAGTGTATCCTTGACTAGTGCTCGAGTATATAGGATTATGCATATTTGTACTTTTGATATTGCCTTTAGTTAGGTTATGTTGAATCCTGAATTAGTTATATATGCGACTAAGATAAGGTATAAGATATGCATGTCGTTGGAAAGCTAACGAAAAATTAAGAACTTTTCATTTAGATATCGAATGATTTCGATGAACGGATTTGAAGTTATAGTCCATCGAATTTTTGTATTATTATTAAAAATGATTATTATTATCGTCGTTATTATCGTCGTTCTAGTTTATCTTATTATTATTATTATCTTTATCAATAAAAGGATTTATCATTAAAAAAATTGTTATTTTTTATTATTATTACTATCGTTATTATCGTTAAAGTTATAATTAGTATTATTATTATTATCCAATTATTATTATTATTATTATTATTATTGGTATTATTATTATTATTATCATTATTAATATATATATCATTATTTAAAAATGGTTATTGTTATTGTTAATATTATTATTACTATATTATCATTAAGATAATTATTAGTATTATCGTTAATAATATTATAGTAACTATCATTATTAATATTAGTGTAATTAAAACAAATATTTGTAACACCTAATTATTTTGATTACTATTATTATCATTATTACGAACACGATATAAAAGACGATTAAAAGCAATTAAACGAAACGATTATGTGACGACCCGGAAATTTCCGACCAAATTTAAACTTAACCTTTATATGTTTCCGACACGATAAGCAGAATTTGTAATGTTGAATCTCAAAAAGTTTGGAACTACATTCACGTAATCAATTACCCTTTGACCGTGTTCGACGATTCACGAACAATTATGTGTATATAGATATGTATATATAATATATAATATTAACTGAAAACATTAACAAAGTATTAGATATATGATACTTTACATGAACATATTTGTATCGATATATTTATCGACAGAATTAAGAGATAATATCAAATAATTGAATTATCAGATACATTATGATATGATTACGGGCCTATGTTATGAGGTCCACTGTGATTTAAGAAATCTGTTCTTTTTGACAACTCAATACTTAACCAGTATGATAAAGATAACGATATTTATATTTTATTTTATTAAATATATAAAATGATTTAAATTAATATTATATATATTTTTTTATACGCGTATTATATGTACATAGTTTATACTTTTACTATACTTTAACTTTACCTTTACTTTACTTTTACTTTACTTTAACTTTAATAATTCATACTTTAATAATTCACTTTAATAATTCATACTTTAATAATTCACTTCAATAATTCATACTTTAATAATTCACTTTAATAATTCATACTTTAATAATTCACTTTAATAATTCAAAATTCTATTATAAATAGAATTCAATAGGTTTCATTATTTCATAGAAACTTGAAAATATATTTCTCTAAACTCTCTCAATCGAATTACATATATATATATATATATATATATATATATATATATATATATATATATTTACTTAGTATTATTTCAAGATATTATTAGTATACATAAAATACTACGACGGAGTTATATTCAGACGATTTCAAAATAAGTTTTCAAATGGGATAGAGCTAAGGAAATTATGGGTTATAGCTATGAAGGTTATGGGTATTGATCGAGGGTATTGCTCGTGAGGTCAACCTAACGTTTATCATTTTCGTTGCGTCTACGTACTTTCCTGCAATATTGAATCACAATATTGATACGTGAGCATTCATATCTTATCTTTTATATATTAATAGTGTATCCCTGACTAGTGCTCGAGTATATATGATTATGCATGTTTGTATGCTTAGTTTCGTCGTTAAATAGTTTATGATAAATCACGAATTTGATACATATGCTACTGAGATAAGTTATATGATATGCATGTCGTTGAAAAGCTGAAGAAAAAAATTAATAACTTTTCATTTAGAAATCGTGTGGTTTCGATGAACGGATTAAAAGATATGGTCAACTGAATTATCATTAATTTTAATATTATTATTAAAACGATTATTATAACTGTTATCAGTTGATGTTATTGCTAAAATTATCTTTATTACTAAAAATTAATATTTTTATTGAAACTATCATTTTATTATTTTTATCATTTTTATCATTATTATCAATATTATTTTATCAAATAAATATGCGTACAAAGATATTTTTACCACACGTAATGTAATTACATTAATAATACATACCACTATATTTTTATGATATTAAGTGAATTTTATAAATTTTATTACTTGATATATATAAAAGTATATTTTTATCATATATGAATTTTAATATAAATTTTTATTTATTAATAAATGACTTGTATTATTTAGTATAATAAGATCTGATAAATATATTTAAATATATAAAACTCCTATATATAAGTTATATAATAAACATGTATAGATTTTGGAAGTCATTTTGGGTCAAGTTGACTTTTGTTGACTTTTGCATGTCGGTCTCGAGCATTAGGATTGTGATACACTACGACTTGACCTAAATTGTTACACAGATATTGACCAACATATAAATATATATACTTAATATAGGTTCGTGAATCCGAGACAAACCCTGCACTTGTTCAGTGCCGTCATATACATAATTGCTACGAAATACAGTATTGTGAGTTTCATTACTCCCTTTTTATATATATTTTTGGGCTGAGAATACATGCGCTGTTTTATAAATGTTTTACGAAATAGGCACAAGTACTAAAACTAATTCTATGTGGGTTTAAACCAGAAATATACCCTTAGCTTGGTAACATTAAACTACTTGTCTATGTACGGTAGGCGCGAATCCTAAAGATAGATCTATTGGGCCTGACAAACCCCATCCTGACTATGGGATGCTTTAGTACTTCGAGGTTATTTTAAACACACCTGATCTGGTGTACTTCAGAGGGTAAAACATGAACGTTAAGGCTTGTTACCGGGTGCCTACAACTTATAGAATACTTTTATACACTTGCGAGTGTACGGATATTTATAGAAACTGAAATCTTGTGGTCTATTACTATTACGGAAATGATTGATTATGATAAACTAATGAACTCACCAACCTTTTGGTTGACACTTTAAAGCATGTTTATTCTCAGGTATTAAAGAAATCTTCCGCTGTGCATTAGCTCATTTTAAGGATATTACTTGGAGTCATTCATGACATACTTTGAAAGACGTTGCATTCGAGTCGTTGAGTTCTTCAAGATTAATATTAAGTCAATTATAGTTGGATGTAATATGAAATGGTATGCATGCCGTCAATTTTTGATGTAAAGAAAGTTTTTCTTTTAAAAACGAATGCAATGTTTGTAAAACGTATCATATAGAGGTCAAATACCTCGCGATGTAATCAACTGTTGTGAATCGTTTATAATGTATATGAACGGATCCTTTCAGTTGGTATCAGAGCGGTGGTCTTAGCGAACCAGGTCTTGCATTAGTGTGTCTAACTGATAGTTGTTAAGATGCATTAGTGAGTCTGGACTTCGACCGTGTCTGCATGTCAAAAGTTTTGCTTATCATTTTTAGTCAGAAATCATCTACTTACCATCCTTAGGAAATTACCTGCTTATCATTCTTAAGTCTAGACGCGTTTTCCTACATTTATTGCATAATAGTGTATAGACGAATTCTTATCTTAGCATATCTGTTACTGTGAACTTTGACTGACATCTTTCAAAGATTCCACCGTAATTTATGGGATTTTGGTATTATATATACATATGTAAATTATGTATTGAAGAATACCAAATCTAAATTCTATAATCTATTTCATACCAAAAAATTCTTTCCCTGATCATATAAGATGGATCCCTCAACCAGTTCGAGTTCCTCGGATTCTGACAGCTATGCCGATATGGATTTCCACATGAGCTCCGAAAGCAGTGTGACCGGAATGGATCAACCAATTAGCCATCATCTATTCTGGATGAAATGGAGATGGGTTCGTAATCTACTTAACCATTGGAGACAAGAAGAAGGCGATCCCTTTCATCCACCACATTGCCCTCTTGGCAATGAACCTGAAGCACTTACCGGCGAACCTGTCCGAAACACCATTTTCTCTCTCATTTCCAGAGTATCTCGTCATAATTGTATACTACACCAAATTCTAGATCTTATTTATCCGCTCGTCCGAACTGACAATCACCCCGGTGTAATAGAAGAAGTCAACGAGCTTCGCGCTCGGGTAGTGGCTTTGGAGAATATGGTGCAAAGGTTACAAACACCAGCAGCAGCACCAGCAGCATAACTAGTACCACCATCAACAACATCAACAGTACCATTACCACCACCAACAACAACCGCATCGCAAACCTCAACTTCACAATCTGTCCCACGAGCATCGACGTCATACGCCATGTAGATACCAAGGAATACCACAACGATGAAGTATTGACTCATAACTTCATTGGGGAAACATTCTACGGCGATTATGTAATTTCTAAAGTTTAGAAATTATCTATCCTACCTTAACCATAAATCAAATGAGTTTAATTTAATATTAACTCATTAAATCAATATTACATCTGAAGAAATATACACATATATATTTTCATAAAGACTGTAATAAAATTATTTTGTACAAAATATTAATTGTGAAAATTTTTTTAAACGGGTAGGTAATACCCGAGAGATATATAAATTCACAATTAATATGTTACATTCTTCGAATCTGATTCAGCAAATCATCCATTATACTCCCTACTTTCACAACAATATACATTCTTTTATAGAAATCAAAACAACCATACTCATTCAAAATCTAATTACATATTCTGATTTTGAAATCTCAGAATTCGATTCAAGATATAACCGAAATCATCACTCTTAGATTCCTACATCTTTCAAAACTATACTTTGACTTCAAAACTGTCCTAGAACCTCATTTCTATTCATGGAACTCACAAAAAATATTTGTATCATTCAAAATCTTAGAACATCATATGTATATTAACAATTACAATATGTGTTCAAACACTTCAAAATTTCTAAAGACATGCGAGATGATGATCCAACCACATATTACCCACTGTCATACATCTGAAAAGCTCTCGAAACCAAAGTTATTGTTTAACACGTATCCGTGTCAGATCCTTTGATATTTATTACCAAATATAATTTTTCAATCTCTTTCCAAAATAGACAGTTTTGTCACAGCTCCAGCAAATCACCTTCATTTATTTATACGAATAAACCTTATTATAACAATTACCGCTTCATCATTGTTACCGTAGAACCTTTCATATCTCGCCACATTAGCAGTAAACTTATCAACAACTTCATTAACCTTCGACTTAAGCCTCTCCGAAAAGCCACTATACTTATTCATTAAAACCCCATCATGTACTCACCTACATCCTGTAACAATAATTGTCACACCAACTACTGGAAATTAGCAATCAGTATTTTGAATTTCGCGACAATTTTACGTCAAAAGTTATACATATAACGTCTATCTCCTAGACTTACATACTTCGAATGTGAATTTTCTGAAAAACATCCCAAACTATGAACTAGTTCTCCGAAATTGGAAAAATGCTGATGAAGCAGCAAAAACTATAAACGACTTTAACAGTCAAAAGTTTGATGATAAAGAATAGTATGGTGGTAAAGCTGAGAAAAAGAGAAGGTTTGAAACTGGAAAACGGATTGAGCAGACCATGAAGGAGGCTGTGGACAAATCACAAAGACTAAACCTGCCTTCAAAGGATCCAAATGATTCAGTGTCTACTGAAATCATTAGCAAACAACTTACTTCTTATTCTAAACCTTCACAGACAAATCTTCTTCATCATCCATATTATCGTATCTTTTATTATAATATCTTCGATATTCCTGAAGATATTTTCACAACTATTCTTATCCGAAATCTTTTATCTCTTCGCAATATCTGCGTTACAACATAAAAAGAAACTTTGTTAGTTTCTAAATTCTAAAAAAAAAAAAAATTTGAATTTAAAATAGGAATGTTTTTGAAGTAGTGTTGGGAATTGAAGCATGAGTTAGTATAATATAATGACACTTGATCAACGTGATTATATTACAATAAGTCATGCTGAGTTTCTAATGGAACGTGATGATTCACAGAACATACCGTCATCATGTACTGTTTACACGACTCTTACATTCTACCCGATTTTCAAACATATTAAGAACATATCATCTTGATAGCTCTATATTTTCGAATATTCTGGTAATTTGCCAAATCAAGATCGTACCATTAAGATTTTCTTCTTGGAACATTAACTATGTTCATCCAAAAATTCATATCTATGAATTCTGGACCATTATCCGCTTGACTTAAGGTCGGGAAGAGAAAACGAAAGCATGAAGCTCCGAAATATAATGGAGAATATAAAGCCTGATAACAATCTCGAAATTACAAACTGTGTATATCAATGCGTATAGCAATATAAAGACACAGGAGAATAAAAAACACAATAACCCCAATGTAATGGTAGAAGAAAATAACTTCCTCCGGTGGTAGATGAAAAAGAAGAATGACAGATATGAAAGTTAAGAGTATATCAAGAATCAATACTGGATGAAGCATATTAACGAATGCTTTAAAGTATGAATTGGGGAGAAAGACTAGAAGGTGTGAGCTGTGGAAATAAAGAAACAAAGGGGGTGGAATTATAGTAAAATATCAGACAGAGAAATCGAGACAGATTATCGCATTTAATCCAAGAAGATCCTGATTTCCTTAATCGCCGAAGAACCAAATCTTATTGCAAAGATTTTCTTTAAATCCCATGAATTCCGAAAATCAATCATAACTACGTCATCGGTTAAAACGAATATACGTTTACTCATTTCACTCTCTCGCGATAGCTTCACTTATACTCTTCGCGTAATCAAATTGTTTTATCTATATTACTCAATGATGATAAAACTCTATTTATCAACTCATATTCGTCATGAAAACATTTTTATAGTTAGCTATGACGACCTCGATCAAATTTCGGGACGAAATTTCTTTAACGGGTAGGTACTGTGACGACCCGGAAATTTCCGACCAAATTTAAACTTAACCTTTATATGTTTCCGACACGATAAGCAGAATTTGTAATGTTGAATCTCAAAAAGTTTGGAACTACATTCACGTAATCAATTACCCTTTGACCGTGTTCGACGATTCACGAACAATTATGTGTATATAGATATGTATATATAATATATAATATTAACTGAAAACATTAACAAAGTATTAGATATATGATACTTTACATGAACATATTTGTATCGATATATTTATCGACAGAATTAAGAGATAATATCAAATAATTGAATTATCAGATACATTATGATATGATTACGGGCCTATGTTATGAGGTCCACTGTGATTTAAGAAATCTGTTCTTTTTGACAACTCAATACTTAACCAGTATGATAAAGATAACGATATTTATATTTTATTTTATTAAATATATAAAATGATTTAAATTAATATTATATATATTTTTTTATACGCGTATTATATGTACATAGTTTATACTTTTACTATACTTTAACTTTACCTTTACTTTACTTTTACTTTACTTTAACTTTAATAATTCATACTTTAATAATTCACTTTAATAATTCATACTTTAATAATTCACTTCAATAATTCATACTTTAATAATTCACTTTAATAATTCATACTTTAATAATTCACTTTAATAATTCAAAATTCTATTATAAATAGAATTCAATAGGTTTCATTATTTCATAGAAACTTGAAAATATATTTCTCTAAACTCTCTCAATCGAATTATATATATATATATATATATATATATATATATATATATATATATATATATATATATATATATATATATATATATATATATATATATATATTTACTTAGTATTATTTCAAGATATTATTAGTATACATAAAATACTACGACGGAGTTATATTCAGACGATTTCAAAATAAGTTTTCAAATGGGATAGAGCTAAGGAAATTATGGGTTATAGCTATGAAGGTTATGGGTATTGATCGAGGGTATTGCTCGTGAGGTCAACCTAACGTTTATCATTTTCGTTGCGTCTACGTACTTTCCTGCAATATTGAATCACAATATTGATACGTGAGCATTCATATCTTATCTTTTATATATTAATAGTGTATCCCTGACTAGTGCTCGAGTATATATGATTATGCATGTTTGTATGCTTAGTTTCGTCGTTAAATAGTTTATGATAAATCACGAATTTGATACATATGCTACTGAGATAAGTTATATGATATGCATGTCGTTGAAAAGCTGAAGAAAAAAATTAATAACTTTTCATTTAGAAATCGTGTGGTTTCGATGAACGGATTAAAAGATATGGTCAACTGAATTATCATTAATTTTAATATTATTATTAAAACGATTATTATAACTGTTATCAGTTGATGTTATTGCTAAAATTATCTTTATTACTAAAAATTAATATTTTTATTGAAACTATCATTTTATTATTTTTATCATTTTTATCATTATTATCAATATTATTTTATCAAATAAATATGCGTACAAAGATATTTTTACCACACGTAATGTAATTACATTAATAATACATACCACTATATTTTTATGATATTAAGTGAATTTTATAAATTTTATTACTTGATATATATAAAAGTATATTTTTATCATATATGAATTTTAATATAAATTTTTATTTATTAATAAATGACTTGTATTATTTAGTATAATAAGATCTGATAAATATATTTAAATATATAAAACTCCTATATATAAGTTATATAATAAACATGTATAGATTTTGGAAGTCATTTTGGGTCAAGTTGACTTTTGTTGACTTTTGCATGTCGGTCTCGAGCATTAGGATTGTGATACACTACGACTTGACCTAAATTGTTACACAGATATTGACCAACATATAAATATATATACTTAATATAGGTTCGTGAATCCGAGACAAACCCTGCACTTGTTCAGTGCCGTCATATACATAATTGCTACGAAATACAGTATTGTGAGTTTCATTACTCCCTTTTTATATATATTTTTGGGCTGAGAATACATGCGCTGTTTTATAAATGTTTTACGAAATAGGCACAAGTACTAAAACTAATTCTATGTGGGTTTAAACCAGAAATATACCCTTAGCTTGGTAACATTAAACTACTTGTCTATGTACGGTAGGCGCGAATCCTAAAGATAGATCTATTGGGCCTGACAAACCCCATCCTGACTATGGGATGCTTTAGTACTTCGAGGTTATTTTAAACACACCTGATCTGGTGTACTTCAGAGGGTAAAACATGAACGTTAAGGCTTGTTACCGGGTGCCTACAACTTATAGAATACTTTTATACACTTGCGAGTGTACGGATATTTATAGAAACTGAAATCTTGTGGTCTATTACTATTACGGAAATGATTGATTATGATAAACTAATGAACTCACCAACCTTTTGGTTGACACTTTAAAGCATGTTTATTCTCAGGTATTAAAGAAATCTTCCGCTGTGCATTAGCTCATTTTAAGGATATTACTTGGAGTCATTCATGACATACTTTGAAAGACGTTGCATTCGAGTCGTTGAGTTCTTCAAGATTAATATTAAGTCAATTATAGTTGGATGTAATATGAAATGGTATGCATGCCGTCAATTTTTGATGTAAAGAAAGTTTGTCTTTTAAAAACGAATGCAATGTTTGTAAAACGTATCATATAGAGGTCAAATACCTCGCGATGTAATCAACTGTTGTGAATCGTTTATAATGTATATGAACGGATCCTTTCAGTTGGTATCAGAGCGGTGGTCTTAGCGAACCAGGTCTTGCATTAGTGTGTCTAACTGATAGTTGTTAAGATGCATTAGTGAGTCTGGACTTCGACCGTGTCTGCATGTCAAAAGTTTTGCTTATCATTTTTAGTCGGAAATCATCTACTTACCATCCTTAGGAAATTACCTGCTTATCATTCTTAAGTCTAGACGCGTTTTCCTACATTTATTGCATAATAGTGTATAGACGAATTCTTATCTTAGCATATCTGTTACTGTGAACTTTGACTGACATCTTTCAAAGATTCCACCGTAATTTATGGGATTTTGGTATTATATATACATATGTAAATTATGTATTGAAGAATACCAAATCTAAATTCTATAATCTATTTCATACCAAAAAATTCTTTCCCTGATCATATAAGATGGATCCCTCAACCAGTTCGAGTTCCTCGGATTCCGACAGCTATGCCGATATGGATTTCCACATGAGCTCCGAAAGCAGTGTGACCGGAATGGATCAACCAATTAGCCATCATCTATTCTGGATGAAATGGAGATGGGTTCGTAATTTACTTAACCATTGGAGACAAGAAAAAGGCGATCCCTTTCATCCACCACATTGCCCTCTTGGCAATGAACCTGAAGCACTTACCGGCGAACCTGTCCGAAACACCATTTTCTCTCTCATTTCCAGAGTATCTCGTCATAATTGTATACTACACCAAATTCTAGATCTTATTTATCCGCTCGTCCGAACTGACAATCACCCCGGTGTAATAGAAGAAGTCAACGAGCTTCGCGCTCGGGTAGTGGCTTTGGAGAATATGGTGCAAAGGTTACAAACACCAGCAGCAACACCAGCAGCATAACTAGTACCACCATCAACAACATCAACAGTACCATTACCACCACCAACAACAACCGCATCGCAAACCTCAACTTCACAATCTGTCCCACGAGCATCGACATCATACGCCATGTAGATACCAAGGAATACCACAACGATGAAGTATTGACTCATAACTTCATTGGGGAAACATTCTACGGCGATTATGTAATTTCTAAAGTTTAGAAATTATCTATCCTAGCCTTAACCATAAATCAAATGAGTTTAATTTAATATTAACTCATTAAATCAATATTACATCTGAAGAAATATACACATATATATTTCCATAAAGACTGTAATAAAATTATTTTGTACAAAATATTAATTGTGAAAATTTTTTTAAACGGGTAGGTAATACCCGAGAGATATATAAATTCACAATTAATATGTTACATTCTTCGAATCTGATTCAGCAAATCATCCATTATACTCCCTACTTTCACAACAATATACATTCTTTTATAGAAATCAAAACAACCATACTCATTCAAAATCTAATTACATATTCTGATTTTGAAATCTCAGAATTCGATTCAAGATATAACCGAAATCATCACTCTTAGATTCCTACATCTTTCAAAACTATACTTTGACTTCAAAACTGTCCTAGAACCTCATTTCTATTCATGGAACTCACAAAAAATATTTGTATCATTCAAAATCTTAGAACATCATATGTATATTAACAATTACAATATGTGTTCAAACACTTCAAAATTTCTAAAGACATGCGAGATGATGATCCAACCACATATTACTCACTGTCATACATCTGAAAAGCTCTCGAAACCAAAGTTATTGTTTAACACGTATCCGTGTCAGATCCTTTGATATTTATTACCAAATATAATTTTTCAATCTCTTTCCAAAATAGACAGTTTTGTCACAGCTCCAGCAAATCACCTTCATTTATTTATACGAATAAACCTTATTATAACAATTACCGCTTCATCATTGTTACCGGAGAACCTTTCATATCTCGCCACATTAGCAGTAAACTTATCAACAACTTCATTAACCTTCGACTTAAGCCTCTCCGAAAAGCCACTATACTTATTCATTAAAACCCCATCATGTACTCACCTACATCCTGTAACAATAATTGTCACACCAACTACTGGAAATTAGCAATCAGTATTTTGAATTTCGCGACAATTTTACGTCAAAAGTTATACATATAACGTCTATCTCCTAGACTTACATACTTCGAATGTGAATTTTCTGAAAAACATCCCAAACTATGAACTAGTTCTCCGAAATTGGAAAAATGCTGATGAAGCAGCAAAAACTATAAACGACTTTAACA
Source organism: Rutidosis leptorrhynchoides (assembly GCF_046630445.1). NCBI lineage: Eukaryota > Viridiplantae > Streptophyta > Magnoliopsida > Asterales > Asteraceae > Rutidosis > Rutidosis leptorrhynchoides. The sequence goes on along the minus strand of NC_092342.1, from coordinate 163,055,942 downwards.
GTCAAAAGTTTGATGATAAAGAATAGTATGGTGGTAAAGCTGAGAAAAAGAGAAGGTTTGAAACTGGAAAACGGATTGAGCAGACCATGAAGGAGGCTGTGGACAAATCACAAAGACTAAACCTGCCTTCAAAGGATCCAAATGATTCAGTGTCTACTGAAATCATTAGCAAACAACTTACTTCTTATTCTAAACCTTCACAGACAAATCTTCTTCATCATCCATATTATCGTATCTTTTATTATAATATCTTCGATATTCCTGAAGATATTTTCACAACTATTCTTATCCGAAATCTTTTATCTCTTCGAAATATCTGCGTTACAACATAAAAAGAAACTTTGTTAGTTTCTAAATTCTAAAAAAAAAAAAAATTTGAATTTAAAATAGGAATGTTTTTGAAGTAGTGTTGGGAATTGAAGCATGAGTTAGTATAATATAATGACACTTGATCAACGTGATTATATTACAATAAGTCATGCTGAGTTTCTAATGGAACGTGATGATTCACAGAACATACCGTCATCATGTACTGTTTACACGACTCTTACATTCTACCCGATTTTCAAACATATTAAGAACATATCATCTTGATAGCTCTATATTTTCGAATATTCTGGTAATTTGCCAAATCAAGATCGTACCATTAAGATTTTCTTCTTGGAACATTAACTATGTTCATCCAAAAATTCATATCTATGAATTCTGGACCATTATCCGCTTGACTTAAGGTCGGGAAGAGAAAACGAAAGCATGAAGCTCCGAAATATAATGGAGAATATAAAGCCTGATAACAATCTCGAAATTACAAACTGTGTATATCAATGCATATAGCAATATAAAGACACAGGAGAATAAAAAACACAATAACCCCAATGTAATGGTAGAAGAAAATAACTTCCTCCGGTGGTAGATGAAAAAGAAGAATGACAGATATGAAAGTTAAGAGTATATCAAGAATCAATACTGGATGAAGCATATTAACGAATGCTTTAAAGTATGAATTGGGGAGAAAGACTAGAAGGTGTGAGCTGTGGAAATAAAGAAACAAAGGGGGTGGAATTATAGTAAAATATCAGACAGAGAAATCGAGACAGATTATCGCATTTAATCCAAGAAGATCCTGATTTCCTTAATCGCCGAAGAACCAAATCTTATTGCAAAGATTTTCTTTAAATCCCATGAATTCCGAAAATCAATCATAACTACGTCATCGGTTAAAACGAATATACGTTTACTCATTTCACTCTCTCGCGATAGCTTCACTTATACTCTTCGCGTAATCAAATTGTTTTATCTATATTACTCAATGATGATACAACTCTATTTATCAACTCATATTCGTCATGAAAACATTTTTATAGTTAGCTATGACGACCTCGATCAAATTTCGGGACGAAATTTCTTTAACGGGTAGGTACTGTGACGACCCGGAAATTTCCGACCAAATTTAAACTTAACCTTTATATGTTTCCGACACGATAAGCAGAATTTGTAATGTTGAATCTCAAAAAGTTTGGAACTACATTCACGTAATCAATTACCCTTTGACCGTGTTCGACGATTCACGAACAATTATGTGTATATAGATATGTATATATAATATATAATATTAACTGAAAACATTAACAAAGTATTAGATATATGATACTTTACATGAACATATTTGTATCGATATATTTATCGACAGAATTAAGAGATAATATCAAATAATTGAATTATCAGATACATTATGATATGATTACGGGCCTATGTTATGAGGTCCACTGTGATTTAAGAAATCTGTTCTTTTTGACAACTCAATACTTAACCAGTATGATAAAGATAACGATATTTATATTTTATTTTATTAAATATATAAAATGATTTAAATTAATATTATATATATTTTTTTATACGCGTATTATATGTACATAGTTTATACTTTTACTATACTTTAACTTTACCTTTACTTTACTTTTACTTTACTTTAACTTTAATAATTCATACTTTAATAATTCACTTTAATAATTCATACTTTAATAATTCACTTCAATAATTCATACTTTAATAATTCACTTTAATAATTCATACTTTAATAATTCACTTTAATAATTCAAAATTCTATTATAAATAGAATTCAATAGGTTTCATTATTTCATAGAAACTTGAAAATATATTTCTCTAAACTCTCTCAATCGAATTACATATATATATATATATATATATATATATATATATTTACTTAGTATTATTTCAAGATATTATTAGTATACATAAAATACTACGACGGAGTTATATTCAGACGATTTCAAAATAAGTTTTCAAATGGGATAGAGCTAAGGAAATTATGGGTTATAGCTATGAAGGTTATGGGTATTGATCGAGGGTATTGCTCGTGAGGTCAACCTAACGTTTATCATTTTCGTTGCGTCTACGTACTTTCCTGCAATATTGAATCACAATATTGATACGTGAGCATTCATATCTTATCTTTTATATATTAATAGTGTATCCCTGACTAGTGCTCAAGTATATATGATTATGCATGTTTGTATGCTTAGTTTCGTCGTTAAATAGTTTATGATAAATCACGAATTTGATACATATGCTACTGAGATAAGTTATATGATATGCATGTCGTTGAAAAGCTGAAGAAAAAAATTAATAACTTTTCATTTAGAAATCGTGTGGTTTCGATGAACGGATTAAAAGATATGGTCAACTGAATTATCATTAATTTTAATATTATTATTAAAACGATTATTATAACTGTTATCAGTTGATGTTATTGCTAAAATTATCTTTATTACTAAAAATTAATATTTTTATTGAAACTATCATTTTATTATTTTTATCATTATCATTATTATCAATATTATTTTATCAAATAAATATGCGTACAAAGATATTTTTACCACACGTAATGTAATTACATTAATAATACATACCACTATATTTTTATGATATTAAGTGAATTTTATAAATTTTATTACTTGATATATATAAAAGTATATTTTTATCATATATGAATTTTAATATAAATTTTTATTTATTAATAAATGACTTGTATTATTTAGTATAATAAGATCTGATAAATATATTTAAATATATAAAACTCCTATATATAAGTTATATAATAAACATGTATAGATTTTGGAAGTCATTTTGGGTCAAGTTGACTTTTGTTGACTTTTGCATGTCGGTCTCGAGCATTAGGATTGTGATACACTACGACTTGACCTAAATTGTTACACAGATATTGACCAACATATAAATATATATACTTAATATAGGTTCGTGAATCCGAGACAAACCCTGCACTTGTTCAGTGCCGTCATATACATAATTGCTACGAAATACAGTATTGTGAGTTTCATTACTCCCTTTTTATATATATTTTTGGGCTGAGAATACATGCGCTGTTTTATAAATGTTTTACGAAATAGGCACAAGTACTAAAACTAATTCTATGTGGGTTTAAACCAGAAATATACCCTTAGCTTGGTAACATTAAACTACTTGTCTATGTACGGTAGGCGCGAATCCTAAAGATAGATCTATTGGGCCTGACAAACCCCATCCTGACTATGGGATGCTTTAGTACTTCGAGGTTATTTTAAACACACCTGATCTGGTGTACTTCAGAGGGTAAAACATGAACGTTAAGGCTTGTTACCGGGTGCCTACAACTTATAGAATACTTTTATACACTTGCGAGTGTACGGATATTTATAGAAACTGAAATCTTGTGGTCTATTACTATTACGGAAATGATTGATTATGATAAACTAATGAACTCACCAACCTTTTGGTTGACACTTTAAAGCATGTTTATTCTCAGGTATTAAAGAAATCTTCCGCTGTGCATTAGCTCATTTTAAGGATATTACTTGGAGTCATTCATGACATACTTTGAAAGACGTTGCATTCGAGTCGTTGAGTTCTTCAAGATTAATATTAAGTCAATTATAGTTGGATGTAATATGAAATGGTATGCATGCCGTCAATTTTTGATGTAAAGAAAGTTTGTCTTTTAAAAACGAATGCAATGTTTGTAAAACGTATCATATAGAGGTCAAATACCTCGCGATGTAATCAACTGTTGTGAATCGTTTATAATGTATATGAACGGATCCTTTCAGATTAGGAAATAATGGGTAAGAGTATCATGATAAAATTAAAATATTATAAGATATTGATTTAGATAAAATTATCGTTCTTATTATTTTTATCATTACTATTATTATTAAAATTATCGTTAGTATTAAAACTATCATTTTAACAAAAATTATCATTTTAATAGAAATGTCATTGTTACTATAAAATATCATTATTATTATTATTTTAAATAGAATTATTATTTTAAAGATAATATTAAAAATTATCGTAAATATTAAAGTTATCATAATTAGAATTATCGTTTATCATAATGTCATCTTAGTAATTATAAATATTGATATTTTTATAATAATAATTATTATTACAAAATAATACAACTTTTACTTACTATCATTATAGATATTATTTTATCAAATAAATATTTGATACAAACATATTTTACTACGTGTAATAACTTACTTTAATAATACCTATCATATTATCTTTATAATACTAAATGAACCCTATAAATTTTATTACTTAATATATATAAAAGTATATTTTATTATATAAATATAATATAAAATTTTATTTATTAATAAATAAATTATATTATTTACTCTAATAAATCTTTTAAAAATATTTAAAAATATAAAACGACGATATTTAAACTATATATTAATTATGTATAGATTTTTAGAAATTATTTTGAGTCAAATTTACTTTTGTTGACTTTTGCATATTAGTCTCGAGCATTAGGATTGTGGTACACTATGACTTGACCTAATTTGTTAGACAAATATTGACCAACACATAAACATATATAATTAATTTAGGTTCGTGAATCTGAGGCCAACCTTGCACTTGTTCAATGACGTTATATGTATTTTTACTACGAAATACAGTATGGTGAGTTTCATTTGCCTTTTTACCCTTTATATTTTTGGGACTGAGAATACATGCACTTTTATAAATGTTTGACGAAATAGACACAAGTAAGTGAAACTACATTCTATGGTTGAATTATCGAAATCGAATATGCCCCTTTTTATTAAAGTCTGGTAATCTAAGAATTAGGGAACAGACACCCTAATTGACGCGAATTCTAAAGATAGATCTATTGGGCCTAACAAACCCCATCCAAAGTACCGGATGCTTTAGTACTTCGAAATTTATATCAGGTCCAAAGGAGGATCCCGGAATGATAGGGGATATTCTTATATGTATCTAGTTAATGTCGGTTACTAGGTGTTCACCATATGAATGATTATTTTTTGTCTCTATGCATGGGACGTATATTTATAAGAACTGGAAATGAAATTCTTGTGGTCTATTAAAATGATGGAAATAAATGATTATGATAAACTAATGAACTCACCAACCTTTTGGTTGACACTTTAAAGCATGTTTATTCTCAGGTGTTAAAGAAATCTTCCGCTGTGCATTTGCTCATTTTAAAGATATTACTTGGAGTCTTTCATAGAATATTTCGAAGAACGTTGCATTCGAGTCATTGAGTTCATCAAAGATTATTATTAAATCAATTTATAGTTGGATAGTGAATATTAAGAAATGGTATGCATGCCTGTCAATTTTTGATGTAAAGAAAGATTGTCTTTTAAAAACGAATGCAATGTTTATAAAATGTATCATATAGAGGTCAAATACCTCGCAATGTAATCAACTATTGTGAATCGTTTATAATGTATATGAACGGGTTCTTTCAATAGCAACCTTTTCTTATTAGTTTTTGTGCCTTCAAGTTACTAATAAGATTTAACTTCACGTTGCTCTTTTCTCCGTGCACCATTAAGGGTTTTCCTTTTTCTCGTATAATGCGAATTGCATTTTTGTAACAAACGATCTCTGCTTTCACTTCTTTCAACCAGTTCATACCGATTATCACATCAAAACTCTCTAACTCTACTGGTATTAAGTCAATCTTAAATGTTTCGCTAACCAGTTTAATTTCTCGATTCCGACATATATTATCTGCTGTAATTAATTTACCGTTTGCTAATTCGAGTAAAAATTTATTATCCAAGGGCTTCGGTGAACAACTTAGTTTAGCACAAAAATCTCTACTCATATAGCTTCTATCCGCACCCGAATCAAATAAAACATAAGCAGATTTATTGTCAATGAGAAATGTACCCGTAACAAGCTCCGGGTCTTCCTGCGCTTCTGACGTATTAATATTGAAAACTCTTTCGCGGCCCTGCCCATTAGTATTCCCCTGATTAAGGCAATTTCTACTAAAGTGGCCCGGTTTTCTACATCCAAAACAAACTATGGCGGTGTTATTGGTTCCGACATTATTGGTTCCTTTAGTTCTGTTATGCATTGGTCCGTAGATTTCGCACTTCTTCGCGCTATGACTATTTCTTTTACACCTGTTGCAAAATGTCGTGCAGAACCCCAGGTGATGCTCTTCACATCTTTGGCATGGCTGTTTTTGGTTTTTATTGCCATTGTTGTTATTGAGATTGTTGTTGGGATTGTTATTGTTGCTGTTGTTGTTGTTGTTGTTGTTGTTGTTGTTGTTGTTGTTGTTATTGATGTTGGAACGGTTATTGTAGTTGTTGTTGGGACGTTTATTGAAATTGTTGTTGCAATTGATGTTGCGGTTATTGGGATAGTTATTGCGATTGTGGTTGTGATTGTTGTTGTTATATTGGTGACTCTTGTCATTGGTTTCTTCCCACTTTCTCTTGACTTGTTTCATGTTAGCCTCTTCGGTCGCCTGCTCTTTAATCCTTCCTTCGATCTGGTTCACTAATTTGTGAGCCATTTGACTTGCCTTTTGTATGGAGGTGGGCTCGTGTGAACTCACATCTTCTTGAATTCTTTCCGATAACCTTTTACAAATGCGTCGATCTTCTCTTCTTCGTCTTCGAACGTTCTGGGACACAATAGGCACAATTCTGTGAATCGTCATTCGTACGTGGTGATATCGAAACCTTGTGTTCGTAATCCTCTAAGCTCTACCTTGAGCTTATTGACCCCGTTTCTGGGACGATACTGCTCGTTCATCAATTGCTTGAATGCTGACCATGGTAGTGCATAAGCAGCATCTTGTCCTACCTGCTCGAGATAGGTATTCCACCATGTTAACGCCGTACCTGTAAAGGTATGCGTAGCGTACTTAACTTTGTCCTCTTCACTACACTTACTTATGTCAAACACCGCTTCGACCTTCTCGGTCCACCGTTTCAATCCAATTGGTCCTTCGGTTCCATCAAATTCCAAAGGTTTGTAGGCAGTGAATTCTTTATAGAAGCATCCTACACGATTTCTTGCGGAATTAGTTCCACTGCTAGATCCAGAGTTATTGTTATTTTGCATCGCAGCCTGCACTGCGGCTATGTTCGCAGCAAGGAAAACACGAAAATCTTCCTCACTCATGTTCAAGTTCTGATGAGTCACCGGTGCCATTTCCTTCAAAAATAGCCAAAAGAATTGAGTTAATCATATAGAATTTAAGATTAGTCAATAGTATTTCATAGCATAATATGAACTTATTTATAAAAGCTTTTTCTTCATATTAGCATTTTATAGTTTTAATTCGGGTAGTACCTACCCGTTAAGTTCATACTTAGTAGCTATTATACAATTCAACTACTACGATTCTATATGAAAAACTTATTACAATAATATTTCGCATTCTAACTTTATACAATATTTTACAAACTTACAATACCGCTAATAAACATATAGGAGGAAATATAGCACATAATAACTTTGCTACTCGGCAGCTATGAAGGCAATTTTAGTTAATACGCAAGTTATTCAGCAAAATAAATAAAGACACGTAATTCATAAGTCCAGAAACAAGTCATGCATTCAGGTTTTACTAAGACGACTTCCCATCCTTGATCTTGTGGAAAGTAACCGTTATGACCATTGGCTAGGCAGCATGTTGTAATGTCGTCAAAAGGACGAGGGTTTCGTAATGTCCAACAGCCCCGTAATAATCTAAAAATCTTGTTTCTCACCCCAATTACTGAATCCGTCACTTATGGGAAGGTTTTATTTAAAAGTTGTAATCTGATGTTTCTTTTCTCACTTTGGTAAGAAGCGAACATCACTAACCCGTAAGTATAACATGCTTCTTTATGTTGCATATTAGAAGCTCTTTCTAACTCACGAAATCCTATGTTGGGATATGTTGAGTCAAAATAGGTTCTTAACCCGTAGCATAAAATTGCATTTGGGTTCCCCGCATTTAACGCTTTAAAGAAAACACGGCGTAACTTACGGTCTCCCCAATGTGATATACCCCACCTATCAAAGGAAAGCCTTTTATAAACTAAGGCATTTCTGGAAAGTCTTTCAAATGTTTGACAAGTTAATTTCTCCATAACTAAATGTGCTGATGAATTCTGACCGACTCTAGACAAGATTTCCTCAATCATATCCTCTGGTAGGTCTTCTAAAATATTCGGTTGTCTACCCTTAACGTCCATTTTATTTTTATACTGTAAAATAGACAAGGATTAGATTCGTAAAAGATAATTATTAAATAATACAAGCAATTTTTACATAGAACATAAAAGTACAAGCACACTACAATACATATAATACACAACATGATTACAACCCTCTAATCTGAATCACTGGTTTCTTCTTCTTCGGACTTGGTTCGTTTTCCTAATTTTCTAGGGATATACGGTGTTCCTCTAATACGAGCCGTCGTTTTCAACAATGGTTTAGAAAAAACCTGGTGGTTTAGAGGTTCCCGGGTTATTGTTACAATTTAGGAAATACGGACATTGCCGATACATATAAAGTTCATCGGGGTTGGAATCAGGTTTCTCTATTTTTATACCTTTTCCCTTATTATTTTTTTTGCTTTATTAAATTGGGTCGAGGTAATTTCTATAACATCATCGAAATCCTCATCGGGATCCGATTCATCGGAAAATTGGTAATCTTCCCAATATTTTGCTTCCTCGGCGGAAACACCATTGACCAATTTTAACTTTGGTCCGTTGGTTGATGATTTTCTTTTATTTAATCGATTTATTGTAGGTATCAATATTTCTTCCTCCGGAACCTCTTCTTCTTCCGGTTCATCCTCTTCCGGTTCCTCCTCTTCTGGTTCCTCTTCTTCCGGTTTCTCTTCGGGAATTTGTGAATCTTCCCAAATTATATTCGACTGTTCATTATTGTTAGGTGAGTCGATGGAATTTGTACTAGTGGTAGACATCTATCACACAATATCAAACACATTAAGAGGTTAATATATCACATAATATTTACATGTTAATAATATATAGTTTCCAACAAAAGTGTTAAGCAATTGTTTTTAAAGAAAACACGGTCGAAGTCCAGACTCACTAATGTATCCTAACAAACTCGATAAGACACACTAATGCAAATTTCTGGTTCTCTAAGACCAACGCTTGGATACCAACTGAAATGTCCCGTTCATATTGATTATAAACATTCCATATTAATTGATTTTGTCGCGAGGTTTTGACCTCTATATGAGACGTTTTTCAAAGACTGCATTCATTTTGAAACAACCATAACCTTTATTGTATCGATAAAGGTTTAAAAAGCATTACGTAGATTATCAAATAATGATAATCTAAAATATACCGTTTACACACGACCATTACATAATGGTTTACAATAAGAATATATTACATCAAAAATAAGTTTCTTGAATGCAGTTTTTACATAATATCATACAAGCATGGACTCCAAATCTTGTCCTTATTTTATTATGCAACAGCGGAAGCTCTTAATAATCACCTGAGAATAAACATGCTTAAAACGTCAACAAAAATGTTGGTGAGTTATAGGTTTAACCTATATATTATCAAATCATAATAATAGACCACAAGATTTCATATTTCAATATACATCCCATACATAGAGATACAAATCATTTATATGGTGAACACCTGGTAACCGACATTAACAAGATGCATATAAGAATATCCCCATCATTCCAGGACATGATATAAAAACTCGAAGTACTAAAGCATCCGCTACAACGGATGGGGTTTGTTGAGCCCAATAGATCTATCTTTATGATTCGCGTCAATTAGTAGACTGGTTTACTAATTCTTAGGTTACCAAGTAAAAAGGGGCATATTCGGCTTCGATCGTTCAAACATAGAAAGTAGTTTCATGTACTTGTGTCTATTTTGTAAAACATTTAAAAAGCTGCATGTATTCTCATCCCAAAAATATTAGATTTTAAAAGTGGGACTATAACTCAATTTCACAGATTTACTTCGTCGGGAAGTAAGACTTGGCCACTGGTCGATTCACGAACCTATAACAAATACATACATATATATCAAAGTATGTTCAAAATATATTTACAACATTTTTAATACGTTTTACTGTTTTAAGTTTATTAAGCCAGCTGTCCTCGTTAGTAACCTACAACTAGTTTGTAACAACCCAAACCAAAACACAAACGAACCCGCGGAAAATATCAAATAAAAAAAAAATTTGTTCGTTCAGCATCTGGCGCGGCGCGCCAGACCCCCGCGCGGCTCGCCAAACTGGTCTGTCCCAAAAGTCTTGAAATGCGAAAAAGATTGGCCACTTCCCGACATAATTAGACAAAACGCTTTTAACAACATATTCAAATATGTAAAACTAACACATTCCATTAATAAAAATGAGTTTTACGAAGCGGGGCCCACATCGGCCGTTTTACGAGTTTAATACAAAATATGAGTTTCGACCATCAAAAGTTTAAGTACCAAACTACACTACGAGCATGGTGTTTGGGATTAAACTACCCAAGTCTCGGTCAAACTCCAAAAGCTAATATCTCCAAAAGCGTTCCCTAACAACAACGGGATCTTTAATCCAAGATGATGCCCTTACCCTTGTCCACAACCGAACCTATAAAAAGGTAAACAATGAGAGGGTAAGCTAACGCTTAGTGAATGCAATAACTATACACATACATATATAATATACCTACTTGCAATCACTTACACAAACACCGCATACATGCTAGCAACACAATTAGCTTATAAACTCGAATACGAGCTAGAAATCTCCAATACCACAAGCTAGCATAGCAACGCATATAAATATAACTCGAATAATATAATATGCTTACACTTACAACACAATAACCATGGTTAACCAATCGTACAAGGGAATGGCGCCCGCGAAAGGCCGTCGGAGTTCACAACATCCATTAGTGTACTTAGCACCTCGTATCACTAACCCCCGGGTGGCATCTTAACACCTCGATACTTCACCCTCGGGTGGCGTCTTAACACATCGACACTTCACCCTTTATTATGGAGTGGCGTCTTAACACCTCGACACTTCACTCCTAGGTGGAATCTTAACACCTCGATGCTTCACCTCGAGTGGCATCTTAACACCTCGATGCTTCACTCATCACGTGAAACCTGGTGTCTTAGCACCTCGACACTACACATTTCACGCTACAACAAATAGATACATTATATACCTACACATATAATTATTCCACTCACCTTACGCCTTCGGTGAATCGATAACCAAGCTTGAAACTTCAAGGTAACGCACCTATTACAAAGTACATATAATCATTCATTCATTCAAGTTGGTCAAACTCACACACTCACCATTACTAGGTCATTTTGACCCATTTGGACACTTAACCCTAAAATTGGGTCAACTCACACCAAAACCCTAATATTAGCCAAGATAGGTTTAAAACACATTTCAACACAAGGTTTATGCATTAATCACAAACATTAACTAACTTAGGTCCATTTTGACCCATTTGACCAATTTAAAGTCAACACACCCATTTTGGGTCATTCACTAACCCACACAACACCCATTTACATACATATTGGTGTGCTAGCAATTTACTAACTAATTAAATTCATAAACATCACTTTAACACTTTGAAAACCCTAGTTAGTCACCTTTGGGTCTACATGACCCAATTCCACCCAAAAACCCCTAATTCACTAATAAATGGGTTTTATGTGCAACACTACCCAAACCCTAACCCTTAATACAATTAAACAAGGAAGTTAAGATTAGAGCATACCACTACTACCAAAACGAAGCTAGAGGATGGATGAACAACTTTAAAGCTTGCACTTAGACCCGATTCAACCTTCTTCTTCCTTATTGTGAGCTCTCTTACTCTAGAAAAACCCTCTCTCTCTAAAATTGAATGGATGAGGTTGATGTAGGTGGAAATGGAGTTAATGAGGCCCCAAAAACTGGTTTAGGGCCTTAAAGTCGGACCCCATGTGATTTTACCAATTTAACCCCAAAATATCTAATTTTAAAAGGAAGTGAGCTGTCACAGCATATCGTCGCGGCGCGCCAGTCGCCCAGTCCAGATTCTGCCTTTTATTTAAAAATATGAAACGAACACCCACTCAACCCATACCGTATTTACACATATGTACGATGAAATAATAGGGTCTTACATAGTTGTCCATAGTTAGATGTATAGAAATAAAGCAATATATAATATCTCGAATCAATCCACGACCTCGTGTATACAAGCCTCAGGCTAGATCACAACTCAACGTATATAATATTTTGGAATCAACCTCAACCCTGTATAGCTAACTCCAATATTACTGCATCTAGAATGTCTAAACAGAAAAAGTATAGGTTTATAGTCAGAAATATAAGTTACAAGTTGTTTTTGTAAGAGGTAGTCATTTCAGTCGAAAGAACGACGTCTTGATGACCATTTTGAAAAACATACTTTCACTATGAGTTTAACCAGATTTTTGGATATAGTTTCATGTTCATAAGAAAAATCATTTTCCCAGAAGAACAACTTTTAAATCAAAGTTTATCATAGTATTTAATTATCAAACCCAAAACAGCCCGCGGTGTTACTACGACGGCGTATGTCCGGTTTTACGGTGTTTTTCGTTTTTCCAGGTTTTAAATTATTAAGTTAGCATATCATATAGATATATAACATGTGTTTAGTTGATTTTAAAAGTCAAGTTAGAAGGATTAACTTTATTTGCGAACAAGTTTAGAATTAACTAAACTATGTTCTAGTGATTACAAGTTTAAATCTTCGAATAAGGTAGTTTTATATGTATGAATCGAATGATGTTATGAACATCATTACTACCTTAATTTTTGTAGGTAAACCTACTAGAAATGAAAAAAATAGATCTAGCTTCAAAGGATCCTTGAATGGCTTGAAAGTTCTTGAAGCAGAATCATGACACGAAAACAAGTTTAAGTAAGATTTTCACTCGAAATAAGATTGTTATAGTTATAGAAATTGAATCAAAGTTTGAATATGAGTATTACCTTGTATTAGAAAGATATCTTACTGTAAATAAGAAAGATTTCTTGAGGTTGGATGATCACTTTACAAGATTGGTAGTAAGCTAGCAAACTTGGAAGTATTCTTGATTTTATGAAACTAGAACTTATAGAATTTATAAAGAACACTTAGAACTTGAAGATAGAACTTGAGAGAGATCAATTAGATGAAGAAAATTGAAGAATGAAAGTGTTTGTAGGTGTTTTTGGTCGTTGTTATATGAATTAGATATAAAGGATGCGTAATTTTGTTTACTTGTAAATAAGTCATGAATGATTACTCATATTTTTGTAATTTTATGAGATATTTCATGCTAGTTGCCAAAAGATGGTTCCCACATGTGTTAGGTGACTCACATAAGCTGCTAAGAGCTGATCATTAGAGTGTATATACTAATAGTATATACATCTAAAAGCTGTGTATTGTACGAGTACGAATACGGGTGCATACGAGTAGAATTGTTGATGAAACTGAACGAGGATGTAATTGTAAGAATTTTTGTTAAGTAGAAGTATTTTGATAAGTGTATTGAATTCTTTAAAAAGTATAAGAATACATATTAAAATACTACATGTATATACATTTTAACTGAGTCGTTAAGTCATCGTTAGTCATTACATGTAAATGTTGTTTTGAAACCTTTAGGTTAACGATCTTGTTAAATGTTGTTAACCCATTGTTTATTATATCTAAAGAGATGTTAAATTATTATATTATCATGATATTATTATATATTAATATATCTTAGTATGATATATATATAGTTAAATGTTGTTACAACGATAATCGTTACATATATGTCTCGTTTCGAAATCATTAAGTTAGTAGTCTTGTTTTTACATATGTAGTTCATTGTTAATATACTTAATGACATGTTTACTTATCATTTATCATGATTAAACATATTGTATCAATATATTAATATGATTCATATGTATTTAGTAAGACGTTGTTATAACGATAATCGTTATATATATCGTTTCGAGTTTCTTAATTCAATAAACACAATTTTATGTATATAACTCATTATTAAAATACCTAATGAGATACTTACTTATCATAATATCATGTTAACTATATATATAATCATATATATGTCATCATATAGTTTTTACAAGTTTTAACGTTCGTGAATCACTGGTCAACTTGGGTGGTCAATTGTCTATATGAAACCTATTTCAATTAATCAAGTCTTAACAAGTTTGATTACTTAACATGTTGGAAACACTTAATCATGTAAATAAAAATTTCATTTAATATATATAAATATGGAAAAGTTTGGGTCACTACAGACGAGCTGGGTATTGAACGTAACAGACTGAGCCGTCAGGGTTTTTGTACTCAACTTGATATTCCTCAGTAGGTTGCAGGTTGATACAATTAACACAAACCTGAGCTTGGTTGACCTTCTACAGTTACGTCTTCAATTCTCCGAGTTGTTTAGCGAGAGATTCCATCTTATCTGTGAGGAATTTGACGGCCTCCGTTTGATTGTTAAGTGCAGAGAGTGGGGCAGATGATGAAGTTGTTTCACCATCATTCCAGTCATGATGATGCATTGTCATATTCTTGAGCAATTCCCATGCTTCGTCTGCAGTTTGGTTCATCAGATTTCCTTGAGCTGATGTATTGATCGTCGTCCTATGATTTACCGTAAGACCATTCTAGAAGGTACAGATTTGAGCTGACCGTTCTAGCTGGTGATTAGGGCATTTCTTATGCAGGGTTTTGAATCGATCCCATGCAGTGTAAAGAGATTCATCATAACTTTGTTTGAAGTTAATGATGTCATTCTTTAATTTGGTTTGCTTAGAAGGAGTGAAATATCTGGTTAGGAATTTAGTAGCCATCTACGTCCATGACGTGATGGAATCTTTTTCCAGTCCTTCGAACCATGTTTGAGCATGATGAGTGAGAGAATAGGGAAACAAGTATAGCCGGACTATATCTTGTCCTATCCCTGGCTGTTTGTAGGAGTTCGAAAGAGATATGAATTTATCAAGGTGAGAATTAGGATCGTCATTCGGTAATCCATGAAACTGACAAGTATTTTGGATGAGCTAGATGATGTGATGTTTTAACTCAAAAGAGTGTCCTTGAATCTCTGGAAATCTGATTGGTCCTCCTCGACCTTCAATTAAGGGTTTGGTATTTTCTGCTAAAGTAACGCGTAACGCCATTTGATTTCTGATTCGTGCTTCCTTGCGTGCTTTAGAGATTATTGCATCTGGATCAGGTACGAATAACAACGGCCCTGGTCTAGATCGGGTTTGGGTCATACACCGGGTATACCTTTTTAATTTTAAGCAGATAAACTAAATTTCTAAAGTAATCTAAGAGAATCTTAATCTAAGGTAGTCTTAATCTAAGGTAGTCTAATTTAAAGTAATCTAATTTAACTAGCTATCCTAAGGTTGAATATGTTTTTGGTTCTGACTTCTGATTCCCTGGTATTTCGATAACAAAGCTTCGCACGAACTATTCAACAAACCAAGTGGCCAGGCCGACTATGGAGAGGCAGGATCCTTTTGGTCCCAATATAATTGGAGACTATTCGGAAAATCCAACAACCAAGTCCGTGTATAATTGTCTTTCTTAGACACCACTAAATGCTTGTGAATAAGTTTGATAGAGAGCAGTATTGTCTGATACCAGTTCCCCGGCAGCGGCTCCAAAAACTAGCTTCCCTCTTGATATGGCTAAAATGGACGGTTTATTTGTGCGGTGTCGTTAGGTCGCAACACGTCAGAATCAACCACCAAGATGGGGGTACTGTTTTAAATTTATATTTAGCGGGGCCTAAATCGTACTACTCCTTAGTATGAGTAAGGGAAGTATGACCTAGAGTCGTATTTTTAAGATATCAGTAGAATCGAACCTATATTGAAGCCTAAGATAGTTATGATTTATGAAGGAGTAGTGGTTACCTAATTTTGGAATTTTCTAATTTATAAGACAGATAAAGTAAGTGCGATAAAATTCGTAATTCAGATAGGGTAAAAGTAAGTGCATACTATGATTTCATCAGTTATTCTGCCGATATTATGGAATGCTGGCTCGTGAATATGCAGAGGCCTTGTATTCATTATACCGGTCCTAAACGCCCCTGTCGTAAGACATGTCACTGGGTAATGTGATAGGCTTGAAGATTCTGTATAGATAGCAACGTCCCTTACCCCCGATGCCCGTGCAGTCTGACTACATGCATACACGCTCAGACGGCTCATCCAATTGAGCGACTCGGTTGGGTGACTTATTAACATTCGACAAAGGTCTAAACGTTCTTAAGCATAATAGAATACATGGTTTACCATACCCGAGAGACGTGATGTATTTCAATGCTTTCGTTAATGATTGGTTTTAAAAGATAGTTCGGCCCTTTAAAAAGAGTTTAACCATAAAGAACACCATGGCCAAGTCAGGTTGACTTCCATGAACATGTTCGGTTATCCTAACGGTCCAATGCTTTATGTGTCTAAACAAACAGTTCCTTAATTAACTAAGAATCCCTCAAGCGGGGTGCAATGCTTGAGACCGCGTTATGGTGCAGTGTACTAATCAACACTGACCGGGTTCCATGGCCTTACTTAGCAGAGGTACAGCTTACAACAACTGCTGTGCTTCAACATGCACATACGAAGTTTATATGTTTGGTGACTACACTAGCATGGTCTGGGACCGACAATGTACTAAGGGTCTAGTCATATGTTTCACTACGAAAGAGTCCTCAGTCGGAATCCAAAGCTCGATAGACTTACTACAACTGGTGTGCCTCAGTCGATCTTATGTTGTATCCGATAGACTTCTCTTACCAAGGGGTGACACAGATAGTGTACTCTGAATCGCGGTTCGCGACTTCCCAATAACAGAGCCAATAACTAAGTTCTATTAGTTGGAAAAGCGATTGAGTTTAAAGCATAATCGGAAAGCATTTCAACAACATACACAAACCATAACATTATTTCGGCATTATAACTGCTTACATCATAGCATACACTAAAGATAACTACTCGCTAATCATGGAAACAATATCACGGAACATAATGATAGGAGACATTATATAAAGATAAGGGATAGAAGTACCAGTAGATTAAACGAGTTCCAAATACAAAAGTGATAACTTCAAACTCCAGACCGCTCCTAATACAATCTTCAGCGTTCTTCTCGCACGGAGTCGAAGACCTTGAAAGTATGACTAATATTGTACAAGAGAGAGAAAGAAGTGAATTGAAGTGTGTGTTGGAATGAATGACAAAGACCCTTTAAATAAGCAAGAATTTTGCCTGTAAACGGCTGGCAGGCCGTTTGCAGGGGCCGTTTTCCAGGCCAGCCCGTTTACAGGGGCCATTTATCTGAGCCGTTTGGAAGGCAGTTTTTGAGTCAGGCAGGCCATTTGGCAGGCCGTTTGGCTTGCCTGGTTCCCTGGATTGTAACTTGATTTCTTGTCTTTCACCGTTTTCGCTCTAGAATCTTCGTTTTAGCTCCGATTCTCTTGATTCTTTTTGCACTGTCTTCGTAATTACTTGTTCTTCAATTCTAACCGGCGAAGTGGGTATTTTCCCGATAAAGTTCGAATCTTTCTTGTTTTTGGACCTTAATACCGGGGTGAAAACGTGACTTTTTTGCCGATATCAATCAACGTCATCTACTTTAGCATTCAAGTTTCACATCTCTCCATACAGTTATTTTACTCATTTAGTTGCGATTAACTTGCCTGATTTTATTTTTTGTAGAACCAGATGGGAGAGATGTGGTGATGGATGGAGAGAACAAGTGTATAAAGTGAATTGAAGCTTCTTCAAACATAAGTGAATAATTATTATCTTATTAACTTATTATAAGTGGTACAGAAAAGGTTAAATGAAAATGTTTGAACAAACATCAGATCAACAACTTGGGATTTTATTTTTATAGAACTAGATGGAGAGATATGTGATGATGGATGAAGAGAACATGTGTATAAAGGGAACCAAAAATTCTTCAAACATAAGTGAATTAGTAACTTATTATAAGTGATACAGAATAAGTTGAATGAAAATGTTTGAACAAACATTATATCAACAACCTGGGATGTGCATATGCACAGCCGTAATACCTACTAGTATATCTTATAAGGAAAGGGTGTTTTCTACTGTAGAAGGTTATCGGATCAACATGTACCAAGATGATTGGTGAGTGGTGACGAGCTTAATTCTTCTCTTACCTTACGTTAAGCCCACCACTTAAATACCCGTTTTTATGTGGGCACAAACCATGAAATATTTTACCGTAGCAATTGACACCTCTAGCTTCAATTGCCACCTCATGCTTGGTAGCAATCGCCAACAGCTGCTTCCGCACCGTATCAACCTTACCAATTGACACCACCTGCTTGATTACACCGCTTACTTTATGACACCTATTGTTCGCCAAATAATTGTTAATACACATCGCTACAGCAAAAGAAATCTAATTTCTTAATTGCTCACTCCTTCGATACTTCGATATCCACTTGCAGCAATGGTGGGGAAGCAAGGACCTTCTCAATCGACTTCTTATCGCTTACTCTGACCTCTCAACTCTTACTCGTCATCATCAGGTTAGTATGTGTTGAATTTTAAATATATGTGGGTTTTGATTAGACCTGGCAATTGTGACCCATACACTCAAATTCGGGTCAAATGGGTCAAGCTTTCAGGTCAACTGGGTCTTGAAAAAAATTAAGCCTAACAATGTAAATCAAAACTTAAAAAAAGATCTAAAGGGGTTTCTCTCCAACCTATTGAGTCCTATAAAAAAATGAAGGAACGGGTTTAATGGGTATCAATACTCAAAGATCAATAAATAGAAATGGGTCTAATGGGTTTTGTGAATGGATCAAATGGGTCGAGCACAAAAACTTTCATCCATCAAAAATTTATGAAAGCATTCATGGTTATATCATTTTGACCCATTTAAAAAATTGACCCGTTTGACCTATGACCCATTTCAACCCAAAACTATTTTGACCCGTTACCCAAACCGACCCAACCTGACCCGTTTGCCTGGCATAGTTTTGATATTTGTCCAACTATTTAGGGTTTTTGTATGTTAGTGGTTTTTAAATGGAGGGTTTGTCTTCCAGTAACTATATGATGCAAATGGTGCTGAAATTTAAACTGAATTGATAACCCATGTTGGTTTACTTTATATATACTTTTTACAACTCATGTGTTGTTTATGGAAGCTTCTTACGAACTAACAAGATGAATTAACAATTTAAGTTGTGTTTAATACCATATTTATGTGACAAAGCTACTTTAATTGAATTATGACTACTGCTTAAATCTGCGTACTGATAACTTATATTTACTTTGGTCTATCTGGTGGTCTTCTTGTGAACATTAGCGATTTGTGTTGCTATCTTGGTGGCTTCTTTTTCTTTAACTTTTGATTTCTTTTCAAATGCAAGGCATGCTTTTGACTTGATTCTGACATTTTGTTTTCAGATGCCGTGATTCAATTTGGATCGTACTCATTGAATCTTAATATCAGAGTGGTATTTAGGTAAGATTTTCAATAAGCTGTTACATCACTCATCTTTTTATAGTTGTATCATCTAATATTAAGCAGTCAAGTAAAGCAAATCATGTGGATTTCTATACAGTAACACTTCAAGAGTTGGAATCTATTCCAACAAGTTTTTTAATTTCAATCTACGATGCGAGGTAAAATTTCTGTTAATGCCTAGTTTCATATGATCCGTCGTTTCAATAAATAATTGAAGTCGCAATTTTAATAATTAATCATCTGGCAATTATTGTCTGATTCTTGCTCCATCCCCGGTTAAGGGTCCCCCAAAACAAACCCATCTGATAGTCATTGAAAAAATGCGTCCCGTGACCTACATTATTTGTTCTTTTTTAATTGTTATATTTTTATTTTGCTTTGGCTAATGATGATATACTTCTAGGATTCAATATATATTTATTGAGCAGGCTACGAAGTATATATTGAATATTGAATATTTAAAATATCGAATATGATCGAGTGAGTTAATACTGAGTGTAAATACATTCAACAGCCTCAATGAAGTGTGGGTGTTTCAACCAATATAATGGATGGTTATGTTTACATCTGTTGTTTATGGGAAAAACATAATATTTGCTTAAAATAAATTAACAAATGGGTCAAAAGATCGTTTTAAAGGTTGACTTTTTTCACAGGTTACATTCGTTCTGTCTAAATCATGCGAGTGACTTACTAGCTACTTTGTTAAAATAGGCATCTACAAGAATCATCAAATCTTTATTGACCTTCTCGAGTTAGTATCACGTGTATCCAGTCTAAGGCGTTAGACACACCAGCTATCATGTCGACCAATTCTTCCTTTTTCTTTTTTCCCCCTTGTGACGCCGAATATTGACGACACGTCGAC
The DNA here is from genome assembly GCF_046630445.1 of Rutidosis leptorrhynchoides. Taxonomy (NCBI): domain Eukaryota; kingdom Viridiplantae; phylum Streptophyta; class Magnoliopsida; order Asterales; family Asteraceae; genus Rutidosis; species Rutidosis leptorrhynchoides. The sequence goes on along the minus strand of NC_092342.1, from coordinate 163,035,171 downwards.
ACACCACTGGTTATTCACGTACATACTCTCATCCAACACGCTATAACAGTTATCTTATAGTCTGATGTAAAACTTCTAGCGCAATTGATTTGAAGGAACTGATGATGATGCACTGACCTGCGGTTACTCTTTTGGTAAAACCTACTATAAAATTTGCATTATTTCATTTGAAAGTTTTATTAAACAGTGGGATTGAACATTAGGGAGGGATTCCAATAAAACTTTGTTGCCAAGAACTGCAATGCAATTGGTGTTAAGCTCTTACTATTTTTAGGTATTAACTCTGCATAAAGATCTCATTATTGTCATCTAATTACTATTCTTACTACTCTTACTTGTTACCGCTACCATTGTTGATTATTTGATTGGTTAATGGCCACCAGTGGCAATGCGCCACTTATAAATCCGATCACCTTGCAATGAATCAAGCAAGTCTTTTCTTTATTATGCTGACTAATCATAAGATCTTACATAATATATAGATTTTCATTCATTGATTATGCAGAAGTGATTATCATTCACTGGGCTTGTTCAAAGTCGATAGTGTCATCGGTAATTCATGATGTGACTCATCTTGAAGCTTTGCTTAATAAGTACTCCTAATTTACAAAGTTTTATGGACACTTAAACTTAGTACATATATTCATTCAGCTTTATTTATGTATGTATGTACGAGTGAGAATTATGAATTCTTAAAGAAGAAATGGGATGGTGATTCTTTAATTTACATTTTCGCATTTTAGTGTAGCGTTACCCCCACTGTATTCCTAAAAAGGCTTTTTGAATACTATGCAACTTTTTTTCTATAAAATAAGCCGTAGCTTAAATTTAGAATTCAACAACTAACAACCCAGTTGACTATTGGTTGAAAAGCAGTAGTAGTATTTTTATATGCAAAGATCTTAGCAAGTTATATACATTTGCAGGCTGTTTTACCTGGAGACTGGAGTGTTTGTATTTTTAGTTATGAATCGCTAACTAGCTTAGTCTAATAATAATAATGAAGGGGTTAATATGTCTTAAATAAAGCACGGCCCTTACGATACTAAAACTCACCCAAATATTGGTCGTTCTCTTCACATATCCTCCAAAAACGACATTCTAAACTCACCCAAACATTGGTCGTTCTCTTCACCAATCCCCCAAAAACGACATTCTCACCCTTCCTTAAAACCACGCTTCTTCTTCCAGTACCTTCTACATTAATTTCTCCCAAAAAAATCAATCCCGACCTCCACCTCCTCACGCCATTATTTCCTTCATCTAGCAACTTTTTGTCATTAGCAACCGCAATGCTCAGATATAAAACTCTACACCCACCAAAACCTAAAACATATTGTATTCTTCATCTGATTTGTGCGCATGACCAATTTTGGTCGGAATTGACGAGAGTCGACGACATGCACTGATTTATGTCGGGGTTAGAGATCCGATTGCGCTCTGATTTGGTCGGAGTTACGAGCCCAACTTTACAAGTGAGATTGTAACCGATTATGCCTATGAAGCACTGTAAATATCTCGAACGAAATCGACGAAATCAAATGGCGGTGGTTACTAAAGAAGATGCCGACAACTGGAATGGCAGAGATGGCGGCAACGGGAATGTAAGAGATGTCTAATTCCATTTTTTTCGTTTCTATAATTTTGATGAGGTACATGTTTCAAACTGATCTCTTGATTTCTTTTCGAAGCAACCAGGATTTTATTTAATGCCTGGGATGTATATTTATCTTAAATTTAGTTCATCTTACAATCATAAATTTAGCTAAGTTTTAGGTTAGCGTTGATTTGATGAGGATGAAAATGGGCTTTATGAAGATGAAATATGGGTGGTGTAATTACAAGATGGTGTGATAGTCTAAGATTGAAGTTTGATAGATTTAATTTCGCTGGTTTTTATATTTATAAAATTTACTTTTGAGATTTTAAGGAATCAAAGTAAAGTTGAAAGGGTCATGGTTATAGATGTAATCAGAAACATAGAAAAACTATAGGAGAGGGAGAAAAACAAAGAAAAGAAATAAGGAATGTGCAGGTTACTCATTAACAAAGAAAGGGGTGATACTTTACTCAAAACTTGGATTGTGTTTAAGTGATGGTCTAAAAGAAAAACTTCATTATGTTGATATTTATACATTGTAATAATTCTTCAAGTTTATTAAATTATTAGTTCTTTATTTTTTGAATGTTGTATATGTACAGGGTTAGTTATGGCGTTACAACCAAAAATAATCGCATGTGGGCAACGTGTGGCGACATTTTCAATGGCTGTGAGATTTTTGACAGGTCTTGGCAGCTACATCCATCGCGATTGGTCTTCGATGTGTATTTCATGCTTCCATTGTTCAGGTACATAGAAGACATGACGACATACAAATTACTTTCCAAATCGGTTTATGTAACTTGAATTATAATTATAATTTACTTTAAATGCAGAACTAGCTTATAACCCGCGATTTCGCGGGTTTTTAAAATTAGAGTTTATGAAATTTATTTTGAAAGGTAAGCATAAATGTATTTCAATGAATAATCATTGAAAAATGCAAAAAAGATAAATATGGTGGAATATAATTCAACCCATTTATTTGCAATTGGTAAGGATGGGTTATATGGAGTAGTAAATTCCTAATAAGATAACGATAAAACTGAAAAAGGGAAAATAGCTACAAATTATACCATTAAACTATTCAAAATTCACCCATATCATATTTGAGTGCTAAAAACATTCTAAATTGTCATATAGAAGGATACCACTATTTAAATTATATTCTACTCTTGGGAGTGTTACACTCGGGGTGGAGAAATGATCGCTCTTTATTCTAGGATAGAGGAAGGATTGTCTACGATCAACCTCCCCCATACCCCACATTGGTGGGATTGGGTATTGTTGTTGTTGTTGTTGTATTTAAATTTTTTATCTTACCTTTTGCCAGCAGCAAAGGTTACCAATCGCCCGTCTTCAGCTGGGATTTTAAGTACCTGAGACGGGACCTTAAAGAAAAATTCCACCTTTCTCTTTTACCGCATGGAGATATTAAACTATGCATTAAAGGTGGTATAATGAGCGGGATGGGTAACATATCACATACAACTTGGATCAAAATAACTAATTTCTAAAACGGGACGGATTAGATCAGGCAACTAACATACTTTTTTTCTTTTTTTACTTTACATATAACGAACGTATTTAAATACGGTTATTTAGAATGTTGAAGCATTGCGATGATAATGAAACATTCAAATTAAAGCAAATACATTTTGGTTGTACTAAATTACCATAGACCCGTTAAAGACAAACTATGGCATACACAACCAGTTTATAAGATAAATGGGTTGAAATTGGTGTAACCATTCAAGATGTACCATTAGTGATTAAACGAATGTTAAACCCGGTATGTGACTATCTAAGATAAGAGGCAACTTAAACCTCACTAACTTCAGAGTAAGTTTCAGCACCAACAGTTTACATGTCAATGTAACCGATCCCGCCGCAAATTTCTTCAAGATTCCACCTATAACGAAAAATGACTCAAAAATTAAATAATCGGCATGATAGAAGATGTAAGGTACGGTGTCTTAAAGTTGTAAAACTATATACAACATGTTGAGATAATAAACAGAGCATAAGTTCAACGTTTGGATTTTAGTAAAATCTCTACTAACAGAAAGAGCTGCATGAGGATATGATAGCATCCCAATTGTGTACATGCACTTCTCAATTACTCATGCAAGAGTATACCTGCCAAGGCACCATGCTCTTTTAGCTCATCACACTATCAAATAACATTGAAATAATTATGCAACAACAAAATCAACCATCAGAAATAAGAATATTGATCTTCGAATAAATCATCACTATGGATACACATAGAACTATAAAAGTAGAAACCTCAAAACAAATACGTAGTATATGCATTTAACAGTAGGACACGGTCAGGGGATAACCGCGCACATCTACTCTGAGTAAACAAACACGGAAAACCTTATACGTTTCTCTACCCATTTAGAGCTAATACATCTAATTCTCTGAATATTTAAAACAGTAACAATATTAGAGTTAGAAAAAAAAAAATGGTAATACTATCAGTCTGTATTGAATTCTTAATAACCCCGAAAACAATATAACCTAATACCATACTATAAATCTATCTATATCATCCTTCAAACCAATATAATCAATATCATTCTTCATAAATTTATATAAAACTTACTTATGTGGTTGCTGAATCATCAAGAGGTAACTACAGACCTGCATAAAATTGCAAGGGTTGATAAATTATATAAATACAGATGCAATTTTAATAATACATATAATACATTAACAATCAAATGGTACTCACATTTACAGAGTCAATATTAATGAATATACTTGTGGATGAGTTGATTAAGGTTATACTTCATCTTTAATATGCCAAACAGTTTAATGGAAACTGCACCTTTGTTAATAATGACCCATTCACCCCATTTCTGATAACACCAGTTGTCTTAGGTTGGTTAACCCATTAGGACCATGCACCTATTTTAGTTTCATCCTGACCCTCATTCAGAGCTCAAAGATACAAATTGTAGTTATGGAAATAAGCGACTAAATAAATCGTAATACCTGTGCCTTTCATACAACCAAAACATGCATAAAAGATTATAATAGTTATGTGATCGAACCTGTGGAACTTCAATGGGCTGGTTTACTTTTCCATATGTGATTTCAACTGGTGCCTGATCAGTCTTCCGCGACATAATATATCCATCAACCATCTAATCCAAGACCATGAGTAACAATAACAATTAAAGTACAAACTATAATACAAGATCTGTCAAAATATAAAAATACATCATATTATAAATACATGTACATATTTGTAAGTCATGACAGTATTTGGTAATCAAGTGAATCCATAAATTTGGATGAAATTACCAAGCGAATCCACATTTGAATGTGTACAAATTACCAAGTTATAAAATCCACATTTGAATGTACTCAAATTACCAAGTGAATCCACTATTCATCCACAGTTGTGGTATACTGTATCCATTATTATTTCATCCAACGTGGAATTTTATAACTTGTGTTTGTACATACCTAAGTTATTATAACTACGCAAAAAATAATAATTGACAAAGACTTAACATAGTTAGGATTATGATACTAACTATGGAATATAACAAGTTCTCATAAAAACACCTGCATGACTCAAACCAGACATTGTGCTCTTAAAGTGCATTTCTTATCCTTCTCTATAGAATAAATTCTTCATTATCTCTCAATATTTGCAGCTTAACTTACGGATGTCTAAACATCAAAATCGTTCTAAAACATAATAAAGTTGAAACCTAGACATTGTGCTCTTAAAGTGCATTTTTTAGCTTATGTGTTTGATTTACACTGTGTAGTTAAGTAGACAACGTTCACCTCTATTGTAGCAATGGTTGCTTCTTTAGAGGATTTTTCATGCCCGTCACCAATAAGCTCTCCAGATGATTCAATTCCATCAAGTTTTTCATTGAACACAACACGGGCTTTAACATCTATTCTGTGAGGAGAATAAGAAAAGAAGAGAAGATACAACTTTGCACATGTTTGTATTGCTTTAAATATAAACATATGAAAAAACACAGCTTAATCAGATATACACAAATTTCTTTTTTAAGTTAAGAGAGGCATTCTATATATTGTTTTCAGTTCAAATGCAAGTACACAAATGTGCAGTATCTACAGTAAAATAGAAAACAAAGGTTACAATAAGTCAAAGATGTCGATGAAGATATCCAAAATTCACAGATATCTTATAAACAAAATTGACAGCAATCAAAGTTCCTGCAAAAAGAATTAAACCACAGCAATTGAAAACAAAAATTTACATGAAATTAGGGCTAAAAGTATGTCTTTTTTTTTTTTTTTTTTATCACAAATCATATACATAGTGACAGATGGAATAAACAACAATTAAAGTTCATTATCAAACCTTTCAGAACCCCATATTTAAATGCTTACGGCGGCGATTCAATCGATTGTGAGTTATTCCTGAATTCGTTTTCAAACCCAAAAATTAATTTTGGATGGGTGAATGCTTTGTATATGATTGTAAAACGCCATTTGTTCATCACCGAATGCACATAGTGTCGATCTGCATCTGCTACTATAAGAACCCTAATTGTTTGTGGTTTCTTATCGATCTCTTCCATCGTTCCATTGTAGAGAGAGATGTGTATTTTGTATTCAACTTGTTTCAGGGATTTTGTGATAATGGGAAGAGTAGTAGACCCCATGCTTTCACTCCGTGCTATTTTGAGGGTATATTTGTCAATAAACAATAGAAAAAGAGGAGAGAAACAATTGTTGAGTGATCACTTGATCCAATGAGTGATATTGAAAGTTAGTTTTTGATCCAAGGGTCACTTCTTCTCCATTTAAATTTTTTTGAAAATGATTAGCAAAAGATGACTTTGTTATTATATATAATATAGATGAGACAAATGTGTTAGTGTTGCTTAATGATATAGTAGAGAACATATTTGTATAATGATATATCAGACAAATTTGTTAGTTTTATATATTTGATATACTAATAGAATGTGAAGATATAATATAATCTTATACATTTCATGTATATGTATATGAATGTCTATGCATTTCGTGTTGTAAAAACTTTCTGAGTTAGTAAGATTCACAGGCAACATTGGCAATAAGAAATTAACACGAGTAGATGCTCCATGTTTGAATGTCACGACCATGGGTCATAACCAACACACAATTTACGGTTCGTTTCTATCACTCTATCTCGCTTATTAATACCGAAAATGCAAATAGATAGATATCCACTTCTTGCCAGCAGCTGAAACTAACACTTTTATCCTATATTTGAGGTTTCAGAATCATCGTCGGTAGCACACAAACTATTTTTCCAAAATTCAGTATTAGTACATTTGCTGCTGCCAGGTGCGTTTGTTTGACCTTTTTTTCTTTTCTTAAACACCTGTATAATTACATACATAAGTACGTACTATTTGAAGTATATTTGAGTTACATGTGTCAATCATGTTTCTTCTGGATAATATCCTTTATAAAAAAATCTCCCTGCAACGTAATTTTCTTTAAAAAAGAATGCATATTCCTCCGTATTTAGGATAGTTATTTGGTTTTTCTTTTTGAGGTATGTGATCAGAAGTTGTGCGCCACAAGAGTAGTTTCTACCCATATATGGCGTCTCCTTGCTAATAAGGAGTCTCTTTGGGTTCGGTGGGTCAACTCGTATAGGTTGAGGGGGCGAAACTTTTGGGATATCCAGATCCCTACTAATGCAAGTTGGAGTTGGCGAAATATTTTGGGTATCCGAGATGTGATTAAAGGGTGCTTTATACAATGTGATTAAAGGGTGCTTTATACACCAGATTGGCAATGGACACTGTACTTCAGCTTGGTTCGATTCTTGGTGTTTGATAGGTCCCTTGTCTACAATTATTTCACGTCATCTCTCAAGCTGGTTACACGGGGTTTGAAAAGGTGTGCGACATTGTGGTTGGTAACTCTTTGAATTGGCCACAAGACTGGTATTCTAGATTTCCTATTTTAGCTACTGTAAACACGCCTATATTGTCTGACCCGATGGATCAAATTATGTGGAAAGGCAACAATGGGGAAAATATGGAATATTCGGTTAAGGTGGTCTGGGAAACCATTCGTCCGTGTGCTGCAACGGTCAATTGGTTCTCGGTGGTGTGGTTCTCGAATTGCATTCCAAAGCATGCATTTGTTTTGTGGCTTCTTATGGGTGAAAAACTAAAGACGCAAGATAAATTGAGACAATGGGAGTTATGCCCGGGGAGTTCATTGGTGTGTCCGCTATGTGAACAGATTACCGACTCACATGATCATCTCTTTTTTATGTGCTCTTTTTCAAAACAGGTTTGGAACTTAGTGACAAAGCACATGGATTTCTCAATTGTTTGTGATGGGTGGCGTGATTTTAGAGCAATTCTGAGTCCGTTTGCTAACCGAAACATAGCCCGTATCATAGTAGTTAAGCTGCTCTTTGCAGCTAGTGTGTACTCTATCTGGCAGGAATGAAACTCAAGGTTGTTCAAGAGAAGAAAAAGATCCTGTGAGCAGATTTATGATGTAATACTCTACACCGTTCGCCTAAAGATTATGAGCATAAGTGGTCTAGCTAGGTTGTTTGAGAGGCTATAGGTCCCTCCTATAGTCGTCGTGCTACTTTGTAATTTGTTTATATCAATATATTCACAGGGTGATCCCCTTTACCCAAAAAAAAATAAAAAAGTAGTTTCTACATCTACTGAATGTGTGTCATCGTTTAGCTCAGCTGTACATGCGGATCGTTGAAGGTAAATTCAATTTCTTATGTATTGTTGACTAAAGCAATAGTATGTAGATTACATATTTAGTTGTTGTTGTTGTTGTAGTTTTTGCATATTTGTTTAATGTTTTCCCCTTTGACACTTTCATCATTATGTTTTGTTGAAGCTTCTTAAGTATCAACCCTTTTGATGATTGTTAACTTCTTTATATACTACTTATTGTCACAAGTGTCTTAATTCTATCCTGAACTTGGCGATTGTAATTTTAGTTGCAATCCATGATGTGCCACAAATGAAATAACCTTTGTTATACTACGGTACCAAAAACGACATGCGACAGAGACATGACCACAACAAGCAGAAGGGCTAAAAAGACGCTGTTTCAAGCAACTACATGTGAAGGCAACGACACACAGAAAAAAGGAATCCAACAACTACTAATCAGCCGCACAACTATATAACTCTACCGTATACTATAACCGTTGCAGCTATTTTGTTATGACAAAATTTCATTCCTCATCCATGAACTTTAAATCGATTTTGACTCTCGGTCCTTTTTCTTTTTTTTGTGCATTCCTCGTCCCTAAACTATTAAAAGAGTAAAACCTTCGTCCCCCGTCTAGATTCTGTCAATTTCAGTCGTTTGTTCAGACATGTGCAAAGCATGTGAGGGTAATTTGGTCTTTTTATTTTATTTCTTTTGTTTATTATTTAACTTATCTTTTCAACCCCATCCTCATCATCTCATATTTATCATTCCCAAATTAAAAACTCTAATTTTATACTTTTATAAAATCAACAAATCAAACCCACACCATTTGTGCTTGTTACTTGATCACTGCTGCTGTTTTTAATCATATAAACACATCACAGTTCATATATTTAAGTAGCTTATTCATCACCATAGTTCACCATATTCAAGCTAAAACACCAAAACCGAATATGAACACGAAATCGAAGCTAGAAACCGCAACAAAAGTGGTATCATAGTGTCAGAGCTCTTCCTCATTGAACCAAGCTTTGATTTCGTTATTTATTTTGCTGAAAATCGATTCTTAGACCCGTTTGAGTTTCTTTGACTTTTTGGTGGGTTTTGATTCCGATGTGTTTTAATCAAATTTGAAAAAGTGGAAATGTTCACAATCAGCTAGTGATCATTTCCCTAAAATTTTAGGAATTAATTCGCCCAATTGAACCCAGAATTGTTGATGAAGATTGATGAAGAACATGAAGAACTTCAAAAATTAAAATCGTGATCTGATGAGTTTTAGGTTGTGAATCCTTCGTGAAAGATGCTTAAAAACTTCATCTGAATCCTCGAAAATCACTGGTAACATCGGAAAGTCACCAAATCGTTCCAATTGAATCTTTGACCAAAAAACTTTGAAGTTTGACTTTAAGATTTAAATCACTGTGTTGTTTCTCAACTTGATTTATACTTCACGAAGCTTGAGTAAGTTATTAAAAACCTGAATATATGCTCAATTTGAACTAGTAGAAGTTGTACTAATCCAGGAATCTCAACATCTCTGTTACTGTATATATGCTCAATTTGATTCCGATGTGATTTGGAATTTTAATTGAAAAGTTTGTTGATGTTAATCACAAAGGAAGATCAACGAAGCATTGATTTAGGATTAGAATCAGTTCTATGATCTTTAATTATGTAGATGATCATCATTTGAAGATGTAATTTGATGCTAAGATGATGATGAAGATATACAAGTACTATAGAATTGGGGGTTTTTATGAAGTATTGGGGACGAGGAATACAAAGTGAATTGTGAATAATTGGGGGTTTTTATGATAGAAGAAGAAAAAACAATGACAAAAATACCCTCACATGACATGCACGTGATAAGGGTTAACGGCAGGTTTTGACAGAAAGTAGACGGGGGACGAGGGTTGTACTCTTTTAATAGTTTAGGGACAAGGAATGCACAAAAAAAAAAGAAAAAGGACCGGGAGTCAAAATCGATGTAAAGTTCAGGGACGAGGAATGAAATTTTGTCTTTTGTTAATGACCCCATCAACTATTGTAATTTTTCCAAAACTAATATAGCATGTTACAAGTATAAAACATAAAAATCAACTACTGTTAAACGTCAAATAGCATTACTCCAGCCGCAGCAACGCGCGGCACGACCTTCAACTAGTATATATATACATATATATATATATATATATATATATATATATATATATATATATATATATATATATATATATATATATATAGCACCCTGTCAAGCATGTATGTATTTATTTATTTGTAGTTCAAATGAAAAAATATCACATAAGCTACACCATAATTCTCGAGTCATCACACCCCTCGTTTACTACTATTAGCTGAAGTCGTAATATATTATTATATTAAAAGAATCACTAGCTACCAATAATCATGCACGAAATAAAATTCTTGCAAGGGAAAATCTACTATGATGGATCAAGTTATATCACCGAAATCAATCGCACTTCCTTCACTTATGATTCAATATACTAAAAATACATTGCCGCACGTGATGCTCCTTAAAGAGCATCATAATTATTGAAGATAAACAAAACGTAGACATAGACATCCACTATAAATTAATAACCAGGTACATAGTACATAAAGAGTTTACAAACCCAATGAAAAAGGGAAACCTGTGGCACGTAACCAACTTCCCCCACCAACGAAACTTCCTGGGGTGAACCCTTGAGCCTCACTTGAACTTGTGATCACTTTATAACCTTTCCAATTCACTCTTCCTGATGTCCCTGCCCCTGCCCCTGTGTTCTGATACTCACCGTAATACAATGTGTTTAGCGCAAAGTTCCCATCCCATGGGAACCATCCAGCTGGATTTATCACATTTGAAATCGTCGATTGCATAATCACCGTTCGTGAGTACTCTTTCCATGGTCTTCCTAAATACGTCGGGAAACTACCTTGTACTGGTAGTAGGTCAGAAGTCGCACCTATTCTGCACTTTTGGATCACGATCCCAGTGTTTTGGTTAGCATCAGTGCGACCTTGTGCTGTGAGCATGTTCTTTTGACCAGAATCAGGTCGACGTGCATGTATATCACAATCTTGAAAAACAACTGCTGCATTTCCAAAGATGAAATCAACAGTTCCTGCGATAAAACAGTTGATGTAGAATTGACGATTTTTGTGAACGTAAAGGGTGTCTTGATATGCTAGCATGTCACATTGATAGAATGCAGATAGATCGGACCCGACACGAAGTGCCACGGCTTGGTGATTCGAAGCACCAGCAGTATTTTGGAAGGTTATGTCACGTGCCAAAAAACCATCACCTACGATAGCTGCATCACCACAATAATTCATTCAACTTTGTTAAATAAATGCTCGCTTAATATAGCAATTACAAAAAGATAAATATAAATGTGTATAATTATAATAAAAATATATTTATCCATTCTTATCACACTTATATTGTTTTTAAAGGTAAACACACAAATTTTACACGTATATGTACAATAATTTACAAATACGTTCAACTCAAGACTTGAACCCTCGATTACTTTTAGGTAAAGTGGTAAGCGGTAACATTTATCTAATGAGTATAATATCTAAATCGATGCAAATGTAAAGAAAGAAAGTGAAATGTAATAAATGTAGATCAAAACCACGATCTGAGTGCTAACCTTCATTGATTATTACGTGTTTGTGGGTTATAATACTAATTGATGAATATTGCATTTAAAATTGATAACATTTATTTGGTGAATATTAACTCTCTGGAAACCGAATTTTTGAAGTAACGATCATCTTTTAAAGATTAAATAGTTAACATTCATATGTTGAATATTATATCAAACTCGACGCTTATGTATAAAAAATAAGTGAAATTTATTAAATATTGATCAAACTAGATGTTTTTGATTGTTAACATTCCAAAATTAATTTTTTTTTTTTTTTTTTTTTTAGGTTATGACACTAATAATATTATATTAAGATCTATAAATTCACTAGATTAATGTTAACTGTTTCCGTCTCTTCTTTCAAACTTTTTATTTTTTCTCTTGATCACTCTTAAATATATAAATAAATGATCAATTATTAGATTAATGTTAACTGTTCACTCTTGATGTACTGTTGTATTTTTAATAATATCATATTGTTGTGCCTTTAAAAAAAATAAATGATCAATTATTGTACCTCGTATATGTAGGATTAATGTGCAAGGTACAACATATAACTATATGATAAACTTCATTTTAGCCTTCGGGGTCACACACATATACACCGAGACGTCAAATAAAATATATATGATGTATATATATTACTCAAGTAACAAAATAGTAAATCGAAATTAATTCATTTACTATTTATATGAATAGTAAATGAAACGAAATTAATTAATTTACTATTCACATGAAAGCGACATGATAAAAATTATTAATTATAAGTTACATAATATACCCATAAAGTATATGAGAAATACGACTTTATCGTTTAATGAATTTATACTCGGTATCTTTGTAAATATGAAAATGATCTTCCAAATTTTCTCCACCAAACTTTTAACATATTATAATATATATATTGGTTGTTTTAATGTACAAGACAAAAATGAAAAGATCCTCAAATCTTTTGAATCGGTTTACATCTAATATATATATATATATATATATATATATATATATATATATATATATATATATATATATATATATATATATATATATATATATATATATATATATGTGGTACTTATGAGAGGGTGGGAGTGAATGAAAAAGAAAACAAAAATCACAAAATTGTTATTCCATTTTGTCACGAGAACTAAGAGTAACATTCTTTCATTTCCTTTTTGCAAATGTTAATACACGGAGTATTATATATTTTCAATATATATTTATTAATATAATTAGATTATATTAATAAGTTACTTGGGTTTGGACTAGCATTCATTGACGTTGTTTGAAGTGTAGTGTGGACTATCCTAAGAGACGGTCATATTTTTGATCGTAGGTTTCTCTCCTTCAATCAGTTTCTTCAAGAAAGGTATATCGTTTACTCACTTTGTGAATTACATATTTTGACAATCATTAGTGGTGTAACTGGATCTTTGGGATCGTTAATCATGTGCATGTTTTATTAAATTTAAATATATGAATATTTAATTTTGTAAATGATTTATAAAATAATAATTGACTATTATTTTAACTATGTTAATCTGATTTAAAAGTACACACAATTTTCCATCGGTATATTAATGCCTAAGGAAATGGCCGACTGTTATTTTCTTAATATTCTTATTTAATTTTAATGTAAAAACGAGAAGAAAAAAAACAAAAATAAATGGGCCCATTTGCATTTGCATTTTCATTTAGGATTGAGAATACGAAATGTTTGATTTGACGGAATATGGTTTAATATTAGGGAATTTATGTACGTAACGCATAAATATAAATTAAGCAGATATAATGAAGCATAAATTTCTATAATTAATTAATTTATGTGAATTTTAATAAATATTTTTTTTAGTAAAAGGTTTTATCTCATAAATATTATTTTCAAAACATAATAAGAAAATTACTAAGTAAGACGATGTGACGACCCGGAAATTTCCGACCAAATTTAAACTTAACCTTTATATGTTTCCGACACGATAAGCAGAATTTGTAATGTTGAATCTCAAAAAGTTTGGAACTACATTCACGTAATCAATTACCCTTTGACCGTGTTCGACGATTCACGAACAATTATGTGTATATAGATATGTATATATAATATATAATATTAACTGAAAACATTAACAAAGTATTAGATATATGATACTTTAATGAACATATTTGTATCGATATATTTATCGACAGAATTAAGAGATAATATCAAATAATTGAATTATCAGATACATTATGATATGATTACGGGCCTATGTTATGAGGTCCACTGTGATTTAAGAAATCTGTTCTTTTTGACAACTCAATACTTAACCAGTATGATAAAGATAACGATATTTATATTTTATTTTATTAAATATATAAAATGATTTAAATTAATATTATATATATTTTTTTATACGCGTATTATATGTACATAGTTTATACTTTTACTATACTTTAACTTTACCTTTACTTTACTTTTACTTTACTTTAACTTTAATAATTCATACTTTAATAATTCACTTTAATAATTCATACTTTAATAATTCACTTTAATAATTCATACTTTAATAATTCACTTTAATAATTCATACTTTAATAATTCACTTCAATAATTCATACTTTAATAATTCACTTTAATAATTCATACTTTAATAATTCACTTTAATAATTCAAAATTCTATTATAAATAGAATTCAATAGGTTTCATTATTTCATAGAAACTTGAAAATATATTTCTCTAAACTCTCTCAATCGAATTACATATATATATATATATATATATATATATATATATATATATATATATATATATATATTTACTTAGTATTATTTCAAGATATTATTAGTATACATAAAATACTACGACGGAGTTATATTCAGACGATTTCAAAATAAGTTTTCAAATGGGATAGAGCTAAGGAAATTATGGGTTATAGCTATGAAGGTTATGGGTATTGATCGAGGGTATTGCTCGTGAGGTCAACCTAACGTTTATCATTTTCGTTGCGTCTACGTACTTTCCTGCAATATTGAATCACAATATTGATACGTGAGCATTCATATCTTATCTTTTATATATTAATAGTGTATCCCTGACTAGTGCTCGAGTATATATGATTATGCATGTTTGTATGCTTAGTTTCGTCGTTAAATAGTTTATGATAAATCACGAATTTGATACATATGCTACTGAGATAAGTTATATGATATGCATGTCGTTGAAAAGCTGAAGAAAAAAATTAATAACTTTTCATTTAGAAATCGTGTGGTTTCGATGAACGGATTAAAAGATATGGTCAACTGAATTATCATTAATTTTAATATTATTATTAAAACGATTATTATAACTGTTATCAGTTGATGTTATTGCTAAAATTATCTTTATTACTAAAAATTAATATTTTTATTGAAACTATCATTTTATTATTTTTATCATTATCATTATTATCAATATTATTTTATCAAATAAATATGCGTACAAAGATATTTTTACCACACGTAATGTAATTACATTAATAATACATACCACTATATTTTTATGATATTAAGTGAATTTTATAAATTTTATTACTTGATATATATAAAAGTATATTTTTATCATATATGAATTTTAATATAAATTTTTATTTATTAATAAATGACTTGTATTATTTAGTATAATAAGATCTGATAAATATATTTAAATATATAAAACTCCTATATATAAGTTATATAATAAACATGTATAGATTTTGGAAGTCATTTTGGGTCAAGTTGACTTTTGTTGACTTTTGCATGTCGGTCTCGAGCATTAGGATTGTGATACACTACGACTTGACCTAAATTGTTACACAGATATTGACCAACATATAAATATATATACTTAATATAGGTTCGTGAATCCGAGACAAACCCTGCACTTGTTCAGTGCCGTCATATACATAATTGCTACGAAATACAGTATTGTGAGTTTCATTACTCCCTTTTTATATATATTTTTGGGCTGAGAATACATGCGCTGTTTTATAAATGTTTTACGAAATAGGCACAAGTACTAAAACTAATTCTATGTGGGTTTAAACCAGAAATATACCCTTAGCTTGGTAACATTAAACTACTTGTCTATGTACGGTAGGCGCGAATCCTAAAGATAGATCTATTGGGCCTGACAAACCCCATCCTGACTATGGGATGCTTTAGTACTTCGAGGTTATTTTAAACACACCTGATCTGGTGTACTTCAGAGGGTAAAACATGAACGTTAAGGCTTGTTACCGGGTGCCTACAACTTATAGAATACTTTTATACACTTGCGAGTGTACGGATATTTATAGAAACTGAAATCTTGTGGTCTATTACTATTACGGAAATGATTGATTATGATAAACTAATGAACTCACCAACCTTTTGGTTGACACTTTAAAGCATGTTTATTCTCAGGTATTAAAGAAATCTTCCGCTGTGCATTAGCTCATTTTAAGGATATTACTTGGAGTCATTCATGACATACTTTGAAAGACGTTGCATTCGAGTCGTTGAGTTCTTCAAGATTAATATTAAGTCAATTATAGTTGGATGTAATATGAAATGGTATGCATGCCGTCAATTTTTGATGTAAAGAAAGTTTGTCTTTTAAAAACGAATGCAATGTTTGTAAAACGTATCATATAGAGGTCAAATACCTCGCGATGTAATCAACTGTTGTGAATCGTTTATAATGTATATGAACGGATCCTTTCAGTTGGTATCAGAGCGGTGGTCTTAGCGAACCAGGTCTTGCATTAGTGTGTCTAACTGATAGTTGTTAAGATGCATTAGTGAGTCTGGACTTCGACCGTGTCTGCATGTCAAAAGTTTTGCTTATCATTTTTAGTCGGAAATCATCTACTTACCATCCTTAGGAAATTACCTGCTTATCATTCTTAAGTCTAGACGCGTTTTCCTACATTTATTGCATAATAGTGTATAGACGAATTCTTATCTTAGCATATCTGTTACTGTGAACTTTGACTGACATCTTTCAAAGATTCCACCGTAATTTATGGGATTTTGGTATTATATATACATATGTAAATTATGTATTGAAGAATACCAAATCTAAATTCTATAATCTATTTCATACCAAAAAATTCTTTCCCTGATCATATAAGATGGATCCCTCAACCAGTTCGAGTTCCTCGGATTCCGACAGCTATGCCGATATGGATTTCCACATGAGCTCCGAAAGCAGTGTGACCGGAATGGATCAACCAATTAGCCATCATCTATTCTGGATGAAATGGAGATGGGTTCGTAATCTACTTAACCATTGGAGACAAGAAGAAGGCGATCCCTTTCATCCACCACATTGCCCTCTTGGCAATGAACCTGAAGCACTTACCGGCGAACCTGTCCGAAACACCATTTTCTCTCTCATTTCCAGAGTATCTCGTCATAATTGTATACTACACCAAATTCTAGATCTTATTTATCCGCTCGTCCGAACTGACAATCACCCCGGTGTAATAGAAGAAGTCAACGAGCTTCGCGCTCGGGTAGTGGCTTTGGAGAATATGGTGCAAAGGTTACAAACACCAGCAGCAGCACCAGCAGCATAACTAGTACCACCATCAACAACATCAACAGTACCATTACCACCACCAACAACAACCGCATCGCAAACCTCAACTTCACAATCTGTCCCACGAGCATCGACGTCATACGCCATGTAGATACCAAGGAATACCACAACGATGAAGTATTGACTCATAACTTCATTGGGGAAACATTCTACGGCGATTATGTAATTTCTAAAGTTTAGAAATTATCTATCCTAGCCTTAACCATAAATCAAATGAGTTTAATTTAATATTAACTCATTAAATCAATATTACATCTGAAGAAATATACACATATATATTTCCATAAAGACTGTAATAAAATTATTTTGTACAAAATATTAATTGTGAAAATTTTTTTAAACGGGTAGGTAATACCCGAGAGATATATAAATTCACAATTAATATGTTACATTCTTCGAATCTGATTCAGCAAATCATCCATTATACTCCCTACTTTCACAACAATATACATTCTTTTATAGAAATCAAAACAACCATACTCATTCAAAATCTAATTACATATTCTGATTTTGAAATCTCAGAATTCGATTCAAGATATAACCGAAATCATCACTCTTAGATTCCTACATCTTTCAAAACTATACTTTGACTTCAAAACTGTCCTAGAACCTCATTTCTATTCATGGAACTCACAAAAAATATTTGTATCATTCAAAATCTTAGAACATCATATGTATATTAACAATTACAATATGTGTTCAAACACTTCAAAATTTCTAAAGACATGCGAGATGATGATCCAACCACATATTACCCACTGTCATACATCTGAAAAGCTCTCGAAACCAAAGTTATTGTTTAACACGTATCCGTGTCAGATCCTTTGATATTTATTACCAAATATAATTTTTCAATCTCTTTCCAAAATAGACAGTTTTGTCACAGCTCCAGCAAATCACCTTCATTTATTTATACGAATAAACCTTATTATAACAATTACCGCTTCATCATTGTTACCGGAGAACCTTTCATATCTCGCCACATTAGCAGTAAACTTATCAACAACTTCATTAACCTTCGACTTAAGCCTCTCCGAAAAGCCACTATACTTATTCATTAAAACCCCATCATGTACTCACCTACATCCTGTAACAATAATTGTCACACCAACTACTGGAAATTAGCAATCAGTATTTTGAATTTCGCGACAATTTTACGTCAAAAGTTATACATATAACGTCTATCTCCTAGACTTACATACTTCGAATGTGAATTTTCTGAAAAACATCCCAAACTATGAACTAGTTCTCCGAAATTGGAAAAATGCTGATGAAGCAGCAAAAACTATAAACGACTTTAACAGTCAAAAGTTTGATGATAAAGAATAGTATGGTGGTAAAGCTGAGAAAAAGAGAAGGTTTGAAACTGGAAAACGGATTGAGCAGACCATGAAGGAGGCTGTGGACAAATCACAAAGACTAAACCTGCCTTCAAAGGATCCAAATGATTCAGTGTCTACTGAAATCATTAGCAAACAACTTACTTCTTATTCTAAACCTTCACAGACAAATCTTCTTCATCATCCATATTATCGTATCTTTTATTATAATATCTTCGATATTCCTGAAGATATTTTCACAACTATTCTTATCCGAAATCTTTTATCTCTTCGCAATATCTGCGTTACAACATAAAAAGAAACTTTGTTAGTTTCTAAATTCTAAAAAAAAAAAAAATTTGAATTTAAAATAGGAATGTTTTTGAAGTAGTGTTGGGAATTGAAGCATGAGTTAGTATAATATAATGACACTTGATCAACGTGATTATATTACAATAAGTCATGCTGAGTTTCTAATGGAACGTGATGATTCACAGAACATACCGTCATCATGTACTGTTTACACGACTCTTACATTCTACCCGATTTTCAAACATATTAAGAACATATCATCTTGATAGCTCTATATTTTCGAATATTCTGGTAATTTGCCAAATCAAGATCGTACCATTAAGATTTTCTTCTTGGAACATTAACTATGTTCATCCAAAAATTCATATCTATGAATTCTGGACCATTATCCGCTTGACTTAAGGTCGGGAAGAGAAAACGAAAGCATGAAGCTCCGAAATATAATGGAGAATATAAAGCCTGATAACAATCTCGAAATTACAAACTGTGTATATCAATGCGTATAGCAATATAAAGACACAGGAGAATAAAAAACACAATAACCCCAATGTAATGGTAGAAGAAAATAACTTCCTCCGGTGGTAGATGAAAAAGAAGAATGACAGATATGAAAGTTAAGAGTATATCAAGAATCAATACTGGATGAAGCATATTAACGAATGCTTTAAAGTATGAATTGGGGAGAAAGACTAGAAGGTGTGAGCTGTGGAAATAAAGAAACAAAGGGGGTGGAATTATAGTAAAATATCAGACAGAGAAATCGAGACAGATTATCGCATTTAATCCAAGAAGATCCTGATTTCCTTAATCGCCGAAGAACCAAATCTTATTGCAAAGATTTTCTTTAAATCCCATGAATTCCGAAAATCAATCATAACTACGTCATCGGTTAAAACGAATATACGTTTACTCATTTCACTCTCTCGCGATAGCTTCACTTATACTCTTCGCGTAATCAAATTGTTTTATCTATATTACTCAATGATGATAAAACTCTATTTATCAACTCATATTCGTCATGAAAACATTTTTATAGTTAGCTATGACGACCTCGATCAAATTTCGGGACGAAATTTCTTTAACGGGTAGGTACTGTGACGACCCGGAAATTTCCGACCAAATTTAAACTTAACCTTTATATGTTTCCGACACGATAAGCAGAATTTGTAATGTTGAATCTCAAAAAGTTTGGAACTACATTCACGTAATCAATTACCCTTTGACCGTGTTCGACGATTCACGAACAATTATGTGTATATAGATATGTATATATAATATATAATATTAACTGAAAACATTAACAAAGTATTAGATATATGATACTTTACATGAACATATTTGTATCGATATATTTATCGACAGAATTAAGAGATAATATCAAATAATTGAATTATCAGATACATTATGATATGATTACGGGCCTATGTTATGAGGTCCACTGTGATTTAAGAAATCTGTTCTTTTTGACAACTCAATACTTAACCAGTATGATAAAGATAACGATATTTATATTTTATTTTATTAAATATATAAAATGATTTAAATTAATATTATATATATTTTTTTATACGCGTATTATATGTACATAGTTTATACTTTTACTATACTTTAACTTTACCTTTACTTTACTTTTACTTTACTTTAACTTTAATAATTCATACTTTAATAATTCACTTTAATAATTCATACTTTAATAATTCACTTTAATAATTCATACTTTAATAATTCACTTTAATAATTCATACTTTAATAATTCACTTCAATAATTCATACTTTAATAATTCACTTTAATAATTCATACTTTAATAATTCACTTTAATAATTCAAAATTCTATTATAAATAGAATTCAATAGGTTTCATTATTTCATAGAAACTTGAAAATATATTTCTCTAAACTCTCTCAATCGAATTACATATATATATATATATATATATATATATATATATATATTTACTTAGTATTATTTCAAGATATTATTAGTATACATAAAATACTACGACGGAGTTATATTCAGACGATTTCAAAATAAGTTTTCAAATGGGATAGAGCTAAGGAAATTATGGGTTATAGCTATGAAGGTTATGGGTATTGATCGAGGGTATTGCTCGTGAGGTCAACCTAACGTTTATCATTTTCGTTGCGTCTACGTACTTTCCTGCAATATTGAATCACAATATTGATACGTGAGCATTCATATCTTATCTTTTATATATTAATAGTGTATCCCTGACTAGTGCTCGAGTATATATGATTATGCATGTTTGTATGCTTAGTTTCGTCGTTAAATAGTTTATGATAAATCACGAATTTGATACATATGCTACTGAGATAAGTTATATGATATGCATGTCGTTGAAAAGCTGAAGAAAAAAATTAATAACTTTTCATTTAGAAATCGTGTGGTTTCGATGAACGGATTAAAAGATATGGTCAACTGAATTATCATTAATTTTAATATTATTATTAAAACGATTATTATAACTGTTATCAGTTGATGTTATTGCTAAAATTATCTTTATTACTAAAAATTAATATTTTTATTGAAACTATCATTTTATTATTTTTATCATTATCATTATTATCAATATTATTTTATCAAATAAATATGCGTACAAAGATATTTTTACCACACGTAATGTAATTACATTAATAATACATACCACTATATTTTTATGATATTAAGTGAATTTTATAAATTTTATTACTTGATATATATAAAAGTATATTTTTATCATATATGAATTTTAATATAAATTTTTATTTATTAATAAATGACTTGTATTATTTAGTATAATAAGATCTGATAAATATATTTAAATATATAAAACTCCTATATATAAGTTATATAATAAACATGTATAGATTTTGGAAGTCATTTTGGGTCAAGTTGACTTTTGTTGACTTTTGCATGTCGGTCTCGAGCATTAGGATTGTGATACACTACGACTTGACCTAAATTGTTACACAGATATTGACCAACATATAAATATATATACTTAATATAGGTTCGTGAATCCGAGACAAACCCTGCACTTGTTCAGTGCCGTCATATACATAATTGCTACGAAATACAGTATTGTGAGTTTCATTACTCCCTTTTTATATATATTTTTGGGCTGAGAATACATGCGCTGTTTTATAAATGTTTTACGAAATAGGCACAAGTACTAAAACTAATTCTATGTGGGTTTAAACCAGAAATATACCCTTAGCTTGGTAACATTAAACTACTTGTCTATGTACGGTAGGCGCGAATCCTAAAGATAGATCTATTGGGCCTGACAAACCCCATCCTGACTATGGGATGCTTTAGTACTTCGAGGTTATTTTAAACACACCTGATCTGGTGTACTTCAGAGGGTAAAACATGAACGTTAAGGCTTGTTACCGGGTGCCTACAACTTATAGAATACTTTTATACACTTGCGAGTGTACGGATATTTATAGAAACTGAAATCTTGTGGTCTATTACTATTACGGAAATGATTGATTATGATAAACTGATGAACTCACCAACCTTTTGGTTGACACTTTAAAGCATGTTTATTCTCAGGTATTAAAGAAATCTTCCGCTGTGCATTAGCTCATTTTAAGGATATTACTTGGAGTCATTCATGACATACTTTGAAAGACGTTGCATTCGAGTCGTTGAGTTCTTCAAGATTAATATTAAGTCAATTATAGTTGGATGTAATATGAAATGGTATGCATGCCGTCAATTTTTGATGTAAAGAAAGTTTGTCTTTTAAAAACGAATGCAATGTTTGTAAAACGTATCATATAGAGGTCAAATACCTCGCGATGTAATCAACTGTTGTGAATCGTTTATAATGTATATGAACGGATCCTTTCAGACGACTACAAGGGCGTGTCTCCCAGACAACCACACCGATAAAGTTAGAACCTACAAGCCGAAACAAATCGTCAAAAACAACCAACTACCCAATGACATGCCTAGAATAAACTATACCTGAATGTTTCATTAATAGATCTTTTCTCAGCCATAAATGAGGTCGTTTTTCCTTCTAAAGTTCTATATCACTCGGTTCATTCACTAGGTTAAACATATCTTAATTAAGTGCTCCAAATGAATTATGAAGCTTCACTTGTTTATCCTTGTCTCAACATTACCCGTATGATCCGTATAAAAGAAAACAAATGTATATATAAAGAATTTTAAGTTATAAAAAAGAAAAGTATAAGGGTATTTAATAATTCTTATCCTTATGTTCTAAAGTCACAAGTTAGTCGAGTTCTTATTATTATATTACGTAGATTTATTACACATGTAGTAGTATATATATACACGGAGTATATGACACAATAATTTGCTGCTTAATTGATGGATAAGCAGTTGTGACATAAATAAAAAAGTCAATTAACACGTTGATTCCGCTAATTTTTTCAAGACGTCGTTAAACTTGGATGCATCTATGAATGGTTGCGTTGCAGCTGTAAATTACAGGTTTTTCATCCACGTTGGTACCGCTGACCTTTTCCCCTTTGAACTTTTCACCTTTATCATTACAACACATCTCCCCAATTCATTTATAATTGTTATTTATGCAATAAAAAAAAAAATTAAAAGCAAGCCTGTTATTAAACCGGATACATTGTTTATGCAAAACTATACATATTCATAATCGCCGTTACGTCTAAAATTTAAGGCTAACTTGTGCTCTTGAAGCACATGTTACATACATTTAATAAAGTTGATATTTTCATAACTAATGTAAATCATTATTTATAAATGGAAACAAATGTGTTTAATAAATGAGATTTGAATTATTATAAATGAAATTTTTGAGTGCATTTAAGTATTTTTATAGTACGTCCTTAGTTAAGTACTCCCTCCGTCTGATCTAAAGTGTTCACATTTTCATTTTGGAATATCCCATTTCAGGTGTCCACTTTAGATTTCAACTAATCAGAAGAGGTTATTCTGGAAAGAGAAGATTTCTTATTGGTGGAGAATGGAGTTAGTGGGATTTCCTAAAACTGTGTGTAAAAAGTAAGTGGACACTTATAATGGGACGGAGGGAGTATAAGTTAAAGATATATATGTAAGGATAAATCAAACGAATTAATTTTAAGAAAAATAAATAATATTTAATTATTCGCTCTATTCTGCTGAAATGAAAATATTACTGAATATAATTTATGATAATCGTTGTATTAGCTTAGATATTGTCAATGTGGTAAGATTCGGTGTTCGGAGTTTAATCGGTCGAGATTTAAAATGAGTAATCGGCAATTCGGAGATTAATCGGGAAATAATTGGAATGTAATTTATATATTTAAATTTTAAATTTTGAAAAATTATTTGTGTAAACATAAAAGAAAATCATAAACGTAAACTTTAACATAATTGTTTAAAATAGTTCATTTTTTAAAAAAACTTTAAAATTCTAGTTAAAATTCATGTTAAAATGTTGATTAATTTTACTTTAACCGACTTTGATTACCATATTCAATTTTGACCAATTAATTGACAATCACAGATTAATTAAACGAATTTTGAAAAATCGAAACAGATTGCTCTTATAAATGAGTAATCGGGGATTAATTATTCAAATTTAATTGTTATGTCTTCGTAAATGTTATTTAGTACCGTATATTTTTTCGAATGACAGTAAGAGTCACCGATGGTCCACCATTAGTGGAACCAACCGATTATATCCAGGTACACTTATTCCGGAGGAACACTTAACCGACAATGCTCATTGCATTATGGGAAAAACCCCAAGCAAAACATCCTCAACGAGATTCGAACCCATGAGATATTGCAATCTCAAGCACCAAGGAGATTAGCAGTAACCTATCCATCTATTAGGAATTGATTATTTAGTAGGAGTATCTTTTATTTTTGTCTTTTGTTTAAATTTCAGTTATATTTTTATTTATACTTTATGTTATCATAATTCATAATAATAATAATAATAATAATAATAATAATAATAATAATAATAATAATAATAATAATAATAATAATAATATACGTTTTTAGTATTTGATAAACACTTTTACGTTCATATGATAAGCAAAAATTTAATTGGTCAATTTTAATCAAGTGTAGTGTTGAAAAAAAGTAAATATGGATAGTTGATTTAATTAATTAGTTTCTATATTTTTGTAATCGATCAGTAAAAGGGATATCTATATAATTTCTCAATGTGGCACATGCGTAAATACCTTTATCACTTTGTCACGAGTAGAAGCACTAGTAGCTAAAGTATAGCGCAAAAAGACAGTACGACTGAAAAAATCAAAATAAAAATCATAAGAAATAGCTATCATACAACGGGTGTTCCTTATACTTGTCGGAAGTTAGGTAGGTAAAAGACTAGTAGAATATGAAAACGAATACTGTAATGATAATTTATGTATATATCTAATGTAATAATATGCCAATTATTAAACAGTTAATTACCAATAGTTCAAGCATGAATTAATCATTAACTTGTAATAATAAATTAAATATCAATAATTTGTCCATATCCTTGAAAGGTATATAATAATACGGTATTATATATCACGATGACTGGCTAACCACCAAAATTAAACTTGTCCAAAACTATACTTTTGTATAATACGGAGTATAATTTGTTGATTACTGACGTAGTATTTTATTACGGAGTATTAATTAGGTTATCGTTTTACTTAACATTAGGTAGCCGTTAGCATTTTATTGTGTTAGATTTTTAATCAATTTGTACAAGTTTGGTAGAAAATAAAAAAGGAAATATAGAAGTAATTACGTACCGACAGTTGAAGACTCGAAGGTGGTACTTCCACCTTTAACACTCCGGCTTCCGGTAATGATTGTATTTCTTCTTCCATCTCCGATAAACATAAGATTTGTTTTCCCCGATGTCACTTCAACATTTTCCCGATACACCCCTGCCTTTATCCTAATCACATACCTTGTCTTGCTCTTTGATGGTGCCGCCGCCACCGCAGCCGCCACCGTCTTATAATTTCCACTACCATCGGCCGCAACCACCACATTCGGAGTCACCGTTCCCGACTGCAACAACTTCCTGTCTTTACCCGATAACCATTCCGGCCATACGTCGTCGTTTTCTTTCAAATTCCTCCCGTTGATCTTCATTTCATTAGCCAAATCAGCATTGGTCATGTTACATATCATAGCAAGTGCAATGCTACACATTTTCTCAACATTTTCTTCACTTTTTAATAACTCTTTACGGACTTTTTTGTCCGCATCGTCATGAGAGAATCCATCGAGACAAGTTTCTTGGTCGGTTATAGCGGAGCTCATTAAGGTTTTGAGATCATTGGCGTGTTGTTTAAGCGATTTCTTGGTTCGATACTCCTCGAGTCCTTTCGTGACATCGCTAAGCTCTTCTAACGTCTCGGAAACCATTTCGAGACAATCTTTGAGTGCACCGACCTCACGTTTCGTAAGACCTTTACGATGTGTAAGCTTTTCGATCTTTATATAGCTTTGTTGTACGGCTTTTGCTGTGATATTAACAGCAACCTCAATGGCGTCTTTTTGGGATTTGACTTTTTTGGTTACATCAGGATGGCTAGTGATTGTTGAATAGCATAATTCGGGGTATAATGTGGAGCTGCATGATGATTTCACGATGGAATGAGCAGTAGTAGAAGAAGATGTGATACTTTGCGGCTGTTCATCGTTGTGGGAGCTGGAAGAGTTTCGAGATTTGACTCCGACAACAATGCCGATTAGAGCTGAGGCTAAAAGGATTGAAGCAAAAGCAGTTATAAAGAGCTTTTTTCTTTTGTTGAATAAGTTACGAGCGGAGTCCAGAACTCCAGCCATCACATCTTTGAGCCGGCTCATTATCACCTAAACTACGATTAGTTTGAAAGAAAAGAAAACCTAGTGTGACGTAGCTTAATGAGGTAGCTACCCTTTATCAGAAGAAAAGGAAAAGAAAATAATGAGGTAGCTAGGTTGGGTTGAAGAAAATAGTGAAGTGCATGTGTGCTTTTATAAACAAATTAATAATAATTTGAATATAGAATACGTACTCTTTTAATTTAAGGCGGCTAGGAAATTTAACTAAATGCTTATGTTGATAAAGTTTTACTTGTATTACTTCATTTATTTTTATTTGCTTACTTTTTTTTTTTGAACGACGAATTTAAATCAGTGGATCATTTATTTCAACGACCCTCATCATTTACACCCACACACGCTAGAGGAGAAAATTAGAGAGAAAACTTTCCGCCTCCAGGAATTGAACCCGGGTTGCTTGGCAACTAATCACGGGTCCTTCCACACTGAAGCATGATACCATTGAAGTAAACGTTCGTTGCTGTATTATTTCATTTATTACCTAACTAATCTTACTATAAAAGGATATAATTTTTAAATATCATAGTATTAAATATTATTTCTCCCACCCTGAATAAGTGTTATCTTCAAAAAAATTTAATTTAAAACAGATATAATAAATGGAAATTAAAACCTTACATTTAAATCATATTAGACTGATTCATTAAAAGAAAAATTTTATTGAGAATAATAATTGAGAGTAATTTGGTGAATGGTATTTTATAGTTATTTTCTTACGAACATCTCAACTCCCTCATACACCACTATAATAATATTAGGTTTTTTTTTGTTATTGTTGTTTCTTACGAGTAAATTTTAGTTTGCAACAAATATGAATAGTTTGTAAATTTGTAATTATCATACACATATCAATACTAATGTTATGTATGGATATATAGTATTACTTATAGTTTGTTTCCTATGTTGTCCAATCAAACACGTCATTCAACTAACATTGAAGATGAAGTTCAAGAAAGAAAGACACAAGTCGACGGTGACAAACGACCTTACAAGACAACGTGAAATGGAAAACTATATCTCATGCGCAGATCTAGGATATAGTTTGTTTACACATTGGGAACACAACATTTTAATTGTTTATTCAATTAATGTGTTTGACCTTTTTGGAGTGTTCCTGCAATTGCGCAGAACAAGGAAAGAAGCTGCACACTTTCTACTTACATGTCAGCTAAAGTACAAACATAGTTTAAATCACTGCTAAATGCTAAATAGAGTGTTTACCTGATTATTAAACTCTATATAAATAGATACGCTCCACAAATAATTTAGTTAGTGGTGTAGGAGCTTAAATTACTTAAAGTCTTAACTTGTATTTACTTAGTATGTTCTAAGAAATCGAGGTGTAATCTCTATCACCCGTTCATCTATTCCGCATTTTGATGATATTAATTCTTTAGATTAATAAATCATAAAAGAATATGTTGAAAATCACAAGATTCTCTTTAATTTTATGCTAACTATCTTAATTCGCTTAAACTGCATAATTTAAGAAACAATTAAAAAATAATCAACCCCCTTCTCTACAATACTTCATGTAGTTAATACAGGACCAACAACTGGTATTAGAGCATCCAGTCTTGATAATTTAATATCTTGGATTTGAATCTCTGTGATGGCCAACTATTTAAACACACCATATCTCCAAAATGGTTCCTCTAATAGACCACCAAAATTTGATGCAAATGAATATCAAAGTTGGAGAGAAAAGATGATGTTTCACTTTAAATCTGTTGACCCTCTTATGCATGGGCTGTGAAAAGAAAGATACTGATACTTGTTTTCAGAAAGATATTCAAATAGCATAAGTCAACTGACAAATAAAAGAAAGATACTCAAATTCAGAAAGATATTTGGCACTATCTTTGATAAGACTGGGAAAGCCTTGCTGATGCAAAACGTCATGAGAACATGTATTAAATTGAAATGAATAAAGTTGTCACTAAAAACTGATACTTGTTTACATTCACAGTTAGCAGACAACCTCAAATTATTATGGCATAAGAGACTCACATCTCAACTTCATAAATATTCTTAAACTTTCAAGTTAAAGTTTAGTTTCTGGCTTATCCGCCATGTCTTATGTTAAGGACAGATTTTATCCTGGCTGTGAAAAGGGAAAGCATCACCCGGAGTCTTTCGAGTCCAAGCAGATGTCATTTGTTGAGAAACTGTTTCACCTTCTTCACATGGATCTTTTTGATCCTATCAACATTACCAGCTGTAGTTGGAAGAGATTCACACTTATCATTGTTGATCAGTACTCTAGGTTTACTTGGGTATTCTTTTTTAAGCAGAAAAATAAAATTAATGATGAAATTAACAATTTTATCAAAAGGATGGAACTGCTGAATAGACAATTAGTGAAGCAATTATGAAGTGATCATTGAACAAAATTTAAAAATTCTACACTTGAAGAATTCTGTGCTGACAAAGGGATTTTACAAAATTTCTCTGCTATGTGAACACCTTAATAGAATGGTGTTGTAGAAAGAAGTAACAGAACTCTCATTGAAGCTGCTAGATCTATGTTAGCTGAGTCTAGGTTGAAGAACTCCTACTTGACAGAAGCTGTCAACACTGCCTGTTTTACCCAGAATATATCTCTCATTGTGAAAAGACAACATAGGAAGTTCTAAAAGGCAGAAGCCCACAATTAGATTTTTCCGTATATTTGGTACTCCCCGTTTCATTCACGACAATAGGGATCAACATGGCAAATTTTATACTAAAGCTGATGAAGGAATTTCCTTGGGTACTCAAATATGTCAAAGCATATATGGTCTATAACACGATAAGAGAATGTTTTGAAGAATAAAGTAAAGCTACGTTGAATGAAAATATTTTAATTCTGTCATATACACAAGAAGATGTGGATTTAATCTTTGAAGAGCCTACTTAGATAGCTCTCGATGAAGAAGAAATAGTGGCAGATCCCTCTTAAATCCCTGCTGCTAATTTTTCTACTGATCATATATATCTCACTTTATCATCTAGACAAAGATCAACTACACCTGTTGATTCTAATGAAGTTTTACAACTTAAGCAAGGTAGGTGTGTATCTAGTTTTATATGATCTCAAGAAAGTACTGCTTTCGAACAAGAAACACATCACTCAACTAATGATATGCATGCTACTGTGCCTTATGATGACCCTGATGTTGTGTGTTCATCAAACATTACACCAGTTCATAACATAAGATAGAATGGAGCATCTAATTGACTAAATCATTGGAAATCTGAGTAGTGGAGTGAAGACTAGATGACATGCGACTAGTAATTTTTGCATGCATGTGAATCTTGTGTCAACATTTTAACCTACAAAGGTTGAGGAAGCTTTGGCTTATCCAAGCTGGGTAGGAGCTATGGAAGATGAGCTCTCCTAGTTTGAGAGAAACAAAGTACGGAACCTTGTACCTAGACCAGAAGATGGTGAAAATATAGTTATTGGTACTAAATCGGTGTTCAAGAACAAGATGGATGAAAATAGGATTGTTGTCATAAATAAGGCTAGATTGGTATCACATAGGTATAGATAAGAGGTAGAATTGGATTATGGAGAGTTGTATGCACCTGTTGCAAGGATTGAAACAATCAGAATATTTCTGGCCTTTACTGCATACAAGAACTTTAAAGTCTTCAAGATGAATGTTAAATCTGCTTTTCTAAATGGGAAGTTGCAAGAAGTCTATGTTAAGGCACCACCATAAAGTAGTAAATATCCAAAATGATCACGCCTAAATCTAAATTGGTGGTTTTAGAATTAGACACGAGTGCTTAATTTGGGAAAAATGTATTGATCGATTGTTGTAACTTCATTAACTTTGCAAACTCCATTTGAAATCTAAATTCCAAGGGCGTAAAATAAACGATTAGATTAACCTCATTCGATTAGATCAAATGAGTTAATATCTTAGGTGTTGATGAACTCCGATATCAACCAGAATCTTAATCGGATTTGTATATTCGACTGAACAATGTTACAGTATGATTTCAGCAGAGTAACAGTATGTGTTCAGTGTGTGGTAATGAATGACTTGTAGGGAGTATTTATAGATGTTTACATATAGTTTGTTAGAGGGACATATGTCCCATTCATAATTGTAACAAACTTTCCTAGATTCGTGGGCTGACGTGGTACGCATTCCATTCGTGTGTTTGTTCTGGGACCATGTGTTTGTTCTGAGACCAAGTTCCTGTTCTGAAATCAAGCCTTGTTCCGGGACCATGTGATCATTTCAGAATAGAGTGATTATTCCGGAATGGTATGGTTATTCCGGAATGGTGTGGCGGATCCATCTACGATGTGATGGATGGATGATACACCTTTGGTTAGGTAAAAGGAATTATATATGAGTATTGCCTAACATTTATCTAAGTGCTTCTTCTCAGTATACTTCTGACCGGGTAAGGTTATAGCCGGTTCATATATTCGTTCATAATATTCTTGTAGAGGTTATTGGGCGGCAGGAGTATTTGGTTGAGTAATAGATCCTTATGTAATAATGTGATCCGTAACCTCTTGGTGCTTCATATATGGGTGCGTTTCCGGACTGTTTTGTATGCAAGGTATCCGGGTGAGTGGTGTTGGCTTCTGGCATACTTTTCCCGGTAGGATGGGCTTACGTGAAGTTACGACCAGCTTCTATCCGGGATATTTCTTCTCGGATGCATATTCAGATAGTCTTCTGAAGGGTTTTGTTTAGGTGAGATCGGGAGAAGGTGTTTTCTCCTTGACCATCGTGCCGGTTTAATTCCGGATTGAATTTTGACAAATGACAGATCGTATTGAAAATATGACTTTTTGATACGTATTTAGTATGCGTATCATCAAGTCTCCCAAGTTTGGTGATGCTAGCCGGAACGGCTGTGTTACCAAACTTAGAAAATGTGCCCAAATAGCTGATTGGACGTTCATTAAATGCATTTGTCTTTTAAACAGACACTTATGCAGATAAGCCTCTTCTGATGATTATTTTCCTTTTACAAATTTCAAAACGGTTTCCAATGAGTGATTTTTGGAACTTTTCATCATTACCTTTTTGGATACGTGTCTTCGATCTCAACCTGTAACACCCCGTCAGAACACACTAACGGAATATTAACTCCTTGTCCCACAGTTAATGGTCACGCACTATATACGAGATGTTTTCCGAAAAGTAATCGTATTTATTTCAAAATACGTTGTCATTAAAGTAAAATAAAACCAAACGTTGATGTTAATGACATAAGTAAATAATCCGTAACATTATTTAAAAAAGAACTATTTTAAATGCGATCATAAATGTTCTTGACATAAAAACTCATGCTGGACTCCAATCCAGTGAATGCACCACGTAAGCACATTGTCATCAAAGTATGCGGAAGCTAATACCTTTAAGAACATGAGATAAAACATGAAAACGATCAACAACAATGTTGAGTGAAATCTACAAGTTTAAGTAAATCAGTTTATCATAGTTACACCACGAGATTTAGTTCAAAACAGTAAAAGTAATACAACAGTTATGAGCAATTGAATATAAAGCTTTAACCCGCAGATAGCTTAAATACGCTACACGTCTTTTATTTACCCCATATTGCAAAAGATGATCAAGCATTCAGTAACAAAGTTATAAGCACCCTAGTTCATTGTGTGAGGTTTGTCAAACCTTCAGTACCGTCCTTATAAATTCGAGCCTTACAAAGTAATTAATATATTCAAGCTAGAGGCTTTTGGATAAAATTCATAGTGTATGTTCAGTTTTTGTACTCGTGTCTAATGCGTAAAACAATTTAAAAATCAGCATGTTATCTTTTCCCAAAAGTAAAAGTGTATGAGAATGTAGACCCACCTTGAGTGCACTTGACAAATTCACAAGTAACAGTAGTAGAATTAAAACGACCAAGTATGCAACCTAAATGTACCATTTATAGTTACATAAGTTTTTTTTTTTCAAAAGACAGACTCGCAGTTCAGTTGCCATATTGCTCAGACCGACGTAATCGAATAGTAAAAGTCAACACAGAAGTCAACTAGTCAAGCAAGTTAACAAATAGTAAAACTTGGTCAAATTGGTCAACCTAGGTCAAATACATCAGTAGTTCATGCCAATGTTATCATAAAGTCAAACCAATGTCAACTTATAAGTTTCACACGTTTGTTTGGTCAATTAACGATTACTAAATTAGCTTATCGTACGTTTTAACAACAGTCAAGCAATCGGACAAGCATAATTCACAAATGATACATCGAACAATTATGAACCAATCCAGATCATTATTCCATGTTATAAACTTTCTAAAAAGACTAACCACACTATCATACAATTCCTAGAACTCGCGTAGCATGCAACACAATCAAGTTCAGTTTCTGTTTGCGCACCAGTTTTGTAAAAATTCTCATTTAATTTAGAAAATTGCAATTAACAAACGGCCAATTGGAGATGACTCTAACCACTCAAATTATCTGTAAAAATAATCAAAGAATTGCATTTAGCAAATTTGTACATTTTTGACCAACTTGTCAGACATTCTGATTTATACAGAATTCAGACATTCGGTTTCGGCACGCATGTAACACATAGCAAACAAAGCATTCAGAGCTTGACATAGAAACAAGATATGCTAGGTAACATATAAACTACCACATACCAGAAGAAAAAAGTCCAATTCAACTCCTACTTCATGCTAGACATTTATTGGTGCAAAATAGACACATTCGATCCTAATCAGGTAGTCGTTTTCGGGGTCGAATATACGAATATCTAGAAACATTTAGCACATGACGTCTACATGAAATATCAATTGTTAATCATGTAAATTACAGAAAACAAAAGCTTGGTAAAAAAAGCATGTTAAGTGGTTGTTTGGTCCATGAACAAATTCCTAGTCAACACGTTGTAGCACGAACATTCGAGTAATCATAAAACGACTTTTACAAATCCATTTACTATGATATCCTAGGCCATTATATGTTTTTTTCAATTCTCTATCCAACTAACATAATTTAAAATTCCAATTCATAACACACAAATTGTAGTTTTCGTTTTGTTACATAATTACATACCGAAACTTCAAACAATCATAACTTAGGCCATACTAAACGAAATTATGCGATTCAAGCGAGCAAATTCAATAGTTTTTCGATGGCTATCCATGTAAACACATTGAAAATACAGAAAACAAATTTACAAAACCAGTAGCATAGCAATTGAATTCATTTTAAAACCCTAACACACAAACCGGACAAAATAACGACTAGTTATGTACACGATCGCGACCAATTGAGCAATAGAACAACTAAATCAACATAATAACAATAAAATTCAGATTTATGAATCTAGGATTTGAAATTATACCTTAATAGAGCAATTAATGGGCGTTACTAGATGTAGAACGACGCGTAGAACAACGATTATGCTCAAGATTTTGTATAAATTTTAGTTGATGATGGAGTTATGGTGGTGTTGGTGTTCGATGAGAAAGAAGGAGGGAGGGAGAAGCTCCAGTCGATTGATTTAGGGTTATGGTTTATATTTGTAGTGTTTGCTTCTATTTAAAGTATGGATTAGGGCCTAAATCAAGTAAGTTAATGACAACACAAGCCCAAACAACAAAATAAAGGGGGAGAGGGGGAGGGGTCGACCGAATGGCCTATGTAGGTAGTCATTGGGCTCTTCTTGATTACTAGTGTGCGTGTGGTGGTCTATTTTGAGTGTCGTTAACCGTACCGTGATTCCGAAAAGTTAATCGATCGTTAAAACGCAACTCACCGGGTTTAATTCATTAAATACATAATAAATTAATTAAGTTTTTATTAAAAGTGATAATTATGAAGAATATTTATTTGATCAAAAATCAGTCATTTTGCAGTCTTTCGAGACCTCGGTTGCAGTTTTCATATTCGTATCGTATTCTCAGTATTTCAATACACGAAATAAGTTTTTCGGCTAATATAATCATATATTAATTACGTAAGTTCATCATAAGCTCAAGTATGCATTTAAATCAATTAAATACACAAATCGAAAGTAATCACCGTTAAAAACTTAACGGACAGTTAACAAAGATTAACGGAAAAAACTAGGGTATTACATTACCTCCCCGTTAATGAAATTTCGTCCAGAAAT
Organism: Rutidosis leptorrhynchoides; assembly: GCF_046630445.1. Classification (NCBI taxonomy): domain Eukaryota; kingdom Viridiplantae; phylum Streptophyta; class Magnoliopsida; order Asterales; family Asteraceae; genus Rutidosis; species Rutidosis leptorrhynchoides. Next base: position 163,000,042 of record NC_092342.1, on the reverse strand, counting down.
TTAGTTCACGTCCGCTGAAGTTGTCTCTTCAGGAAACAGTTGCGGATACTTTTGCTTCATCTAATCTTCACGCTCCCACGTGAATTCCGGTCCTCTACGTGCGTTCCAACGAACTTTCACAATCAGTATGTTGCTCTGCATTAGGCGTTTGACCTCACGGTCCATGATCTCAATATGTTCTTTTACGAAATGCAGTTTAGGGTCCACTTGTATCTCGTCCAAAGGAATTATCAAATCCTCGTCTGACAAGCACTTCTTCAAGTTTGACACGTGAAACGTATCGTGAATCTCGCTAAGATCTTGGGATAAACTCATCTACATGCTAAGGGTCCAATTCGTTTAGTAATCTCAAATGGTCCAACATACCTTAGACTTAACTTGTCACGTTTCTCAAAACGCACTACACGTTTCCAAGGTGATACTTTCAGCATGACTTTGTTACCAACTTGAAATTCTAGAGGTCATCTTCGATTATCAGCATAGCTCTTTTGTCGGCTTCGAGTAGTTTTCAACCTCTCTTGAATTTGTACAATCTTTTCATTAGTCTCGTGAATAATCTTGGGTCCTATCAATTGACTATCCCCTAATTCACTCCAGCATATCGGTGATCTACACTTTCTCCCGTATAGCATCTCAAAAGATGCGACCTTAACACTCGCGTGATAGCTATTGTTATATGGGAATTCTACCAATGGTAAGTGCCTATCCCATCCGTTCTCAAAATCAATAACACATGCTCTCAACATGTCTTCTAAAATTTGGATGGTTCTTTCACTTTGGCCATCTATTTGCGGATGATACGCTGTGCTCATAACAGGTCGAGTTCCCATTGCCTTTTGCAATATTTGCCAGAATCTAGATGTAAATCTGCTGTCTCTGTCGGAAATAATGAATACCGGCACACCATGTCGGGAAACCACTTCTTTTAGGTAAGGTTAAGGCTACTCAAGGGTCATATACTTTTTTTTGTTCCGATGTAGGCCATATACCCAACAAAATACTATTATAGGCCGTAAACTTTAAAAAAAATGTGTTAATGTAAACCAACTTAACTTGTTGAACTGATAAATAAATTTGTTCGTTTGACTTTTTTTCCGAAAGTTTAACTTCGAAATTCGGATTCATTTCTTCGATTTAAGAGCTGTGAATTTACAGATAGTTTCACGAAGAGATTTCGATCACATCCGTATTTTTACATTTTGCTATAACCTCTCAAATTGATCCGGTGCTCAAATCGGACACGGTTTTCGGTGAAGGATGAACTCGAGATCAAACTCTATGAATTTGTTGTTGATTATCAGTTCTAATGATGTGCGAAAGTTCATTTGATGTTATGCTTTACTAAAATGAAGTCAATTTATTAAGAGAATCATCCTTGATCGATTTTGTAGATTGAGCTACAAAAAAGTGTACTTTTTTTGTTCCAATGTAAGCTATATACCCCAAAAAATACTAATGTAGGTCACATACTTTCAAAAAGTTTATCGATGTAAACAAAAGGTGACCTATTTAGCTGGTAACATGTTACCTTTTGTTTACATCGATACACTTTTTGAAAGTATGTGGCCTACATTAGTATTTTTTGGGTATATGGCCTACATCGGAACAAAAAAAAGTATATAATCCTTGAGTAGCCTTAACCCTTTAGGTAAACCTATGCCAACTTCTCTATCTTATCTATTTCTTTAATCGGTAGAAAATGAACTGATTTTGTGAGACGATCAACAATAACCCAAATAGTATCGTAACCTCCCACAGTCATGGGTAACTTAGTAATGAAGTCCATAGTTATACATTCCCATTTTCACTGGGGGAATCTCCGGCTGTGTCAGCAGTCCTGACGGTCTCTGATATTCTGCCTTGACCTTAGCACACGTCAAGCATTTACCAACATAGGTAGCAATATCGGCTTTCACATTAGTCCACTAATACAGTGCCTTAAGATCTTGATACATCTTGTCGGATCCAGGGTGAATAGAATATCTCGACCTGTGTGCCTCATCTAGCACTAGTTCCCTTAATCCACCAAATTTTGACACCCAAATCCTATCAACAAAGTAATGAGTTCCATCATCTTTAATGGCAAACTGTTTATCTAGACCCTTAAGTGATTCGGTAGTAAGATTCTCTTGTGTCAACGCCTCAAGTTGTGCATCGCGTATCTGAGAAGTAAGGTTCGTTCGAACAGTCATATTCAGCGCTCTAACTCAGAGAGGTTTAGCCTTCTCTTTCCCACTCAAGGCATCTGCAACAACATTATCCTTTCCAGGATGATAGCGAATCTCACAGTCGTAGTCGTTTAGCAGTTCTACCCAACGTCTATGCCTCATGTTGAGCTGTTTCTGATCGAAGATATGTTGTAAGCTCTTATGATCGGTGAAAATCGTAAATTTAGTACCATACAAGTAGTGTCTCCACAACTTCAGTGCAAAGACCACAGCACCAAGTTCTAAATCATGTGTCGTATAGTTCTGTTCATGTATCTTCAACTGTCATGACCCATAGGTAATCACTTTCTTTCGTTGCATCAACACGCAACCAAAACCTTGTCGTGAAGCATCACAGTAAATCACAAAATCTTCATTCCCTTCAGGTAAAGACAAAATTAGAGCAGCCGTTAATTTCTATTTTAACAACTGAAATACAGACTCATGTTGCTCAGTCTACTCATACTTTTTACCCTTCTAAGTTAACGTTGTCAACAGTCGAGCAATAGTGGAAAATCCCTCAATGAATCTCCTATAATAACCGGCGAGACCTAAGAATTGCCGAATATGTGTTGGCGACTTAGGAGTCTCCCATTTCTTGACCGTTTCTATCTTCGCAGGATCAACCTGAATACCATTAATACCAAAGATATGACCCAAAAATTGAACTTCTTGTAGCCAGAAGTCACACTTCAAAAATTTCGTATACAACTGCTCTTTCCTGAGCATTTCAAGTATCAAACGGAGATGTTGTTCATGTTTGCGTACTTCGAATACACCAAAATATCATCAATGAACACAACCACAAACTTATCTGGTTATGGCTTACACACACTGTTCTTGAGATCCATGAACACTGCTGGTGCGTTCGTTAATCCAAACGGCAATACTGTAAATTTATGATGTCCGTAGCGTGTTCTAAACGCTGTCTTCAGTATATTTGTCTCTTTTACTCTTATCTGATGGTAACCTGACCTCAGATCAATCTTAGAGTAACATCCTGATCCTTGTAACTGATCAAACAAATCATCGATCCTTGGTAACGGATATCTATTCTTGATAGTCAGCTTATTCAGTTTCCTGTAATCAATACCAAGTCTCATAGATCCATCCTTCTTCTTTACAAAGAGCACAGGTTCTCCCCATGGTGAAGAACTAGGTCGAATGAATCCCTTATTTAAAAGCTCTTGTTACTTACTAGACAGCTCTTGCAATTCTGAAGGTGCAAGTCTATACGGTGCGCGCGCTACAGGTGCTGCTCCAGGCATCAAGTCAGTCTAAAATTCCATATCTCTATGCGGTGAAAGTCCTAGTAACTCTTCCAGAAAAACATCGGGAAAGTCTCTAACAATCGGTACATCTTCGAGTTTCTTGACTTCAGGTTCAGTTTTGCTCACGTGAACCAACACATCAAGACAACCCTTTCTTATGTATTTTTGTGCCTTCAAACAATTAATAAAATGCAGCGGTGTATTACTTCTCTCTCCATACACCATTAAAGCCTCACCTTTGGCAACAGGAATGCGAAATGCTTTCTGGTAACAGACGATGTCGGCTCTATTCTCGGATAACCTGTCCATTCCAACCACAAGGTCAAAACTTCCCAACTTAATCGGTATCACGTCTATTCTAAAGGATTTCCCAGCTAAGTTCAAAGGACAACCACGATAGATCTTATCAGCTATCACTAAATTACCATTCCATAATTCTATAGAGTACAGGTTTTTTATCGATGATACAGGATTCTTAAGATTATGGCAAAAATCTCTAGACACAAAGCTCCTATCAACACCAGAATCAAAAAGTACATAAGCATGTTGATTGTCGAGTAAAAATGTACCCGTGACTAGCTTCGGATCATCATGTGCTTTACTGGATTTGATGTTAAACGCTCGTCCTTTCGAAGGCTCAGCAGTATTCCCAGCATTCGAGCAGTCCTTCCTATAGTGACCAACCTTACCATAACCAAAACAAGTTTTTGTACCCATCTTGTAGTCCTTTGCTAAGTGCCCAGTTCTCTTACACTTATCATAAGTCGATCCATTACAAGCTCCAGTATGATGCCTATTACACTTAGTACACAGTGAGGATTTCCCTTGATACCCTGATCTAGTACTCGGACAAGACATAGTACCCTTATTAGTCTCTTGCTTCTTGTGAAACTGCTGATTAGAGTTCTTATCATGACCATTATTCCACTTACGTTTACCGTCTCCAGAACGGTTCTCATGAGTCGCAACAACTACCTTACTATCACTTGCAGCCTGATCAAGTAACAAATTTTCCATATCGATGGTTTCTTGCACAGTTCTCGGTTTGAAAGTAGTCACACCAGTCCTAATCGTTCCAGTCAAACCTTGGACATATTGCTCCACCTTGCGCCACTCAGTCGGGACTAACTCTGAACATATCAACGCTAATTCAAAGAACCTCTTGTTATAACTAACAAGATCATTACCCACCAGCTTCAACTCACGAAGTTCTCGCTCCAATCTCAAAATCTCATTTCGAGGGCAGTACTCCTCGATCATACGCTGCCTGAAATCTTCCCACGGAGTGGCAAAAGCCTGATCATGTCCTACTAACGTAGCATAACTGTTCCACCAAGTTAATGCACTGTCTGACAACGTACATGACGCAAACTTCACCTTGTCAACTTCTCTAGTCTCACTGATTTGAAACACTTACTCTAACTTTTCAAACCAACGAGTCAAACCAACCGGTCCTTTCGTTCTGTGAAAAGCATGCGGCTTACAGTTGGTAAACATCTTATAAGTACATCCACCCTGATTATTGATGTTGGTACCATTAGTATTATTACTACCATTCCCTTAAGTGTTACGAGCCATCGCTGCTCGCTTTGCAGCCATACCCTCAGAAACTAGTCTTCGGGTCATCACAGGTGTAGATTCCTTCGGAGGCATTATCTTTCTAGACAAAAATAATACACTGGATCAGTTCAATGAATGCAACGGCTTAAAAATATACTAGCAACGAGAAGTGATACATAGCAAGTAGTAGTAAATCGTAGAGATTTAGTAGTGATAGTAGTGGATAGTAGTGAATAGTGTTAACTAGTCATAGTAGTAAACACTAGCATAAGTATATATGATAACAGTTTAAGCAGTAGATTATCATGCGGCATAACATCGTGTAAATATAATACCACACAACACATAACATGTCATTAAGTAAAACATTCATCATGCTAAAATAATCCAATAATCATGTAATAAGATAGTCAATAATCATCCACGAGTACATAGGTAAAATATCCGGAAAAACCACACCGGTAAGTTTGTAATAAAGTAGATAAGTAATAAAATATCCCAACATAGTGGAAATAAGTGTGATAACATAAAATGGCTCTACTTGGGGACTCGTGCCTGATCAAGTAGATGACTAATGGCATCCTCCAATATCCTAATCCTGGCGTTCATACTCCTTAAAGTGACCTCTTCAATAACTGCGGTAGCAGGAGTACTAGGCGAAGCACTAGTAGACGGACGACTAGAGTCGTGAAGAGAAACCCCAGGAGCAACTGGATTGCTATTCAGCTCAAACAACCTTCTACGAGGTTTATCCCTTCTCCACCCACCTACCACCTCACGAGGGATAGGAAGGGGTTCGGGTGAGCAGGGCCTTTTCCCAAAGTGCTAGGCTGCACTAGGGTAGGCGGTTCGGGTTCCGACTCTTCCTCGAGATCTTCTTCTTCAGGATCCTCTTCGGGTTCTTCCTCAGGATCATCTTTAGCAGCATCAGTACCTGCCTCAGATGGCCCAGTCTCCTCTGTATGCACGGACTCAACCTCAACCTCAGAGTCAGACACCTGGTTCTTAGGTGACTCAACAGTATCATCAGCCTCGGACTCGGAGTCACTAATAATGATGGGATGAGAAGCAGACATCTAAGCTCGTAGAAAACAAGTCAAGTTAGTACACACATAATATAAACAAGTATATGTAATAGTGTAGTAAATCACAACAGTTCTAAGTACGGGTCGTAGTCTAGACTTGCTTATGTGTCCTAATGACTCACACAGAAACTCTAACGCAAAACCTAGTTCCCTACTACCATTAGCTAAGATACCAAATGTAACACCCCGTCAGAACACACTAACAGAGTATTAACTCCTGGTCCCACAGTTCACGGTCACACCCTCTATATGAGACATTTTCCGAAAAGTAATCGCATTTATTTCAAAAGACTCCAATCCAGTGAAGCACATTGTCATCAAAGTATGTGGAAGCTAATACCTTTAAGAACCTGAGATAAAACATGAAAACAATCAACAACAATGTTGAGTGAAATCTACAGGTTTAAGTAAATCAGTTTAAGTAGACCACGAGATTTAATTCAAAACAATAAAAGTAATACAATAGTTATGAGCACTTGAATATAAAGCTTTAACCCGCGGATAGCTTAAATACGCTACACGTCTTCCTTTAACCCATATTGCAAATGCTGATCACGCATTCGGTAACAAAGTTATAAGCACCCTAGTTCTTTGAGGGAGGTTTGTCAAACCTACGGTTCCGTCCTTATAAACTCGAGCCTTACAAATTAATTAATATATTCAAGCTAGAGGCTTTTGGATCAAACTCATAGTGTATGTTCATTTTTTTACTCGTGTCTAATGCGTAAAACAATTTAAAAATCAACATGTTATCTCATCCCAAAATAAAAGTGTATGAGACTGTAGACTCACCTTGAGTGCATTTGACAAATTCACAAGCAACAGTAGTCGAATTACAACGACCAAGTATGCAACCTAAATGTACCATTTATAGTTACATAAGTTTTGTTTTAAAAGACAGACTCGTAGTTCAGTTGCCCTATTGTTCAGACCGACGTAATCGAATAGTAAAAGTCAACACAGAAGTCAACTAGTCAAGCAAGTCAACAAATAGTTAAACTTGCTCAAAGTGGTCAATCTAGGTCAAATACATCAGTAGGTCATGCCAATGTTATCATAAAGTCAAACCAATGTCAACTTATAAGTTTCGCACGTTCGTTTGGTCAATTAACGATTACTAATTTAGCTTATCATACGTTTTAACAGCAGTCAAGCAATCAGACAAGCATAATTCACAAATGACACATCGAGCAATTAAGAAAAACTCCAGATCATAAGTCCATGTTATAAGATTTCTAAATAGACTAAGAACACTATCATACGGTTCCTAGAACTCGCATAGCATGCAGCACAATCAAGTTCAGTTTCTGTTTGCGCATCAGTTTTGTAAAAATTGTCATTTAATTTAGAAAATAGCAATTAACGAACGGAAAATTAGAGATGAATCTAAACACTCCAAGTTATCTTTTGTAAAATAATCAAAGAATTTTATATATCCAATTTGTAGAGTTTTGACCAACTTTTTGAACATTCGGATCTAGATAGAATTCAGACATTCGGTTTTGGCACGCATTTACCACATAGCAAACAAAGCATTCTGTGATGACCCGAAAATTTCCGATCAAATTTAAACTTTAATCTTTATATGTTTCCGACACGATAAGCAAAATGTGTAATATTGAGTCTCGAAAGTTTTGAAATCTATATTCATGTAATCAATTACCCTTTGACTATGCTCAACGATTCACGAACATTTATGTGTATACTGATATGTATATATAATATATACTTATTAATTGAAAACATTAACAAAGTATTAGATATAAAATACTTTACATAAATGTACTTGTTTCAATATGTTTATCGATGGAATTAAAAGATAATATCATATGATTAAATTATCAGATACATTGAATTATGATTATGAATCTCTGTTATGAGGTCCACGTTGATTTGAGAAATTATTTCTTTTTAACAGTATTCGGAATATTTGGTAATGTGATTTACAAGTAAGAACAAAAGTTTCATTAACGAGAATTAGACAAAAGTTAGAGGAGATTCCTGCTTAACTTTCAATGCATGCTTTACAACGATTGTCTCGTGTCTTTTGGTAAGATAATGATTAGTTTTCATAATATTGAAAATGTTTTACGATATAGATAAAACCTTTTTAAAGGATGATTTGGAATATAATTAATTTTGGAAAACCAAATTTATAAGTACTCGATTTAGTTTCAAGCGTACAAAAACGTTTTCAGTTTAAAAAGAACTTTATTATTAAAACGTATATAACTTTGATAAATATCTAGAACCACTTTTGACAACTCATTACTTAACCAGTATGATAAAGATAACGATATTTATATTTTATTTTATTAAATATATATAACGATTTAAATTAATACGCGTATTATACGTACATAGTTTTATACTTTTACTATACTATAACTTTACCTTTACCTTTACTTTACTTTTACTTTACTTTAACTTTAATAATTCATACGTTAATAATTCACTTTAATAATTCATACTTTAATAATTCACTTTAATAATTTACTTTAATAATTCATATTTTAATAATTCACTTTAATAATTCATACTTTAATAATTCACTTTAATAATTCATACTTTAATAATTCACTTTAATAATTCATACTTTAATAATTCACTTTAATAATTCAAAAATCTATTATAAATAGAATTCAATAGGTTTCATTATTTCATAGAAACTTGAAAATATATTTCTCTAAACTCTCTCAATCGAATTACATATATATTTACTTAGTATTATTTCAAGATATTATTAGAATACATAAAATACTACGACGGAGTTATATTCAGACGATTTCAAAATAAGTTTTCAAACGGGATAGAGCTAAAGAAATTATGGGTTATAGCTATGGAGGTTATGGGTATTGTTCGAGGGTATTGCTCGTCAGGTCAACCTAACGTTTATCATTTTTGTTGCGTCTACGTACTTTCCTGCAATATTGAATCACAATATTGATACGTTCGTGAATCCGAGACAAACCCTGCACTTGTTCAGTGCCGTCATATACATAATTGCTACGAAATACAGTACTGTGAGTTTCATTACTCCCTTTTTATATATATTTTTGGGCTGAGAATACATGCGCTATTTTATAAATGTTTTACGAAATAGGCACAAGTACGAAAACTAATTCTATGTGGGTTTAAACCAGAAATATACCCTTAGCTTGGTAACATTAAACTACTTGTCTATGTACGGTAGGCGCGAATCCTAAAGATAGATCTATCGGGCCTGACAAACCCCATCCTGACTATGGGATGCTTTAGTACTTCGAGGTTATTTTAAACACACCTGATCTGGCGTACTTCAGAGGGTAAAACATGAACGTTAAGGCTTGTTACCGGGTGCCTACAACTTATAGAATACTTTTATACACTTGCGAGTGTACGGATATTTATGGAAACTGAAATCTTGTGGTCTATTATTATTACGGAAATGATTGATTATGATAAACTAATGAACTCACCAACCTTTTGGTTGACACTTTAAAGCATATTATTCTCAGGTATTAAAGAAATCTTCCGCTGTGCATTAGCTCATTTTAAGGATATTACTTGGAGTCATTCATGACATACTTTGAAAGACGTTGCATTCGAGTCGTTGAGTTCAACAAGATTAATATTAAGTCAGTTATAGTTGGATGTAATATGAAATGGCATGCACGCTGTCAATTTTTGATGTAAAGAAAGTTTGTCTTTTAAAAACGAATGCAATGTTTGTAAAACGTATCATATAGAGGTCAAATACCTCGCGATGTAATCAACTATTGTGAATCGTTTATAATGTATATGAACGGGTCCTTTCAGTTGGTATCAGAGCCAGGTTCTTAGCGAACCAGGTCTTGCATTAGTGTGTCTAACAGATAGTCGTTAAGATGCATTAGTGAGTCTGGACTTCGACCGTGTCTGCATGTCAAAAGTTTTGCTTATCATTTTTAGTCGGAAATCATCTACTTATCATCCTTAGGAAATTACCTGCTTATCATTCTTAAGTCTAGACGCGTTTTCCTGCATTTATTGCAAAATAGTTTATAGACAAATTTACACCTTAGCATATCTGCTAATTAATATCTTAGCGTATCTGTTACTGTGAACTTTGACTGACATCTTTCAAAGATTCCTCCGTAATTTATGGGATTTTGGTATTATATACACATATGTAAATTATGTATTGAAGAATACCAAATCTAAATTCTACAATCTATTTCATACCAAAAATTCTTTCCCTGATCATACGAGATGGATCTCTCAACCAGTTCGAACTCCTCAGATTCCGACAGCTATTCCGATATGAATATCTACCTGAGCTCCGAAAGCAGCGTCACTGGAATGGATCAACCAATCTCCCATCATCTATTCTGGATGAATTGGGGATGGGTTCGTAGTCTACTCAATCATTGGAGACAAGAAGAAGGCGATCCTTTTCATCCACCACATTGCCCTCTTGGCGATGAACCTGAAGCACTTACCGGCGAACCTATTTGAGACACCATTTTCTCACTCATTGCTAGAGTATCTCATCACGATTATATACTATCTCATATTATGAATCTTATTCATCCGCTTGCTTCAACCGCTAATCATCCTGGTGTACTAGCAGAAGTTAACGAACTTCGCGCTCGAGTAGTGGCTCTGGAACATATGGTGCAAAGATTACAAACACCATCAGCAGCACCAGCAGCATAACCAGTACCGCCAGTAACATCAACATCGCAAGCCTCAATACCCTAAGCACCAGCAGCATCACCGACATCAACGATATCACCATCATCAACACCAACAGTATCATTACCACCATCAACAATCACGTCCGCATCACACGCCTCAACATCACAACCTGTACCTCAGATATCAACATCACATGCACCATAAATACCAAGGAGTACCAACAACAGCAAACGATGAAGTATTGATCGGAGAAACATTCTGCGGTGATTATGTAATATCTAAAGTCTTAGAGATTATCTATTTCAGCCTTAACCATAAATCAGATAAGTGGACAGAAATGATAGAAAGAAGAATCGAAACCCTCACAAGAATGGTGTGCGATTTACAAACTAGACTTGTTATACCAGCATCATCAGCACTAGCAGCATTTATAACATATAAGCTCCGCCAGTTCAAGAAATTACTGTGGATATCATCACAAATCAACAACATGTATATTGTATCAACGAGTTATGAAGTATTAACTCATTCTTTCTGAAGAATTTATAGATATTTATATATATGAATTCTGAAACTATAATAAATCTTTCGTACTAAGCTATTGAGTATGAATTGAAAAATGGTAGATACTACTCGGTTAAATTCATATTACTAATATGCTATGATGTACATCCTTCGTTAACAACCTAACCATCGTTAACTACAATCTCTGCTTCAATTAAATGAATTCGGTTTCATAATAAACCAAGTGTATCATTCAACAACATGTTTGATTTTACACTTTCATCTTCGATGCACTCGAAACTTTCTAGAAAACAACATTCGTATCTTGCGAAGTTAGCAAGAGTTCTATGAGCATCAGCATAGTTCACTAAGGAAATATCTATAAGAATAAATAATGAAGTATTAATCACAGTAATGAAATACTTTGTGAAGATTATGTAATCTCTAATGTTTTAGAGATTATTCATTTCTAATTCAAGCCAAAAATCAAATGAGCTTAATATGATATTAACTCATTAAATCTGTATTACATCGAAAGAAAATATACATATATTTTCATAAAGATTGTAATAAAATTCTCTGGTACAAAACATTACTCATGAATTTTTTTTAACGGGTAAGTAATACCCGAGAGATATTTAAATTCACAGTTAATATGTTACATTCTTCGATTCTGATTCAACAATCATCAACTATACTCCCTACTTTTACAACAATACACATTCTTTTATAGAAATCAAAACAACCATACTCATTCGAATCTAATTACATATTCTGATTTTGAAATTTCAGAATTCAATTCGAGAAATAACTGAAATCATCACTCTTAGATTCCTGCACCTATCAAAACTATACTTTGACTTCAAAACTGTACTAGAACATCATTTCTATTCATGGAACCCAGAAGAATAATTGTAAAATTCAAAATCCTAGAACATCATATGTGTTCAAACCCTTCGAAATTCCTGAAGACACGCGAGATGATGATCCAACCACACATTACCCACCGTCATGCACCTGAAAAGCTCTCGAAACCAAAGTTATAGTTTAACACGTATCCGTGTCAGACCCTTTGACATTTATTACCAAATATAAATTTTCCACATCTTTCTAAAGTAGACAGTTTTGTCACGGCTCCAGCAAATCACCTTCAATTGTTTATACAATTACCCCTTCATCATTGTTACCGGGGAACCTTTTATATCTCGCCACATTAGCAGTAAACTTATCAACAACTTTAATAAACTTCAACTTAAACCTCTCTGAAAAGTCATTATACTTATTAATTGAAACCCCATCATGTACTCACCTACATCCTGTAACAATAATTGTCATACCAACTACTGGGAATCAGTAATCAGTATTTTGAAATTCGCAGCGATTCTACGCCAACAGTTATATGTATACATATAACGCCTAACGCCAATACTTACATACTTTGAATGTGAAGTTTCTGAAAAATACCCTGAATTACGAATTAGTTCTCAAAATGCTGATGAAGCAGCAAAAACTGTAAATGACTTTAACAGTCAAAAGTTTGATGATAAAGAATGGTATGGTGGTAAAGCGGAGAAAAAGAGAAGGTTTAGAACTGAAAAACGGATTGAGTAGACCATGAAGGAGACCAAGGACAAATACAAGGACCAAACACTGTATTTAAAGAATCCTGATGATTCTGTTTCTGATGAAGTCATTAACGAATACCTTGCTCCTTACTCTAAAACCTTTGCGGACAATATTCTTCATCATCATCTTATCTTAAATATTCTAAGATATCATCATATCTTCCATTATAAATATCCTCCATATTTCTGAAGATATTTCCATAACTATTCTTACCTGAAACCATTACCTCTTCATGCTATCTATGTTATATCATAAAAGAAACTATTTTAGTTCTAAATGCCGAAATCTTCGAGTTTAAAATATGAATGTTTTGAAGTAGTGTTGGGAACTGAAGCATGAGTTAGTATAATATAATGACACTTGATCAACGTGATTATATTACAGTAAGTCATGCTGAGTTTCTAATGGAACGTGATGATTCACAGAACATACCATCATCATGTGCCATTTACACGACTCTTACATTCTACCCAATTTCCAAAAATATTAAGAACATATCTTTTTGATAGTTCTATCTTTTCGGATATTCTGGTAATTTACCAAATCAAGATCATGCAATTACGATTTCCTTCTTAAGAGCATTAACTATGTTCATTTCAAAATCCATACCTACGAATTCCGGACCATTATTCGCTTGACTTGAAGTCGGGAAGAGGAGACAAAAGTATGGAACTCTTGAATATAAAAGAAAATATAAAGCTCGACAACAACACATAAATTATAAAACGTACATATCAATACGTATTGCCACGTAAAGGCACGGGAAAATTAAAAACACTATAACCCCAAGGTAATAGTAGAAGTGGATAAAATCCTCCGGTGGTAGATGAAAGAGAAGAATGACATATATGAAAGTTAGGAGTATATCAAGAATCAGTACTGGATGGAGCATATTAACGAATGTTTAAAGAATGAATTGAGGAGAAAGAATAGAAGATGTTAGATATGGAAAATAAGGAAAAGAAGGGGGTGGATTTATAGTAAAATATCCGACAGGTCAATCGAAACAGATTATTGCATTTAATCAAAGAAGATCCTGATTTCCTAAATCGCCGAAGAACTAAATCTTATTACGAAGATTTTCTTTAAATCGCATGAATTCCGGAAATCAATCATAATTACATCATCAGTTAAAATGATTCTACATTTACTCATTTCACTCTCTTGCGATAGCTTCACTTATACTCTTCGTATAATCAAATTGCTTTATCTATATTACTCAATGATGATGAAACTCTATTTTCAACTCATATTCTCCATGAAAACATTTTTATAGTTAGCCATGACGACCTCGATCAAATTTCGGGACGAAATTTCTTTAACGGGTAGGTACTGTGATGACCCGAAAATTTCCGATCAAATTTAAACTTTAATCTTTATATGTTTTCAACACGATAAGCAAAATGTGTAATATTGAGTCTCGAAAGTTTTGAAATCTATATTCATGTAATTAATTACCCTTTGACTATGCTCAACGATTCACGAACATTTATGTGTATACTGATATGTATATATAATATATACTTATTAATTGAAAACATTAACAAAGTATTAGATATAAAATACTTTACATAAAAGTATTTGTTTCAATATGTTTATCGATGGAATTAAAAGATAATATCATATGATTAAATTATCAGATACATTGAATTATGATTATGAATCTCTGTTATGAGGTCCACGTTGATTTGAGAAATTATTTCTTTTTAACAGTATTCGAAATATTTGGTAATGTGATTTACAAGCCAGAACAAAAGTTTCATTAACGAGAATTAGACAAAAGTTAGTGGAGATTCCTGCTTAACTTTCAATGCATGCTTTACAACGATTGTCTCGTGTCTTTTGGTAAGATAATGATTAGTTTTCATAATATTGAAAACGTTTTACGATATAGATAAAACCTTTTTAAAGGATGATTTGGAATATAATTAATTTTGGAAAACCAAATTTATAAGTACTCGATTTAGTTTCAAGCATACAAAAACGTTTTCAGTTTAAAAAGAACTTTATTATTAAAACGTATATAACTTTAATAAATATCTAGAACCACTTTTGACAACTCATTACTTAACCAGTATGATAAAGATAACGATATTTATATTTTATTTTATTAAATATATATAACGATTTAAATTAATACGCGTATTATATGTACATAGTTTTATACTTTTACTATACTATAACTTCACCTTTACCTTTACTTTACTTTTACTTTACTTTAACATTAATAATTCATACTTTAATAATTCACTTTAATAATTCATACTTTAATAATTCACTTTAATAATTTATACTTTAATAATTCACTTTAATAATTCACTTTAATAATTCATACTTTAATAATTCACTTTAATAATTCATATTTTAATAATTCACTTTAATAATTCATACTTTAATAATTCACTTTAATAATTCATACTTTAATAATTCACTTTAATAATTCATACTTTAATAATTCACTTTAATAATTCAAAAATCTATTATAAATAGAATTCAATAGGTTTCATTATTTCATAGAAACTTGAAAATATATTTCTCTAAACTCTCTCAATCGAATTACATATATATTTACTTAGTATTATTTCAAGATATTATTAGAATACATAAAATACTACGACGGAGTTATATTCAGACGATTTCAAAATAAGTTTTCAAACGGGATAGAGCTAAAGAAATTATGGGTTATAGCTATGGAGGTTATGGGTATTGTTCGAGGGTATTGCTCGTCAGGTCAACCTAACATTTATCATTTTTGTTGCGTCTACGTACTTTCCTGCAATATTGAATCACAATATTGATACGTTCGTGAATCCGAGACAAACTCTGCACTTGTTCAGTGCCGTCATATACATAATTGCTACGAAATACAGTATTGTGAGTTTCATTACTCCCTTTTTATATATATTTTTGGGCTGAGAATACATGCGCTATTTTATAAATGTTTTACGAAATAGGCACAAGTACGAAAACTAATTCTATGTGGGTTTAAACCAGAAATATACCCTTAGCTTGGTAACATTAAACTACTTGTCTATGTACGGTAGGCGCGAATCCTAAAGATAGATCTATCAGGCCTGACAAACCCCATCCTGACTATGGGATGCTTTAGTACTTCGAGGTTATTTTAAACACACCTGATCTGGTGTACTTCAGAGGGTAAAACATGAACATTAAGGCTTGTTACCGGGTGCCTACAACTTATAGAATACTTTTATACACTTGCGAGTGTACAGATATTTATGGAAACTGAAATCTTGTGGTCTATTACTATTACAGAAATGATTGATTATGATAAACTAATGAACTCACTAACCTTTTGGTTGACACTTTAAAGCATGTTATTCTCAGGTATTAAAGAAATCTTCCGCTGTGCATTAGCTCATTTTAAGGATATTACTTGGAGTCATTCATGACATACTTTGAAAGACGTTGCATTCGAGTCGTTGAGTTCATCAAGATTAATATTCGGTCAATTATAGTTGGATGTAATATGAAATGGCATGCATGCCATCAATTTTTGATGTAAAGAAAGTTTGTCTTTTAAAAACGAATGCAATGTTTGTAAAACGTATCATATAGAGGTCAAATACCTCGCGATGTAATCAACTATTGTGAATCGTTTATAATATATATGAACGGGTCCTTTCACATTCAGAGCTTGACATACAAAAAAGATATGCTAGGTAACATATAAACTACCACATACTAGAAGCACAAAGTCCAATTTAACTCCTACTTTATGCTAGACATTTATTGGTGCAAAATAGACAG
Organism: Rutidosis leptorrhynchoides; assembly: GCF_046630445.1. Classification (NCBI taxonomy): domain Eukaryota; kingdom Viridiplantae; phylum Streptophyta; class Magnoliopsida; order Asterales; family Asteraceae; genus Rutidosis; species Rutidosis leptorrhynchoides. The sequence goes on along the minus strand of NC_092342.1, from coordinate 162,983,359 downwards.
ATTCGATCCTAGTCTTGTACTCATTTTCGGGGTCGAATACACGAATATCTAGAAACATTTAGCACATGAAGTATACATGAAATATCAACTATTAATCATGAACTTTACAGAAAACAAAATCTTGGTCATCAAAAAGCATGTTAAGTGGTCGTTTGGTCCATGAACAAATTCCTAGTCAACACGTTGTAGCACGAACATTCGAGTAATCATAAAATGACTTTTATAAATCCGTTTACTATGATATCCTAGTCCAGTTTATGTGTTTTTCATTTATATATCCAACTAACATAAGTTCATAAGACAATTCATAACACACAAATTGAAGTTTTCATTTTGTTGCATAATTACATACCGAAACTTCAAACGATCATAATTTAGGCCATACTAAACAAAATCATGCTATTAAAGCGAGCGAATTCAATATTTTTTCAATGGCTATCTATCTAAACACATTTCAAATACAAAAAACAAATTTACAAAACCAGTACCATAGTAATTGAATTCGTTTTAAAACTCTAACACACAAACCGGACAAAATAACGACTAGTTACGTACACGATCGTGACCAATTGAGCAATAGAACAACTAAATCAACATAATAACAAAAAAATTCAGATTTATAATATAGGGTTTGCAATTATACCTTAATAGAGAAATCAATTAGCGTTACTAGATGTAGAACGACACGTAGAACAACGTTTATGCTAAAGACTTTGTCTAATTTTAGTTGATGATGGAGTTATAGTGATGATAGTGTTCGATGAGTAAGAAGGAGGGAGGGAGAGACTCCAGTCGGTTGATTTAGGGTTATGGTTTATGTTTGTAATGTTTGCTTCTATTTAAAGTATGGATTAGGTCCTAAATCAAGTAAGTTAATGACCACACAAGCCCAAACAACAAAATAAAGGGATAGAGGGGGAGGGGACGTCCGAATGGCCCATGTGGGTGGTCATTGGGCTCATCTTGCTTACTAATGGGCGTGTGGTGGTCCGTTTCGAGTGTCGTTAACTGTACCGTGATTCCGGAACGTTAACCGATCGTTAAAACACAACCCACTGGGTTTAATTCATTAAATACATAATAAATTAATTAAGTTTTTATTAAAAGTGATAATTATTAAAATAATTATTTTATCAAAAATAACGGACAGTTAACAAAGATTAACGAAAATAGCTAGGGTATTACACAACCGTTAGATTAAATTTCTTTAAATTAATAAATAGCAACTGCTTCCATTCTTCCCATTTTTTTACAATCTCCAAATTTTCACATGCTTGTCATCTGCAAAAACTTAATTTGCACGAAAAAAGGTAACTGTTCTCTTCCGATTTCTTGTTTATTTATTACTAGTTAATGACCTGGTGATATTATAGGTTTACAAAGACTAATTAAAGAATGGTTATAACTTATAAGAACACATATATTATCATATCAACATTTTCAAGTTAATGTAATTCACATACAATTTTATTTCTTGACTATAAAGTATAAATTACTTGAGACCCAAATAATTTTCATGTCCTTTGTAAACCTACATTTCACCTTTTGAAAGAATCTTTATACCACTTATTTTACAATGGTAACTACAATGCTATCTTCAACAGTTGATCAACGTGGTGCAATGGAATTAATCCCTAAAGTAGAGCATTCAGTTTGCCAATATATATATATATATATATATATATATATATATATATATATATATATATATATATATATATATATATATATATATATATATATATATATATATACATAGAAGAATAAGCATACTTAGGAATGAGCAAAATTCAACAAATATGATTGAAACATCTATGGTGAAGTACATGAACGAAAGCACCAATTTACAATCTTAAACACAGAAATATTGAATAGATAAAACAAACACGATCTGGTCACCAGTTTACAGTCGAATGAAATGGGTATGAGTACAAAAGATATAGTGGTCAAGATTGGTACCACAATTTGTACTACAATTACACAATGGAACAATCGAAACACAAAAATATGAGACAAAGATGAGTTGAGAAGATCACAGATGATGAAGATTAATTTTGATAGAAGTTGGCGACTGACACCAGAACCCTAGAAGGGATTAAATAGCCTTTGGATGGAGAAGTTTCACTTTGCACCCTCTAGAACCACAAACTTAATATTAGCAGCATAAGAGCTCATAAATTCACTTTAGCCATCCAACACCATCTTTTATTCAACTTGAAAACAATCTTGAAAATCTACACAAGCAACCAACACAATGAGATAGAATAAAGGGAAGATTGTAATGATAAATTTAACACCCTCCCTCAATCTTATCTTTATATACATTGATGATTCCAAGTTTGTCACACAAAAACTTGTGTTGTGACTTGTTTAAAGATTTAGTGAAAATGTCTGCTATCTGTTTTGTAGTATCTATATAATCTGTTTTGATAACTCCTGCCAAGTTTTTTTCTCTTACAAGATGAACATCAATTTCAAAGTGTTTTAACCTTTAATGAAATACAGGATTAGCAGCTAACAAGAGGGCAGATTTGTTACCACAAAAGAGTTTTACAGGTAGCAGATTATTTACTTTAAGATCAGCAAGCAACTTCACAACCCATAAAATTTCACTGGTTGCGGCAGCTAAAGATCTATATTCAGACTCAGTGGATGACCTGGACACTGTAGGTTGTTTCTTGCTTTTCCAACTAATGGGGGACCCACACAAATATAAACAATACTCAGATACAGACCTTCTGGTCTCCAAACATTTTCCCCAATCAGCATCAGAGTAAGCATAAAGATTGTACGTACCTGGATTTCTTATAATCTGAACACCAGCACCTGGATCACCCTTCAAGTATCTTAATACTCTAAAGGCAGCTTTAGTATGTGATTGAAGAGGACAATGCATGTATTGACTTAGACATTGGATAGAGTATGAAATGTCAGGTCTTGTTAAGGTTAAGTAAATCAGCTTACCAAGTCTTTGATATTGAGAAATGTCATTTAGCTTTTTATCATCTTCAGTTTCATCAGAATTTAACACGGAGTTGGGCTCCAAAGGGGTAGCCATTGGTTTAGATCCTAACATTTCGAACTCTTCCAATAGTTCAAGACAATACTTTCTTTGATTCATGCAGATGCCATTGTCAGTTTTAACAATTTCAATTCCAAGGAAGTACTTAAGCTCACCTAAGTGTTTGATTTTAAATTTTGACTTCAAAAAAGTTTTCACTTTAGTAATTTCATCTAAGTTATTGCCTATTATTATCATGTCATCCACATAGACAAGGAGAGCAATAAAATCAGTACCAGCAGTCCAAGTATACAGAGAATAATCATTCGCACTTTGCACAAAACCATACTCAACAAGAAAGGAAGTTAATTTTTCATTCCATTGTCTTGGAGCTTGTTTTAGACCATATAGGGATTTTGTCAGTTTGCAAACCCTAGTGTCATCTTTAGAAAAATAACCCTCAGGAAGTGTCATGTACACATCCTCAACAAGATCCCCATATAAAAAAGCATTATTTATGTCAAGTTGAAAAAGGGTCCAATTATTGTTAACAGCCATGGTTAGAATGCATCTTACAGTAACCATCTTGGTAACATGGGAGTATGTTTCTTCATAGTCTATACCCTCCCTTTGATTGTAACCCTTGGCAACCAATCTTGCCTTGTACCTTTCCACTTCCCCATTAGCCTTGTATTTTATTTTATAAATCCACTTGCTCCCCATAGGCTTTCTTCCAACAGGGAGCTCAGAAAGAACCCATGTATTGTTTTGGTTTAAAGCCTCCATCTCATCATTCATAGCATCATTCCAACACTGGTGTTGTGATGCCTCATGATAAGATGTGGGTTCAGTGGATTTGTCTAGGGTTGAGATAAAGGACAAGGTAGTAGGAGACAAGTTGTTGTAGCATACATAGTTATTCAAGGGATATTTGCATTTAAACTTCACACTGTTATTTTGAGGGTGATTTATGTTTGACTCGACAACAAAATCTTTTAATTTAGTAGGAAAGACCCTAGATCTATTTGATCTTCTGACATTTCCTTCTTCATTTGTGTTCTCAAGAGGATTAAAAACAGGTTCAGGGTCATAGGGATTGCCCTCAGGAGATGAAGATGTTTCTTCAAGTAAGGAAGTGGTATCACTGCCTCCAGATGAAGTAGATTCATGGTTGCTGTGATCACTTCCACTTCCCTCATCATCTTGGTTTACTCTCTCCTCATCATAGGGACTTGGAGTTTTGGGGTTTGGGTTTTCAGAGAAAAAATCAAAAAAATTTAAGTGATTCAAAACAGTTTTATTTTCAGTATCATTTTGTTTTTGAAATTTTAAATTGTAAGGGAAAACAGTTTCATAGAATTTCACGTCTCTAGAAAAAATTACATCATTTGACTCAAGACTTAGTAACTTGTAACCCTTTTTAAAAGAAGAATATCCTAAGAAAACACATTTTTCAGATCTTTTTTCAAATTTGTCACTATTGTTTAAAATTGTTGCATAACATAAACACCCAAAAGCTCTTAAGTGAGAGAAACTTGGTTTTTTATTAAAAATCATTTCAAATGGGGACTTTCCTGGGAGCACTGAAGAAGGAAGCCTGTTGATTAGATAAGCAGCAGTTAAGATACATTCAGACCATAATTCAAGAGAAATACCACTTTGAAATAGTAAGGATCTAGCCACATTAAGTAAGTGTCTGTGTTTCCTCTCAGCAATTCCATTTTGCTGAGGGGTATAGGCACAACTGGTTTGGTGTATGATACCTTTAGTGTTGAAATATTGTCCAAATTTATTATTCAAAAAATTCAGTCCCATTATCAGATCTTATGATCTTAACAGTTTTACTAAATTGATTTTCAAAAAGGTTGGTAAAAGTTTCAAAACTTTCAAACACATCACTCTTAGACTTTAATAAGTATACCCAAACAGCTCTGGTAAAGTCATCAACAATGGTCAAGAAGTATTTGTAACCATCCCTTGAAGTGATCCTATATGGCCCCCACAAATCTAAATGAACAAGGTACCCAGAGAATTAGATTTGTGATCACTTAAGGGAAATGGTTCCCTAGTTTGCTTTGCCTTATGGCAAGTGTCATAAATGGTGGTTTCAGGTTCAGATTTCCAATCAAGATCATTTTTTAAGGAGTCTAACACAGGCTTGGCTGGATGTCCAAGCCTACAATGCCACAGATTAAAAGAAACAAAGCATTCAGACACACAATTATTCACATCACCTTGCAATTCATCAAAAAGATACAAGCCACAACTTAAACTACCAGTCCCCACAATCTTCTTTTCCAACAAATCCTGAATAAAGCACTTAGAGTCATTAAAGCCAAAAAAAATTCTTTTGTTTTTTGACAACTGATGCACAGATAATAGATTGACACAATAACCAGGGACAACAAGCACATTTGACAGTAAAATGTTTTCATTTAGGATTAAATCACCAATTTTAGTTATCTTAGCTTGTGTTCCATTTGGATGTCCCACTATCATACCCAAAGAAGACACATCAAACACATTTTTCATATTCTTTAGACTTCCTGTCATGTGTTATGAAGCCCCAGAGTCTATAATCCAACCATTGCAATTATTCAAACCATGACCAGTATTATTAGACTTAAAGTATTTTTGAAAATTTTCATTGAACAAAACATTCATATTAGTGAATGTACCTGCCACATTAGCATGCACACTTCTAGAGGTGTCATTGATGAGGCTCATCAGTTTGTTTATCTGGTCAGGTGTGAAAGGAGTTCCTTGTCCCACAGAGTTGTTACTGGGGATGCTTTTGTTGGTGTTGTTATTGTTTCTTTTTACCCAACCAGGAGGGTATCCAACTATTTCATAGCATCTGTCAATGGTATGCCCATTCATATTGCACTTAGTGCACTTTAGTTTTGAGTTAGGACCTCTTCCAAATTTCTTTTTATTATCAAAGGTTTTTAAGACAAGAAAAGCTGACTGTTGGGACTTTCCAACGCCTCTGATGGTGGAGGAATCTCTATGAGACTCCTCTCTTGACACAATAGAAAAAGCAGTTTGCACACTTGGTAACTTTTCCCTAGTGAGAATATTGCTCCTAACAGCATGATAACATTCATCAAGACCCATCAAAAATTGCATAAGCTTTATAAGATCATTTTGGTCCTTAATTTCAGTGTTATTACAATCACATGTAGGCAGTTTAACAAGAGCATCAAATTGTTTCCATAGAGCATTTAATTTGTGATAGTAATCAGATAAGGAGTCACCATTTTGGGAAATAGTATTAATTTTTTTATGTAGATTAAAGGTAATTGAACCATCAATTTTGTCATATGTTTCTTTCAATTCATCCCACACAGTCTTGGCAAGTTTAGAAAAGACTTGACCTGAAAACAGTTCTTCACTTACAGAGTTAAGAATCCAAGACAATACCACAGAATTGCATATATCCCATTGTAAAGCAAGCACATTATCAGTAGTATCTTTAGTCACAGTACCATCTATGAAACCAGTTTTATTTTTTGTTTGTAAAGCTAATAACATAACCCTACTCCAGACATTATAGTTTTCGGTTCCCTTTAGTTTCATAGAAATGAGTGCAGTTATGCTAGTATCACTAGAATGCAAATAGAGTGGATCACCAAAGTCAAGATCACTCACATGAGTGGTCTTGGACCCATCACCAGTTTCATTTACCATGGTAGCACAAAACAATAAAAGAACTAAAAAAAAATGCAGTTCCTAAAGAACAACCAAGTAGTGATCCCGATAGACAAAATCTCAAAAGGATTCTGTCCCAGGGCTTCCTTGGGGTCCTCTTTGTCTACACAATTAATCAAGTAGCAATATAGACAACACAGGTAATTAAGTTGCACACACCAGATCACAAAACAGTAGAATAATCATGCAATAAACAGTAAGTTGAAACACAATTAATCAGATAAACAAGAATTAAAGCAAGGTTACAGAGTACTCCCCTTTGTAGCAGCAGAAGAAGATAGACAATTATTTTGATTTCAAGAAAAAAAGGAGATTCAGCCAACCCTAACCCTAATTCGGAAAATTAGGGTTTTTTTTTTCTTGAATCGAAGTAACAGCCCAGAAAGAAGATCACAGATCCAAATCGAACCCAATAGACACAATTAGAACCAACGAGTCAATCGAATTGACTTTTGTATCAACCCAATTGAAGAAAATTTTTTTTACCAGCCGTCAACCCTAATAACAGACGTGACGATTTTAGACACCAACAGGATCAAATAGATCACCAAAGCTCTGATACCATGAACGAAAGCACCAATTTACAATCTTAAACACATAAATATTGAATAGATAAAACAAACACGATCTGGTCACCAATTTACAGTCGAATGAAATGGGTATGAGTACAAAAGATATAGTGGTCAAGATTGGTACCACAATTTGTACTACAATTACACAATGGAACAATCGAAACACAAAAATATGAGACAAAGATGAATTGAGAAGATCACAGATGATGAAGATTAAATTTGATAGAAGTTGGCGACTGACACCAGAACCCTAGAAAGGATTAAATAGCCTTTGGATGGAGAAGTTTCACTTTGCACCCTCTAGAACCACAAACTTGATATTAGCAGCATATGAGCTCATAAATTCACTTTAGCCATCCAACACCATCTTTTATTCAACTTGAAAACAATCTTGAAAATCTACACAAGCAACCAACACAATGAGATAGAATAAAGGGAAGATTGTAATGATAAATTTAATAGTACATATCTTTTGTGTCAAAATTTCAGTGTTAGCTGACAGTAGTGAAGTGTTTTTGATACTTTGAAGATCAATTTTCATGGTACATTCATGACCACATTGTCACGTCTTAAGGAGTTCAAGTTTAGAGAAAAACTAACAAAAACGTCTTTGAATTAAATCAAATTATAGTATTAACTCTTTACACACATGAAGTAAGATACATATAAATCAAGCATCAAAAGATTTCTTAACAATCGTCTTTAGTAAAATACATAAAGAAAGGGAGATGATATTTCCAAATATCTTTTTGATAGATCCACTAATCTTTTACCATTAATACCCAAAATACCCTTTATATAATCTCTCATCTCTTTTAATTATTTTATACATTCAAGGCTATTTTAGGAAATTAAGTTAAAAGTAGTGGATGTATCAAAATGATTTTTGGAAATGTCACAATAACATCCATTTACCTTCATAGTGCTACAAAGTAAATAAAAACCAAACTTTGTTAATTACAAAATGGAACTGAAATCAAATTATGGATCCACGTAGCTGTAACGTACGAAAATCACAGTATGGTTCGATTTTCCTTGTATGTTTATCTTCTCCACCTTTTAAAGATGTACTTTTGGTCAGTTTGACACTGTAACTCATAAAAATTTCAAGGAGGCATGCTTTGTTGATTCATAAGCTCATAAGATATTATTATTCTTTTTTTTTTTTTTTTTTTTTTTGGTTTTGGTGGTCTCCACCGTGATTATTTGAACCATGGGAAAGAAAACTGGTGGTTTTCAGAAGAAGAAAACGCAAGATACAGCTATAAGGGTTTTAAGGAATCTTAAAATTGGCGTGGATGCGCAGGATGATCAGACAGTTATTGTGATGGTGGTAATCCTAAGGTCTTTGATTATGGATATGTTTTCCTGGAGTTAGCTAACCTTTATAAGGATAAGTCGTCTCCATGCGGATAAAGGTAATACATTTGCTTCTTATGTAGGTGCCTTAAATGGTCATGACAATAAAAAGACAGTGAACTTCAAGTTCATTGAGGCAACTGCTAAATTGGAAGATGGTATAGATGTTGAGTTACCGTTAACATCTATACTAGAAGTGAATGAACGTTACAATAATACTCTGTATGGTTATTTTCTTGGCAAATCCGGTTGTTAAAAACTATGTTACAAACGTATGGAAGAAGTCCGGTTTAGAGAAAATAATGATGAACTCTAAGGGCTTCTTCTTCTTTAAGTTTGCTTCGGAAACAGGATTGAAATGCGTGCTAGAATCAGGCCCATGGATTATTCTCTCAATTCCTATCTTTCTTAATTCATGGTCTCCTGATGTTACATTAACAAAGGAGGAGTTAACTCGTGTCCCGGTTTGGGTAAAAATTCATGATATCCCGCTTGCAGGTTTTACTAAGACCGGGTTGAGCGTCATCGCATCAAATATTGGTTCTCCGAGTGATCATGCATATTTTTACCATAGGATTTAACATGCCTGCTTAATACGTTAGTGGGGTTTAAGGATCTTAGAACGAGGCGCTCTGGTCCGGCTACCGTGAATAACCCCGGCTGACATGATGATGTCGGCGGGGTGGCCAAGTGATTAAGTCCACCTTTTAATGACGATCGTCGATTAGAAGCCCCCAAATAAGGTCGTAGGTGCTAGTTAATCAAGAAACTAACCTGTTAACCTTAAGAAGATGCTAGATGATGTTGCTACGTAAGGTGTTGATGTCTAGAATGATAGTTAGGGTTTGTATATATAGGCAAACCCTAATTCTAGAACCATCCGAGATAAAGGCAATCCTTTCCATAACAAACTCCCCCGAATCACGGATGTAATTATGGAAAAGATATTTACTTGATAGCCAAGTAATTGCTGTACCAGGAACAAAGGCATTAGATACGAATCCGCATACCGCATAACGCACATGAGCACACGCATACGCACCTTAGCGGGTGCCCGCATACATATGGGGTGCGCATGCGGGTTGCGGTATCATTATGTCCCTCCAGTTTGATGTTATATGGCGCAAGACATATGATATCAAACTATTAAGTGGAAAAAACAAGAAAACGGCTAGCATTCAATGTTCCGCGTGCGTTTCGAGGTCATTTAATGCCTGTCACTGTCGCAGAAGACCATTCGGCTGACAAGACGTAAAGTGGCAGTTGGCAGGCGCGTGTCAGCCACGCGCTCATAGGTAACCATACCCAACTGATATCCACGCGCGCACTTAAAATGCCACCCGTTGATCGCGTAACACGTGTACAGCCACGATCAACCCATTCCACCCCATGACTCCAAATCGTCACTATAAATAGCCCCAATTCACACACATTTCCATTTTTTTGCTCCAAGCTTCCCCAATACGCTGCTATATTCAATTCCGATCAAATCCTAAATACTCCGGCCACCGTCTAAAGGTTAGTAATTCTCCAACCACTCTATATAAAATGACTAAGGCTAACGAGACCTATGTAGATAGTTTTAGATCGATTATAGAGCAGAAACACATTGATTACTTAGTCAAACAATACCCACCGTTAGCAAAGTACAATCCGGTGCCACCCCTGTCTCTTTCGGGCCAATACACCTTAAGTGCGGCCCTAAATAATTTTTCCGATATAGGACGTCACCCTCAAGGGCATATAGTGGTGCCTTGGTGCGGACCTTCTTCGCATCAACGGAGTCCGCAGGTGATGTGCCGTCCTGCAGGAAAGCAATAATGGGTGTCATCCATGTTGAGCTGGATTCCTCGACAGGTGCTACCAAAGGTATCATAACGATGGATTTTGCATGCAGTTCTTCTATAAGAACTTTCTTCCCCAGATGATCAAAAGCCAAAGCGGCCAATTTACTAAGCGCATCCGCTTTCTTATTTTGCCCCCGCATTACGTGAGAGATTTGAAAAGCTTCAAACTGGTCAGCGAGGTTATGAACAAGCGATAAATATTGCTGCATGGCAATGTCGTGTGCTTCAAAGTCCCCGCTGACTTGACTACATACCAGCTTTGAATCCACATAAGCGTGCAGAATTTTAACATTCAATTTATGCGCAATACGCATACCTGCTAACAGAGCCTCGTATTCTGCTTCGTTGTTCGTAACAGAAAAATTAAACCGTAGTGCATATGTATGCTCTTCGCCATCTGGACCAGTTAAAATTACACCCGCACCCGCGCCAGCTGCGCTGCAGGCACCATCGGTGTATAACTCCCATGGTGACAAAGTTGGTGCAGACGTATCTTGATGTTCTGCTGATGCCTCAACATTCGCAGGTAACTCTGCTAGGTATTCCGCAAGTATTTGACCCTTAACCGTGCTGCGCGAAGAAAAATTTATTTCATGTTCTCCTAACTCAACTACCCATTTAGCCATTCGGCCAGAAATCTCAGGCTTGTATAACACCGGAAAGAAAAATGATTGCGTTAGTCAATGCAGTAACCCCGAACATTGCCGCAAATTAGGCATGTACCAACCTGTTTGATCGTTTGATCAGTTAGAACCACGATTGGATGTGCTTTAAAGTACCGGCGCAAATGCCGCGCCGTGTGGACTAGCGCATATACTAGCTTTTCTATTGGTGAATAGTTTACTTCGCTTGATGTCAGCGTCTTGCTTACGAAGTAGACCGGCATTTGCGTCTGAGAAAACCTCAGCGTTATTTTTCTGCGGAATAAATAATGCATGTAAATAAAAGTGGATTACCTTTCTGCGATCTGCGATAAGAACCGAGCTGATAGCCTCTTTCGATGCCGCAAGATACAACGTAAGCGTTTCTCCTGTTACTGGCGCGGTGAGTGTTGGTAATTCAGCGAGCACCTTCTTCATCTCCTGAAAGGCTGATTCTGCTTTCTGAGTCCACACGAAGTCTTTTTTCTTTAAACAATTCTTCAAAGTATTGAAGAATGGCAATTGTCGCTATGCGGCCTTCGACAAAAACCGCGTGATCTCTGCAAGCTTCCCGGTTAGACTCTGCACATCTTTCTTTGTCTACGGAGATGGTAAACTATCAATGGCTTCAATCTTTTGGGATTTGCCTTGATTCCCCGCGCTGTCACCACATGACCTAGAAACTTTCCTACCTCTTCCCCAAAACTACATTTGAGCGGGTTAAGCTTCATGTTTATCCTGCGTAGAGACGCAAACATTTCTAGAATGTCCGCGAGCATTTCTTCTTTAGTGTTGCTCTTAATTACCAGGTCGTCAACGTACGCTTCAAGATTCCTACCAATTTGGTTTTTGAACGCCGCATCAATTACGCGCTGATAGGTTGCACCTGCTTTTTTTAATCCAAAGGGCATCTTCGTATAACAGTAAATACCTTGCGGCGTATGGAAAGCAGTCTTGTCCTCATCTTCCGCAGCCATTAAGATTTGGTGATAACCCTTGTACGCGTCTAGAAAACACTTGTACCGGAACCCTGGCAGTGATTCCACCTTCCAATCTATTTTCGGGAGAGGGTAGTTGTCCTTAGGACACGCTTGGTTAATGTCTTTAAAATCAACACATATCCGCCAATTACCATCAGCCTTTTTGACTAACACAGGATTAGCAACCCATGTCTGATACCGCACCTCCCGCAGGATGTTTGCTTTAACAAGATTATCTACTTCTGCGCATAGCCAATCACTGCGCTTAAGAGCCATATGCCGCTTCTTTTGTCTAACGGGCGTGAGTGATGGGTTAACATTCAATATATGTTCCGCAATGTCTCGCGGTACCCCGGTCATGTCTGATTCACACCACGCAAAAACATCTGCGTTAGCGGTCAATATTCCGTGCAATTTGGCCTTTGTTTCGGCTAACAAGCCTGCGCCGATTTTAATCTGCTTATCCGGATGTAAACGGTTTGCTATGACCGTACTGCTTGTGAGTTGTTCTCCTACGCTGGGAATGTTTACAGGCACAACTGAACCACACAACTCGGTTGTTTGATGTGAAGCAATTGTGGCAACCCCTCCCTTCGTAGGAAACTTTATTAAACCATGCACCACCAACGGTATAATGTTAAAACGTCGTATGAAATTTCTCCCGAGCAACGCGTTGTACCGCGAAGTTGAACGAACCACGTAAAAGTCAACTAACTCGTGTCTAACCAATTGCGGATTCTTGTCATCCGCGAGTTCTATTATTAGCTCTATCCAGCCTAGCGGCCATGAGCTTTCCCCGGAGAACCCAGATAACGTAATATCAGACTGCGTAGCTGCGTTTTAACTTCTGCAGGGAGGAAACTATAGCAATGCTCGTACATAATGTCCACGGCACTCCCGGTGTCAATATGCATGCGTTTAACTTGTACTCCGCAAGTAGGGATGCGACACTTGATGATAATGGGCTCGTTAAATGTGTCGATTGACATTACAGGAGGAAACGCGATTGGGAGAAGTTCCCAGTCATGGTGATCATTGTACTTTCTCCGCTGGCTAACTTTCTCTGCGCCGACCATATTAATGGTTAAGTCGGCATTTTTTGTTTTATCAACTTTTTGCCATGCGAAAGTTTTAACCTTCGACCCTTCTTTTGCGGATTTTCTCTTGTCCTTCTTGATCATGCATATTTTTACCATAGGGTTTAACATGCCTGCTCAATACATTAGTGGGGTTTAAGGATCTTAGAACGAGGCACTCCAGTCCGGCTACCGTGAATAACCCCGGCCGACATGATGATGTCGGCGGGGTGGCCAAGTGATTAAGTCCACCTTTTAATGACGATTGTCGATTAGAAGGCCCCAAATAAGGTTGTAGGTGCTAGTTAATCAAGAAACTAATCTGTTAACCTTGAGAAGATGCTAGATGATGTTGCTACGTAAGGTGATGATGTCTAGAATGATAGTTAGGGTTTGTATATATAGGCAAACCCTAATTCTAGAACCATCCGAGATAAAGGCAATCCTTTCCATAACAAACTCCCCCAAATCTCGGATGTAATTATGGAAAAGATATTTACTTGATAGCCAAGTAATTACTGTACCGGGAACAAAGGCATTAGATACGAATTCGCATACCGCATAACGCACATGAGCACACGCATACGCACCCTAGCGGGTGCCCGCATACATATGGGGTGCGCATGCGGATTGCGGTATCATTACCGAGGATGTTAGATTCATATACGAATACAATGTGTTTAGAGTCGTGGGGTAGGCCTAACTTTGCTCGAGCATTAATTGAGGTTTCGTCGAATTAGGAGTTAAAAGATAATATAAAATTGGCGATTCCGAGTGTTGATGGGAAGAGTAAATCTATATGTAGTTTAAAGGTAGAATATGAATGGAAGCCTCCTAGATGTGCATTTGGTGCTATTTTTGGGCACATAGACTCCCAGTGTCCAAAAGTGGTGAGTCCAAAAGTGGTTAACCTTACCGAAGGTAATCTGTCCAAGGACGAGGATGGTTTTGTAACAGTTGGCAAGAAGGTGACTAAAGAGGCTCCAAAGGTTAATAATAAACAAAAGGCTGGTTTTGGTGTGGGTAAGCCAAAACAAAAAATGGTCTACAGGCCCAAGAAGAATGTGGACCAAAGTGATGCTATCAATCATGCATCGAAGGTTGCACCGGGTGACAAGAATTCGAAAGTTGGGACAGACAAGGGTTCTTCAAGTGAAGATTCAAAACTCGTTCCAAGCTCTGAATAAAGATGCATATAATTTAATTGATGTAGAGAGCGATGTTGAATCTGATAAAGATGAAACTGCCGAGTTTATGGCAGCGAAGACTGTGACTAAGGAAAGGACTACATTTGGCATGAAATCGGGTTGGTTATAGATTATGTCCTTGGTTAGGTGGGTGTTTAGATTTGTTCGGTTTGGCTAGTTCGGTTTATCTGTAGGTTCTAGCTGGGGTAGTGGTTGTTTTGTGAGGTCGCAAGGCGCGCTTGTAGTCGTTTGTCCTCATTTGTTCTTTTTATTATTTTTATAAATAATATTTACCGGGTAAAATCCTTTAAAAAAAAAAAAATGCTTACCCAGAAACTCCATACATCAATCCAGCTATGATAACTAAGAGACTGATAGCTTTATCTTTCCAAGCAGTTGCATACATTCCAATTAAATCACAAGTTTCCATTCAAACATTTTCATTAATCTTCATAGCATTTTAAACCTGAGACCATCTTGACCCATGTGTATAGCATCACATAAACATAATAAACATGCGTATTAAAGTATTAAAGTAAAAGCATAGCAAAAACACTTTCTAAAATGCCTGGGTTGTATTTGGACAAAAAGGATACTAATGAAAGGTAGATTATATCATTCCAAATAATTATGTCTCGGATATAAAGTTACATGCGTCAAAACTTGTATTGATCCACATTAATAGCACCCGTCTTGACCCGTTTCACAACTGAAAATTAATACTTTATTTTTTGCATGTATAATATCATACAAAAAGATGTTAGAATTTTAAATATTTCAAAAAAGAACAAACCTATTATGAGCCCAACTTCTTTTGGAATGCATCTATATTACCTATAAGTAGTAATGTTATGCCACTATGGCACTATGATATATCTAAAAGTGGTTTATATTTAAAAACTGCAGAAACTTTAAAACATATACATGTCATAATCATGGATCGAAGGATACCTGATCATGGGTGCTACACCAGCAACAATTTACAAACTTATAGTGTCCTTAGAGTTTCATCCTCGTCATCCCTAACCATATATCAAATGCCTAGACCATCCAAAAAACGATCTTAAAGACATAAAACACGATAAAGCTAGCAATCATAGTTCATGATAAAAAAAAAACAAAGATAGAAAACACGATAAAGCTAGCAATCATAGTGCATGATAGAAAAAATATATAGAGGTTTGTACATGTCGTGATAAGACTAATTATATGAAGCAACATTTCCTAAGTAGTAGTATAGTAAATTTAATCTAAGTATCCAATAGGCACTCTTAGTAAACTACAAAGTATACTTTACAAACGGAGAGAATTCTTGCAAGAAATAGTACAACTTCCCATTACTTGGTAAGGGTAACAGGGTGATGTAGCAAAGAAACATAATCACTCACAAGCATATAAATATGTATTTGAAATTAGTGGAACCACATACAGAACCACATACAGAACCACAAGAACACGGGCTGGTTGAATAAAATATCATAATAACTGCTAACTTACCTCCGTAAAACTCAACCCATATCAACAACTCTCCTCCAGGTTTGAAAACATGATGCATATTCGTTCTTTAATTCAGAAGCTCCATAACCCACCTAAACCTACCAAACAGGGCCGGGCCTGAGAATTTGGATGCCCAGTGCGAGATGGTTGAAAGTATGCCCCCTATAAAAATTTAAATAGCACACCGCAATTTTTTAAGGGTTTGGAACCTAGTCAAGCTAGGCGGCTCATCCCTACGCCGATTTTTATTCGATAAACACAATACAATTTTACAAACAAACAATAAATTCAAGTTACAACATACGAATTACCTAAAATGATGTCTACATGCATATTTTGATGCAAAACTTCAATTATTTTATCATAATCAACACTAGATAAAAACCTGCTTTTAATACTCAAAATTGCTAACCCGTTTAACCGTGAAAGTAACACTAGAGAATATTGATGTCAAGGAGGCATACTTGTCTAATTTTGTCAATACGAATCACCGGATGGTTGTATTCGAGGAGACATACTTGTCTAAATTTTTTTAACAAAATTTATATAAACAAAACAAATAAACAATCTAAAAAATTAAGAATGCCAAGTAACAATTATAAGAAATATAAATTTGAATAGAATACTAGTAGATATCAAATATCAAGGCTTCAAGGGACTGTACTGCAGTGACCCGAACTTTTCCATGTTTATATATATTAAAATAAATTGTTATTTACATGATTAAGTGTTTCAAACATGTTAAGCAATCAAATTTGTTAAGACTTGATTAATTGAAATAGGTGTCATATAGACAATTGACCACCCAAGTTGACCGGTAATTCACGAACGTTAAAACTTGTAAAAACTATATGATGACATATATATGATTATATATATAGTTAACATGATATTATGATAAGTAATTATCTCATTAGGTATTTTAACAATGAGTTATATACATAAAATTGAGTTATTGAATTAAGAAACTCGAAAGGATATATATAACGATTATCGTTATAACAACGTCTTACTAAATACATATGAATCATATTAAGATATTGTTACACTATGTTTAATCATGATAAATGATAAGTAAACATGTCATTATGTATATTAACAATGAACTACATATGTAAAAACAAGACTACTAACTTAAGGATTTCGAAACGAGACATATATGTAACGATTATCGTTGTAACGACATTTAAATGTATATATATCATATTAAGATATATTAATATATCATAATATCATGATAATATAATAATTTAACATCTCATTAGATATAATAAACATTGGGTTAACAACATTTAGCAAGATCGTTAACTTAAAGGTTTCAAATCAACATTTACATGTAACGACTAACGATGACTTAACGACTCAGTTAAAATGTATATACATGTAGTTTTTTTAATATGTATTCATACACTTTTGAAAGACTTCAAGACACTTATCAAAATACTTCTACTTAACAAAAATGCTTACAATTGCATCCTCGTTAAGTTTCATCAACAATTCTACTCGTATGCACCCGTATTCGTACTCGTACAATACACAGCTTTTAGATGTATGTACTATTGGTATATACACTTCAATGATCAGCTCTTAGCAGCCCATGTGAGTCAGCTAACACATGTGGGAACCATCATTTGGCAACTAGCATGAAATATTTCATAAAATTACAAAAATATTAGTAATCATTCATGACTTATTTACATGAAAACAAAATTACATATCCTTTATATCTAATCCATATACCAACGACCAAAAACACCTACAAATACTTTCATTCTTCAATTTTCTTCATCTAATTGATCTCTCTCAAGTTTCATCTTCAAGTTCTAAGTGTTCTTCATAAATTCTACAAGTTCTAGTTTCATAAAATCAAGAATACTTCCAAGTTTACTAGCTCACT
Source organism: Rutidosis leptorrhynchoides (assembly GCF_046630445.1). Lineage (NCBI taxonomy): Eukaryota > Viridiplantae > Streptophyta > Magnoliopsida > Asterales > Asteraceae > Rutidosis > Rutidosis leptorrhynchoides. Next base: position 162,965,591 of record NC_092342.1, on the reverse strand, counting down.
TCCAATCTTGTAAAGTGATCATCCAACCTCAAGAAATCCTTGTTGTTTACAGTAAGATATCATTCTAAATCAAGGTAATACTCATATACAAACTTTGATTCAGTTCCTATAACTATAATTATCTTAATTCGAGTGATAATCTTACTTGAACTTGTTTTCGTGTCATGATTCTACTTCAAGAACTTTCAAGCCATCCAAGATCCTTTGAAGCTAGATCATTTCTTGTCACTTCCAGTAGGTTTACCTACTAAACTTGAGGTAGTAATGATGTTCATAACATCATTCAATTCATACATATAAAACTATCTTATTCGAAGATTTGAACATGTTATCACTAGAACATTGTTTAGTTAATTCTAAACTTGTTCGCAAACAAAAGTTAATCCTTCTAACTTGACTTTTAAAATCAACTAAACACATGTTCTATATCTATATGTTATGCTAACATAATGACTTAAAACCGGAAAACACGAAAAACACCGTAAAACCGGATATACGCCGTCGTAGTAACACCGCGGGCTGTTTTGGGTTAGTTAATTAAAAACTATGATAAACTTTGATTTAAAAGTTGTTCTTATGGGAAAATGAATTTTCTTATGAACATGAAACTATATCCAAAAATCATGGTTAAACTCAAAGTGGAATTATGTTTTTTAAAATGGTCATCAAGACGTCGTTCTTTCGACTGAAATGACTACCTCTTACAAAAATGACTTGTAACTTATATTTCTGACTATAAACCTTTACCTTTTCTGTTTAGATTCATAAAATAGAGTTCAATATGAAACCATAGTAATTTGATTCACTCAAAATGGATTTAAAACGAAGAAGTTAGGGATATTTTTGATTGTTGTAGCTACGGGAAATATTGTAACAATTCTATACAAATCATATCCTAGCTAACTTATATTGTATTATACATGTATTCTAATATATTATGTAATCTTGGGATACTATAGACACGTATGCAAATGTTTTGACATATCATATCGACCCATGTATATATATTATTTAGAACAACCATTGACACTCTATATGCAGTAATGTTGGAGTTAGCTATACAGGGTTGAGGTTGATTCTAAAAATATATATACTTTGAGTTGTGATCTAGCCTGAGACGTGTATACACTGGGTCGTGGATTGATTCAAGATAATATATATCGATTTATTTCTGTACATCTAATTGTGGACAACTAGTTGTAGGTTACTAACGAGGACAGCTGACTTAATAAACTTAAAACATTAAAACGTATTAAAAATGTTGTAAATATATTTTGAACATACTTTGATATATATGTACATATTTGTTATAGGTTCGTGAATCGACCAGTGGCCAAGTCTTACTTCTCGACGAAGTAAAAATCTGTGAAAGTGAGTTATAGTCCCACTTTTAAAATCTAATATTTTGGGATGAGAATACATGCAGTTTTATAAATGTTTTACTAAATAGACACAAGTAATTGAAACTACATTATATGGGTGAATGATCGAAGCCGAATATGCCCCTTTTGCTTGGTAACCTAAGAATTAGTAAACCGATCTACTAATTGACGCGAATCCTAAAGATAGATCTATTGGGCCTAACGAACCCCATCCAAAGTACCGGATGCTTTAGTACTTCGATGTTGTTTTTATCACGTCCGAAGGATTTTCAGGAATGATAGGGGATATTCTTATATGCATCTTGTTAATGTCGGTTACCAGGTGTTCACCATATGAATGATTTTTATCTCTATGTATGGGATGTATATTGAAATATGAAATCTTGTGGTCTATTATTATGATTTGATAATATATAGGTTAAACCTATAACTCACCAACATTTTTGTTGACGTTTTAAGCATGTTTATTCTCAGGTGATTATTAAGAGCTTCCGCTGTTGCATACTAAAATAAGGACAAGATTTGGAGTCCATGCTTGTATGATATTATGTAAAAACTGCATTCAAGAAACTTATTTTTGATGTAATATATTCTTATTGTAAACCATTATGTAATGGTTGTGTGTAAACGGTATATTTTAGATTATCATTATTTGATAATCTACGTAATGCTTTTTAAACCTTTATAGATAAAATAAAGGTTATGGTTGTTTTAAAAATGAATGCAGTCTTTGAAAAACGTCTCATATTGAGGTCAAAACCTCGCGACGAAATCAATTAATATGGAACGTTTATAATCAATATGAACGGGACATTTCATGTACGCAGAACGTATGTAATATTTTAATTATTTATAATATTATTAGGCATCATTGCATTAAAATCATATACTCCATATTACTTATCTAAATAAAAAATAAGAGGACATAATGAATTAAGGAAAGAAGCCACCTTGATTCTAACTTTAGAATTTGTGATTGGCAGAATCCAGAATGGCAAGAAAGAATTGAGCACCGTGTACGTACACCAACACGAACAGAGTGTTGAGTTTATTTTTCTTAAGTTCTTAATCAAAATTGATTCTTGAAGATTTAAAGATGAGCAATTGAGCAGAAGAGATGAATCGATGATGAGTGAGAAGGTGACGTCAATAAAGAAAATAACCCCCAACAAGATCGATATTTGGGGAACTGACGAGTGACAAACTGTTTTTGATGTTTGGATGCCCCATGATCACCTAATAGTTTGGTTTAATGGGCCTTTTTTCTCACTTTTTCCAAATCTAGGCATCTATTATAGGCATTTTCCTGTTTTTTATTTAATAAATTTATTTGAGCTAGAACTATAGGCCAAAATGAGTCTAGTATAGATGAAATTAGACTCCAAAATTGATGCCCCATGTTTTTTGATGCCCGGTGCCGTGGCCCACTCCGCACGGCATCATGCCCGGCCCTGCTACCAAAGTATTATCTCAAAAAGCCTACATAAATAAAGAGGAAATCTACCAACATCTAGATTAGTACCTGAAAAGTGGTGCGTACATAAATATTCGTCTGAGATCGCAGGGACTCGAGAGTATCCTCCATAAAACTAAATTCTTACTACTAACTAACTAAAAACTAACTTGAAAAAATATATTAATTTGATAACTTGATTGTTAGATGATTTGAAATGAGATACAAATGGGCTTATTTATAGGCCAATCTGGGCCTAGCAGCCTGTGGCAAGAGGCCGTGGAAATATAGGCAGCCCGTGACAACTGGCCGTGGAAATGCCTTGGTGGCCCGTGCATACCACCCGTTTGATTTAAGAGGCCGTGGAAATGCCTTGGTAGCCCGTGCCTAGCCATTTGGTAGCCCGTGTAGACCGTCTTGGTAGCTCGTGTTCTCAAGTAAAGTTTCTTGTTTCTGGAGTCGTAACTTTAATCGATTTCGCTCTAGATTCTTAGTTTTAAGTCCGTTTTCTTTGATTTTTTTGCATTGCCTTTGTAATTTCTAAACCTACAAAATAAAGCAAATAAATGCTTATTTCTTCGATAAATTTTGAATCTTTATTGTTTTTGGGCCTAATATCGAGCGTAAAAAAGTGACTTTTTATCAAATATCCCACAGTTAGGCTTTGCTTGTCCTCAAGAAAAATGCTATTAATATAGGGATTTTTACTAGATTCTTACCTTGCCAAACCTCATATTCTTTTATTATGCTAAAGTCGGAAATCAAAACATTGTTCGAAAGTAATAGAAAAAGTTTCAAAATTTATGTTCTTAATGCCAGATATTAATTCTTTTCTTATTTCAAAAAGGCATACTTTCCAATTCTCAGCTATAGAATATACATGACCAGGATTCTCACTAATGGATCACTCATATCACTAAAGTGTTTAGGGTGTCCTATTCTAATTGTATTGTCTCTCAGAAGCCAGTCGTGTAACGGCTATCGTCATAAGCTTGGTCAATAATCGATATCTCCGCCGGTTAGATAAGGACGACACTGATCTTCATCCTAGTCATTCTTTAAAGAGGAAGACGGGTTCAAGGGTTGGTGGAGAAAGGTGGAGGATAAGATGAAATGGGTTATTTCCCAGAATCTTGGAATTTTTCCAAGAGAATTGATAGATCTAAAATTTATTAAGGATATCCCTTTTTCTGTTTAGGATTGAATTGGAACTTTTATTTTTTGTGAAGATTTTCTTTGGAGAATGCAAATTTACGCGAAGACTTTTGTCTAGAATTTAGCTTTGCTTTTTTGGCTGTTCTCCTGGGTCACAAACTTCTTTTTTGGGGATTTTCATGCCTTATTTTGAGACTGTGCTCTTTTACTCTATTTTGAGATTTTTATTTTTTTAGCATATCCCTTATTCATAACTTTTGTCTATTTCTTCTTGTGCCCAGAAAGAACGGTTTTTAGCCAAAATAGGTCTTTGACGGATCAAAAACAATCTGGAGATTTAGAATATTTCGACAAGTATTTTGAAGTAAAGGTGGTCGATCATATCTTTGGAATTTTTGGATTCGAAAATGAGAAAGGAAATGAGGGTGAATGGGTAACGTATTTGGTAGTGAATTTGGGGAAAAATTTTCCGATTCATCAACTCTTTTTGAATGAGTTGTTCGGTTTAAGTATTTGGTGGTGGAAACGGAAACAGAAGGTTTTTGTCTTGTCTATTCGGAATGGTTTCGAAAGAAGTATCGCACCTTTACCATGTATGGCGCTTACTAACCATTGGTCTTGAAACGTATGTAAAGAGCAAGTTCTAACTCAAACCGTACACCGGCACGCTCTTCAAATGAAATAGCAAAGTATTGTAGATTGTATTATTCATACAATTACTTTGGGCCTAAGTTAACCTCATTATTTGTTGGTAGGGGTCGTGTTTGGTCATGCGTAGCCTTTTTTAACAATCATTCGAAAAGAAATCATTAAAATCATAAGTTTTAGCTTAATCGTTCCGTTCTAGTAAATGTTTGAAATCTAACCTTTGTAATTCTATAGAAGCTTTTGGTGGAAGGAGGTACAAATTTTGCAAATTTCCCATATTTGTAGCTATTTTATGAGGACTAAAACAATTTTGAAAATTTTGAGCTTGATGATTACCTTAATGTACCATGCCCGATTACCACCATCCCACACATAGAAGAACATTTTCGCTAATGTTCTCTTTTAAAAGAAAGTTTTATCATTTTATATATTAAGGACAACATTTTTCTAGAATCTCTAAGTAAGTTGCGGGCAATGATCCCACACTTAGAGAGTTTAGTGAGCTATAATATTGTAAAAACATCTAAGGGGGAACAAATACCATACTTAGAGCTTTTACTATATATATGAATAAAAAAGGTTGCTAAGGACAGATTACTCCTCTATGGTCGGGTTACTAATGAAGGACCATATTCGGTGTTGGAATTAACCAGACTTTTCTGAACACGATTCTGCCCAAACAAGAAAACAATCTCCACTACCCAAAGGTTTTTAGTACATAATATGACTGAAATAAACTATAAACTGAAAAAAACTAAAAAGATAAACTAGAAGTGTAACACCCCGTTTTTCTAAACATGACGCTTGTGCCGTCCTACGGAGCCCAAGAATGAGTATTTGATAGTTTGGATGTAATGAGTTGACCACGTTGGACTTTGGAATGTTTCAAAAGTGTATAATGATTAAAGTTGGAGGATTCGGGTTTTAAAGTGTTTATCACGCAAATCATGTTACTTTTCTACAATTTGGAGCCCGTATGTTATCGTTGGTTATATAGGTTGTGGGTATAAGTTAGAATGGTTTAAAGTGCAAGAAAATGTCCAAAATTGAAGTTTGGAATGCGTGAGGCGCGCTAGAAAGGGTGTGAGGCGCGCACGCATGAAGAAAAAGCGGACAGTCAAAAATTACACTAGGTGCGCGGGGCGCATTTTCATGTGCGCGGCTCACAGAATTTACACTTGGTGCGCGGGGCGCTCATTATAATGTGCGCGGCTCGCACAAATTACACTTGGTGCGTGGGGCGCATATTAAAGTGTGCGCGGCGCGCACACCCCTGTATCAGCATACTTTGTATTTTTTTTTAAGTTTTTGAAGGGTGTTTTGGTCCTTTCACTTTGGGGTCAGTTTTTGGCCACAAAACTGACCCATGGCTCACTAGGAGCTCATTTCTTATCCACAAACACTCCCAACATATTCTAGTGAGAGAGGGTGATTTTTAGTGTGAGAAAGCTCCAATCTAGGAAGAAGAAGCTCGGTTCTCACCAAAGCTCTAGTGTTAAAGTTGTTCATCGCGTTTTTGACTACATTTTGGTAGATCCTCGGGATTATGCTCTTGGTATCGGGTTGGGCTATTGTGTCTTAACCGTGGTGTTGTGTAAATGTTTCGAGGTCGTATTGTTTGGTTGTGTTGAGTCAAACCTTGTATGTGAAATACATTCTCGTAAGGATGTATGATATCATTTGTAAACCAAGAGTCGAGATAAAACGTTAACGTGCTATTATGATAAATTGTATTCGGTTAAATTATTTGAAATGGTTTATGTAAAGTGGATATTTAATGGGACCTATCTTATAAAAAAAAAAATGTACTCCGTTTTTGGTTAAACGGATTGGGGTTGTTATAAGTGGTATCAGAGCATAGTCTAAGGGAATTAGGTGACCTTGGAATAGGTGCCTAGTCTTAAACTTTTGACAGATGTGCGTTATTTGCTGGACTTGTCGGAATACGGGTTGGATTGAGATTTGTTAGTGCCTTAGAGTAGGTGACTAACTAGGACTTGTTTTTGTCCAAAGTATGATTATGTGGAGCCTTATTTCGTGTGTAAATTAGTGCCTTAGATTACTAGTGCCTAATGTAAGTAAGCGAACTTGGACGTTGTTTTAGTAATAGTCACCTAGGATGTAGGTTGACTTGTGGGTGCGGTGTACTTGTGTGCATTTATTATTATATTGTATATATGTGTATATATATAGGTATCTTTTGTGCGGTATCCTAGGGATGAATCTATTGGAGAGATTTGTATGTTTGGCGGTTTTGAGTGATCAAGTTCATGGTAAGGACTTTGGTCATTCGGGTACTAGGAGTTATCGCGTGTTATTTTGTGTGAATGTTGCGTCAGTCCGGGTAAAGTACCTTGCGTGACCATGTGGAAATGGTAAGGTACGCATTTTTAATAATGACCGATCACCATTATTACGAAAGTGTATCTTGACACTAAGCATGACATGACAAGTACCGAACGGAGGAAACGTGGCATGGTTGGGGTAGAATCGGGATGAGTGAGGAATCTTTTTATGGTTCCTAGGTTATAGTTGTCTCGGGTGATGTGCTTGTTGTCACATCGAGTTCCTTGCGAGTCGAGAAGTGTTACGGTGGATTCGTTTAGCTAAGTGAGTGAGCCAACTCACGAGTTTGGTGCGTGCTTAGTCACCCTAAGTAGTGGGTGCATTATTGAGATTGTGACTGGTTGTAGTTACCCATCGTAATTGGGATGACGGAATTACGCTTGCGTGTGTGCGACGAGGACTTGAATTCTGTAATGGAATGCGACAAGTCTAATGATTGTAGTTTTGGGTTACACTCGGTAGAGTGTGTAGTTAGAGAATCGTGTAAGGATTCTAGTTGTGAATCGCCTTGGAATTGCGAATCGGGGAGTCTTTAGGTCATTAAACTCATGTGAGTGGGACCCATATGACAATGGTTGCGTTAGTGTGTTGTGGATTAATGGGGTAACATTCCTAATGGAATATCCCTTGTAGTAGTGATTTTTAACGAGGTGTGGAAGGATGTAAGACTTGGTGTTTCCAAGCATCTCCTTAGTGATTGGATGAAAGGTTTCGTTAGGTTATGTTGTTTTGGCCTTGTGAAAAATTGCGGGTAGCGTGTGATTGCTAGTAGTTTTTGATGAGACAATAACCTGTAAGGTTTGTCGAGTAGGTATGACTTCGGGTCATTTTTGTGGAAAGATGGGTGACATCGGGTGTATGGAACCCAAAGATCGAGTTCCTAAATTTCGGTAGATTGTGGTGGGAGTCTGCATGACACTGCGTCAGGTGCCTCCTTATACTTGCTAGTGTAAGGTCAAACTCCGGTAGCGGTGTGATCACTTTGTGCTTAGGGTTCCCGTGAGATACCCTTGGAAGCAGTAGAGATTACAATAGTGATCGATGGGTGATAGTAATTCGGTGGTTCCGAAAGTCAAAGTTAGAGAGCATTGCGGTAAATACTTCCTACGAAGTGGCGGATGAGCGAATCTGGTTGCTCTTGTGATAGACGGGTGAAGATGACCGGCGAGCCGGTGACGGACTTAATGTTCGGTTAAGACCGAAGGTTATGATGAAGTGTTGATATTGTGGTCGATGCAATTATTGTGTCGGATTGTTCACTCTTCTCTATGAGAGTGAGAATTTGTTGGTAAAGGTTCGTTGAGTGGAAGGTCGGGTGCTCTCGACTGAGATGCACGACTGATTTATTGGAGTGACGTATGTTTAGGCATAGAGACGTATGTGGGACTTTGGTGGAGTTCGCTTTGCAAACGATTAAGGCAGTCAATTGTGATTTGTGGTATGAAGGTGCGAAGTCGTCGCGTGTACGACATCTCTGGTAATTTTGTATGAAGGCTCTGAGAGTCTAAAGTGAATTTGCAGTAATTCAGTGTTTATGATTAGTGATGAGAATGATCGTGCGTGTTGTGGAATGGTAATTCTGCGGGATGTTATCAACTTTGCGGTAAGAATGTGGAGCTAAATCCTAAGTGGAGGAGTTTTTACTGTCGCCCGAGGAAGCTCCGGTGGTGTTATGAATAAAGAAGTGTCAGAGTGTACCGTGCTAAGCCTCAATAGGTATTTGGATTTCCTAACGAAGAAGTGTGACGGGTTGTTAATGTCGACTCGAGATCGTGCGTTACGACTGTGAGTTATAATTTCGGAATTTTAAGTGTAGAGTTGTGATGATGGGATCGGATGAAGTGTAAGTCTTTTTAAGCAAGGTGGTCGTGTAGTACCAAAGTGCGGTGTGAGACCAAATGCGAAGCTTGAAATCTCGGAGTGAGAGAATGAAGTTTTTGTTGCGGGTGCTCTCATAATGTAAATCTGGGTTGCTATGAAACCCGGATAGTACTATTGAGTAGGTACATGTTAGTATTGTGGTGTTTGTTGTATTTTCCCCGTTGGGAAACGTGATCGTGGAAGTTGTCAGTGGATTATTCCACTTTATGGACGAATGTGAGGCGGGGAATGTCGGTCCTGATTATCACACATCGATACACGCAGATGTTGTTTGTTTGCGAGGGTGTGTTCCCTAGTGATGTGACCCGTTAGTTGCATTAAAATGTCGAGACCATCCTTAACGGACGGTCTAGGTTGGAGGATTCACCCGGCATTGGTGAATATTTTTGTAGGTCGTGCGGCGAATTGCGAGTTTGTTGTGGTGATAATTCGCTATTGACAGGATTCTAGTACATGAATAGCTTCCATGCTAGTACTAGGAAGCCGTATTGTATGAGCGTGTTGTAAGGTTTAGGGGGAAATTCGGTGTCGAGTGTTGACGTATTGTTTAGCACGTGGTGTATTATTGTTGTCCTGGATTAATCCAGGGACTGATGGTCGTGTGCGGATCGTTTGATGGGAAAGTTGGTGTCCCTAGTGTGATTATTTGGTGATACTAAAATTTCTTTGTTGAAGGAATGACCCGGTGGTGGAGACGGGGAAAGTTAGTTCTTGATTCAGAGAACATTCTCGATTGGATGGTTTATGGGTCGTTGATGTACAGAGGTTTGACACGGCATTAATCCTTCTCGATTTAGATTAACACAATACTTGGTTCACGGCGTAGTGAATTTAGTAGATCGCGTTGGGTGTTATAGTTGTGGATGTAGCTTGTTGCGAGTTGTAGCTGATAGAATTTGAAAGAATGTATGGTGTTTACCTTATGTCCTAAGTGGGCATTTTGGGTGTTGAGTGTACGAGATACCATTTGTTGCGATAATGCACGCTAATGGTTATTAGCGTGTGGTGAGACATTCGGGTTAATGGGAATCGTTGTGGACATCGAGTTTGGATATGTGTCGGAGGACTATAGAGTGTAGGTTCGGATTGGTTAAGTGACTAGGATCACGAGGACGTGATCGAATTTAAGTGGGGGAGAGTTGTAACACCCCGTTTTTCTAAACATGATGCTTGTGCCGTCCTACGGAGCCCAAGAATGAGTATTTGATAGTTTGGATGTAATGAGTTGACCACGTTGGACTTTGGAATGTTTCAATAGTGTATAATGATTAAAGTTGGAGGATTCGGGTTTTAAAGTGTTTATCACGCAAATCGTGTTACTTTTCTACATTTTGGAGCCCGTATGTTATCGTGGGTTATATAGGTTGTGGGTATAAGTTCGAATGGTTTAAAGTGCAAGAAAATGTCCAAAATTGAAGTTTGGAATGTGTGAGGCGCGCTAGAAAGGGTGTGTGGCGCGCACGCATGAAGAAAAAGCGGACAGTCAAAAATTACACTAGGTGCGCGGGGCGCACTTTCATGTGCGCGGCTCACAAAATTTACACTTGGTGCGCGGGGCGCGCATTATAGTGTGCGCGGCTCGCACAAATTACACTTGGTGCGCGGGGCGCATATTAAAGTGTGCGCGGCGCGCACACCCCTGTATCAGCATACTTTGTATTTTTTTTTAAGTTTTTGAAGGGTGTTTTGGTCCTTTCACTTTGGGGTCGGGTTTTTGGCCACAAAACTGACCCAAGGCTCACTAGGAGCTCATTTCTTATCCACAAACACTCCCAACATATTCTAGTGAGAGAGGGTGATTTTTAGTGTGAGAAAGCTCCGATCTAGGAAGAAGAAGCTCGGTTCTCACCAAAGTTCGAGAGTTAAAGTTGTTCATCGCGTTCTTGGCTACGTTTTGGTAGATCCTTGGGATTATGCTCTTGGTATCGGGTTGGGCTATTGTGTCTTAACCGTGGTCTTGTGTAAATGTTTCTAGGTCGTATTGTTTGGTTGTGTTGAGTCAAACCTTGTATGTGAAATACATTCTCGTAAGGATGTATGATGTCACTTGTAAACCAAGATTCGAGATAAAACGTTAACGTGCTATTATGATAAATTGTATTCGGTTAAATTATTTGAAATGGTTTATGTAAAGTGGATATTTAATGGGACCTATCTTATAAAAAAAAAAAATGTACTCCGTTTTTGGTTAAACGGATTGGGGTTGTTACAAGAAGAGTCTATGATAAACTATCATGTAATGTCGAGTGTGATGTCCTCTAAGAATCAAGAACTCTGAGGGTATCCTCATCCAAGTTATCAAGGATGGTGATATCCCTCAGTCCATGCTCTATAGATCCCACATGTGTGAAGAGTGAGACAATACAGAGGTCTGATAGAATCTGTAACTGTGAAAGACCTTTGAATGGGTCTTCCTCCTTTGGTATGGTATAAGTGATCCCAAAAACCTGAGCAACTATAGCAGCTGGTGGAGTGATCGGTGCCATGGTGATAGGAATAGTGACAAGATGATGATCAGTAAGTGGCTCAGAAGTGATCCTCTGGTGGATAATGGCAGGAGTCTCGGTAGCAGTAGATGGTGTGATCTGAAGAAAAGAGGTTCGAGATGCAGCAGAAGCGATGGAGACGACATGTGCTGGGGCAGGAGGCTGAGGTGTAGTCCGTCGTGTAGGAGGAGCAGTGTACTCCAACCTGAATGAGGAAGGTTTCAACGTACCGCTGGGCATGGTCAAGCATAGCCCTAAAGGCATCGTGGCGACTCTCATGGTCCCGTAAAAGGACCATGTAACAGCTGCATATGATGTGGTAACCCCATAGTGGAATACCACCTATGTAGGCTCTCTAGAAGCTCTATTAGGCACTGATCGTGAAGCGAGACGAGGTGATCATCTCGGTGGTGCTACTGGAGTATCATCATCATCTATGTATGTCAAGATTAATATGCGCTGATGAAGCTATCCTGTACTCGATCTATACTGTTCCATGCTGGAACTGGAAGTGTAAACTTGGCCGGTCCTCTTCCTTTTGACAGGAATGCCGATGGAAGAACTGGTATTCATTTGTCTAACACATTCAACAAACATCTAAGTCTAAGAGATTTTACATATACCGCCAATAAGGTCTTAAAAACCTTCTGTAACACGGTTTCAGAATAGGTGAAATACTTAAGGTTAGTACACAGGTAATAGTAAATCATAAATGAAAATAAATATATAGAAATAAAAATACTAACTAGCATAGGTTTGAGGTGCCTCCCAATAGCGCTTTGTTTAAAAAGTCTTTATATCTCAACTTTCCAAAATACCTACTTGACTTAAAGTCGAGGTGGGTCAAGGGAAAGAGGATCTTCTTCCCTGGTGTGGTCTTCTAAATAGACTTTCAGCCGGTTTCCGTTGACTTTGAAGTTCCCGGTAGGTCCTACGAATTATGCGAATCCATGTGGAAAGACATGTATCACTGTAAACGGCCCACTCCATCTTGATTTAAATTTACTAGAAAATCTTTTGAACCGTAAATTAAAAAAAAAAAGAACTTTATCTCCAGGAGCGAACTTTGAAGGTATGAGTTTGGCATCGTGTAGAAGCTTAGTCCTTGTAGATATAAGAAGTCTCGTACGCTTGGTCTTTTAACTCGGTAAGTTCATTCATCTGCATCTTCCGTTGTCTACCAGTCTCTGAATGATCGAGGTTACAGGTCTTCAATACCCAAAAAGCTTTATACTCTAACTCTATTAGAAGGTGGCATGCTTTACCATAGATCATTCGGTATGGTGTGGTGCCAAGTGGGTTTTTGTAGGCAGTACAAAATGTCCATAGTGCATCGTCTAGTTTCTCGGCCCACTTATTTCGATGGTAGCCGACGGTACATTCCAAAATTCTTTGAAGTGCTCTTTTTGTGACTTCTGTATGTCCATTAGTCTGCGGATTATAAGCAGTGGACATCTTGTGGGTGACTTTATATTGTTGCATCACCTTCATGAATTGAGTATTGCAGAAGTGTGTGCCTCTATCACTTATAATAGCGCGAGAAGCTCCGAATCGGAAAAATAGTCTTTTGAGGAAGCTGATGATGACCTTAGCATCATTGGTTGGAAATTCTTGAACTTCTATCCATCTGGAGACATAATCAATAGCTACGAGAACATACTCTTTCCTGTTAGACTTGGGAAAAGGTCCCATGAAGTCTAATCCCCATATATCGAAGATTTCAAAAGCTTGGATGTTGGTGCGTGGCATATGATTCTTTGTGGAGATTATTCCTTGTCCTTGGCAAGCATCACATCGTCTCACAAGGTCTTGGGCATCTCGGAATATAGTTGCCCAATAGAAGCCTGAATCATAGATCTTTCTAGCGGTGAGGTTTGCTCCGTGACGACCTCCTGTTAGTCCATGATGACATTGCTGGAGAATTCCCAATGCTTGCTTTTCATCTACACATCTCCTTATTACTTGATCTGGACAAATTTTAAACTAGCATGGATCGTCCAATAATAGTGCTTAGCATCTCTGAAGAACTTTCGTCTATAGTAGTGCTCAATCCTTTTTGGACTACTCCTGGAGCTAAATAGTTGGCTATGTTAGGGTACCAAGGGGTATCGGTGAATTGTGATCCTAGCTTAACTTATCCCAAGCTTATAAGCCGTTATTTCGAAAATTTGTCTTTGATATCTTGTTTAAAAAGTTTTTCCATCGCCGAATTTTCTAGGTGACTGAGATGATCTGTTGCGACGTTCTTTGCTCCCTTTTTGTCTTTGATTTCAATGTCGAATTCTCGGAGTAGCAGGATCCATCGAAGGAGTCTTGGTTTCACATCTTGTTTAACGAAAAGATATTTTAGGGTTGAATGATTCGTGTGAACCGTAGTTTTGTATAAGATTATGTAAGGTCGGAATTATCAAAAGCGAATACTACTGCTAGCAGTTCCTTTTCAGTAGTTGTATAATTTTCTCGAGCTCCTGTTAAGGTTTTTCTTGCATAGTAGATCGGGTGAAAGTGCTTATCCCTTCTTATTCCTAGCACTGGTCCAACTGCAAAATCATTGGCATCACACATGATCTCAAATGATAAACTCCAATCAGGAGCAATTATGATGGGTGCATGTGTGAGCTGATCCATGAGATAGTTAAAGGCTTAAACGCATTCATCAGTGAAGACGAATGGGACTTACTTCCCTAGGAGGTGAGTGATAGGTCTTGTAATCTTTGAAACATTCTTAACGAAGAATCGATAGAATCCGATATGTCCCAGGAAAGTTCGAATTGCTTTTACAGTGGTAGGTTGAGGAAGGTTGGATATGGTTTCGATCTTGGATTTGTCGACTTCTATTTTTGACTTAGATATCTTATGTCCTAAAACTATTCTATATTTAACCATGAAGTGACATTTCTCCCAGTTCAAAACTAGGTTTGATTGCGCTATGTCATGGCAGATGCCCATATAAATTTAGATTGCGAAGATGTCCCGCATAAACATTGCAGATTTGCTTACTATGCGCGAACACTGGTTCATATTCCAAACCTATTTATAGGGAGCTTGACCTCTCATTTTAGGTTGTTGATTTTGTGCAATTGCTCTGGTCTTTTTGATTCACTTGTGACTACGCCCAAGTATCAATCATAATCGAGCCAAGGTAATGCAATCAAGACTGGGATATGGTGATTGATCACTTGAATCTAAGTGAAAGATTATCATAAGGTCCCAAAAACATTATCAACACCACGATCCACTCCTCATTGCACTCAATTCCTACGTTAGATCTTAGCATCTAATTTAGGATTGATCAATTGGCGCCATCCGTGGGACACGAATTATAATTGAATTTGATAAATTTATTTCACATAATCAAATAATTTAACTCGGAATTCAATTGTAATCGTGCTCTTGTTTAATGAATTGCAGGTTTAAATATCTACAGTGTTTGATTTTCTGATTTAGACAGAAAATGAAAAGGTTGAATGATAACGCGGCTGTTAAGAAAACTGCAAAATTGACAAAACTTCTATGCCGACGATATAACAAATTTAAAAATGCTTCAAAGACTAATAATCATACAAAATTAAAGCGAAAATGGTCAGCAGAGCCAAGTTCGCGCAGAAGTGAGTTAATTTGTGCAAATAAGCAACAAACGCAATAAGAAAAAGTAGTAAGCATGGTTCATAAGCGGAAGAAAGCTAATAAAAGAAAAGCCGCAGAAACGCTGAAAAATGCCAACTTGCGCCAATAACGTTTCTGCCAACACAAAGCTATGACATGATTGATTCGCCAGTAATTGTATCTTGTAAAATCGCAAACACTGGAATTACAATTATGAAGTGCATGTGGATATGGGAAGCAGCGTGGACATCATATATGAGAAATGTTTTCGCTAGTTGCCAGAAAGTATCAACGTAGAATTGATACCAACTGTAGTTTCGCTATCTGGCTTCGCAGGAGAATCCGCATGGCCAGTTGGGCAATAACAGCTCAAAATAGAACTTGTTGATGAAACAGATGCAAAGCTAATGCGCCCATCATGGCTGGATTTATGCGTTATACGATCTGCTTCGCGCTATAACATGTTATTAGGACATTCTGCGCTATCAAAATTTGGTATCATTCCCTCTACTATTTACGAAATGATAAAGTTTGCAACATGCAAGGCTGTTGCAACAATGAACTCTGCCATAATATAGCCAATTTGTGCAAATATTAATATGCAAGGTGCAGTTATAGAAAATTTAGGCGCAGAAGAAAATTTGGTTGTAATAAATCGCGCCTATCCAGAGAAAACAATCAAAATTGGCAATAATTTGGACGCATATGTTAAAAAGCAAGTAGTGCAATTGCTTATAACAAATTTGGATGTTTTTGCGTGGTGTGAACAAGATATAACTGGTGGTCCACAAAAAATTGCGGAACACAAACTTAATGCAAATCTTGCGTTAAAGCCAATCATTCAAAAAGGCAGAGGCATGGCTCCAGATCGCATGCAATGGTTATGCGGAGAAGTAACTAAACTTGTTAAAGTAGGTATTCTGTGCCAAGTAAAATACCAAATATGGGTTGCGAACCCAGTGCTTGTTAAAAAGCCTGATGGATCGTGGCAGATGTGCATTGATTTTAAAGATATCAATAAAGCTTGCCCTAAAGACAATTATTCGTTGCCAGAAATAGATTGGAAAGTCGAATCGCTAAATGAATATCCTTTTAAGTGCTTTCTGGACGCTTACAAAGGGTACCATCAAATCCTAATAGCGGAAGAAGATGAAGATAAAACTGCGTTTCATACAAGCAAAGGCATATATTGCTATATCAAGATGCCATTTGGACTTAAGAATGTTGGCGCTACATATCAACGCTTGATAGATATCAACCTGGATTCCAGTACATTTAAAGTCAAAGTTGAAATGTTGTCTTTCATGACCCGTCCTAATCCATCTGGAGGAATACATTACATTTGGTAACATCACGAGGTACTTGACCTCTATATGATACATTTTACAAACATTGCATTCGTTTTTAAAAGAAAAACTTTCATTACATCGAAATTTGACGGCATGCATACCATTTAATAATATATCCAACTATAATTGACTTAGTTATAATCTTGATGAACTCGACGACTCGAATGCAACATCTTTTGAAATATTTCATGAATGACTCCAAGTAATATCTCTAAAGTGAGCAAATGCACAGCGGAAGATTTCTTTCATACCTGAGAATAAACATGCTTTAAAGTGTTAACCAATAGGTTGGTGAGTTCATTAGTTTATCATAATCATTCATTTTTATCATTTTAATAGACCACAAGAATTTCATTTCCAGTTCTCATAAATATACGTCCCATGCATAGAGACAAAAATATCATTCATATGGATTGAACACCTGGTAACCGACATTAACAAGATGCATATAGAATATCCCCATCATTCCGGGACACCCATCGGACATGATAAAATCGAAGTACTAAAGCATTCCAAATTCCAGAATGGGGCTTGTTGGGCCCGATAGATCTATCTTTAGGATTCGCGCCAATTTGGGGGTCTGTTCCCAAATTCTTAGGCTACCAAGCTAAAAAGGGGCATATTCGGCTTCGATCCATTTAACCATATAATGTAGTTTCAATTACTTGTGTCTATTTTGTAAAACAGTTATAAAAATAGCGCATGTATCCTCAGTCCCAAAAATATATATTGCAAAAACATTTAAAAAGGGAGCAAATGAAACTCACAATACTGTATTTTGTAGTAAAAAAACATATGACAACATTGAACAATGCAAGGTTGGCCTCGGATTCACGAACCTATATCATTTATATATATATTAACACATATAATGGTAATCAAATAATTACATCTATAATGTTTATATATTTAGTGTTGTAGTTTGTATAGAATTTGTGCTACATTTTGTCTATATATTATATCTTAAATTATATACTTATATATATATATATGTTTTTATTTTGTATATATATATATATATATATATATATATATAATTATATACTTATATATATATATATGTTTTTATTTTGTATATATATATATATATATATATATATATATATATATATATATATATATATATATATATATATATATATATATATATATATATATAGTAGGTTTATGTAGTGACCCGAACTTTTCCATGTTTATATATATTAATTGAGATTGATATTTACATGACTAAATGTTTCCAACGTGTTAAGCAATCAAACTTATTAAGACTTGATTAATTGAAATAGGTTTCATATAGACAATTGACCACCCAAGTTGACCGGTGATTTACGAACGTTAAAACTTGTAAAAACTATACGATAACATATATATGGTTATATATATAGTTAACATGATTTTATTATAAGTAAGTATCTCATTAGGTATTTTAACAATGAGTTATATACATAAAAATGAGACTATTAAATTAAGAAACTCGAAAACGATATATATAACGATTATCGTTATAACAACGTCTTACTAGGTACATATGAATCATATTAAGATATTGATACACTTGGTTAATTATGTTAAATGATAAGTAAATATATCATTAAGTGTATTAACAATGAACTACATATGTAAAAATAAGACTACTAACTTAATGATTTCGAAACGAGACATATATGTAACGATTATCGTTGTAACGACATTTAACTATATATATATATATATATATATATATATATATATATATATATATATATATATATATATCATAATAAGATATATTATATATCATAATATCATGATAATGTAACAATTTAACATCTCATTTGATATAATATACAATGGGTTAACAACATTTAACAAAATCGTTAACCTAAAGGTTTCAAAACAACATTTACATGTAACGACTAACGATGACTTAACGACTCAGTTAAAATGTATATACATGTAGTGTTTTAATATGTATTCATACTCTTTTGAAAGACTTAAAGACACATATTAAAGTACTTCTACTTAACAAAAATGCTTACAATTACATCCTCGTTCAGTTTCATCAACAATTCTACTCGTATGCACCCGTATTCGTACTCGTATAATACACGGATTTTAGATGTATGTATTATTGGTATATACACTCCAATGATCAGCTCTTAGTAGCCCATGTGAGTCACCTAACACATGTGGGAACCATCATTTGGCAACTAGCATGAAATATCTCATAAAATTACAAAAATATTAGTAATCATTCATGACTTATTTACATGAAAACAAAATTACATATCCTTTATATCTAATCCATATACCAATGACCAAAAACACCTATAAACACTTTCATTCTTCAATTTTCTTCATCTAATTGATCTCTCTCAAGTTCCATCTTCAAGTTCTAAGTGTTCTTCATAAATTCCATAAGTATAGTTTCATAAAAATCAAGAATACTTCCAAGTTTGCAAGTCTACTTCCAAGCTTTCTAATCCATTCCAAGTAATCATCTAAGATCAAGGAACCTTTGTTATTTACAGTAGGTTATCTTTCTAATTCAAGGTAATATTCATATTAAATCTTTGATTCAATTTCTACAACTATAACAATCTTATTTCGAGTGAAAATCTTACTTGAACTGTTTTCGTGTCATGATTCTGCTTCAAGAACTTTCAAGCCATCCAAGGATCCTTTGAAGCTAGATCTATTTTTTCTCATTTCCAGTAGTTTTATCCAGAAAACTTGAGGTAGTAATGATGTTCATAACATCATTCGATTCATACATATAAAGCTATCGTATTCGAAGGTTTAAACTTGTAATCACTAGAACATAGTTTAGTTAATTCTAAACTTTTTCGCAAACAAAAGTTAATCCTTCTAACTTGACTTTTAAAATCAACTAAACACATGTTCTATATCTATATGATATGCTAACTTAATGATTTAAAACCTGGAAACACGAAGAACACCGTAAAACCGGACATACGCCGTCGTAGTAACACCGCATGCTGTTTTGGGTTAGTTAATTAAAAACTATGATAAAATTTGATTTAAAAGTTGTTCTTCTGGAAAAATGATTTTTCTTATGAATATGAAACTATATCCAAAAATTATGGTTAAACTCCAAGTTAAAGTATGTTTTCCAAAATGGTCATCAAGATGTCGTTTTTTCGACGGAAATGACTACCTCTTTAGTAATTGACATGTAACTTAAATTTCTGACTATAAACCTATACTTTTTCTGTTTAGATTCTTAAATTAGAGTTCAATATGAAACCATAGCAATTTGATTCACTCAAAACGGATTTAAAATGAAGAAGTTATGATTAAAACAAGATTGGATATTTTTGATCTTTTTAGCTACGGGAAATGTTTAACAAATCTATACAAATCATATCCTAGCTAACTTATATTGTATTATACATGTATTATAATATATTATGTAATCTTGGGATACCATAGACACGTATGCAAATGTTTTGACATATCATATCGACCCATGTATATATATTATTTGGAACAACCATAGACACTCTATATGCTGTAATGTTGGAGTTAGCTATACAGGGTTGAGGTTGATTCCAAAAATATATATACTTTGAGTTGTGATCTAGCCTGAGACGTGTATACACTGGGTCGTGGATTGATTCAAGATAATATATATCGATTTATTTCTGTACATCTAACTGTGGACAACTAGTTGTAGGTTACTAACGAGGACAGCTGACTTAATACACTCAAATCTTTAAAACATAATAAAAATGGTTGTAATTATATTTTGATCATACTTTGATATATATGTACATATTTGTATAGGTTCGTGAATCGATCCGTAGCCAAGTCTTATTTCCGAGGAAGGAAATATCTGTGAAAGTGAGTTATAGTCCCACTTTTAAAATCTAATATTTTTGGGATGAGAATACATGCAGGTTTTATAAATGATTTACAAAACAGACACAAGTACGTGAAACTACATTCTATGGTTGAATTATCGAAATCGAATATGCCCCTTTTTATTAAGTCTGGTAATCTAAGAATTAGGGAACAGACACCCTAATTGACGCGAATCCTAAAGATAGATCTATTGGGCCTAACAAACCCCATCCAAAGTACCGGATGCTTTAGTACTTCGAAATTTATATCATATCTGAAGGGTGTCCCGGAATGATGGGGATATTCTTATATATGCATCTTGTTAATGTCGGTTACCAGGTGTTCACCATATGAATCATTTTTATCTCTATGTATGGGATGTGTATTGAAATATGAAATCTTATGGTCTATTGTTACGATTTGATATATATAGGTTAAACCAATAACTCACCAACATTTTTGTTGACGTTTAAAGCATGTTTATTCTAAGGTGAATACTAAGAGCTTCCGCTGTTGCATACTAAAATAAGGACAAGATTTGGAGTCCATGTTTGTATGATATTGTGTAAAAACTGCATTCAAGAAACATATGTCGATGTAATATATTTCTATTGTAAACCATTATGTAATGGTCGTGTGTAAATAGTATATTTTAGATTATCATTATTTGATAATCTACGTAATGTTTTTAAAACCTTTATTGATAAAATAAAGGTTATGGTTGTTTTAAAAATGAATGCAATCTTTGAAAAACGTCTCATATAGAGGTCAAAACCTCGCAACGAAATCAATTAATATGGAACGTTTATAATCAATATGAACAGGACATTTCAGTTGGTATCCGAGCGTTGATCTTAGAGAACCAGAAAATCTGCATTAGTGTGTCTTATCGAGTTTGTTAGGATGCATTAGTGAGTCTGGACTTCGACCGTGTTTTCTTTAAAAATGATTGCTTAACATTTTTGTTGGAAACTATATATTATCAACATGTAAATATTATGTGATATATTAATCTCTTAACATGTTTGATATTGTGTGATAGATGTCTACCTCTAGCACAAATCCCATTGACTCACCTAATAATAACGAAGAGTCGAATATATATTGGCAAGATTCACAAGTTCCCGAAGAACCGGAAGAAGAGGAAACGGAACCAGAAGAAGAGGAACCAGAAGAAGAGGAACCGGAAGAAGAAGAGGTTCTGGAGGGGGGAATAGTAGGAACCACAGAAAACCGGTCAAATGAAAAAAAATCCTCAACCAATGGACCAAAGTTAATAATGGCCAATTGTGTTTCCGCTAAGGAAGAAAAATATTGGGAAAATTACCAATTTTCCGATGAATCGGATCCTGATGAGGATTTCGATGATGTTATAGAAATTACCCCAACCCAATTTAATGAGGCAAAAGAAAATAATAAGGAAAAAGGCATCAAAATAGAAAAATCTGATTCCGACCCCGATGAACTTTATATGTACCGTCAACACCCGTATTTTCAATATCGTGACAATAACCCGGGAACCTCTAAACCACCAGGTTTTTCTAAACCAATGTGGAAAACGATGACTCGTATTAGAGGAACATCATATATCCATAGAAGATTAGGAAAAAGAACCAAGTCCGAAGAAGAAGAAACCAGTGATTCAGATTAGAGGGGTGTGAGCATGTTGTGTAATAAATATATTGTAGTGTGCTTGTACTTTTATGTTCTATGTAAAAATTGCTTGTATTGTTTATTTTTACGAATCTAATCCTTGTCTATTTTATAGTATAAAAACAAAATGGACGTTAAGGGTAGACAATCGAATATTTTAGAAGACCTACCAGAGGATATGATTGAGGAAATCTTGTCTAGAGTCGGTCAGAATTCATCAGCACATTTAGTTATGGCGAAATTAACTTGTCAAACATTTGAAAGACTTTCTAGAAATGCCTTAGTTTATAAAAGGCTTTCCTTTGATAGGTGGGGTATATCACATTGGGGAGCTCCTGTTTTGTTTGTCAAGAAGAAGGATGGTACATTTAGGTTGTGTATTGACTACAGAGAGTTGAATAAACTTACCATCAAAAACCGTTATCCACTGCCGAGAATTGACGACTTATTTGATCAACTACAAGGCTCGTCGGTTTATTCGAAAATCGATTTACGTTCTAGATATCATCAAATGCGAGTAAAGGAGGTTGATATTCCAAAAACTGCTTTTAGGACGCGTTATGGTCATTAATGGTTATGCCGTTTGGATTGACTAACGCACCAGCTGTGTTCATGGACCTTATGAACCGAGTGTGTAGGCCATATTGTAGTGACCCGAACTTTTCCATGTTTATATATATTAATTGAGATTGATATTTACATGATTAAATGTTTCCAACATGTTAAGCAATCAAACTTGTTAAGACTTGATTAATTGAAATATGTTTCATATAGACAATTGACCACCCAAGTTGACCGGCGATTCACGAACGTTAAAACTTGAAAAAACGACATGACGATATATATATGGATATACATATGGTTAACATGATATTATGATAAGTAAGTATCTCCATAAGTATATTATCAATGAGTTATATACATATAAATAAGACTACTAACTTAAGGATTTCGAAACGAGACATATATGTAACGATTATCGTTGTAACGACATTTAAACGTATATATATCATATTAAGATATATTAATATATCATAATTTCATGATAATATAATAATTTAACATCTCATTAGATATAATAAACAATGGGTTAACAACATTAATTGAGATCGTTAACATAAAGGTTTCAAAACAACACTTACATGTAACGACTAACGATGACTTAACGACTCAGTTAAAATGTATATACATGTAGTGTTTTAATATGTATTTATACACTTTTGAAAGACTTCAATACACTTATCAAAATACTTCTACTTAACAAAAATGCTTACAATTACATCCTCGTTCAGTTTCATCAACAATTCTACTCGTATGCACCCGTATTCGTACTCGTACAATACACAGCTTTTAGATGTATGTACTATTGGTATATACACTCCAATGATCAGCTCTTAGCAGCCCATGTGAGTCACCTAACACATGTGGGAACCATCATTTGGCAACTAGCATGAAATATCTCATTAAATTTCAAAAATATGAGTAATCATTCATGACTTATTTACATGAAAACAAAATTACATATCCTTTATATCTAATCCATACACCAACGACCAAAAACACCTACAAACACTTTCATTCTTCAATTTTCTTAATCTAATTAATCTCTCTCAAGTTCTATCTTCAAGTTCTAAGTGTTCTTCATATATTCTACAAGGTCTAGTTACATAAAATCAAGAATACTTTCAAGTTTGCTAGCTCACTTCCAATCTTGTAAGGTGATCATCCAACCTCAAGAAATCTTTGTTTCTTACAGTAGGTTATCATTCTAATACAAGGTAATAATCATATTCAAACTTTGGTTCAATTTCTATAACTATAACAATCTTATTTCAAGTGATGATCTTACTTGAACTTGTTTTCGTGTCATGATTCTGCTTCAAGAACTTCGAGCCATCCAAGGATCCGTTGAAGCTAGATCCATTTTTCTCTTTTCCAGTAGGTTTATCCAAGGAACTTAAGGTAGTAATGATGTTCATAACATCATTCGATTCATACATATAAAGCTATCTTATTCGAAGGTTTAAACTTGTAATCACTAGAACATAGTTTAGTTAATTCTAAACTTGTTCGCAAACAAAAGTTAATCCTTCTAACTTGACTTTTAAAATCAACTAAACACATGTTCTATATCTATATGATATGCTAACTTAATGATTTAAAACCTGGAAACACGAAAAACACCGTAAAACCGGATTTACGCCGTCGTAGTAACACCGCGGGCTGTTTTGGGTTAGTTAATTAAAAACTATGATAAACTTTGATTTAAAAGTTGTTATTCTGAGAAAATTATTTTTATTATGAACATGAAATTATATCCAAAAATTATGGTTAAACTCAAAGTGGAAGTATGTTTTCTAAAATGGTCATCTAGACGTCGTTCTTTCGACTGAAATGACTACCTTTACAAAAACGACTTGTAACTTATTTTTTTGACTATAAACCTATAATTTTCTATTTAGATTCATAAAATAGAGTTCAATATGAAACCATAGAAATTTGATTCACTCAAAACGGATTTAAAATGAAGAAGTTATGGGTAAAACAAGATTGGATAATTTTCTCATTTTAGCTACGTGAAAATTGGTAACAAATCTATTCCAACCATAACTTAATCAACTTGTATTGTATATTATGTAATCTTGAGATACCATAGACACGTATACAATGTTTCGACCTATCATGTCGACACATCTATAAATATTTCGGAACAACCATAGTTACTCTATATGTGAATGTTGGAGTTAGCTATACAGGGTTGAGGTTGATTCCAAAATATATATAGTTTGAGTTGTGATCAATACTGAGATACGTATACACTGGGTCGTGGATTGATTCAAGATAATATTTATCGATTTATTTCTGTACATCTAACTGTGGACAACTAGTTGTAGGTTACTAACGAGGACAGCTGACTTAATAAACTTAAAACATCAAAATATATTAAAAGTGTTGTAAATATATTTTGAACATACTTTGATATATATGTATATATTGTTATAGGTTCGTGAATCAACCAGTGGCCAAGTCTTACTTCCCGACGAAGTAAAAATCTGTGAAAGTGAGTTATAGTCCCACTTTTAAAATCTAATATTTTTGGGATGAGAATACATGCAGGTTTTATAAATGATTTACAAAATAGACACAAGTACGTGAAACTACATTCTATGGTTGAATTATCAAAATCGAATATGCCCCTTTTTATTAAGTCTGGTAATCTAAGAATTAGGGAACAGACACCCTAATTGACGCGAATCCTAAAGATAGATCTATTGGGCCTAATAAACCCCATCCAAAGTACCAGATGCTTTAGTACTTCGAAATTTATATCATATCCGAAGGGTGTCCCGGAATGATGGGGATATTCTTATATATGCATCTTGTTAATGTCGGTTACCAGGTGTTCACCATATGAATGATTTTTATCTCTATGTATAGGATGTGTATTGAAATATGAAATCTTGTGGTCTATTGTTACGATTTGATATATATAGGTTAAACCTATAACTCACCAACATTTTTTGTTGACGTTTTAAGCATGTTTATTCTCAGGTGATTATTAAGAGCTTCCGCTGTCGCATAATTAAATAAGGACGAGATTTGGAGTCCATGCTTGTATGATATTGTGTAAAAACTGTATTCAAGAAACTTATTTTGTTGTAACATATTTGTATTGTAAACCATTATGTAATGGTCGTGTGTAAATAGAATATTTTAGATTATCATTATTTGATAATCTACGTAAAGTTTTTTAAACCTTTATTGATGAAATAAAGGTTATGGTTTGTTTTAAAATGAATGCAGTCTTTGAAAAACGTCTCATATAGAGGTCAAAACCTTATAACGAAATCAATTAATATGGTACGTTTTTAATCAATAAGAACGAGACATTTCAGTTGGTATCCGAGCGTTGGTCTTAGAGAACCAGAAAATTTGCATTAGTGTGTCTTATCGAGTTTGTTAGGATGCATTAGTGAGTCTGGACTTCGACCGTGTTTTCTTTAAAAATGATTGCTTAACATTTTTGTTGGAAACTATATATTTTTAACATATGAATATTATGTGATATATTAATCTCTTAACGTGTTTGATATTATGTGATAGATGTCTACCTCTAGAACAAGTCCCATTGACTCACCTAATAATAATGAAGAGTCAAATGTAAATTGGAATGATTCGTGGACTGATTCACAAGTTCCCGAAGAGGAACCGGAAGAAGAATCGGAACCGGAAGAAGAATCGGAACCGGAAGAAGAAATAGAACCGGTGGGGGAAATAATAAAACGGTTAAGTAAAAGAGAATCCTCAACCAACCGACCAAGGTTAATTATGGTCAATGGTGTTTCCGCCAAGGAAGCAAAATATTGGGAGGATTACCAATTCTCCGATGAATCGGATTCCGACGAGAATTCCGATGATGTTATAGAAATTACCCCTACTGAATTTAAAAAGGCAAAAGAAAATAATAAGGGAAAGGGCATAAAAATAGAGAAATCTAATTCCAAAACCGATGAACTTTATATGTATCGTCAACCCCCGAAGTCCTTAAGTTGTAACAATGACCCGGGAACCTCTAAACCACCAGGTTTTTCTAAACCAATGTGGACAACGACGGCTCGTATTAGGGGAACATCATATATCCCTAGAAACTTGGCAAAAAGAACCAAAACCGAACAAGAAGAAACGAGCGAGTCGGAATAAGATAGTTGTATTCGTGTGGTGTAATATATGTAATATAGTGTGCTTATGCTTTATGATATATGTAAAAATTGCTTGTATTAATAAGTATTTTTTTATGAATCTAACTCTTGTCTATTTTACAGTATAAAAACACAAAATGGATAGACAACCCAATATTTTAAGAGACCTACCCGGAGACATGATTGATGAAATCTTGTCTAGAGTCGGTCAGAATTCCTCGGCACAACTATTTAAGGCGAGATCAGTTTGTAAGACATTCGAAGAAAGTTCCAAGAATGCCTTGGTTTATAAAAGGCTTTCGTTCGAAAGATGGGGGATATCACATTGGGAAATCCATAAGTTACGATGTGTTTACTTTGACGCATATATTGCGGGGAATCCAAATGCTATTTTACGCAATGGGTTAAGAAATTATTTTGACTCAATATATTCGAATATTGGACTTCGTGATTTAGAAAAAGCAGCTAACATGCAACATAAAGAAGCATGTTATGCTTATGGATTAGTAATGTTCACTTCTCACCAAAGTGAGAACAAGAACATCGGGCTACAACTATTAAACAAAACGTTCCCACAAGTGACGGAGTCGGTAATTGGGGTAAGAAATGAGGTTTTTAGATTGTTACGGGACTGTTGGACATTACGTAACCCTCATCCCTTTGACGACGTTACAACACGCTGTCTTATCAACGGCCATAACGGTTATGTTCCACAAGACCAAGGATGGGAAGTAATCCTAGTAAAACCAGAATGCATGACTTGTTTCTGGACGTATGAATTACGTGTCTTTATTGCCTTTGCTGAACGACTTGTGTACTAGCTAGAATTATCTTCACAACCATCTTGTATCAAATTTATTGTGTGCTATATTTCATGCTATATGTAAAATAAGCGGTATTGTAAGTTTGTAAAATATTGTGTAAAAATTTGAACGCGAAATATTATTTTAAACAGTTTTTCATATAGAATTGTAGTAGTTGAATTGTATATTAGCTACTAAGTATGAACTTAACGGGTAGGTCCTACCCGAATTTAAGCTTATAAAACGCTAATATGAAGAAGAAGCTTTTATAAATGAGTTCATATTATGCTACGAAATACTATTAACTACTCTTAATATTCTGTATGATTAACTTGTTCCATTTGACTATTTTGAAGGAAATGGCACCGACTAATCGACACACCGTGAATATGAATGAAGAGGAATTCCGTACTTTTCTAGCTTCAAACATAGCCGCAGTACAGGCTGCGCTACATACCAACAATAACCTTGGATTTAGCAATACAGGAAATCGTGTAGGATGCACCTACAAAGAATTCACTTCCTGCAAACCTTTGGAATTTGATGGAACCGAAGGACCGATCGGATTGAAACGGTGGACCGAGAAGGTCGAATCGGTGTTTGCCATAAGTAAGTGTACTGAAGAGGACAAAGTGAAGTACGCTACGCATACCTTCACAGGTTCTGCATTAACATGGTGGAATACCTATCTACAGCAAGTGGGACAAGACGATGCGTACGCACTACCATGGTCAGCATTCAAGCACTTGATGAACGAGAAGTACCGTCCCAGAACCGAGGTCAATAAGCTCAAGACAAAACTTAGAGGCTTACGAACCCAAGGATTTGATATTACCACATACGAAAGATGATTCACAGAATTGTGCCTATTGTGTCCGGGAGCATTCGAAGATGAGGAAGAGAAGATCGACGCGTTTGTGAAAGGATTACCGGAAAGAATCCAAGAAGATATAAGTTCACACGAGCCCGCCTCCATACAACAGGCATGTAGAATGGCTCACAAACTAGTGAACCAGATTGAAGAAAGAATTAAAGAACAGACTGCTGAAGAGGCCAATGTGAAGCAAGTCAAAAGAAAGTGAGAGGAAAACGGTGATAAGAATCACCAATACAACAACAACAGCAATTACAACAATAATCGCAACAATTATCCCAACAATCGCAACATCAATCGTAACTACAACAAACGGCCCAACAACAACAACAACAACAACAAAAACAACAACAACAACATCAACTATAACAATCATCCCAACAACAATAATAACCGCAACAACAACAACAATCAGAAGCAGCTATGCCAAAGGTGTGAAAAGTATCACTCGGGGTTCTGCACCAAATTTTGCAACAAGTGTAAAAGAAATGGTCATAGCGCGGCGAAGTGTGAGGTCTACAGACCAGGGGTTAATAGAACGAAAGGAACAAATGGTGTCGGAACGAGTAATGGCGGAGCAAGTAGTGTCGGAGCAAGTTATGCCAATATAGTTTGTTATAAATGTGGAAAATCGGGCCACATTATTAGAAATTTCCCGAACCAGGAGAACACGAATGGACAAGGCCGCGGAAGAGTTTTCAATATTAATGCGGCAGAGGCACAGGAAGACCCGGAGCTTATTACGGGTACGTTTCTTATTGACAATAAATCTGCTTACGTTTTATTTGATTCGGGTGCGGATAGAAGCTATATGAGTAGAGATTTTTGTGCTAAATTAAGTTGTCCATTGACGCCTTTGGATAGTAAATTTTTACTCGAATTAGCAAATGGTAATTTAATTTCAGCAGATAATATATGTCGGAATCGAGAAATTAAACTGGTTAGCGAAACATTTAAGATTGATTTGATACCAGTAGAGTTAGGGAGTTTTGATGTGATAATCGGTATGGACTGGTTGAAAGAAGTGAAAGCAGAGATCGTTTGTTACAAAAATGCAATTCGCATTATACGAGAAAAAGGAAAACCCTTAATGGTGTACGGAGAAAAGGGCAACACGAAGCTACATATTATTAGTAATTTGAAGGCACAAAAACTAATAAGAAAAGGTTGCTATGCTGTTCTAGCACACGTCGAGAAAGTACAAATTGAAGAAAAGAGCATCAATGATGTTCCCATTGCAAAAGAATTTCCCGATGTATTTCCGAAAGAATTACCGGGATTACCCCCACAGCGATCCGTTGAATTTCAAATAGATCTTGTACCAGGAGCTGCACCAATAGCTCGTGCTCCTTACAGACTCGCACCCAGCGAGATGAAAGAACTGCAAAGCCAATTACAAGAACTTTTAGAGCGTGGTTTCATTCGACCAAGTACATCACCGTGGGGAGCTCCTGTTTTGTTTGTCAAGAAGAAAGATGGTACATTCAGGTTGTGTATCGACTACCGAGAGTTGAACAAACTTACCATCAAGAACCGCTACCCACTACTGAGAATCGACGACTTATTTGATCAACTACAAGGCTCGTCTGTTTATTCAAAGATTGACTTACGTTCCGGGTATCATCAAATGCGGGTGAAAGAAGATGATATTCCAAACACTGCTTTCAGAACACGTTACGGTCATTACGAGTTTATGGTCATGCCGTTTGGTTTAACTAATGCACCAGCTGTGTTCATGGACCTTATGAACCGAGTGTGTGGACCAATCCTTGACAAGTTTGTCATTGTTTTCATTGATGACATACTTATTTACTCAAAGAATGACCAAGAACACGGTGAACATTTGAGAAAGGTGTTAGAAGTATTGAGGAAGGAAGAATTGTACGCTAAGTTTTCAAAGTGTGCATTTTGGTTGGAAGAAGTTCAATTCCTCAGTCACATAGTGAACAAAGAAGGTATTAAGGTGGATCCGGCAAAGATAGAAACTGTTGAAAAGTGGGAAACCCCGAAAACTCCGAAACACATACGCCAGTTTTTAGGACTAGCTGGTTACTACAGAAGGTTCATCCAAGACTTTTCCAGAATAGCAAAACCCTTGACTGCATTAACGCATAAAGGGAAGAAATTTGAATGGAATGATGAACAAGAGAAAGCGTTTCAGTTATTGAAGAAAAAGCTAACTACGGCACCTATATTGTCATTGCCTGAAGGGAATGATGATTTTGTAATTTATTGTGATGCATCAAAGCAAGGTCTCGGTTGTGTATTAATGCAACGAACGAAGGTGATTGCTTATGCGTCTAGACAATTGAAGATTCACGAACAAAATTATACGACGCATGATTTGGAATTAGGCGCGGTTGTTTTTTCATTAAAGACTTGGAGGCACTACTTATATGGGGTCAAAAGTATTATATATACCGACCACAAAAGTCTTCAACACATATTTAATCAGAAACAACTGAATATGAGGCAGCGTAGGTGGATTGAATTATTGAATGATTACGACTTTGAGATTCGTTACCACCCGGGAAAGGCAAATGTGGTAGCCGATGCCTTGAGCAGGAAGGACAGAGAACCCATTCGAGTAAAATCTATGAATATAATGATTCATAATAACCTTACTACTCAAATAAAGGAGGCACAACAAGGAGTTTTAAAAGAGGGAAATTTAAAGGATGAAATACCTAAAGGATCGGAGAAGCATCTTAATATTCAGGAAGACGGAACCCGGTATAGGGCTGAAAGGATTTGGGTACCAAAATTTGGAGATATGAGAGAAATGGCACTTAGAGAAGCTCATAAAACCAGATACTCAATACATCCTGGAACGGGGAAGATGTACAAGGATCTCAAGAAACATTTTTGGTGGCCGGGTATGAAAGCCGATGTTGCTAAATACGTAGGAGAATGTTTGACGTGTTCTAAGGTCAAAGCTGAGCATCAGAAACCATCAGGTCTACTTCAATAACCCGAAATTCTGGAATGGAAATGGGAAAACATTACCATGGATTTCATCACTAAATTGCCAAGGACTGCAAGTGGTTTTGATACTATTTGGGTAATAGTTGATCGTCTCACCAAATCCGCACATTTCCTGCCAATAAGAGAAGATGACAAGATGGAGAAGTTAGCACGACTGTATTTGAAGGAAGTCGTCTCCAGACATGGAATACCAATCTCTATTATCTCTGATAGGGATGGCAGATTTATTTCAAGATTCTGGCAGACATTACAGCAAGCATTAGGAACTCGTCTAGACATGAGTACTGCCTATCATCCACAAACTGATGGGCAGAGCGAAAAGATGATACAAATGCTTGAAGACATGCTACGAGCATGTGTTATTGATTTCGGAAACAGTTGGGATCGACATCTACCATTAGCAGAATTTTCCTACAACAACAGCTACCATTCAAGCATTGAGATGGCGCCGTTTGAAGCACTTTATGGTAGAAAGTGCAGGTCTCCGATTTGTTGGAGTGAAGTGGGGGATAGACAGATTACGGGTCCAGAGATTATACAAGAAACTACCGAGAAGATCATCCAAATTCAACAACGGTTGAAAACCGCCCAAAGTCGACTAAAGAGCTACGCTGACATTAAAAGAAAAGATATATAATTTGAAATTGGAGAGATGTTCATGCTTAAAGTTGCACCTTGGAAAGGCGTTGTTCGATTTGGTAAACGAGGGAAATTAAATCCAAGGTATATTGGACCATTCAAGATTATTGATCGTGTCGGACCAGTTGCTTACCGACTTGAGTTACCTCAACAACTCGCGGCTGTACATAACACTTTCCACATCTCGAATTTGAAGAAATGTTTTGCTAAAGAAGATCTCACTATTCCGTTAGATGAAATCCAAATCAACGAAAAACTCCAATTCATCGAAGAACCCGTCGAAATAATGGATCGTGAGGTTAAAAGACTTAAGCAAAACAAGATACCAATTGTTAAGGTTCGATGGAATGCTCGTAGAGGACCCGAGTTCACCTGGGAGCGTGAAGATCAGATGAAGAAGAAATACCCGCATCTATTTCCAGAAGATTCGTCAACACCTTCAACAGCTTAAAATTTCGGGACGAAATTTATTTAACGGGTAGGTACTGTAGTGACCCGAACTTTTCCATGTTTATATATATTAATTGAGATTGATATTTACATGATTAAATGTTTCCAACATGTTAAGCAATCAAACTTGTTAAGACTTGATTAATTGAAATATGTTTCATATAGACAATTGACCACCCAAGTTGACCGGCGATTCACGAACGTTAAAACTTGTAAAAATGACATGACGATATATATATGGATATACATATGGTTAACATGAGATTATGATAAGTAAGTATCTCCATAAGTATATTATCAATGAGTTATATACATATAAATAAGACTACTAACTTAAGGATTTCGAAACGAGACATATATGTAACGATTATCGTTGTAACGACATTTAAACGTATATATATCATATTAAGATATATTAATATATCATAATTTCATGATAATATAATAATTTAACATCTCATTAGATATAATAAACAATGGGTTAACAACATTAATTGAGATCGTTAACATAAAGGTTTCAAAACAACACTTACATGTAACGACTAACGATGACTTAACGACTCAGTTAAAATGTATATACATGTAGTGTTTTAATATATATTTATACACTTTTGAAAGACTTCAATACACTTATCAAAATACTTCTACTTAACAAAAATGCTTACAATTACATCCTCGTTCAGTTTCATCAACAATTCTACTCGTATGCACCCGTATTCGTACTCGTACAATACACAGCTTTTAGATGTATGTACTATTGGTATATACACTCCAATGATCAGCTCTTAGCAGCCCATGTGAGTCACCTAACACATGTGGGAACCATCATTTGGCAACTAGCATGAAATATCTCATAAAATTACAAAAATATGAGTAATCATTCATGACTTATTTACATGAAAACAAATTTACATATCCTTTATATCTAATCCATACACCAAAGACCAAAAACACCTACAAACACTTTCATTCTTCAATTTTCTTCATCTAATTGATCTCTCTCAAGTTATATCTTCAAGTTCTAAGTGTTCTTCATATATTCTACAAGTTCTAGTTACATAAAATCAAGAATACTTTCAAGTTTGCTAGCTCACTTCCAATCTTGTAAGGTGATCATCCAACCTCAGGAAATCTTTGTTTCTTACAGTAGGTTATCATTCTAATACAAGGTAATAATCATATTCAAACTTTGGTTCAATTTCTATAACTATAACAATCTTATTTCAAGTGATGATCTTACTTGAACTTGTTTTCGTGTCATGATTCTGCTTCAAGAACTTCGAGCCATCCAAGGATCCGTTGAAGCTAGATCCATTTTTCTCTTTTACAGTAGGTTTATCCAAGGAACTTAAGGTAGTAATGATGTTCATAACATCATTCGATTCATACATATAAAGCTATCTTATTCGAAGGTTTAAACTTGTAATCACTAGAACATAGTTTAGTTAATTCTAAACTTGTTCGCAAACAAAAGTTAATCCTTCTAACTTGACTTTTAAAATCAACTAAACACATGTTCTATATCTATATGATATGCTAACTTAATGATTTAAAACCTGCAAACACGAAAAACACCGTAAAACCGGATTTACGCCGTCGTAGTAACACCGCGGGCTGTTTTGGGTTAGTTAATTAAAAACTATGATAAACTTTGATTTAAAAGTTATTATTCTGAGAAAATGATTTTTATTATGAACATGAGATTATATCCAAAAATTATGGTTAAACTCAAAGTGGAAGTATGTTTTCTAAAATGGTCATCTAGACGTCGTTCTTTCGACTGAAATGACTACCTTTACAAAAATGACTTGTAACTTATTTTTTTGACTATAAACCTATAATTTTCTGTTTAGATTCATAAAATAGAGTTCAATATGAAACCATAGAAATTTGATTCACTCAAAACGGATTTAAAATGAAGAAGTTATGGGTAAAACAAGATTGGATAATTTTCTCATTTTAGCTACGTGAAAATTGGTAACAAATCTATTCCAACCATAACTTAATCAACTTGTATTGTATATTATGTAATCTTGAGATACCATAGACACGTATACAATGTTTCGACCTATCATGTCGACACATCTATAAATATTTCGGAACAACCATAGTTACTCTATATGTGAATGTTGGAGTTAGCTATACAGGGTTGAGGTTGATTCCAAAATATATATAGTTTGAGTTGTGATCAATACTGAGATACGTATACACTGGGTCGTGGATTGATTCAAGATAATATTTATCGATTTATTTCTGTACATCTAACTGTGGACAACTAGTTGTAGGTTACTAACGAGGACAGCTGACTTAATAAACTTAAAACATCAAAATATATTAAAAGTGTTGTAAATATATTTTGAACATACTTTGATATATATGTATATATTGTTATAGGTTCGTGAATCAACCAGTGGCCAAGTCTTACTTCCCGACGAAGTAAAAATCTGTGAAAGTGAGTTATAGTCCCACTTTTAAAATCTAATATTTTTGGGATGAGAATACATGCAGGTTTTATAAATGATTTACAAAATAGACACAAGTACGTGAAACTACATTCTATGGTTGAATTATCGAAATCGAATATGCCCCTTTTTATTAAGTCTGGTAATCTAAGAATTAGGGAACAGACACCCTAATTGACGCGAATCCTAAAGATAGATCTATTGGGCCTAACAAACCCCATCCAAAGTACCGGATGCTTTAGTACTTCGAAATTTATATCATATCCGAAGGGTGTCCCAGAATGATGGGGATATTCGTATATATGCATCTTGTTAATGTCAGTTACCAGGTGTTCACCATATGAATGATTTTTATCTCTATGTATGGGATGTGTATTGAAATATGAAATCTTGTGGTCTATTGTTACGATTTGATATATATAGGTTAAACCTATAACTCACCAACATTTTTTGTTGACGTTTTAAGCATGTTTATTCTCAGGTGATTATTAAGAGCTTCCGCTGTCGCATACTTAAATAAGGACGAGATTTGGAGTCCATGCTTGTATGATATTGTGTAAAAATTGCATTCAAGAAACTTATTTTGTTGTAATATATTTGTATTGTAAACCATTATGTAATGGTCGTGTGTAAATAGAATATTTTAGATTATCATTATTTGATAATCTACGTAAAGCTTTTTAAACCTTTATTGATGAAATAAAGGTTATGGTTTGTTTTAAAATGAATGCAGTCTTTGAAAAACGTCTCATATAGAGGTCAAAACCTCGCAACGAAATCAATTAATATGGTACGTTTTTAATCAATAAGAACGGGACATTTCACATATCTTGACAAGTTTGTCATTGTTTTCATCGATGACATACTTATTTACTCAAAGAATGATCAAGAGCACGAAGAACATTTGAGAAAAGTGCTAGAAGTATTGAGGAAAGAAAAACTGTACGCTAAGTTTTCAAAGTGTGCATTTTGGTTGGAAGAAGTTCAATTCCTCGGTCACATAGTGAACAAAGAAGGTATCCAGGTGGACCGGGCAAAGATCGAAACCGCTGAAAAGTGGGAAACCCCAAAAACTCCGAAGTATATACGTCAATTTTTAGGATTGACTGGTTACTACAGAAGATTCATCCAAGATTTCTCCAAAATAGCAAAACCCTTGACTACATTAACGCATAAAGGGAAGAAATTTGAATGGAAGGATGAACAAGAGAAGCGTTTCAGTTATTGAAGAAAAAGCTAACTACGGCACCTATATTGTCATTGCCTGAAGGGAATGATGATTTTGTGATTTATTGTGACGCATCAAAGCAAGGTCTCGGTTGTGTATTAATGCAATGAACGAAGGTGATTGCTTATGCGTCTAGACAATTGAAAATTCACGAACAAAATTATACAACTCACGATTTGGAATTGGGTGCTGTTGTTTTTGCATTAAAGACTTGGAGGCATTATTTATATGGGGTCAAAATTATTATATATACCAACCACAAAAGTCTCCAACATATATTTAATCAGAAGCAACTGAATATGAGATAACGCAGGTGGATTGAACTGTTGAATGATTATGATTTTGAGATTCGATACCACCCGGGGAAGGCGAATGTGGTAGCCGACGCTTTGAGTAGAAAGGACAGAGAACCTATACGGGTGAAAGCTATGAATATAATTATTCGTACTAACCTTACTACTCAAATAAAGGAGGTGCAATAGGGGGTTGTAAAAGAAGGAAAGTTGAAGAATGAGATATCCAAAGGATAAGAGAAACATATTAATATTCGGGAAGACGGAACCCGATATAGGGCTGATAGAATTTGGGTACCAAGGTTTGGAGATGTGAGAGAAATGGTACTTAAAGAAGCACATAAAACCAGATATTCAATTCATCCCGGAGCGGGGAAGATGTATAAAGATCTCAAGAAACACTTTTGGTGGCTGCGTATGAAAGCCGATATTGCTAAATATGTAGGAGAATGTTTGATGTGTTCTAAGGTCAAAGCTGAACATCAGAAACCATCAGGTCTACTACAACAACCTGAAATCCCGGAATGGAAATGGGAAAACATTACCATGGATTTCATTACTAAATTGCCAAGGACTGCAAGTGGTTATGATACTATTTGGGTAATAGTTGATTGTCTCCCCAAGTCAGCACACTTCCTGCCAATGAGAGAAGATGACAAAATGGAGAAGTTGGCGCGATTGTATTTGCAGGAGGTTGTCTCCAGACATGGAATACCCGTCTCTATTATCTCTGATAGGGATGGTAGATTTGTTTCAAGGTTCTGGTAGACGTTGCAACAAGCATTGGGGACTCGTCTAGACATGAGTACTGCCTATCATCCACAAACTGATGGGCAGAGTGAAAGGACGATACAAACGCTTGAAGACATGCTACGAGCATGTGTTATTGATTTCGAAAATAGTTGGGATCGACACCTACCGTTAGTAGAATTTTCCTACAACATCAGTTCATTCTAGTATTGAGATGGCGCCGTTTGAGGCACTTTATGGTAGAAAGTGTAGGTCTCTGATTTGTTGGAATGAAGTGGGGGATAGACAGATTACGGGTCCGGAGATAATACAAGAAACTACCGAGAAAATCATCCAAATTCAACAATGATTGAAAACCGCCCAGACTCGACAAAAGAGCTACACGAATAGTAAAAGAAAAGATATAGAGTTTGAAATTGGAGAAATGGTCATGTTTAAGGTTTCACCTTGGAAAGGCGTTGTTCGATTTGGTAAACGGAGGAAACTAAATCCAAGGTACATTGAATCATTCAAGATTATAGATCGTGTCGGACCAGTAGCTTACCAACTGGAGCTACCTCAACAACTCGCGGCTGTATATAACACTTTTCACGTCTCGAATTTGAAGAAATGTTTTGCTAAAGAAGATCTCACTATTCCGTTGGACGAAATCCAAATCAACGAAAAACTTCAATTCATTGAAGAACCAGTCGAAATAATGGATC
Organism: Rutidosis leptorrhynchoides; assembly: GCF_046630445.1. NCBI lineage: Eukaryota > Viridiplantae > Streptophyta > Magnoliopsida > Asterales > Asteraceae > Rutidosis > Rutidosis leptorrhynchoides. Next base: position 162,927,901 of record NC_092342.1, on the reverse strand, counting down.
GTGAGGTTAAGAGACTTAAGCAAAACAAGATACCGATTGTTAAGGTTTGATGGAATGCTCGTAGAGGACCCGAGTTCACCTGGGAGTGTGAAGATCAGATGAAGAAGAAATACCCGCATCTATTTCCAGAATATTCGTCAACACCTTCAACAGCTTAAAATTTCGGGTCCCGAACTTTTCCATGTTTATATATATTAATTGAGATTGATATTTACATGACTAAATGTTTCCAACGTGTTAAGCAATCAAACTTATTAAGACTTGATTAATTGAAATAGGTTTCATATAGACAATTGACCACCCAAGTTGACCGGTGATTCACGAACGTTAAAACTTGTAAAAACTATACGATAACATATATATGGTTATATATACAGTTAACATGGTTTTATTATAAGTAAGTATCTCATTAGGTATTTTAACAATGAGTTATATACATAAAAATGAGACTATTAAATTAAGAAACTCGAAAATGATATATATAACGATTATCGTTATAACAACGTCTTACTAGATACATATGAATCATGTTAAGATATTGATACACTTGGTTAATTATGTTAAATGATAAGTAAATATATCATTAAGTGTATTAACAATGAACTATATATGTAAAAATAAGACTACTAACTTAATGATTTCGAAACGAGACATATATGTAACGATTATCGTTGTAACGACATTTAACTGTATATATATTATACTAAGATATATTATATATCATAAATGATAATGTAACAATTTAACATCTCATTTGATATAATAAACAATGGGTTAACAACATTTAACAAAATCGTTAACCAAAAGGTTTCAAAACAACATTTACATGTAACGACTAACGATGACTTAACGACTCAGTTAAAATGTATATACATGTAGTGTTTTAATATGTATTCATACACTTTTTAAAGACTTCAAGACACATATCAAAGTACTTCTACTTAACAAAAATGCTTACAATTACATCCTCGTTCAGTTTCATCAACAATTCTACTCGTATGCACCCGTATTCGTACTCGTACAATACACGGCTTTTAGATGTATGTACTATTGGTATATACACTCCAATGATTAGCTCTTAGTAGCCTATTTGAGTCACCTAACACATGTGGGAACCATCATTTGGCAACTAGCAAGAAATATCTCATAAAATTACAAAAATATTAGTAATCATTCATGACTTATTTACATGAAAACAAAATTACATATCCTTTATATCTAATCCATATACCAACGACCAAAAACACCTACAAACACTTTCATTCTTCAATTTTCTTCATCTAATTGATCTCTCTCAAGTTCCATCTTCAAGTTCTAAGTATTCTTCATAAATTCCATAAGTATAGTTTCATAAAAATCAAGAATTCTTCCAAGTTTGCAAGTCTACTTCCAAGCTTTCTAAACCATTCCATGTAATCATCTAAGATAAAGGAACCTTTGTTATTTATAGTAGGTTATCTTTCTAATTCAATGTAATATTCATATTCAAACTTTGATTCAATTTCTATAACTATAACAATCTTATTTCGAGTGAAAATCTTACTTGAATTGTTTTCGTGTCATGATTCTGCTTCAAGAACTTTCAAGCCATCCAAGGATCCTTTGAAGCTAGATCCATTTTTTCTCATTTCCAGTAGCTTTATCCAGAAAACTTGAGGTAGTAATGATGTTCATAACATCATTCGATTCATACATATAAAGCTATCTTATTCGAAGGTTTAAACTTGTAATCACTAGAACATAGTTTAGTTAATTCTAAACTTGTTCGCAAACAAAAGTTAATCCTTATAACTTGACTTTTAAAATCAACTAAACACATGTTATATATCTATATGATATGCTAAATTAATGATTTAAAACCTGGAAACACGAAGAACACCGTAAAATCGGACATACGCCGTCGTAGTAACACCGCGGGCTGTTTTGGGTTAGTTAATTAAAAACTATGATAAACTTTGATTTAAAAGTTGTTCTTCTGGAAAAATGATTTTTCTTATGAACATGAAACTATATCCAAAAATTATGGTTAAACTCAAAGTGAAAGTATGTTTTCCAAAATGGTTATCAAGATGTCGTTTTTTCGACGGAAATGACTACCTCTTTAGTAATTGACATGTAACTTAAATTTCCGACTATAAACCTATACTTTTTCTGTTTAGATTCTTAAATTAGAGTTCAAATGAAACCATATCAATTTGATTCACTCAAAACGGATTTAAAATGAAGAAGTTATGGGTAAAACAAGATTGGATATTTTTGATCTTTTTAGCTACGGGAAATGTTTATCAAATCTATACAAATCATATCCTAGCTAACTTATATTGTATTATACATGTATTCTAATATATTATGTAATCTTAGGATACCATAGACACGTATGCAAATGTTTTGACATATCATATCGACCCATGTATATATATTATTTGGAACAACCATAGACAATCTATATGCAGTAATGTTGGAGTTAGCTATACAGGGTTGAGGTTGATTCCAAAAATATATATACTTGGAGTTGTGATCTAGCCTGAGACGTGTATGCACTGGGTCGTGGATTGATTCAAGATAATATATATCGATTTATTTCTGTACATCTAACTGTGGACAACTAGTTGTAGGTTACTAACGAGGACAGCTGACTTAATACACTCAAATCTTTAAAACATAATAAAAATGGTTGTAATTATATTTTGATCATACTTTGATATATATGTACATATTTGTATAGGTTCGTGAATCGATCCGTGGCCAAGTCTTATTTCCGAGGAAGGAAATATCTGTGAAAGTGAGTTATAGTCCCACTTTTAAAATCTAATATTTTTGGGATGAGAATACATGCAGGTTTTTAAATGATTTACAAAATAGACACAAGTACGTGAAATTACATTCTATGGTTGAATTATAGAAATCGAATATGCCCCTTTTTATTACGTCTGGTAATCTAAGAATTAGGGAACATACACCCTAATTGACGCGAATCCTAAAGATAGATCTATTGGGCCTAACAAACCCCATCCAAAGTACCGGATGCTTTAGTACTTCGAAATTTATATCATATCCGAAGGGTGTCACGGAATGATGGGGATATTCTTATATATGCATATTGTTAATGTCGGTTACCAGGTGTTCACCACATGAATGATTTTTATCTCTATGTTTGGGATGTGTATTGAAATATGAAATCTTGTGGTCTATTGTTACGATTTGATATATATAGGTTAAACCTATAACTCACCAACATTTTTGTTGACGTTTAAAGCATTTTATTCTCAAGTGAATACTAAGAGCTTCCGCTGTTGCATACTAAAATAAGGGCAAGATTTGGAGTCCATGTTTGTATGATATTGTGTAAAAACTGCATCAAAAAACATATGTCGATGTAATATATTTCTATTGTAAACCATTATGTAATGGTCGTGTGTAAACAGTATATTTTAGATTATCATTATTTGATAATCTACGTACTGTTTTTAAAACCTTTATTGATAAAATAAAGGTTATGGTTGTTTTAAAAATGAATGCAGTCTTTGAAAAACGTCTCATATAGATGTCAAAATCTCGCAACGAAATCAATTAATATGGAACGTTTATAATCAATATGAACGGGACATTTCAGTTTATGCGTGTAATATAATTATAAGTAATATAACTATATATTATGTACAAAATCTTTATTTGTTATAAAATAATCATAATAATAATAATTTTAATAAAAATTGTAGTTTTAATAATTATTAGAATTTTCATTATAATGATACTTTAAATAAATACGATAAAAAATAATATTACTAATAATAATAATAATAATAATAATAATAATAATAATAATAATAATAATAATAATAATAATAATAATAATAATAATAATAATAATAATAATAATAATAATAATAATAATAATATTTCAAGTAAATCATGACTCAATTTAATTTTAATCATTTTCATGTTTGTCATTATAATCATCATAACCTTAACAATATTTTTAACTAAATCTTATTAATTATCATGTTTGAATCCATACTTGAAACTATAACTATAAATATGTGGTTTATTAATATATAGTTGCTGATCACAAATCATAATCACATTAAATATTTAAAATAATATCAAACATAATGAATTAAGGATTATACCCTCGGTGGAAATTGAGCGAGAGAGTCGAGCATTAATTGCACTTGGGCTTTAAGAGAATTTTAGCAGCCTACTAAGAAATAAAGAATGGTTGGGCTTACAAAGTTGTTAAAGAGCTTAAGCCCATTAAACAAAGTACTTCGTTGGCCTGACATATAACCCTGATATATTTGTTCGCTGCTACCAGATGATTCGTTCCCCAATTCCTATGAACACCATAAATTTTCTAAGATCAACTCCCATCGAATCAAATCACAATATTAATTGAATTCACTTCCTAGACCTATGCGTGAGTAGTTTTGTGAAGCAAGTCAAGGCCAAGATCGACAACGACTCCAAATTTGCCAAGAACAGAGGCGATGATGAAGATGGAATTGAAAGTCAGAAATTGAGGACCAAGCGTATCAGGTATAGAAAGTCAGCAATTGAGGACCAAGCGTATCAGGTATAGATTACCTCATGAAAGTTACTGTAATTCATCTCTTAAATACACGACAGCCATTAATTATATCAGAAATATACTAACATTTGTGAATCAAAGTGTTGACCTTGATGAACCCTAATTTTTCTATGATATTTGTAATCATTCAATGATTGATAACTTGAATGATAGTATTACGAAGCATAAAGGAATGATCAGTAACCTGAATAAGTACTCAATTTGATATTAAACAGCTCGATTAGCTCCAGAGGCCAAAATGGTTTGTGGTGGTGATTTTAATCGACCAACAGTAACAGTTTGATAATAGTTAATAACATATATTGATGATGTCTGATGATGGTTTTGTTTATGATTTCTATATGGCAGCAAAAATGATTGGAAGATGAGGTTTTGGTTTGGTAAAGGTCTATGGCTGCAGTATTACTAAACGTTAACAAGTAGCAGTAACAGTCATTGTTTTCGAGTGGTTAGGTCATTGCAGGTACAACAGCTTCAATGGATTGGGTTCTATAAAATTGAGGATAGTGGTGGGGTGGTTTCGAAAATAGAAAGAAACAAATGGTTAACAGTGATTAAAAGTTGTAATGGAGATATATTAAATGAGGATCATTATGGGTGGTGATAGATTAGGTGATGGTTGCTTGGTGACCGGGAACTACAGCAGCGAAATAAGGTCGATTAGGAGTAGTATTTGATGGCAGTCTAACACAGCAACAAGAATCGTAAAAGAACACACGTAGCTGCAGCAGGGTCATCTTCTTTGTTTAAAACAGAAAATAATAACAGCAGCAAGGGCTGTTTAGTTTGGTTTTAATTGATCCAAAACAGAAAGATAGTGCAGTAGTTGTAGAATTTAAACGTTTGTGGGTGTTTGCTTGTGGTTGGTTGTTTGTTGAATAAAAAGAAAAGAAAAAAAAATAATTGTACTAGCTTGTTTGTTTATTCTTTTCTGTTATCTTTTTCAAATAGAGGTTTATATGATGTAATGGAATGATTGGAGTAGGATCAAGAATTGGTCACAGGTTGTATAGTTGTGTGATTGGGGGTCGACATAAATCTCCATCAAGAAAGAAAAAGATTAAAGTAGAAAGCATAGTGAACAATCTTGTGAATGTAGATTCGATATATTGTATAATGTAGTAAGTGAAATAAAAAGGATACAATAAGCCAAATTCAATTATTTTAACAGTAAAATAAAGTTAAGAATAACAATATAATAATATTGATACAAATAATAAATTGTATTATTTTCTAATAATATTCATAATGATAGTAATGATTTTAATGATAATGGTAAATACAAAAATCATAATAATAATAATCTTAATCAAACTTTTACTTCTCATTATAATATAATAACGATATTAATAATGATAACAAAAATATCATAACAATTTATATGTATCAACTTTCCTATATTATCTATTGAAAATAATAATATGACTAACACTGATTTTTAATATTCATATTGATATTATTAATAGTAATGGAAGTAATAATAATATTAGTATAATAATTATATGTTTAACTTGTAATTACATTTAATATATTACATTTTATTAATTATGTAATATTATCATATCATATATTATTTGACAACATTTATTGAGCATTTAATATGTATATATTACAATTTAATAATACTTATGAATAGAATTCATATACAGATTTATATATATACTACTATATATACAATTTACGTTTTAAAATATTAATTAGATAACTAATTATATATAGTAAACAATTAAACTCGAAATATAATATTACACCCTCAATACATTGATAATATTGACAAATTATGTTTGAAACCATTTATATCTAATATATGCTATCTATTTAAAGTAACAAGTTTAGTTATCTTTTATAATAACTAATTTACATAATGGTTTATTGATATATTTAATGTAATTGTTTACATATGTAATTATTTTTTTATTTTTTTTACATTTATGTTACAATTAAAGGTTCGTGAATCGTCGAGAACAGTCGAAGGTCAATTGAATATATGAACATCATTCCAAAATTTTCTAGACTCAACATTACATACTTTGCTTATCGTATCGAAATCATATAAAGATTAAGTTTAAATTTAGTCGGAAATTCCCGGGTCGTCAAAGTACCTACCCGTTAAAGAAATTTCGTCCCGAAATTTGAGTGAGGTGGTCATGGCTAACAATAAAAATGTTTTCATGACGAATATAAGTTGATAAATAAAGTTTTATCATCATTGAGTAATGTGGATAAAACAATTTGATTATTCGAAGAGTACGAATGAAGCTATCAACAAAGAATGAAATGAGTAAATGCAGATTCACCTTAACTAGTGACGTAGTCATGGTTGATTTCCGAAAATCAAAGAATTTAAAGAAATCTTCGAAATCTATAAGATTTGATTCTTCAGCGAATAAGGAAATTAAGATCTCTATAATTAAATGCGGTGATCTGTCTCGATTACTCTATCTGATATTTCCATTATAAATTAAACTCTTTCGTTTCATTATTCTCACCATTCCTATGCTTTCTTTCTTAGTTCATACATCCAAAATATTGTGAAAATGCTTAATCCAGTTCTAATCCTTGATATTTTTCTAATTATCATTTCTGTCATCCTTCTTTTCAATCTTCCTCCAGAAGAATCTATTTACTTCTACTATTACCTTGAGTGATACTATTCTTAATTATACCGTGTCTTTATATTGCTATTCGTATTAATATCCACGGTTTGTAATTTCTGAGTTGTTGTTGGGTTTTATATCTTCCCTTATATTTCGATGTCTCTGCTGCTGTCCTTCTTTAATCACTGACATCCACAGTTAATACTCTCTCCAATTTACTGTGATTTATACTCCTATTTTTATTTCAAATTTTTATTCTTTTGTTTTCTCTTCCCGACTTTAAGTCAAAGCGAATAATGGTTCAGAATTCGTAAGTATGGAGTTTCGAATGAACTTCATGTTCTAAACAAGAAAGAACGTAACAGCACGATTTGATTTGTCAAATTACCAGAGTCACTGAGAATAGAACTATCAAGAATATATTTTCTTGATATGTTCAGAAGTTAAGCAGAATGAAAGAGTCATGTAACATGGCACATGATGATGTTATGATCTATGAATCATCACGTCCCATTAGAAACTCAGCATGAATTACTGTAATATAATCACGTTGATCAAGTGTCATTATATTATACTAATTCATGCATTAATTTCTTTACATTTCTCCAGGATTCAGTCATAAATTAAATTTAGATTTTACAGAAGTTTTCAATATAATGAAACACAGGAAGCACGAAGAGGTATATAATTTCGGACGAGAATATTTATGAAAATATCCTCAGAAATATCGAAGATATTTATGATGATATTTTGGAATTTCCAAGTTTGAAGGTTGATGAAGGAAAATTTTCCGCAAGATTTTAACATGACTTCGGAGCAAGATATTCTCTAAAGATTTCAACGGATCCAGAATTACCTGGATTCTTTGAATATAGGGTATAGTCCTTGTATTTGTCCTTGGTCTCCTTCGTGGTTAGCTCAATCCGTTTTCCAGTTCCAACTTTTCTGAGCTTTTCCAACATACTATTCTTTATCATCAAACTTCTGATGATTAAGGTCGTTTATGGTTGTCTACGGTTTCTGCTGCTTCATTCAACTTTTTCAACATTCAGAGTATTGATTTGTAGACTGAGTACTTTTCAGAATTTCATAATGAAAGATCATAATTCTAAGAGATAAATGTTATACATATAACCGTTGATGTAGATATGCTGTAAGTTTTCAAAGTACTGATTGCTGATTCCCGGTAATTGGTATGGTAGTTCTCGTTACAAGATGCAAATGAGTATATGATAGGGTTTCAATGAATAAATATAATGATTTATCAAAGAGATTTAAGCCAAGAAGAAACAAGGTTGCTGGTACGTCTGCTGGTAATATGGTGGAATATAAAAGGTTCTCTGGTAACAATAAAAGATTACGCATATATATCAAAGTTATAATAAGGTTGTTTCGAACGAAAAGTTGATGTTGACTTGCTGAAGCTGTGACAAAATTTGCTACTTTGAAATGGATTTCCAAGTTATTTTGGGTAATAATAATACTAAAGAATTAGCATAGCTACATTTTAAACGTTTACTCAATTGCCGAGAGTTTCTCAGGTGCATAACTATATGCATCAATCTTTTCTTCCGTAGATGAATTGTAGTTGGTTCATCCTCTAGATTGAGGTGTTTTGAAGAATTTATGAAGGATTTAAACGCAGATTGTAATCATCAAGATACAAATGAGGTTTAAGATGAAATCAAGTGGCAAACTTAAAGAATTGTTTAGTTTCATATGTTATAATCAATATTTTAATTCATTTTAATTGTCCAATGTTATTAGTCCACAGTCGATAGTCCATAGTTAACAGTCCAATAATTCATATATAGTTTAATATATAATATTCGAATTAATTAATACGTATCGTGACCCGTGTACATGTCTCAGACTCGATCACAACTCAAAGTATATATATATTATTTGAGAATCAACCTCAACCCTGTATAGAGAACTCGATCATTACAGCATATAGAGTGTCTATGGTGATTCCAAATAATATATATAGATGTGTCGATATGATATGTCAAAATCATGTATATGTGTCCCGATATTTAAAGTGCGTAAAATAATTACAGAAATTAAATGACGATAAATAAGGTGCGTAAAATAAATAAAAGAAATTAAATGACAATAAATAAAATTGCGAGAATTAAATTGCGATAAAATAAATTGCGATAATTAAAATGTAATAAGGAATTAACAGTTAGCTAGGAACAGTTAGCTAGGATTTTATTAGCGTGGTTTCTTAACAAAATTTCTCATAGTTAATTTGTTTGTTTCTAACAATTTTTATTTTGTCCAATGTGTTCTTCATTATGCCACTTGTCGGATTCTGATAGGTCAAAATCCAAATATGAAATTGAATGAAAATGGTTATTCTGCGGTGAACGGATATGTGCATCGGTGGATGTAAGTAGGATAGTAAATAACCATTGAATCAGATTCAAAGAATGAACAGTGTAATTTATTAGTGTGAAATTTAAATATTCCTCGGGTATTACCTACCCGTTAAAATATTTTCACCATTAACAGTTTGTACAAAAGAATTTTTAATTACAATCTTTATGAAAACATATATACATGTATATTTTCTTCAGATGTAATCATGGATTTAATGAGTCAATATGATATTAAACTCATTTGATTTACCGTTAGAACAAGAATATATAATCTCTAAAAGATTAGAGATTACATAATCGCCATGTCGAACGAAGATAAATGATGTAGAACGTCATGTAGAACGATGATCATACTCGAGGTACAGAATGAGATGTTGATGCATGTATTGTTGATGGTACTAGTGCTGTTATTGATGGTACTGTTGGTGCTGGTGATGTTGCTGAAGCTAAAAAGTTTTGCACCATATTCTCCAAATTGATTACTCGAGCGCGAAGTTCGTTGACTTCTTCTATTATTCCGGGATGATTGTCGGTCTGAACGAGCGGATGAATAAGGTTTAGAATTTTAGATAGAATATAATCATGACGAGATATCCTGGAAATAAGGGTGAAAATGGTGTTTCAGACTGATTCGCCGGTAAGTGTTTCAGGTTCTTCGCCAAGAGGGCAATTTGGTTGGTGGAAATGATCGCCTTCTTCTCATCTCCGTCGGTTAAGTCGACTACGAACCCATAAGATGAATTGGGGATGGCTGATTTGGTTAATTCATTCTGGTGATACCGCTTTCAGAGCTTAGGTGAATATCCATGTCGGAATAGCTGTCGGAATAGCTATCGAAATCTGAGGGACTCGAACTAGTTGAGGGATTCATCTCGTACGATCAGATGAAGGATTTTCGATAAGAAATAGATTATAGGATGTAGATTAGTACCCTGCAATACATAATTTACATATGCATATATAATACTAAAATCCCATAAGTTACGGAGGAATCTACGGAACTGTCATGCAAAGTTTACAGTAAATATACGCTAAGATATGAATTTTTGTCTATACACTCTTTGTGCAATCAATGCAGTAAGATGTGTCTAGACTAAGAATGATAAGCAGGTAATTTTCGACATGAAATGATAAGCAAAACTTTTGACATGCAGACACGGTCGAAGTCTAGACTCACTAATGCATCTAAACGACTATCAGTTAGATACACTAATGCAAGACCTGGTTTGCTAAGATCACCGATCTGATACTAACTTTCATGACCCGTCCTAATCCATCTGGATGAATACATTACATTTGGTTACATCGCGAGGTACTTGACCTCTATATGATACATTTTACAAACATTGCATTCGTTTTTAAAAGAAAAACTTTCATTACATCGAAAGTTGACGGCATGCATACCATTTCATAATATATCCAACTATAATTGACTTAGTTATAATCTTGATGAACTCGATGACTCGAATGCAACATCTTTTGAAATATGTCATGAATGACTCCAAGTAATATCTCTAAAGCGAGAAAATGCACAGCGGAAGATTTCTTTCATACCTGAGAATAAACATGCTTTAAAGTGTCAACCAAAAGGTTAGTGAGTTCATTAGTTTATCATAATCATTCATTTTCATCATTTTAATAGACCACAAGAATTTCATTTCCAGTTCTCATAAATATACGTCCCATGCATAGAGACAAAAATATCATTCATATGGATTGAACACCTGGTAACCGACATTAATAAGATGCATATAGAATATCCCCATCATTTCGGGACACCCATCGAACATGATAAAATCGAAGTACTAAAGCATTCCAAATTCCAGAATGGGGCTTGTTGGGCCCGATAGATCTATCTTTAGGATTCGCGTCAATTTGGGGGTCTGTTCCCAAATTCTTAGGCTACCAAGCTAAAAAGGGGCACATTCGGCTTCGATCCATTCAACCATATAATGTAGTTTCAATTACTTGTGTCTATTTCGTAAAACAGTTATAAAAATAGCGCATGTATCCTCAGTCCCAAAAATATATATTGCAAAAGCATTTAAAAAGGGAGCAAATGAAACTCACAATACTCTAATTTGTAGTAAAAATACATATGACGACATTGAACAATGCAAGGTTAGCCTCGGATTCACGAAAATATATCATTTATATATATATATATATATATATATATATATATATATATATATATAGAATTTGTACTACATTTTGTCTATATATTATGTCTTAAATTATATACTTATATATATATATATATATATATATATATATATATATATATATATATATATATATATATATATATATATATATATATATATATATATATATATATATATATATATATATATATATATATATATATATATATATATATATATATTGTTAGGACCCCGAAGTTGTATAGTGTTAATGTGAAATAAGCTTAAATCAAGGTTCCTTAGAAGAGAGCTATATAAGGAACCTAAGTAGTCCTAATTAGAAAGCCATTGCATTGTAACCGAGTTCTAAAAGCTATGGAATGTAATTTTACCGATTCTCTCTAATACCGAGTCTCATTCTTACATACCGAATCTCTCTTTATCTTATCATTTCTCTCAATCTCAACATGATCTGACCTATCATTTGGTATCAGAGCTTCCAGGAAGTGATTCTACATCACTATATCGATCCAGAGATTGTAGATTACAGAATCTGAATACTCTCGGTATTTTGAATCACATTCGGTATTATCGAATTTGATAATCTAACGTTCAGATTCTTGTGATAAGTTCAGCTAAGGTGCATTAGATCTATTAGAAAGAGTTTCGATCATCATTATAGCTTTTTAACTTTAATTATGGAGAATCAAGTTGATTTTTAGAGTTTGTGGCTAAAACTCTCGGTATTGCTTAATTCAAGCTTGATTCTGGATTTTTGTGAAGATTTAAGGATTCAGTTGTGTTCGTGAGGTGTTAAATCATATTTCTGACGGTTCAATTTCTTCAATTCATCAAGTTTTGAAGATTTGATCAACACTCGGTATCGTAACTGTTATACCGAGTCTGCTTCATTACTTAAATTCATCTTAAGTGTTGCAGATTGTGGTGTGATCGTGATTCTATCACATTCGGTTTGATTATACGCAGCTAATTGGTGTGGTTTGAGAAAGGATTCTGTCATATTTCTAAGTTTTAAACTTAGACTCGGTATTGTTAACTGCTACAGTTCACATTCGGTATCCTATACTTTCGGTATCTTTGATATTTTGTGTGATACTAACTTGTTTCCTTGTACAGCAAGGTTACAGAATCTCACTCAAAAGGATTGAATTGAGTTTGAACTTCAAATTCATACAGAATCTGACTACCGAGTCAGATACAGAATCTGAGTTTCTATATCACTTAATCCATTGTTTTAAGTAGTTACAGGCTACAATTCTTGTGATTACCGAATCTATACTGAATATGGGTGTGTCACCTGTATTTCTGATCAGTTTCTTATACAGAATCTGATATACAGAATCTTTACCGAATCTGCTACAGTACCGAATCTGATACAGTATCTGACATTCTGATTAGATTATTGTGATTTTTCATCTTAGATTTGTGTAATACAGAATCTTTACCGAATCTACCTTATTTTCAAGATGTCTGCTCAAGATACTTTGATCATTGGATCAGATTCCCGTCCTCCAGTGTTGTTTGATGGCAAGTACACTCAGTGGCTTCACCGTATCACTCAGTACATAGACTATAAGGGTGAGAAAGCAAAGTACATTTGGGCTTCTCTGAGAGATGGTCCAGTTGTTGATTATCATTCGGATACTGGTATGCCAATTCCAGTCTATGAACTTTCTGGTGATAAGCGTGAGAGAGCTCAGGGTGACATAGAGGCAAAGAATATTGTTATGCAAGCTATCCCGTATGAATTGTTTGAAAATTTTGATAGTAACACAAGAGCAAAAGATATATGGGATGAGATCAAACGACAGCAAGAAGGTTATGACATGTCAGACGTTGCTAAATTGAATAAGGCTCTGGGATTCTATGAATATTTCAAGCAGGAAACTGATGAACCACTTAAGGATACCTATCATTGTTTCAATGGTGTTCTCAATGAGTTGAAAAGGTGCAAGATCATAAAAGTAAATGCTGAAGTCAACATGAAGTTTCTCAAAAAGCTCAATGCTGATTGGCTTCCTTATGGAACCATTGTTCGATCTACTAAAGAGATTGACAAGTTGACTATTCATGAGCTTGTTGGAGTTCTTATGCATTACCAACCTGAAGTGTCTAAACTTCAAGAAGGAAGGAAAGAGTCTTCTCCGGGCGATCCACTTGCCCTAATTGCCAAAAAGAAGAGCAAGTCGTTGACGTCTTCCAAAAGCTTGTCCAAGAAAGTGCTTATAGAAGAATCAACTGATTCAGAAGATTTGAATCTTTCTGATGTTGATGATTCTCACCTTGAATTAGTCAAGATGGCAACCATGTTCACAAAAGCCTTAAACAAACACAAGTTTAAAGGCAAATCAAGCAATCAACGCAAAAACTCGTCATCTTCCTCGTACTACAAGAAAGCTGATCAATCTAAACAACAACGTGCTGATGATTCCAAGAAGGAAGATTCAATTTGTTTCAATTGTGGCAAAGCTGGTCATTACTCTCATGAGTGCAAGATGCCTAAGAAGAAAGACGTAGCTTTCTACAAGAAGAAAATGTTGATGGCTAAGATTGTGGAAACTGGGGGCGAGCTAAAACCGGTTGATGCTACTTGGTTTAACTGGACTGACTATTCAGATTCAGAGGTGGAACATGCAAATGTTTGCAAGGTGACCAAGCTCATCAAAGCTAAGGAAGCAATGGAGAATTCTGACTCAACATCCGATGATGATGAGGTACAATCAACTGAATTCTCACCTGATTTTATAGAAATGCAAAATGACTTGATGAAGAATCTGGTCTCAATGTCAAAAGAAGTCAAAGGATTAAAATCTGAAAACAAGGTTTTAAAAGATAAAATCAAAATGAATGAGACCAGACCTTCCTCATCCAAATTGCAAACGGATGTGCAATGATTGACTCTCCAACTCAACTCTACGGAAACTGAGTTGGAAGATCTGAAAAAGACAATTCATCCGATTAAAGCTGAAAGAACTGATTATCGTTTAAAATCGGAACGACTTGCAGAAAAAGTTCAATTTTTAGAAAAAGATCTTTCTGATTTGAAAAACCAACATGAACCCACACTTTCAAAACTAAACGAGAAAATCGTTCAATTGGAAAACACCATAATTGAAAAGAACACTGAAATTTCTTTATTGTCAAAAGAATCTTTTCAAATGAAAGCACAACGTGCTCGATATGAGGAAAAACTCTATCGAACAGAGCAATCCAAAGCTATCATGGATATGGAACTTTCAAAATAAACGGTTTTCATGAATAGACCAAAAACGATTCATGGTGAAAAGTGGGGGTTGGGTTATGAAGATCCAAAAATTTTGGAAGATACTTCCAAAAAGATTCCAGGATTATATCATTCTGATTATTTTCAAGCCGGTTTACCATCGCATTTTGTACATGCTTCTGATGCTGATTTTGATGATATTATTGTGAATCGTAAATCTAGGAAATACCATCAAATTAGCTTAATGTATGAAAAAATCAATGCTAAGATAGGTAAATCGAATCCTGATTTCTTAAAAAATCTTGTTGAAACTGAAAAGAACATGCAACGTGAAGATTATGTGCCTAAGCGTAGACTGGTTTATATCCCAACACTCATGCTAGAGAAATACATTTTAATGCTTGAGAATGAAGTGTTTAACAAACCTAGTTCTAGCATTACTGCAATAGATGAGGTGTTTGATGAACCAATTTTTGATGTGAAACCAATTCTACCAACTTTACCTGCATGTCCAGATGATGTTTTCCGTGAAGACCTAGCACATGAACTAACTGTCTTCTTTGAGACAGATTCTCTAGGTCAAAATTCTGTAGATGAAAAAGTAGAACCTCAGAATGAACTGAACATTGAACCTTTGATAGATTTTGAAAGTCAACTTGATCCTTTGCATGATTATTACTTGCATTTGCCCATTGTACCTGATTTGAATCGTTTAGTAGCTCAACTTGAACAGGAGAATATTGACTTGCAACTTAAGTGCCAATCATTAGAACAAATGCTTGATTTGTGTGATAAATTGCCTTCACTGCCTAAGAAAGAATGTACTTATGCTTTTAAGGAGGGTGAAGTGATAGTTTCTGCTGAAGAATTATGTCTTGAGATTAAAAGCTTAAAACAAAAGATAATTCAACTGAAACAGGCTAACACACTTAAGCAAACGTCTAATGTTGCAACCAATGTGCTTGAATGTACTAGTGGGATTACTAAGAAGAGGAAGGGAACAACAACATCTAAGGATGTAAAACCCATTACTATTCTTAAAAATCCTCTACGTTCTCAATTTGGAAATCATGGTTCGAAAGTTGTTTCTACAACTCAGTATATTGTTAAAAAGGTTCATTCTCCAAATGGTTCTGTGTTAACTGAAAAGATTCCTATGATTCCTATGACAAAAACTTCAAAAGCGAGTCTTTTAAAGAAATCAGTTAAGTCCACAACACACACAATTTCTAAACATGATTTAAGTGAGTATGATGTAAAAGAACGTACAATCAAATTGGAAATTCTACAAAATCAGTCATCTCATGTGTCACCTGAAAAGTTTAGACGTCTAACTAACAAAGGTGTTTTTCGTGTCACAGGTCATAATCCAAACTTGAATTACAAATCTGTATGGGTTCCTAAGTCCACGACTAAGAAAGTAGCAACTAAACCAAAGCAATCTGCTAGTCGGCCTAGGAAATCATCTCATGTTTTTCAATTTTCGTCTGTGAATAAAACATCTACTTGGAATAAATTGTGTGTTAAGACTTCTGATAATGATATAAAGATTGATATTGCGTATGATGCTTCATGTCATGTGGTTTTAAATGATGCTTTATTATCTAAACAGCATGATGCTTTATGTGATTATTTCATCATTGATCCAAAGTTTGTTGTTAATCCAAAGTTTATTGCTGGTACTAACCGAAAAGGACCCAAAAAACTTTGGGTACCTTAACTCTAGGAAATTCACATTTACAGGGTTTCGACATCTGTGTTTGGTATATCAATTTCGGTTGTTCTCGACACATGACGGGCGATAAATCCTTGCTTGTCAACTTCATTGACAAATTCCTAGGAACGGTTACATTCAGAAACGATGAGATTGCAGCAGTAACGGGTTGCGGAGATTTTGTGCAAAATGGCATAACAATCAAATGGGTTTCATATGTTGAGGGTTTGAGGTGCAGTTTATTTAGTGTGAGCCAATTCTGCGATGGAGATCTCAAAGTTTTGTTTGAACGTCGACAATGCTCGGTGCAATCCACCGAAGGGAATGATCTTCTTGTTGGTAAACGTTGTGCTTCACTATATACTATTGACCTCAATGATGCACCATCACATGCAACCATGTGTTTGGCCACTCGTTCTACCAAAGAAAATTCATGGTTATGGCATCATCGGATGTCACACCTGAATTACAAGGGTATCAATCGACTAGTCTCTAAAGATTTAATTGATGGTATTCCAACCTTTCAATATGATAAGCATCATGTGTGTCCATCATGTGCGATGGGTAAGCTGGAACAGACCAATCATCCGCTTAAGCAAAACCCCAGTACTTCATCGTCTTTGCAATTATTGAATATGGACTTATGTGGTCCCATGCGTATTTCTAGCCTCGGTGGCAAGAAACATGTGCTTGTCATTGTTGATGACTATACCCGGTTTACATGGATTTTTCTTTTGCGAACTAAGTCAGAAACCCCCGCCATTATCATTGAGTTCATTAAAAAGATTCAACGCTCTTTTAACAAACATGTTAAGAGCATCAGAACTGATAATGGGACGGAATTTAAGAATGACCCGCTTGATAGTTATTTGAAAGATCAAGGCATTGAACATCAGTTCTCTGCTGCTCGGACCCCCCCAACAAAATATAGTAGTCGAACGACGTAATCGTACGTTGTGCGAAGCAGCATGAATGATGCTTGCCTACTCCAAATTACCTCCAAAAATGTGGGGGGAGGCCATTTCAACTGCATGCTATACCCAAAATCGTTGTATTGTAAACAAACGTTTTGATAAAACTCCATATGAGTTATTATATGGTAGACGCCCGAATGTCAAATATTTCCGTGTTTTTGGTTGTATATGCTATGTGCTTAATGATTTTGACAGCCTCCGAAAGTTTGATCCTCATGGCGATCAGGCCATATTTCTTGGTTATTCCTCGAACAAAGTTGCTTATCGTGTTTATCATAAGCGGACAAAGATGATTAAAGAGAGCATTAACGTCAAGTTCGATGAATTTTCGGGAATGGCTTTTGAACAACTCAGTTCAAAACCCGATCCTAACCTGGCTACTACTTCTTCCGTGCAAAACTCAATTTTCTCGAAGAAGGGTGTTCCTACAGTTACATCAGAGGAACTGGATATCTTGTTTGATAGTCTTTATACTTCTCAACGGGATTCAAATGTTCAAGCCGTACCGGTTACACCATCACAGTGAACTACTGTGGAGACTCTTCAAAGTCTTTTTGATGAAGATTCAACACCAACTGATTCACCTGTTGCTTCTTCATCCTCCCTCCAACCTCCTGTTACTGATAATCTTGAACAAGATCAAGATTCATCATTTGATACAACTCCAGTTGTTTCTCCAGATACTCTATTGAATCCATTAGATAATGTTACATCAGATCAAGCAGATCAAGGCTCAACGTCAACAACGGTTGATGTTTCGATGGATACAATTGATGTTCAACCTCTTCCCCACACCCGATGGACTAAAAGTCATCCAATAGATCTTATTATTGGTGACGCATCTGCTCCAGTTTCAACTCGAAGGGCTACTCAGAATATGTGTCTATTCATAGCCTTTCTTAGTAAGATTGAACCAACAACGGTTGCTCAAGCTTTACTAG
This sequence comes from Rutidosis leptorrhynchoides, assembly GCF_046630445.1. Classification (NCBI taxonomy): domain Eukaryota; kingdom Viridiplantae; phylum Streptophyta; class Magnoliopsida; order Asterales; family Asteraceae; genus Rutidosis; species Rutidosis leptorrhynchoides. The sequence goes on along the minus strand of NC_092342.1, from coordinate 162,909,312 downwards.
ATCCATACTGGGTAGTTGCAATGTAAGACGGGATCAATCAATTTGAACGATTGAAAGTATGGCGATTAGTTCCAAGACCAACGGGTCAACGACCAATAGGGGTTAAGTGGATTTTCAAGAACAAGAAGGATTCTGATGGAATTGTGGTTCGAAATAAGGCACGTCTTGTGGCCAAAGGATATCGACAACAAGAGGGCATTGATTATGACGAAACGTTTGCTCCGGTTGCTAGGATTGAGGCAATTCGTCTTTTCCTTGCATTTGCTTCTCATATGAAGTTCACGGTGTTTCAAATGGATGTCAAAACTGCTTTTCTGAATGGTTATCTTCAAGAGGAAGTCTATGTTGATCAACCAGAAGGATTTGTCGATCCCATTCATCCAAACCACGTTTACTACTTGGAGAAATCTTTATACGGTCTGAAGCAAGCACCGCGTGCATGGTACGAGACCTTAACAAAGTATTTGCTGGACAATGACTTCTCTCGTGGAATGATTGATACAACGCTATTCATCCGTAAAAACCACGGTCACATTCTCTTGGTTTAAATTTACGTTGATGATATTATTTTTGGTTCCACGTCCCCGGCCTTATGCAAAGAATTTGGTGACCTTATGGCCAGCAAATTCAAAATGAGCATGCTTGACCAGTTAACTTTCTTCTTGGGGTTACAAGTAAAATAATTACCAAATGGGATTTTTATCAGTCAAACAAAGTATATCAATGATATGCTAAAACGTTTTAAAATGACTGCTTTAAAACCAATGACAACCCCAATGAGGACTTTACTGGATGCTGATACTAATGGGGAACCCTTTGATATTACGCTTTATCGAAGCATGGTTGGTTCTTTAATGTATCTGACTGCAAGTCGACCAGACATTACACTTACCGTAACTGTCTTTGCCCGCTTTTAGTCCAACCCTAAGAAATCTCACTCCAAAGCAGTTGTTAGGATTTTTCAATACCTTAAAGGTACACCTAACCTTGGGATCTGGTATCCTCATGGATCCAATTTCAATCTCACTGCTTATACTGATGCGGATCATGGTGGTTGCCATGTTGATAGAAAGAGCACATCTGGATCAATTCAGATGTTGGGGAATAGGCTAGTTGGTTGGTCATCCAAAAAGCAGAACTGTGTGTCTTTATCAACAGCTGAGTCTGAGTACATTGCTGCAGCTCACTGTTGTTCACAAGTTTTGTGGATGCAAACTCAACTCTTGGACTATGGCTTTAAGATTTCTAAGACCCCGATCTATTGTGATTCACAAAGTGCTATTGCAATAACAAGCAACCCGGTTCAGCATTCAAAAACTAAACACATAGATATTCGTTATCATTTCATTAAGGACCATGTAGAGAAAGGGGATGTAGAGTTATACTTTGTGCCTACTAAAGTGCAATTAGCTGACATGTTCACTAAACCTTTAGATGAACTTAGGCTAAAATTCTTGATCAAAGAGATTGACATGGTAGAGTATAGTGCTTGATATTCCTTAGATCTGTTGGGACTTATTTTTGGGATCTTGTGTTTAGGGGGAGTAGATACTTTCTAGGGGGAGCAATTAAGTTTCAGTGCTTTAGATAATTTTTCTTTAAGGGACTGCCTTTAGATTAATGATAACTTCCTAGATATATTTGTTCAATGGATACGCAAGGGGGAGGTAACTCATTGATATCCTATTTCAAGGGGGAGTTAATTCATTTTCTTGGGAACATAATCAAAATGCTGATTTACTTTCTTGTATATCACATTTTGAGGGGGAGAAAAAGGGAGAAAATGAGAAAATTATTCAAAAATATTTTTTTTCAAAAGTGAATTCAAAATTTCTTTATTTTTATCTGAAATAATTCACTATGGCTTGTATACATCTCAGTATGCAACCCGTGTCAACAATTGGTATCACTGAAGATTTGTACTTTGTATAAAATTCAAAGTTCTTTTTAGTACAAATCTTATTTTGAAAAATTCATAAAAATTGGAAAAGATAAAATCCAAAAAATATTTAAATTTTACTAAATAAATGCTATTTTTAGCATTTTACCGAGTCTGACAACCAACAGTACAGATTCGGTAAGTTCAAAGTTTTCAAAAATTGTCTCAGAATTGTTTTTCATGAAAAGATTGAAATGGATTTCAAGAGAAAAAAAAATCAATTTGTCAAAATTTGGAGTTAAATTGTTAAAGTTTTGAAAAATTGGACTGTATTCGGTATATTAGGCCCATTCTGTAAAGCCCATTCGGTATCTATAAAAGGAGAGTCAAATTCAAACATTACTCTCTTACTGTTATTAATTACCTGCCGAGTCTGTTGATTATACCGAATCTGCCTAATTCTACCGAGTCCGTCATTCTGTTTCTTCAAATTCTTGGTAATTGTTCATTTTAATCAATGTTTAAGATATATAATTGTAGATCTGAGATAATTAAGTTTTTATCAACCAGAAAAGATCAAAAATAACTGGATTATGACCTTTAATTTTTGAAATCTTGTTGATTATACCGAGTCTGAGTTGATTTCAATTAATCTTTGATTAAACTCAATTGATTTGGAAAATCAACATGTAATCTTGTCTAATCTAAGTTAAATTGACTGATCTATCATTTGACCGAGCCTGATTACATGTTTAATTGCTTATTTGATGAATTCTGTATCTACCGAATGTGTTCTTATCCTGATACCGAGTTTGTTCATACAATTAACATGCTAATATACTTGTAATTGAATGGTTAATTGATCATGGTTGTGAAATTACATGATATGTGATAGAATATGCATGTTTGAGTGACTTTCTGTTAATTGTTGAAGATACCGAATCTGGTTTTCTTTCTTGATACCGAGTCTGAAATTTGGTACCTTGAAATTTTCTGATTTTTATCTTCAAACACTTAACATGTTTATTCTATATCTTTCTGATATGAAAACTCAAGCTTATTTGGTTACAGAATCTAAAGTTTTCATAAATACCGAATATGCTTGAATTGTGCTGAAAATTGACTAAGTGTTGTTCTGATTCCTTGTGTTATATAATTGACTTTGCATGATGATTTTGTACTAAGATGAATATCATATGAATGTCATGGTTGTCAATTATTTGTTCATATTTGGAATAAATGATTTTTATATCTTAGAAAAGTCATAAAAATTATAAAATTTGAAAAATATAAAAAGGATTTCAAAGGAAATAAGAATAGAGAAATGTGCTTTATGATAACATTTTGTGGTCTTCTATTTCTTATGTATACAGCTAAATGGCGAATAATCACTTTATCAATTCTGAAACTAATATTCCCTGCAATTATTGGACTGCAATTCTAGAGAGGCATACTTTATGGCCTGCTCTGAGCTCCACAGTTAGTGTACCAGAAACAGACTTGGATATTCTTAACAGATCAATCAGATTTGTGGAGGCCACACAACAAAATGCTACTAATCCACAGGGTGAACCAGCCAGATTTGAATTTAGGCTGAGGGGAGTACAAGGATTCAGGAGTATCACAAAAGCAGATTTCAGGAGGATATTCAGACTTCCTCTTGTACAGAATGCTCCTGTTTTTCCTGCCACACAGCAGATGATGTCTTCAATCTTTTCTCTTGGATATGTTGGAGCAACTAATGTTCCACCTGCTAAGTTTCAAAAGAAGTATCTGCACTCTAGGTGGTATGTGATATTCTCAATCATCAACAGATGCTTGTTGATGACAAGAAGTGGATCTGATAGCTTAACTGTGCCGATGCTCAAACTTTTCTACTCATTCACAAGAGTAGAGAATCCTGATTATGCAGAACTTATATGGGATTTGGTTCAGGCACAGGTTGAAAAGCTAAGGGGTTCATACATCCCTTGCGAAAGGTTTTTCTGTATCTTTATCCATGATGCTATAAATGCTTAGACAAATGCAAATATATTTGTACCAGATACACATGGATTACAGATGAAAAGGTTTGGAGAGCTGAAGATGAACACCCCTATGGTGTCTGATAATCAATTCACTGCGCCAATTCCAAATTGGCTAGTGAGGCTAGCTGAACCCCAAGACGCTCGTATGCATTCTTATTTTCAGGTTGTAGGAATACCTCTTCCGAACCCGGTACAACAAGAACAAGTTGAACCTGCCGTGGTTCCAGCCTCAGATGTTGTAGAGCAACCTGTAGTTCAACCACCCGGGCCAGCTAATCCTCCACTTAGGGTGAACCTCAAACGATCTAGGGTAACACACCAAGCTCAACCTGTGAGGATCAGGGAACCTAGTTCAACTAGGATTGAACCAACCCTTTCCACAACACCTGAAGTAAGCAGTGACACTTCAGCAACATCATCTGAATCATCTCCTGAATATTCTCCTAAGAGAACTCGATACATGACTGATGAGATGATTCAGACTCCGCCAACCCAATGAGTAACTAGATCTAGGACTTCGACACCCATCGTCCGCCAAACAGTTACTCCAACCATTGGTGATACGGACGAAGACCTAGAGCCAATTAGGTCACCTTCACCCATCTCCGTATCACATCCAAGAATAACAGTAAGCCCTACACTAAATGAAGCGCAAGCTTCGGTAGGCAAGAGATCTAAACGCACGGATGGTAAAAAGACCACTAAGCCCATCCAATCTAAACAGGACTTAAGAATAAATCCTACAAAGCAAGATGCTTCGGCATCTAAGGAAGTAAAGTCTTCCTCTGCAGTAAAGTCTGCGTTGACTCAATCGATTGAGGACACTCAATCATTGAAGTCCAGAACGGCCGAAGGGGAGCCGAAAAATCTTGAAAAGGCACCCTGCGTATCGGCTGGAAATCCTCCTGTGCCTCAACGTACAACAGGGTCTCGAGGTCCGGCTTATCTTGATGAGGAAGATCTGCCGCATCCCATGGAAATGAGTCAACATGACAATCCTTCGGGATATTTTTCAGACTTCCAGCAGACTGTTCCCTTGGTTCATGAAAGTGATCCATTGTTTCAAACCACTTTCCTTTCGGATTCTGAATCTCAGGGTCTGGAGGAAGAGTCTTTAACTGAAAGAGATGTGCCACCTCATGGTATATCAATGATTTCAGGAGTCGGGGATATCAATATCTCTGCGAGAACCAAATAGACGGGTAGTTCTACTACTCTATCACAGTCCCATGAGACCAAAGTCATGGAGGCGGATGCTTCGAAAGAAACTTCGCCGGTGACAACTCCGGTTGTTACCTAACCTCCATCAGAAGGGGATATCACGAATCTGACTAGTAGTATGTATAGCCCTACATATAAGAATAATACCGCACAATCATCCTTACCTGCCCTCACGGCAACTCAAACACTTCCACCAATATCGCCTTCAACAGTTGCTGCTGATGCTGCTTTTGTTCATGGTTACACTGTTGTTTCACCAACTGGGTCACCTTCTCAAAGTTCAAATAGATATGGATTACAGTATCTCTCTGAAAATGAGGTGGAGGAGCTCTATCTTGTTGAGTTTGCTAAACGAACTGATCTTGATGAAGATCGCGAAACTATGATGATTTATCTTGAGCAAGCAAGGATAGTGTATCCTTTATCTCCATGCAAGTCACCTGGACCAATTCACATGCCTGATCATGATGATTTTGATTTCGACAATCTTCATTAGGGGGAGAATAGACAAGGTGGTTATCAGTCCAGTGTTTTTCAAAGATCAACGTATGAAGATGGTACATCTAGTCAAAAGAAGGATAAAGATGTTGTTGATATATCTGATTCCAGTGATGAAATTGAAGAAATTCAGTGTGAAAGTTTTCTAGATGAATCGGAAAGTCAGAGAGAGGGTGACTCAGGGATGTTAATGATTATGGATTCAGCTGATCAATCAGAGAAAAAGTTAACTCAAGAGGACAATCAAAACTTTGACAACATTGAAGATATTTTGAAGGGGTCATCGAGTGTCGCCAATGAATTCAATGATCATCAATTTGTTAATTTGACATCTCCAACTGACGAATTTGGAATACACTTCGAAAAGGAGATTTTCTCTAATGGCAAAGAAGATACCACGACTCCTCCCAATTTGAATGTTCCTTTTCAAATTGCAGAGATTGTTCTTGAACGTGATGCTAATTACCAACTGAGTGAGGATGAAGATAAAGATATTCTTCGTTCACCATTCATTGAACAACAAGCATATAGAATTTATGGTGATTCTGATCTCGTCCTTTCTGCATCAATGAGTGTTCTGGGTGCATGGAAATATCATAAGAAACCAGAATAGCTCAAAACTTATCTGAGTGTTCGTGACAAATTCAAATTGAAGAATGAAGAGAAACTTCAAATTCAGCGGAGTTCAGAGATTAAAAGCATAAATAAGGTTTTGATGATTAATAAGGATGGAGTGAAGATGCCATTATTTCAAGTTACAAGAATGGATGATGAGGATTATCAATTCTCAGAAGCGGATTTTGATAAACTGAAGATGAATGACATTATTTTCATTTACAACTATCTGATTAACTTGAATGAATCTGCAACAATTTATCATGCTACTGCAATGAAGGCAGTCTACAGATTTATTCTTGATTCGATGAGATGGATGTCAGTTCATGATTTTCAGTTGGGGTTGGAATCTGGACACAAAAAGCTCGAAATCAAACCACCAAATCAAGTGATTGAAGAGCTAAGATACATGTCCTTACTTGAAGTGAGCGACTGTCCATATGGGTTTGCATTTGTCAATTCTCACTATACAAAGATCTTCATCAGAGTCTCAGATTTCAGAAGATACTCAGACGGAACGTTGATGTATGCTTTCAAGTACATGAGATGGAGACTGATCAATAACTGCTATTCAACTGAAGATATTGAGATTGTCAAATACATTCTCACAAGATTAAAAAGTCGTCTCAAAACAAGAGTGAACATACGAAGATATGAGAATCTCAAGGGTTTCAAATCCAAAGTTCACTTCAGAGGAACAAAGTTCCTTTAGATGTTTTAAATAGGATTATGTTGTAAAGTTCACATTTAACACTAAGGGGGAGATTGTTAGGACCCCGAAGTTGTATAGTGTTAATGTGAAATAAGCTTAAATAAAGGTTCCTTAGAAGCGGGCTATATAAGGAACCTAAGTAGTCCTAATTAGATAGCCATTGCATTGTAACCGAGTTCTAGAAGCTGTGGAATGTAATTTTACCGATTCTCTCTAATACCGAGTCTCATTCTTACATACCGAATCTCTCTTTATCTTATCATTTCTCTCAATCTCAACATGATCTGACCTATCATATATATATATATATATATATATATATATATATATATATATATATATATATATATATATATATATATATATATATATATATATATATATATATATATATAATAGGTTTATACGTTTAATATAATTATAAGTAATATAACTATATATTATGTACAAAATCTTTATTTGTTATAAAATAATCATAATAATAATAATTTTAATAAAAATTGTAGTTTTAATAATTATTAGAATTTTCATAATAATGATACTTTAAATAAATACGATAAAAAATAATATTACTAATAATGATGATGATAATTGTGATGACCCGGAAATTTCCGACCAAATTTAAACTTAATCTTTATATGATTTCGATACGATAAGCAAAGTCTGTAATGTTGAGTCTCGAAAATTTTGGAAACGATGTTCATATATTCAATTGACCTTCGACTGTTCCCAACGATTCACGAACAGCTATTTGTAAATGGATTCATATATGTTTAAATATATAGATAGACATAAATAATAATTTGAAGTATAAATAAATAAATAAATAAATAAATAAATGAAAAGTATATTAAAAATAAATATTAAATGATGATAATACTCGTTTAATGTTCCGATTGATATTAAGAAAGTTAAATTCAAAGATATGTAATTTTAAAATAAACGGTGATCCGAAAATGAGTTATATAAGTTATAGGCTTATTAAAAGTATATTTAGGATCTAATTATTTTATATTAACACTTTTTATATTTTACCCATAAATGAGAGGGACGGTTGATGTAATTTTTATTTATCAAATTAAGGATCGAATTTTATACCATAATGATCAAAATAAATAAATATAGTTAATCTAAAAATTTGAGTTTTTTTTTGAAGACTTTTATCCGCCACTGATTTATCAACAGAGCACGAAATTCAGCCCGTAATAGGTGACGGCTAATATATTAACACGTTTGATTTAACTATATAATATTTAATTGAATACTGTGTTTGTTTCTTGCAGTTAGCTATCATCTATCATATCATATTTTTATATATAAAGATGATAGATGCCTATATGGACAACTTACCACCATCAAGACTTTCTGTAACCATTTTAAAAGCTAGATATTCGTTAAATCTATTACCACTTTCTGTCTAATTCTGTTTACAAATAAATACCCACTTGGAATTACGTCCTTGTTTCTTTCTTTCTTGTTATCTGTCAATATCACCCTCACTTTACTTTACTTATCTTGTTAATTAATATTCTATATTATATAATACATATGTGTTATCCATTTACTACATCTATATATACATATACATATGAGTTAGAGTAAAAAGATACATAAGCATCTCTTGTTCTCTGGAAACCCACGACACCACCCATGAGCCGCCATACACAACAACCGTCACCTTATGATCATCTTGAACCATCTTCTTTCGCCACCCTAAACCCATCGTGATCACCACAAACCCATTGTCTTTGTTGTTCCGACGGTTATATTGCTGTGTTGGTCGAGAAACATCACCAAACAACATCGTTTATAAACTGTTGTTGGAGCAGCCCAACAACCACAGTCACCACAACTGAGACCCAACACCCTCACTAAACAACTATCTACACCCGTCACCCTGCACCGCCGGTTCCTGTTTAACACGATGAACTACCGTCTTCAAGCTTGATCATCAAACACACCCACCTTACGCCACCACTTTCATCTTCATCGATTAACCACCATCACCAATCCATAACCACCACCACCATCTCCTTCTGCATGATAAACTACCATCATCACCCAATTACTCGTTATTATAAAGTATTTCTGTTTGTGGCTAACAAACCCGTCACTCAACCCACAACACAAACTCACCGGAAAGAACCACTCTTTTCCATCTAATCGACACCACCATGTAACCACAGTACACCACCTTCACGACCTCCGTTACCATCTCTCTCTCTCTTATTTCTACCCTCTCTCCTCTTTTAAACTCACAAACCAGAATCCTTCATCAAACTGTCGTTCGATTCTGTTTCAATTACCTACAACTCATGTTCCTATCTTACGAATCTGTGAATGAATTTGAGTGATGGTGAAATAAAGAGGAAATAATATTTACAATCACGTGAGCTAAGGAATTTAGAAAATAAGGGTGACGGTCCAATAATGTTGAATCAGACTACAACTCATTATTGTTGCTATTGTCGGTTAAAAAAAAAGAGATCGTGGATAGAATGCTTTTTGTACGTGGACCCCTTCTCTTCATTAGAAATCGTAAAAATCTCTAGTTAAATCTGACTCCTTCATAGTGGGCCTTGAACTCAGTTTAATTATTGGGCTTGTTTAAGTAAGTAGTGGACCAATGTGTTTCGGATTCCTATTGTGGCTAAAGCCCAAGTTTAATTACAATTGAATGATGAGTGATGAGTTTAAGAATGATGATAATGACGAAGACTGTGATGATGGATAACGATGATGATGGTTTGATGTTGTGAAGATGAGATAATTATGGAATGATATTATGCTTATGATGATAATACAGTTAGAAATGAAGAAATGATGATGATAGATAGAGTGATGGCGAGAAATGAAGATGATGATTGCTGTTACAGTGTTGATAGCGATGATAAATGGAACAGTGACGATATGATCATGAAACGATGATAACAACGAGAAGGTAATGATACAGAAGATGATGTGATTGGCGAAGAAGAAGATGATGTCACGATAGTGGAAGATGATGATGGATGTCGATGGACGAGAAGGAAGATATTAAATGAAGATGACTTGATGTTGTGATTATGATGATGTAATGTTGATGATGATCACGATGATATCTAAGATGATGTTGATGGTGTGATGATGTCGATGATAATGATACATATTAATGGTGATGACGATGTTAATATGTGATGATGAGATAAATGATAATGATAATAATACATGAAAATGATGATGATGATGATGGTATATCTTCTTACCATTATTATGATTCTTATTATTATTATTATTATTATTATTATTATTATTATTATTATTATTATTATTATTATTATTATTATTATTATTATTATTATTATTATTATTATTATTATTATTATTATTATTATTATTATTATTATTATTATTTTATCATAATTATTATTAATATTATTATTTTTATTATGATTATGAATCGAGTATGATGATGACGATAACGAAGATCGTGATGCTCATGGTCGACGGTGATGATGAATGACGATTATGATCGATGACGTTTAGTAGGGTATAACTCTTATTATCATAAAATTTTATTATTATTATCATTATTAACATAAGTGTTATTATTATTATTATAATTATTATTATTATTATTAATATTATTATTATTATAATTATTAACAATTTTATATATTTTATATATTTTAGTATTATTATCATTTTTATTATCAATATTAACATTATTATTAGTATTATCATTATTATTATAAGTATCACTATCATTAATACTATCCCTATTATTAATATTAACAAATAAATATTAATACATTTAGTACATATAATATAACTATATTAATATTTCTAAAAGGTACATATAAAATAAATATACTTAATTAATTAATAAAACCTATAAATTATTAAATATAACAATTATATCACTAATAATAATATATAAATTGGTTCGAATACAATTATATGTGTTAATATATATATATATATAAAAAATGATGTAGGTTCGTGAATCCGAGGCCAACCCTGCATTGTTCAGTTCCGTCGTATGAATATTTTTACTACAAACTATTGGATCGTGAGTTTCATTAATCCCTTTTTAAATGCTTTTGCAATATATATTTTTGGGACTGAGAATACATGCGCTGCTTTTATAACTGTTTTACGAAATAGACACAAGTAATTGAAACTACATTATATGGTTGAATGATCGAAATCGAATATGCCCCTTTTTATTAAGTCTGGTAATCTAAGAATTAGGGAACAGACACCCTAATTGACGCGAACTCTAAAGAAAGATCTATCGGGCCCAACAAGCCCCATCCAAAGTACCGGATGCTTTAGTACTTCGAAATTTATATCATGTCCGAAGGAGGATCCCGGAATGATGGGGATATTCTTATATACATATTGTGAATGTCGGTTACCAGGTGTTCAATCCATATGAATGATATTTTTTGTCTCTATGCATGGGACGTATGTTTATGAGAAATGGAAATATGAAATCTTGTGGTCTATTAAATTTATGAAATGATTATTTATTTAAACTAATGAACTCACCAACCTTTTGGTTGACACTTTAAAGCATGTTTATTCTCAGGTATGAAAGAAATCTTCCGCTGTGCATTTGCTCACTTTAAAGATATTACTTGGAGTCATTCATGACATATTTCAAAAGACGTTGCATTCGAGTCATCGAGTTCATCAAGATTATTATTTAGATAATTATAATTAGATATATTATGAAATGGTATGCATATTGTCAATTTTCGATGTAAGGAAGTTTGTCTTTTCAAAACGAATGCAATGTTTGTAAAATGTATCATATAGAGGTCAAGTACCTCGCGATGTAACCAACTATTGTGAATCGTTTGTAATCGATGTGGACTTTGTCCAGATGGATTAGGACGAGTCCTCACAGTTGGTATCAGAGCGGTGGTCTTAGCGAACCATGTCTGCATTAATGTGTCTAACTGATAAGTCGTTAGGATGCAGTAGTGAGTCTGAACTTCGACCGTGGCTGTATGTCAAAAGTTTTGATTATCATTTTATGTCAAAAATTACCTGCTTATCATTCTTAGAGAATCACTTGCTTATCATTCTTAGTCTAGACACGTTTTACTGCATTGACTGCATGAATAGTGTATAGACAAAATTTATATCTTAGCGTATTTGCTACTTCATATCTTAGCGTATCTGTTACTGTAACTTTGCCTGACAACTTCTGTAGATTTCTCCGTAACTTATGGGATTTTAGTAGTATATATGCATATGTAAATTATGTATTGCAAGGTACTAATCTACATCCTATAATCTATTTCTTATCGAAAATCCTTCATCTGATTGTACGAGATGAATCCTGCAACCAGTTCGAGTCCCTCAGATTCCGATAGCTATTCCGATAGTTATTCCGACAGCTATTCTGACATAGATGTTCACCCAAGCTCCGAAAACAGCGTCATCGGCACGAATCAACTAATCAGCCATTATCAATTCATCTGATGGGTTCGTAGTCGACTTAATAAATGGAAACGCTCAGAAGGTAATCCCTTCCACCAACCGAATTCACCTCTTGACAACGAACCTGAAGCGTTTACCGACGAACCTGTTCTAGACACCATTTTCAGTCTCAATTCTAGGGTAACTCGATAAGATTATATTCTATCCACAATTCTGAACCTTATTCATCCGCTCGTTCCGACCGACAATCATCTTGGAGTAATAAGTCAACGAACTTCGCGCTCGAATAATCAATTCGGAGAATATGGTGCAAAATGTACCAGCTTCAGCAACATCACCGGCACCAACAGTACCATCAATAACAGCACCAGTACCATCAACAATCCATGCTTCAATATCATCATCTGTACTTTGAGTATGATCTTCATTCTACGTATCGTTCTACCTCATTTATCTTCGTTCGACATGGCGAATATGTAATCTCTAAAGTTTTAGAGATTATTTATTCTAGTTTCAACCGAAAAGCAAATGAGTTTAATATCATATTAACTCATTAAATCCATGAATACATCTGAAGAAAATATATATGTATATATGTTTTTATAAAGATTGTAATTAAAAATTCTCTTGTACAAACTGTTAATGGTGAAAATATTTTAACGGGTAGGTAATACCCGAGGAATATTTAAATTTCACATTAATGAGTTACATTGTATATTCTTCGAATCTGATTCAACAGTTATTCACTATCCTATTTACAACCACCGAGATACGTATCCGTTCACCAAAGAATAACTATTTTCATTCAAATCCAATTTCATATTTGGATTTTGATTTATCGTAATCCAGCAAGTGGCATAATGAAGAAATAATGGACACAATAAAAAAATTTGATTAAAAACAGACTAATTAACAATATTAAATTTTATTAAGAAACCACGCTAACAAAATCCTAGCTAACTGTTAATTCCGTATTACATTTTATTTATCGCAATTTAATTATCGCAATTTATTTTATCGCAATTTATATTCTCGCAATTTTATTTATTGTCATTTAATTTCTGTTATTTACTTTACGCACTTTATTTATCGTTATTTAATTTCTGTTATTTATTTTACGCACTTTAAATATCGGGACACGTATACAAGGTTTTGACATATCATATCGACGCATCTATATATATTATTTGGAATCACCATAGACACTCTATAAGCAGTAACGATCGAGTTCTCTATACAGGGTTGAGGTTGATTCTACAATAATATATATACTTTGAGTTGTGATCGAGTCTGAGACGTATACGGATCACGACACGTATTAATTAATTCGAATATTATATATGAATTATTGAAATGCTAACTGTGGACTATTAACTGTGAACTATCAACATTGAACAATTAAAATGAATTAAAATATTGATTATAACATATGAAACTAAACAATTCTTCAAGTTTGCCACTTGATTTCGTCTTAAACATCATTTGTATCTTCACGATTACATTCTGCGTTCAAACCTTTCATGATTCTTGAAAACACTTCAATCGAGAGGATGAACCAACCGCACTTCATTTACGGGAGAAAAGATTGATGCATATAGTTATGCACCTGAAAACACTCGGAACCTGAGTAAACGTTTAACACGTAGCTGTTCTAATTCCTTTAGCGTTATTATTACCGAAAATAACTTTGCATCTGCTGTTCGAGATAGCCAGTTTTGTCACAGCTCCAGCAAGACAACTTCGACTTTTCGTACGAAACAACCTTATTATAACGTTGATATATACGCGTGCACTTTTATTGTTACCAGGGAACCTTTCATATTCCACCATATTACCATCAGCGTTTAATCATCTAAAAACACAATTTTCCTGAAACTACCTCGGATTAATAACCGATGATTCAGATATCATAGCAGTAAATGTAGAGGAAACAGAAAAATGGTAGATGGTCTGAACAACCAAAAGTTTGATGATAAAGAAAGGAGTGTTAGAAACGCTCGATAGGAAATTGGGTATTGAAAAACAGATTGAGCTACCCATGAAGGAGACCAAGGACAAATACAAGGACCAAATCTTATATTCAAAGAATTCAGGTAATTCTGAATCCATTGAAATCTTTAGAGAATATCTTGCTCCGAAGTCATGTTAAAATCCTGCAGAAAATCTTTCTCCATCACCCATCGAACTTAGAAATTCCAAAAATATCATCATCAATATCTTCGATATTTCTGAGGATATTTTTATAAATATTCCCGTCCGAAATTTTTTACCTCTTCGTACTTCCTGTGTATCATTATATTGGAAACATTCAATAGAAAATTTAGTACCGAAAAGCGAATTATGCGAAACTATGAAAGAAGCCGTGGGCAAATCACAAAGAATAAGTTTGACTTCAAAGAATCTAAATGATTCAATGTCTGCTGAAGTCTTTAGTGAATATCTTGCTCCTTACTCTAAACCCTTGCAGACAATAGTTTCTATCATCCTATGATCTTAGATATTCCGAGATATTATCGTATCTTTCATTATAAATATCCTCCATATTTCTGAATATATTTTCATAACTATTCTTATCTGAAATCATTAATCTAGTAGTGCTATCAGTGTTACATTATATAGAAACTGATAGTTTCTATATTCTGTAAACTTTCGAGCTTAAGATACGAATGTTATTGAAGTAATGTTGGGAACTGATGCATGAGTTATTATAATATAATGACACTTGATCAACGTGATTATATTACAGTAAGTCATGCTGAGTTTCTAATGAAACGTGGTGATTCACAGACTCTAACATCATCATGTGCCATGTACACGACTCTTACATTCTATCTAGTCTCCAAGCATATCGAGAACATATCTTCTCGATAAATCTATTTTTCCAGGATATTCTGGTAATTTAACAAATCAAGATCGTGTCATTTCCATTCCATTCTTAGAACATTAACAATGTTCATTCTGAAACTTATATCTGCGAATTCTGGACCATTACAAGAGATGCTCAATCGCAAGAAGAAGAAACAAAAGGGACAAAGCTCCGAAATAGAAATTGGAGTATAAATCGCAACAACTAGGAGGGAGTATTAATTGTGGATGACAATGATTATAGGAAACAGAAATAGGGACATCGAAATATAAGGGAGGATATAAAACCCGATAACAACACATAAATCACAAACCGTGTATGTCAATATTTATCGCAACATAAAGACACGGGAGAATTAAAAACACTATAACCCCAAGGGTGAAGTAAAAGAAAACAGATTCCTCCGGTGGAAGTTGAAAAAGGAGAATGATTGTTGCGATAGTAAGAATGAGGACAAGGATCAGAACTGGATTAAGCATTTTCAGAATCTTTTGGATGTATGAAACAAGAAGGAAAGTATAGGAATGGTGCGAATAATGGAATGAAAAAAAAAGTTTAATTTATAATGGGAATATCAAACAGAGTGATCGAGGCAGATCACCGTATTTAATTATAAGAGTTCTTAATTCCCTTATTCGTCGAAGAATCAAATCTTTCAGATTTCTAAGATTTTCTATAAATCCCTTGAATTCCGAAATTCAACCCTCTACGTCAAAAGCTATGATGCACCATATCTTCTAAATTCAACCATGACTACATTAAAAATAAAGACGAATATCTATTACGTTATCTCCATCTTTTGTGATAGCTTCACTCGTATGCTTCGAGTAATCGAATCGTTTTATCCAAATTATTCAATAATGATAAAACTCTATTTATCAACTCATATTCGTCAGGAAAACATATTTATTGTTAGCCATGACGACCTCACTCAAATTTCGGGACAAAATTTCTTTAACGGGTAGGTACTGTGATGACCCGGGAATTTCCGACCAAATTTAAACTTAATCTTTATATGATTTCGATACGATAAGCAAAGTCTGTAATGTTGAGTCTCGAAAATTTTGGAAACGATGTTCATATATTCAATTGACCTTCGACTGTTCCCAACGATTCACGAACAGCTATTTGTAAATGGATTCATATATGTTTAAATATATAGATATCATTATTAAAATAAATAAATAAATAAATAAATGAAAAGTATATTAAAAATAAATATTATATGATGATAATACTCGTCTGATGTTCCGCTTGATATTAAGAAAGTTAAATTCAAAGATATGTAATTTTAAAATAAACGGTGATCCAAAAATGAGTTATATAAGTTATAGGCTTATTAAAAGTATATTTAGGATCTAATTATTTAATATTAACACTTTTTATATTTTACCCATAAATAAGAGGGACGGTTGATGTAATTTTTATTTATCAAATTAAGGATCGAATTTTATACCATAATGATCAAAATAAATAAATATAGTTAATCTAAAAATTTGAGTTTTTTTTTTGAAGACTTTTATCCGCCACTGATTTATCAACGGAGCACGAAATTCAGCCCGTAATAGGTGACGACTAATATATTAACACGTTTGATTTAACTATATAATATTTAATTGAATACTGTGTTTGTTTCTTGCAGTTAGCTATCATCTATCATATCATATTTTTATATATAAAGATGATAGATGCCTATATGGACAACTTACCACCATCAAGACTTTCTGTAACCATTTTAAAAGCTAGATATTCGTTAAATCTATTACCACTTTCTGTCTAATTCTGTTTACAAATAAAGACCCACTTGGAATTACGTCCTTGTTTCTTTCTTTCTTGTTATCTGTCAATATCACCCTCACTTTACTTTACTTATCTTGTTAATTAATATTCTATATTATATAATACATATGTGTTATCCATTTACTACATCTATATATACATATACATATGAGTTAGAGTAAAAAGATACATAAGCATCTCTTGTTCTCTGGAAACCCACGACACCACCTATGAGCCGCCATACACAACAACCGTCACCTTATGATCATCTTGAACCATATTCTTTCACCACCCTAAACCCATCGTGATCATGATCACCACAAACCCATTGTCTTTGTTGTTCCGACGGTTATATTACTGTGTTGGTCGAGAAACATCACCAAACAACATCGTTTATAAACTGTTGTTGGAGCAGCCCAACAACCACAGTCACCACAACCGAGACCCAACACCCTCACTAAACAACTATCTACACCCGTCACCCTGCACCGCCGGTTCCTGTTTAACTCGATGAACTACCGTCTTCAAGCTTGATCATCAAACACACCCACCTTACGCCACCATTTTCATCTTCATCGATTAACCACCATCACCAATCCATAACCACCACCACCATCTCCTTCTCCATGATAAACTACCATCATCACCCAATTACTCGTTATTATAAAGTATTTCTGTTTGTGGCTAACAAACCCGTCACTCAACCCACAACACAAACTCACCGGAAAGAACCACTCTTTTCCATCAAATCGACACCACCATGTAACCACAGTACACCACCTTCACGACCTCCGTTACCATCTCTCTCTCTCTCTCTCTCTCTCTCTCTCTCTCTCTCGCTCTCTTATTTCTACCCTCTCCCCTCTTTTAAACTCACAAACCAGAATCCATCATCAAACTGTCGTTCGATTCTGTTTCAATTACCTACAACTCATGTTCCTATCTTACGAATCTGTGAATGAATTTGAGTGATGGTGAAATAAAGAGGAAATAATATTTACAATCACGTAAGCTAAGGAATTTAGAAAATAAGGGTGACGGTCCAATAATGTTGAATAAGACTACAACTCATTATTGTTGCTATTGCCGGTTAAAAAAAAGAGATCGTGGATAGAATGCTTTTTGTACGTGGACCCCTTCTCTTCATTAGAAATCGTAAAAATCTCTAGTTAAATCTGACTCCTTCATAGTGGGCCTTGAACTCAGTTTAATTATTGGCCTTGTTTAAGTAAGTAGTGGACCGATGTGTTTCGGATTCCTATTGTGGCTGAAGCCCAAGTTTAATTACAATTGAATGATGAGTGATGAGTTTAAGAATGATGATAATGATGAAGACTGTAATGATGGATAACGATGATGATGGTATGATGTTGTGAAGATGAGATAATTATGGAATGATATTATGCTTATGATGATAATACAGTGAGAAATGAAGAAATGATGATGATAGATAGAGTGATGGTGAGAAATGAAGATGATGATTGCTGTTACAGTGTTGATAGCGATGATAAATGGAACAGTGACGATATGATCATGAAACGATGATAACAACGAGAAGGTAATGATACAGAAGATGATGTGATTCGCGAAGAAGAAGATGATGTCACGATAATGGAAGATGATGATGGATGTCGATGGATGAGGAGGAAGATATTAAATGAAGATGACTTGATGTTGTGATTATGATGATGTTATGTTGATGATGATCACGATGATATCTAAGATGATGTTAATGGTGTAATGATGTCGATGATAATGATACATATTAATGGTGATGACGATGTTAATATGTGATGATGAGATAAATGATAATGATAATAATACATGAAAATGATGATGATGATGATGGTATATCTTCTTACCATTATTATGATTCTTCTTATTATTATTATTATTATTATTATTATTATTATTATTATTATTATTATTATTATTATTATTATTATTATTATTATTATTATTATTATTATTATTATTATTATTATTATTATTATTATTATTATTTTATCATAATTATTATTAATATTATTATTTTTATTATGATTATGAATCGAGTATGATGATGAAGATAACGAAGATCTGATGCTCATGGACGACGGTGATGATGAATGACGATTATGATCGATGACGTTTAGTAGGGTATAACTCTTATTATCATAAAATTTTATTATTATTATCATTATTAACATAAGTGTTATTATTATTATTATTATTATTATTATTATTATTATTATTATTATTATTATTATTATTATTATTATTATTATTATTATCATTATTATTATTATTATTATTATTATAATTATTAACAATTTTATATATTTTAGTATTATTATCATTTTTATTATCAATATTAACATCATTATTAGTATTATCATTATTATTATTATTATAAGTATCACTATCATTAATACTATCCTTATTATTAATATTAACAAATAAATATTAATACATTTAGTACATATAATATAACTATATTAATATTTCTAAAAGGTTCATATAAAATAAATATACTTAACTAATTAATAAAACCTATAAATTATTAAATATAACAATTATATCACTAATAATAATATATAAATTGGTTGGAATACAATTATATGTGTTAATATATATATATATATATATAAAATGATGTAGGTTCGTGAATCCGAGGCCAACCCTGCATTGTTCAGTTCCATCATATGAATATTTTTACTACAAAATATTGGATCGTGAGTTTCATTAATCCCTTTTTAAATGCTTTTGCAATATATATTTTTGGGACTGAGAATACATGCGCTGCTTTTATAACTGTTTTACGAAATAGACACAAGTAATTGAAACTACATTATATGGTTGAATGATCGAAATCGAATATGCCCCTTTTTATTAAGTCTGGTAATCTAAGAATTAGGGAACAGACACCCTAATTGACGCGAACTCTAAAGATAGATCTATCGGGCCCAACAAGCCCCATCCAAAGTACCGGATGCTTTAGTACTTCGAAATTTATATCATGTCCGAAGGAGGATCCCGGAATGATGGGGATATTCTTATATACATATTGTGAATGTCGGTTACCAGGTGTTCAATCCATATGAATGATATTTTTTGTCTCTATGCATGGGACGTATGTTTATGAGAAATGGAAATATGAAATCTTGTGGTCTATTAAATTTATGAAATGATTATTTATTTAAACTAATGAACTCACCAACCTTTTGGTTGACACTTTAAAGCATGTTTATTCTCAGGTATGAAAGAAATCTTCCGCTGTGCATTTGCTCACTTTAAAGATATTACTTGGAGTCATTCACGACATATTTCAAAAGACGTTGCATTCGAGTCGTCGAGTTCATCAAGATTATTATTTAGATAATTATAATTAGATATATTATGAAATGATATGCATATTGTCAATTTTCGATGTAAGGAAGTTTGTCTTTTCAAAACGAATGCAATATTTGTAAAATGTATCATATAGAGGTCAAGTACCTCGCGATGTAACCAACTATTGTGAATCGTTTGTAATCGATGTGGACTTTGTCCGGATGGATTAGGACGGGTCCTCACAATAATAATAATAATAATAATAATAATAATAATAATAATAATAATAATAATAATAATAATAATAATAATAATAATAATAATAATAATAATAATAATAATAATAATAATAATAATAATAATATTGTTTCAATTAAATCATGACTCAATTTAATTTTAATCATTTTCATGTTTGTCATTATAATCTTCATAACCTTAACAATATTTTTAACTAAATCTTATTAATTATTATGTTTGAATCCATACTTGAAACTATAACTATAAATATGTGGCTTATTAATATATAGTTGCTGATCACAAATCATAATCACAATAAATATTTAAAGATAATATCAAACGTAATGAATTAAGGATTATACCCTCGGTGGAAATTGAGCGAGAAAGTCGAGCATTAATTGGACTTGGGCTTTAAGAGAATTTTAGCAGCCTACTAAGAAATAAAGAATGGTTGGGCCTTACAAAGTTGTTAAAGAGCTTAAGCCCATTAAACAAAGTACTTCGTTGGCCTGACATATAACCCTGATATATTTGTTTGCTGCTACTAGATGATTCGTTCCCCAATTCCTATGAACACCATAAGTTTTCTAAGATCAACTCCCATCGAATCAAATCACAATATTAATTGAATTCACTTCCTAGACCTATGCGTGAGTAGTTTTGTAAAGAAGGTCAAGGCCAAGATCGACAACGACTCCAAATTTGCCAAGAACAGAGGCAATGATGAAGATGGAATTGAAAGTCAGAAATTGAGGACCAAGCGTATCAGGTATAGATTACCTCACGAAAGTTACTGTAATTCATCTCTTAAATACACGACAACCATTAATTATATCAGAAATATACTAACATTTGTGAATCAAAGTGTTGACCTTGATGAACCCTAATTTGTCTTTGATATTTGTAATCATTCAATGATTGATAACTTAAATGAAAGTATTACGAAGCATAAAGGAATGATCGGTAACCTGAATAAGTACTCAATTTGATATTAAACAGCTCGATTAGCTCCGGAGGCCAAAATGGTTTGTGGTGGTGATTTTAATCGGCCAACAGTAACAGTTTGATAATATTTAATAACATATATTGATGATGTCTGATGATGGTTTTGTTTATGATTTCTATATAGCAGTAAAAATGATTGGAAGATGAGGTTTTGGTTTGGTGAAGGTCTATGGCTGCAGTATTACTAAACGTTAACAAGTAGCAGTAACAGTCATTGTTTTCGAATGGTTAGGTCATTACAGGTACAACAGCTTCTATGGATTGGGTTATATAAGATTGAGGATAGTGGTGGGGTGGTTTCGAAAATAGAAAGAAACAAACGGTTAACATTGATTAAAAGTTGCAATGAAGATATATTAAATGAGGATCACTATGGGTGGTGATAGATTAGGTGATGGTTGCTTGGTGACCGGGAACTGCAGCAGCGAAATAAGGACAATTAGGAGTAGTATTTGATGGCAGTCTAACACAACAACAAGAATCGTAAAAGAACACGCGTAGCTGCAGCAGGGTCATCTTCTTTGTTTAAAACAGAAAATAATAACAGCAGCAAGGGCTGTTTAGTTTGGTTTTGATTGATCCAAAACAGAAAGATAGTGCAGTAGTTGTAGAATTTAAACGCTTGTGGGTGTTTGCTTGTGGTTGGTTGTTTGTTGAATAAAAAGAAAAGAAAAAAAAATAATCGTACTAGCTTGTTTGTTTATTCTTTTCTGTTATCTTTTTCAAATAGAGGTTTATATGATGTAATGGAATGATTGGAGTAGGATCAAGAATTGGTCACAGGTTGTATAGTTGTGTGATTGGGGGTCGACATAAATCTCCATCAAGAAAGAAAAAGATTAAAGTAGAAAGCATAGTGAACAATCTTGTGAATGTAGATTCGATATATTGTATAATGTAGTAAGTGAAATAAAAAGGATACTGATGTTACGCGAGGTGTATATAAAATAGTTATTAATTTTAGCAGAAAACACTATTAAATACGATACAATTTTACACAAGATATTTATTTATTTATAGAATGGATATACTTAAACCTTGCTACAACACTTATAGGCAGTGTACCTAATCGTACAGTAGTGTAGTTTTTAGTAAGTCCGGTTCGTTCCACAGGGAAATCTTTAAACAAAGCTCAACGCTATATTAGTTTACTTTTATAAAAATACAAATATATATATAAGTAATATTATTATTATAAAGGGGGGTTTTTACCGTTTAATGACCGGTTTGTCGTTTTTAAGATTTTAGTCGCAGTTAAAACTTAATGTAAAATATAAAATAAATACAAGACTTAAATTAAAGCGTAAAGTAAATAATGATAATGAAATTGCGAATAATAAAAATGCGATAAAATAAAATTGCGATAATTAAAAAGTACGATAATTAAAAGTGCGATTAAATAACAATAAATAAAAGTGCGATAATTAGAAGTGCAATTAAATATAAAATAAAGGAAATTAAATATGAAATAAAAGAATTATGCTTATTTAAACTTCCGTAATCATGATGTTTGACGTGTTGATTTTAGTTTTAGGCCCATGGGTTAATTGTCCTTTGTCCTGGATTATTTAATATGTCCGTCTGGTTTTTGTCCATAACAGTCCATCAGTCATAAATATAAATTGCAAGTGTCCTTGTCAAATTATTATTATACCCGAAGATAAATATTCCAACTAATTGGGGATTCGAATTGTAACAAGGTTTTAATACTTTGTTTAATGAA
Organism: Rutidosis leptorrhynchoides; assembly: GCF_046630445.1. Lineage (NCBI taxonomy): Eukaryota > Viridiplantae > Streptophyta > Magnoliopsida > Asterales > Asteraceae > Rutidosis > Rutidosis leptorrhynchoides. The sequence goes on along the minus strand of NC_092342.1, from coordinate 162,886,005 downwards.
TACACCAGGTTATCGACTGCGTGTAAACCAAGGTTTTACTACTTTGTTAACAATTACACCAATTACCCTTGAATGTAATTTCACCCCTGTTTTAATTATTCTAGTGGCTATTAATCCATTCCCGTGTCCGGTTAAATGAACGATTATTCGTACATATAAATACCCCGCCCATCGTGTCCGATCGAGTATATATGGTAATTTATAGGGACGCCCAATTGTAAATCTTTATATTAACATTAACAAACTTTCATTTAGTTAAACAAATATAAAGCCCATTAATAGCCCATAGTCTAATTTCCACAAGTGTCGTTCTTTTGTCCAAACCCCAATTATGGTACAAAGCCCAATTACCCAATTTTAGTAATTAGCCCAACATCATGATTACTTTCGTTTTAAATAAGCATAATAATAACTTAGCTACGAGACATTAATGTAAAAAGGTTGAACATAACTTACAATGATTAAAAATAGCGTAGCGTTACACGGACAGAATTTTGACTTACACCCTTACAACATTCGCTAACATACCCTTATTATTAGAATTAAAATTAAAATTAAAATATAAATTATAAATATAAATATAAATTTTACGTATGAAGAGGAAGAAAAAGATATGAAATTTGATCAGAATTCGGTTGGCTTTATAGCCAGAGTTGAAAATTGGGGCTCCGCGACTCGCGGCAAAAGCCTCTCCAAACTCCGCGAGTCACGGAGGTAGAAATTACAGCTCACACCCTTGGAGTTTCTCTGCCGACGGTTTTTTAATATATATATATAATATATATATAATTAATATAATTAATTATATATTATATTATATTTATATACATAGTTAACTTGTAATTTTTAGTCCATTGCGTCGAGCGTTAAGAGTTGACTCTGGTCCCGGTTCCGGATTTTCGAACGTCCTTGCGTACAATTTTATATTTTGTACTTTGCGTTTTGAATCTTGTACTCTTGTGATTTCGAGACGTTTCTTATCAATACTTGGAACCTTTTTGATTGTCTTTTGTACTTTTGAGCTTTTTGGTCGTTTGCGTCTTCAATTCGTCGAATCTGTCTTTTGTCTTCACCTTTTATTATTTAAACGAATATCACTTGTAAATAGAACAATTGCAACTAGAAGCTTGTCTTTCTTGAGGAATAATGCTATGAAATATATGTTCGTTTTTAGCATTATCAAATATTCCCACACTTGAGCGTTGCTTGTCCTCAAGCAATATTGTCTTGAAATACTAGAATCACTTCTTTATTCTTCACACTTTGTACATCAGTGATTTCTATACGGCGGTATAAACAATGGTAGTAACGATATGGTTTACAGTCCCACATGACTATAAAAATTTAGATCCATTAAGGAAATTGGATCTTTATGAAAACATTTGATCTTTTGAAAATTAAATCTAGTTTTTACCCTAGATAAGTTTTCCGGAATAACCCTTTACCGGTGTTTGCAAAATATTTTTGTGGGTTTGGTGGGTTTCAGATTTGAAAATTTTAGCTCGAAACTTGCGGTTTTGTGTCACCCACTTGCTAACCTTGTATTAGGAAAGCAACACGTCCAGTTTACTTGTTCCGTATATTACCTTTCGGCAAACTACCGTCCGGTTGTAAAGGAAAGCGTTGAACAAGCAACTGTTAAGGCAATGTCCCGTGACATGCTTTTGATTATGGTCTATAACGTGTCGGACGCAATTACTATCCTTGGTAGGAGCAATAGTAAAGCTCACCTTTATAATTTTTCGGTCTGGCACAAGGTCCTGTCTTTGACCATGCTATGCAACCACCGTTCTTACGGTTGACACCCGATTTAGTTCAGGTGACCTAATGAATTCCAGGTGAATTCCTAGGATTTTACGTTCAATGGTAATGAACGCATTGAAAATAGGGTTTTCAGAAAACAAATCGGTTTGTAATTTTTGATCAAAATATTTTCTCGTTCAAGCTCGAGTTTAGATATCATTGAATTCCATGAGTTTGAATTCTCAATCTTTAAGGTCAATCTCTAGGATTGAGTAATATCAGTCTTAAAAGCTGATTTTAAATCTTTAAGGAGATTATCCTTTCTGGGGATCTGATTCATTAGTCTTATCCAGCTAATTTGCATGGTGCCCCCCCATTGTACGAGATAAATCCTTCTCATGGTTAGGATAAATCTGACCACTTGGCGACCCTGTTTAATGCTGAGGTCCGTGGATTTCCTGCTGATTTTAGTGATGACTTTTCTAGATTTTTCGTCAACCTACAGCTGGTCTGGACGATAACTTCATGACCTAAATCAAGAAGCGCGTGTCTTTTTCGGAAGACTTTACTTCCTTTTAATGATGGAATTGATTCATCGTGTAGATCCATCTCTTCTTTTCTTTCATCGGGTAAAACAGTTTAGTTTAGTCCAAAGCAAAAGTATTTTCAGTTATTTGTTATAGATATATGTGACATATGTTAAGATAACTTGGTAAATTTTCCCACACTTGGCTTTTATTTTCCTTTTTATCGTCCTCTATTCCATTTTAAATGAATTTTAACATTTTAGTTTGTTTCTCAATTTATGTCCTTTCCGAGGTAACAATAATTTCGGTGTTAAAACCTAGTTTTATCGTTCATAAATATGTATAAACATGATTTTGAATTCATTTAATTGAAAATTTTGAAAAATTTTACTAGAATTGGGTAGTCAGTATATAAGACTAGGGCTGTTCTTTTTTATCAGAGAGCACTAGATTCTAATACAACTACTGCTTTACTAGTATTTTTAATGGTAACCAAGTGTTTAATATAAAAATTTTAAAATCCGAAAGAATTTAATCCCTTCCCACACTTAAGATCTTGCAATGCCCTCATTTGCAAGAAATCAGTAACAATTTAAATTATTGAGGGTGATTTGTGTGAAAATGATTAAATTTTTACCAAAGTTTCCAAATATATTGGCGTTTGTTTGCTGAATGATAAATGGTGCACATCATTTGTTCATTCCGTCTTGTTGTTATTTCACATATATTTTGCATCTTGTCGTCAAAATTACTTGCTTTTGCTGAACTTAATGCCAGTCTTTGAAAATGCGTTGTTTTACCCTGTTGTGTACATAAGATAAACTGCAAACATATATACATATTTTTGAAGTTTGGTATATTACCCCACGTTCAAAAATTATTAAAATCTAAGAATAAAAGTTAGATAATTATAAAAATGATTACAATATTAACAAAAATATTAAATGTATCAATAATTACAAATTACAAAATAATAAAAAAATAATAAGTAAACTTAGGATGATATTGGTACCAATAGGGGTTCCAGGCATAACCATACGTGCTATAGAATGCTTCGGCAGGATCATACGTAGGATATGGTGGCTGCATCTCTATCGACCAAGGAGGGAAGACGGGTTTCGGTGTAGGAATATAGTTTCTACCTATATGTTGGCAATGCGCTATGATCTGGTTCTGATGAACTTGCCAATCTTCAAATGCTCTCTGTCTAGCATTTTCGTATTCCTGAGAAGCTATAAACCTATGCATTTCTTGCATCTCATTCCCCCCTCCTACATTACCTTGTTCCTGGTTTCTCTCCACCTGTGGATGTCTACCATGGTATCGAACTGCGGCGTTATTTCGCCGCTTCAAAACTTTCGCACCATGGTATACATTTAAACCTATAGTGTCGCGGGGTTCCGGCTCTTCTAGTAATAATCCCCCCCGACTTATATCCACACCGAGATATTCACCAATCAAAGTAATAAAAATACCACCTCCTATTATGCTATGTGGACGCATCCCCCGAACCATAGCTGATAAATAATAACCCACACAATATGGTATACTTACAGCGCTCTGTGGGTCTCGAATACACATATGGTAAAACAAATCTTGTTCATTTACCTTTTCTTTGTTTTTACCCCTTTGTGTAATCGAATTAGCTAAAAACCTATGTATTACTCTTAATTCGGCTCTATCTATATCCAAATAAGAGTAGTTTCCCCCTTTGAAACGGTGATGGCTTGTCATTTGACTCCACACACCGTGTGTATCAAAATTCTCATATATCTTTCTACCGTTTAGTATCAATCCTCTACAATCGGCAGACGCTAACTCCTCAGGCGTATATATACGTAAAGCCTGAGCCATGTCCAGTAAAGACATGTGGCGCATCGAACCGCCTAACAAAAATCTAATAAAAGAACGATCGGTTAAACTAGCTACCCGATCATTTAACTCTATACTACATAACAACTCTTCACACCATACTTTATATACAGGTCTGCGTATGGTGAATAAACATATCCAGTCATTAAAAGAAGAATTACCATACCTCTGTACAAGTAATTCCCTAATTGGCCCGGCCAATTCTACAGCTTCTAAGGGTCTCCATTCTATGACCCTCGGTACCTCAACAACCTTGGAATGAAGAGTATGCAAACCCCGTTGATATTTTGGATAATCTATCCAAAGTCTGTCAAATCTCAGGTTCGGGTGCAACTCTTCCAAATGCATATCGGAAAAGGTCATGACTGGATGAGGTACATCCTGCTTGTAGTAGTTATCTACCTCCTGTTGTTCCAAATTCTCAGCAGGAGCATGGCGGGCTTGGGATGAAGATTCACCCCTTTCATTCTGCAAAACACATCAAACACAAATTTTGTGCATCCAAATATGCATTAGTGTCAGCAAAATCATCAATCAAAATAATTACAATGACATTATCAATTTATATCAAACTTAAGCTTATTTTCACACTTTTATCAAATCTACACTTTTTCAAATAAGCATATACGAAAATTTTCACCAAGTTCATAAGCATTCAACTCAAATAACATGTCAAAATAATCATTATTAGCAATTAAACAAGTCTCAAATGGCATTATCTTTCAAAAATCAAGTTCATGAATTTTGGACTTGAAAAAGTCCACTTTAATTCTCAAAATCATGTTTAGGCTCAAAGTTTGGATCATTTAACTACCTAGACATGTTACACTACTCAATTTAGCAACAATTCATGACAAAAATCAGCCATAACCTGTTTATATCAAAAAGCCCCAAATTGCTCAAGAACACAAACCCTAGATTATTCAAAATTTGAAGTTTAAGGCTTCTAATCATGTTAAACAGCATCAATCTAGGTTATACAAGCATAATACATAAACAATTTAAGTCTAATTACACTAAAAAGCATCAAAATCAAATTGGGGAAAAAATAGCTCAAGAACACCAAAATTCGGATTAAATGGTGTTTAGGTGTAGAAATTTACCGTTTTTCTTGAGAAATTCTTAGATAGCATCCTTCTTAACATGATTTTAGCAAAAAATTTGGTGATTAACGGTTAAAAATTGGGATTTTTGGGGGTGATTTTCGGGTTTTTTCGGGTCTGTTTTCGAGCTGTATTTCGCAGTATTTTTTGAGTGTGGGAGAGTGATCAGTTCGTGCAGCTCTTTTATTTTTTTTCTGGGTTTTGGCCCCTCCGCGACTCGCGGAGATTTAGCCTCCAAACTCCGCGAGTCGCGGAGTTTGGTATTTTTTTTTTATTTTTTTTATTTTTTTTTTATAATCATTAACTTTTGAGAACAATTAAGAAATTAATTTTAAAATTTTGTTTCCCTTGTTATTTAGGACGAGGTCGTTTCGGATCGATGTCCTAGTCCGTCCTTCGACAAAATTTTAAAATTTGTCTTTTTGTAGCGATTGTTTTAAAAGCTAAGATTTTTGGTTTTTTTTTCTTCAATGTTTTTGGCATACTTTAAATCAATAAGATTAAAAATAATGATAATAAAAGTTCTCGTCCCTCCTTCGGGTAAAGCAATTTCGGTTCAAAGACCTAGTCTTCAACTTACGACGAATTTTAAAAATCATATTTTTAACTTAATGAGATAAAGTAAATTTTTGTTTTTAAATTCACACAACTTAAATATAAAATTCAAAATTAAAAATTAAAAATTCACACCAAACTTAAAATTTGAAATGCATAAAATTAAAAATTCATATTTTAAAAATTAAAAGTTCACACCAAACTTAATTTAAAAATTTATAAATTCATATCAAACTTATATTAATTTTTCAAATATTTACAATTTTAAATAGATTGTTTTTACAAAGTTTACAATATTAATTTAAGATTTAAATATTAATTTTAAAAACATGGTAAAAATAAAATTAAAAATCTTTTTGTCTTTTTATCCCACTTTAATCAATCAAATATTATCAAAAATATGCGCCCCTCTTTTCGGTAAAGTAATTTCGGTTCAAAGACCTAATTTAACTCATGACGAATTTTTGAAATATTTTGGGTCGATTGTTTAAAGATATTTATACCTTAAGAATAAACGTTAAATTTCGCAGTGATGTAATAAATTTTTGAATGATATCAATAATTTCGGTCGCCAAACCTAATTTTATTCAATACCAATTTAATACTTTTTAGCGAACAAATTAGCGTTTATTATCAAAAGGTTAAAAATAAAAATAAAATAAAAACTGTACAGACAGACCTGTGAAATAGATTTCTTAGTTATATGATCTATTATATTCATAAGATAGTCGGTTTAATTGATTTTCCATGGCTGCATAGGCGTAACCTCGAGCATTCATTGTCTTTTCTTCTAAACATATGAACGGTCCGTCTCTGCATAAAGTAACAAATTCGGTATTTGAATAGGTTTGATTATTTGAACATTTACCTCCATGTGACCATTTTCCGCATTTGTGACATCTTTCTAGGTGTCGTGCTCTTCTTTTCGCTGTGGATTTTGATTTTCCTTTACCAAATTGTAACTTATTATCTTCGCATCTGGATCCTTTTCTAACTCCGTCCATTCTTTCTCTGATTACTGATACTAATTCGCTCGGTAGTATGTCATTATTTCTTTTAGTGATCAAAGCGTGTAGCATTAGACCATGGTTTAGTTCATAGGCAGTCTTCATTTCGTAAAAACCTAAAAAAAATAAAAATTCAGAATGGGGGGAGAAGACTAGTTCTTTAGGGTCTGCTAGGGAAAGACCATACGTGTTCCATTTTCGAGAACTACACGAAAACAGACAATCTAACTCTAACAAAAATACATATTATCCTTTAAAGACTTGATTCTCCCCACACTTAGTTAGCTGTGGTGTCGAAATTGTGATTAACTTCGTTGTCGACTTCCATCGGACCATGTATGTAATGTTTAACTCTGTGACCATTAACTTTAAATTCAATCCCATTTGAATTTATCAATTCTATCGTTCCGTATGGGAAAACTCTTTTGACTATGAATGGTCCAGACTATCTTGATTTCAATTTTCCAGGAAATAGCTTGAATCGTGAATTGAAAAGAAGAACTCTGTCTCCTTCTTTAAATTCCTTTGAACTTCTGATTCTTTTATCATGCCATTTCTTCGTTCTTTCTTTATAGATTAACGAATTTTCGTATGCTTCATGTCTTAATTCTTCTAATTCGTTTAGTTGACTTAATCGTAGACGTCCGGCTTCATGTAAATCAAGATTACATGTCTTCAAAGCCCAAAATGCTTTGTGTTCAATTTCTACTGGAAGATGATATGCTTTTCCATAAACAAGTCTAAAAGGTGTGGTTCCAATTGGAGTTTTGTAGGCTGTTCTAAAAGCCCAGAGTGCATCCTCCAATTTAATGGACCATTCCTTCGAATTTGATCCTACGGTTTTCTCTAGAATACGTTTTAAAGCTCGGTTGGTATTTTCAACTTGTCCACTTGTTTGTGGATGATATGCGGTGGAGATTTTATGAGTTACTCCATATCTTTTAAGAACTTTCTCAAGTTGATTATTACAGAAATGAGTTCCCCGATCACTTATTAAAGCTTTCGGTGTTCCAAACCTTGCAAAAAGACGTTTTAAAAAGTTGACTACAACTCGTGCATCGTTAGTTGGGAGAGCTTGTGCTTCCGCCCATTTAGATACATAATCAATGGCTACGAGTATATATAAATTATTATGAGATTTTGGAAATGGACCCATAAAGTCAATACCCCAAATGTCAAATACTTCACATACTTGGATGACATTTTGTGGCATTTCATCACGTTGACTTATTTTTCCGGCCCTTTGACAAGCATCACAGGATTTGCAAAGAAGGTGTGCGTCTTTGTAAATTGTAGGCCAATAGAATCCAGCTTCATAAACTTTTCTTGCTGTTAGTTGAGGCCCATAATGCCCTCCTGTTGGTCCTGTGTGACAATGGTTTAAAATTTTACTAGCTTCATCTTCAAATACACATCGGCGTATTATTCCATCGGGACAACTTTTAAACAAATGTGGATCTTCCCAGAAATAGTGTTTTATATCACTGAAGAATTTCTTTCGTCTTTGGTACGATAATCCTTTTTCAAGGAATCCACAAACTAAGTAGTTTGCATAGTCTGCAAACCATGGGATTTCTTTATAATCTATCTTCAATAGATATTCATCAGGAAAGTTGTCTTGTATGGCCGATTCATTTAGAACTTCTAATTCGGGATTTTCAAGACGAGAAAGATGATCAGCGGCGAGATTTTCTGCTCCTCTTTTATCTCGGATTTCAATATCAAACTCTTGTAAGAGTAAAATCCAACGGATTAATCTTGGTTTAGCATCTTGTTTTGAAAATAGGTATCTAAGAGCAGAATGGTCGGTATAGACCACCGTTTTTGCTAGAACGAGATATGATCGAAATTTGTCAAAAGCAAAGACAATAGCAAGGAGTTCTTTTTCAGTAGTTGTATAGTTCGTTTGTGCTCCTTGTAACGTCTTACTAGCATAATATATAGGTTGAAATCGTTTTTCAATCCTTTGTCCTAAAACGGCTCCCATTGAAAAATCACTTGCATCGCACATTAGTTCAAATGGTAGATTCCAATTTGGTGTTATCATGATCGGTGCATTAGTGAGTTTCTCTTTAAGAATATTAAAAGATTTGATACACTCATCTGAAAAGATGAATGGCGCATCCTTTTCTAGGAGTTTATTCATAGGAGTGGCAATTTTAGAAAAATCTTTTATGAAACGTCGGTAAAAACCGGCATGCCCTAGAAAACTCCTAACTCCTCTAACATTAGTGGGATGTGGAAGTTTAGCAATTACATCTACTTTAGCTCTATCCACTTCAATTCCTTCTTTTGAAATTTTATGTCCAAGAACGATGCCTTCTTTAACCATGAAATGGCATTTCTCCCAATTAAGTACTAGATTTGATTTTTCGCATCTAATTAGCATTCGTTCCAGATTAACTAGACATGATTTAAATGTATCACCGAAGACTGAAAAGTCATCCATGAATACTTCCATGCATTCTTCTATCATGTCATGAAAAATCGCCATCATACACCTTTGAAAGGTTGCAGGGGCGTTACAAAGTCCAAATGGCATTCTTTTGTAAGCAAAAGTACCATAAGGGCACGTGAATGTGGTTTTCTCTTGATCTTCGGGTGCTATTGGAATTTGAAAATATCCGGAAAATCCATCTAGAAAACAATAGTAACTATTTCCGGCTAATCTTTCCAACATTTGATCTATGAAAGGTAAGGGAAAGTGATCTTTTCTGGTGGCGTCATTTAATTTTCTATAATCAATACATACACGCCATCCTGTTACAGTCCTAGTAGGAATAAGCTCATTTTTCTCATTTATAATGACAGTCATACCACCCTTCTTAGGTACGCATTGAACTGGGCTTACCCATGGACTATCAGAAATTGGATATATCAAACCTGCATCTAGCAGCTTAATAATCTCTTTTTTAACTACATCTTGCATATTAGGATTTAGTCTTCTTTGGCGTTGCACATACGTTTTATGACCTTCTTCCATAAGGATTTTATGTGTGCAATACGAAGGACTTATTCCTTTAATATCATGAATCTTCCATGCAATGGCTGGTTTATGAGCTTTCAACACAGAAATGAGTTGTGATTTCTCATTTTTAGTAAGAGAAGACGATATTATTACAGGTAATTCAGATTCACCATGTAAATAAGCGTATTCCAAATGGTTTGGAAGTGGCTTTAACTCTAATTTCGGAGGTTCTTCTATCGATGATTTATATCGATATCTGTCTTCTTCTTTTAGCATTTGAATTTCTTCTGTTGTTGGTTCATATCCATTAGATATAAGTGTAGCTAACATTTCAGCTTCATTAATTGGTTCATTACCTTCTCCTAAAGAACATTCTCCTGTTCCTTGTAATTCTGGAAATTCTTCTAATAATTCTGCATGTGCATCTATAGTTTGAATATAATAACATGTATCATCTGCAGATTGTGGTTGTTGCATTGCTCTATCAACTGAAAAGGTAACACTTTCATCCTCTATACTTAGGGTCAGTTTCTTACCGAACACGTCTATCATTGCTTTAGCCGTGTTTAAGAATGGTCTTCCTAATATGAGAGGAACTTGAGAATCTTCTTCCATGTCCAGAACAACAAAATCTACTGGAAATACTAAAGTACCAACTTTAACTAGCATGTTCTCCATTATCCCTCTAGGATATTTTATTGATCTATCGGCTAGTTGTATGCTTATTCTGGTTGGTTTCAATTCTCCAAGGTCTAGTTTAGCGTATAGTGAATACGGCATTAGATTTATACTAGCACCTAAGTCTGCCAATGCTTCTATTGAACTAAGACTACCCAGAAAACATGGAATTGTGAAACTTCCTGGATCAGATAGTTTTTCTGGTATCTTATTCAACAGCACTGCTGAACAATTAGCATTCATAGTAACAGCCGAGAGTTCTTCCATTTTCTTTCTATTCGTGATTAGATCTTTCAAGAATTTAGCATATCTTGGCATTCCTGAAATCACATCAATGAAAGGAAGATTTACATTTATCTGTTTAAACATATCCAAGAATTTGGATTGCTCGGCTTCAAGTTTTTCTTTCTTCATTTTACTCGGGTAAGGAAGTGGTGGTTGGTATGGTTTAACATAAGGTTTATCCTTAACTGTGTTATTTTCATTAACCTTTTCAACTACCGGTTCTTTTTCCTTATCTTGATCAGGTTGTGGTTCTTGTGGAGTAGGAATAGTTTCATCAGAAGTTACAGGTATTTCAGGTGGTTTAAGTGTTGTACCACTTCTTGTGGTAATAGCTTTAGCTGTTTCATTCCGGGGGTTAGCATTTGTATCACTAGGTAGACTTCCCGGTTTTCTTTCACCTATTAATCTTGCTAGGTTACTTACTTCTTGTTCCAGATTTTGAATAGAAGCTTGTTGATTTCTAAATGCTTGAGCATTTTGTTCATTGGTTTGTTTTTGAGATGTGAAAAACTGCGTTTGAGTTTCAACTAGCTTCGTCATCATATCTTCTAAATTCGGCTTTTTATCATCGGTTTGTTGTGGTGGTTTGTTTTGAAAATTAGGTCTTTGCTGATTGTAAGTATTATTGGATACTTGTTGATTGCTAGGACCTTGTTGGTTATTGTATGGAATATTTCGGTTATAATTCTGGTTTTGATTGTAAATTGGTCTTGGCGGTTGATAATTATTCTGATAATTATTTCCAGGCCTTTGGTTTATGTATGAAATATTCTCTCTTTGTTCCATTGTTAATTCAATACTGAGACAATCTTTTGTCAAATGTGGTCCTCCACACTGCTCACAACTAATTCGTATAGCATGAATATCTTTAGTCATCTTTTCCATTCGTCTCTCGAAAGCATCTATCTTTGCCGAAATGGAATCTAAGTCATGGCTAGAATCGGCTCTAGCTGCTTTAGATGATCTAATGATGTCTTTTTCTTGGTGCCACTCATGTGAGTGGGAAGCAGTGTTATCAATAATTTTGTAAGCATCAGTTTCGGTTTTCTTCATAATAGAACCACCAGCTGCTATATCTATGTCTTTTCTTGTAGTGATGTCGCATCCTTGGTAGAATATTTGTACTATTTGACAGGTGTCTAAACCTTGTTGCGGACATCCTCTTAACAACTTTCCATATCTTGTCCACGCCTCATATAGAGTTTCATTTGGTTTCTGTGTGAACGTAACAATTTCTGCTTGAAGTCTTACGGCTTTAGATGCAGGAAAAAATTGTTTAAGAAATTTGTCAACTAAAACATCCCATGTATCAATCGCCCCTTCAGGTAACGATTCCAACCAATCTTTGGCTTCTCCCTTTAAAGTCCAGGGAAATAACATGAGATATATCTGTTCATCCTCCACTTCTCGGATTTTAAATAGTGTGCAGATCCTATTGAAGGTACGTAGATGTTCATTTGGATCTTCCTTCGGCGCACCACTAAATTGGCATTGATTAGTCACCATGTGTAGAATTTGTCCTTTGATTTCATAATCTGGCGCATTAATGTCTGGATGAGTAATTGCGTGACCTTGGCCAGTGCGTTTAGCTCTCATTCGGTCTTCCATACTTAAAGGTTCCAGATTCTCCATAATTGAATTTGTTGAATCGGTATCACTAGATGGTTCTGATTTAATGGTTCGTTCCTCAACAATCTCTGTTTGAATGATTGGTGGTTCCGGAGGAAAGTTTAGTGGTTCAGGATCTACGAACCGTTCCTGAATATTTTCCGGATTCTCAATTGTGAGGTCGGGTTCAAAAAATGGATTATCGGAAATTTGAACTGAAGTACTTGGTCGACTGGATGACGATTCTAAAGAAAAATCAACGGCGGTTATATTTGTTAAACGATGTCTTGATCGAGTTACATGTGGTGAACGTACAAAAGGTGATGAACGTCTTGCTCGGTGCATTCACTGAATATCCTATTAGTTTTAAAAAGGAAAGAAAAATTATAATAAGTTATCCAATCAATAGACTTTTCTGATTTTGCCCACGTTTCGAATAGCCAAAAGATGCAGCAGAGGGGCAGGATTCGTTTGGTCTCAATATAATTGAGGACTGTTTGGCTCCAATAACCCGGTCCACGTACAAATCCAACTATTACTACGAACCAGAAAATTTTGATGTCTATTAATTTAACCACTCAAAATAAATTTTCGTAATTTTAAGAAATTTAGATAAGAAGTAGAATAAAATTCTAAGTCCTAAAAACTAGAATGGCGAGAAATAAGAGAGAAAAAGAGTTCGTCGAAAAAGGTCGAAAAAGAAAAAAATGGTTGAAAAATAAAAGGTGACGGAAAAATAAAAGAAACTTATAAAAACTTAAAAATACTTGACTAACCTAACCTTATTACTACAACTAACTTAAAATTATAATCGCAGATTGAAATTACTAATTGGAATGATAATTGGTACATAGCAAAAGGTGTCTAAAAATATTAAAGCTTACAAGGAAAAACTAAATTCCAAATGGAAATAACTTAAAAAGAAACTAAAACTTAAAAAGGCGTCGCAAAATTCTAAAGCACCTAAATCTTAGTCTAAAGAAAAAGCACTTAAGGAATTCTACGGCAAAGCCTAAAAATCTAGAAGTAAAAATAACTATAGCAAAAACTAAGTTTAAAATTAAATATGAGCTAAAAAATACAAATATTACGCTACAACGATTAAAAAGGGACAAAATATAAAAATATACAAAAAGTTGTAAAAAGTACATTTTTTATAAAAATATTATTTTTATATTATTTATTTTATTAAACTATTAATTTTACAATTTTAATAAAACTAATTTAACTAAAATATATAAATAAAAAGTAAAAAGTGAAAATAAAACTAAAACTAATAATAATAATAATTAGGTTAAATAATAATTATAATTAATAATATCCCGTAATTAATGCAGTTTTAGGGTTTCTGTTCGTGTGTCAGAGTGGCTGCGCGAGTCGCGGCAATTAAAGAAGAAAACCCCGCGAGTCGCGGGGTTCAGAAATTCTGTTGACAGCTTTCAATTTTTACGCGTTTTTCTTTATTTTTTTTATTTTTATTTTCTGTTTTCTGTTTTTTTTTTAAATAAATAAAAGATTTTAAAATAAAACTTATATTTTTATAAACTAAAATAGAAATAAAGAAACTTATAAAACTTAAATATTTAACAAAATCTTAAAAATGCTTATATTTTTGTTTTTTCTTTTTTATATTTTTCAATAATTAAAACGTATTTTTACAAAAACGAATTTTAATAAAAGTAGATAAAAATCTTTTTTTTTTTTTTATATTAGCGTTGCGCTTCCGGCTTTTAAGATAGAATCCCCGGCAGCGGCGCCAAAAATACTTGATGTTACGCGAGGTGTATATAAAATAGTTATTAATTTTAGCAGAAAACACTATTAAATACGATACAATTTTACACAAGATATTTATTTATTTATAGAATGGATATACTTAAACCTTGCTACAACACTTATAGGCAGTGTACCTAATCGTACAGTAGTGTAGTTTTTAGTAAGTCCGGTTCGTTCCACAGGGAAATCTTTAAACAAAGCTCAACGCTATATTAGTTTACTTTTATAAAAATACAAATATATATATAAGTAATATTATTATTATAAAGGGGGGTTTTTACCGTTTAATGACCGGTTTGTCGTTTTTAAGATTTTAGTCGCAGTTAAAACTTAATGTAAAATATAAAATAAATACAAGACTTAAATTAAAGCGTAAAGTAAATAACGATAATGAAATTGCGAATAATAAAAATGCGATAAAATAAAATTGCGATAATTAAAAAGTACGATAATTAAAAGTGCGATTAAATAACAATAAATAAAAGTGCGATAATTAGAAGTGCAATTAAATATAAAATAAAGGAAATTAAATATGAAATAAAAGAATTATGCTTATTTAAACTTCCGTAATCATGATGTTTGACGTGTTGATTTTAGTTTTAGGCCCATGGGTTAATTGTGCTTTGTCCTGGATTATTTAATATGTCCGTCTGGTTTTTGTCCATAACAGTCCATCAGTCATAAATATAAATTGCAAGTGTCCTTGTCAAATTATTATTATACCCGAAGATAAATATTCCAACTAATTGGGGATTCGAATTGTAACAAGGTTTTAATACTTTGTTTAATGAATACACCAGGTTATCGACTGCGTGTAAACCAAGGTTTTACTACTTTGTTAACAATTACACCAATTACCCTTGAATGTAATTTCACCCCTGTTTTAATTATTCTAGTGGCTATTAATCCATTCCCGTGTCCGGTTAAATGAACGATTATTCGTACATATAAATACCCCGCCCATCGTGTCCGATCGAGTATATATGGTAATTTATAGGGACGCCCAATTGTAAATCTTTATATTAACATTAACAAACTTTCATTTAGTTAAACAAATATAAAGCCCATTAATAGCCCATAGTCTAATTTCCACAAGTGTCGTTCTTTTGTCCAAACCCCAATTATGGTACAAAGCCCAATTACCCAATTTTAGTAATTAGCCCAACATCATGATTACTTCGTTTTAAATAAGCATAATAATAACTTAGCTACGAGACATTAATGTAAAAAGGTTGAACATAACTTACAATGATTAAAAATAGCGTAGCGTTACACGGACAGAATTTCGACTTACACCCTTACAACATTCGCTAACATACCCTTATTATTAGAATTAAAATTAAAATTAAAATATAAATTATAAATATAAATATAAATTTTACGTATGAAGAGGAAGAAAAAGATATGAAATTTGATCAGAATTCGGTTGGCTTTATAGCCAGAGTTGAAAATTGGGGCTCCGCGACTCGCGGCAAAAGCCTCTCCAAACTCCGCGAGTCGCGGAGGTAGAAATTACAGCTCACACCCTTGGAGTTTCTCTGCCGACGGTTTTTTAATATATATATATAATTAATATAATTAATTATATATTATATTATATTTATATACATAGTTAACTTGTAATTTTTAGTCCGTTGCGTCGAGCGTTAAGAGTTGACTCTGGTCCCGGTTCCGGATTTTCGAACGTCCTTGCGTACAATTTTATATTTTGTACTTTGCATTTTGAATCTTGTACTCTTGTGATTTCGAGACGTTTCTTATCAATAATTGGAACCTTTTTGATTGTCTTTTGTACTTTTGAGCTTTTTGGTCGTTTGCGTCTTCAATTCGTCGAATCTGTCTTTTGTCTTCACCTTTTATTATTTAAACGAATATCACTTGTAAATAGAACAATTGCAACTAGAAGCTTGTCTTTCTTGAGGAATAATGCTATGAAATATATGTTCGTTTTTAGCATTATCAGATACAATAAGCCAAATTCAATTATTTTAACAGTAAAATAAAGTTAAGAATAACAATATAATAATATTGATACAAATAATAAATTGTATTATTTTCTAATAATATTCATAATGATAGTAATGATTTTAATGATAATGGTAAATACAAAAATCATAATAATAATAATCTTAATCAAACTTTTACTTCTCATTATAATATAATAACGATATTAATAATGATAACAAAAATATCATAACAATTTATATGTATCAACTTTCCTATATTATCTATTGAAAATAATAATATGACTAACACTGATTTTTAATATTCATATTGATATTATTAATAGTAATGGAAGTAATAATAATATTAGTATAATAATTATATGTTTAACTTGTAATTACATTTAATATATTACATTTTATTAATTATGTAATATTATCATATCATATATTATTTGACAACATTTTTTGAGCATTTAATATGTATATATTACAATTTAATAATACTTATGAATAGAATTCATATACAGATTTATATATATACTACTATACATACAATTTACGTTTTAAAATATTAATTAGATAACTAATTGTATATAGTAAACAATTAAACTCGAAATATAATATTACACCCTTAATACATTGATAATATTGACAAATTATGTTTGAAACCATTTATATCTAATATATCCTATCTATTTAAAGTAACAAGTTTAGTTACCTTTTATAATAACTAATTTACATAATGGTTTATTGATATATTTAATGTAATTGTTTACATATGTAATTATTTTTTTTTATTTTTTTTTATTTTTTTTTTACATTTATGTTTACAATTAAAGGTTCGTGAATCGTCGAGAACAGTCGAAGGTCAATTGAATATATGAACATCATTCCAAAATGTTCTAGACTCAACATTACATACTTTGCTTATCGTATCGAAATCATATAAAGATTAAGTTTAAATTTAGTCGGAAATTCCTGGGTCGTCACATTGTCTCCCTTAGCATCTTCATTACTCCGGTCTTCCTGTCATGTTGCAATCGTTTCTAAGAGATTCCATGCTTTAGTTGTTGTACGTAACATGAAATTTCCTTACGAAGCAATGTCGAGAATAGATCTATCATATTGATTCATACCATTGTAGAGTGTGCAGATTATATCTGTGGAGCTTAATGAATGGTCCGGACATCTCTTAAGCATTCTTCTAAACCTCTCCCATGCTAGGCATATGGTTTCATTATCCTCTTGATGGAAGTTAATGATTACATTCTTTAGACGGGTTCGTAGAGAAAGAAGATAGAACTTGGCTAAGAACCTTGTTGCCAATTCTTTCCAAGAGTGGATTGAGTTAGACTCGAGTCCATCAAACCATGTCAAAGCATGTAATGACAGAGAATATTGAAAAAGGTAGAGCTTTAAATTGTTTTTTCAGAATTGTTTTGCTTGCAAGAATCAACCAGACTGATGAACTTACTAAGATGAGAGTTAGGATCATCACTCGGAAGGCCATGGAACTTGCAAAATAGTTTCGGTATTCCTTAGGTTGTCAAGATGATTGGTCCTCCCCGCTTTTCTAAGCATGGTCTTTGCATAGAAGCGACAGTAATGAGATTTTCCATATATATATATATATATATATATATATATATATATATATATATATATATATATATATATATATATATATATATATATATATATATATATATATACATATATATATATATACATATATATATATATATACATATATATATATATATTAAATTTAACTTTCAGAATTTGAAATTGAAAAGACTGAATTTAACTTTCAGATAATATTGATTGTATGAAAGGATCGACAATTTAATTAAAACGATTATTTTTTGAAATTCAGTCTCTAACCTTATCGATATAATAACTTAGGTTTCGCACAGACTTCCTTGTACCTAAGTGACTCGATCGACTTTGACGGAGAGGCAGGATCCTTTTGGTTCTAATATAATTGGAGACTGTTCAGAAAATCCAACAACCAAGTTCGTGTATTTGTCTTTCTTTGGCGCCACCCAATAGCACTTAGTTATCCGATTAAAAATTTCTTCGATTATTATAATCGATCCCCAGCAGCAGCGCCAAAAACTCCTCCTACCTATGATATCGCCGAAATGGACGGTTACGTTTATCGTGTAACGAGGTCATCCGAACGAGTCTCAGTAGGCAGTGGCAGATGATTCTTTTTATTTGTAAGAGCGGGGCCTAAATTCACTTTTAACTTTCTAAGGGTAGAAAGTGTATGTTGACCCAGTGTTGTGTTTTTGAATAGTTTAACGAACTGAATTTCAGACGTATAATTGTTCTGGATTAAACAGACTGGATAAAAGATATTAGTTGTTTTTGAATTAACGGTCCTAATTGCGCTATGTAGATCAAGAGAATGGTGACCAAGATATAGGCTTACGCTAGAGGAAGGTAGTTATGCGGTAATTAAACCTGTATTTAGGATAATAAAGATCTGATCGGAGGAGCCAATCATGTAATCTTATCGATCTTTGATCTCTAAGAGGTCTCGTTGAGGAAAAAACAGATATGTCACTCAGATTACACTAATAGATTGTGTCTATACTTCAGAGGTTATCTTCAGTAAAGCACCAGGTGCTGTCGGCAGTTAAATTGTAATCGTAACATAGTTATCTGTTCGGGGGAACGAAATAATATCGCGCTATGTTGGGTAAACACAGTCACTAGCAGGAGGGGCCTGTCGGGTTAAGTTGACAAAAAAAATAGAAGTAATAACAAACCTGTCATCATACTATAATAAATCACAATACCCTAACTATTATACGGCATATAGTATTAAGTTGACTAAGAAACAGATAAGAACATGCAAAGTGCATACAATATTTAGTACTAGCAATCCTAAGAAACATCAGACAAGAACATGCAATAGGGTTAAGTCATACCATTGAGTGCAGCTAAATAGGTCATAATAGATCTTAAGAGATCTCTCGGGGTTAGTTATTATGCATACTAGGTCATTCATGTCTAAATTCCTAGGTTTTGTGTCCTAAAAGTGTATTGGATACCTCTCGGGAACAACAGCTGTACCACGTTCATAGAATCTTCAGATACAGTATAAAAGAGGGTCTTAATCATATGAAGTAATTAATTTCATATAGGATGAAAAGTCTCGATCACAACCTAGGTTGGTTCAATCCTCAAGATTCTAGCATACAAACTTATCGGGGTTACAGATTCAGCATAACAACAGTAATCGTACATAACTACACTAGCCTAAGTTTCTATCATGGCACCATACGAATAGTTTACGCAAGCATGGTCATATCAAAACGCATATTCAAACATAGATAATAACAATACATGTTGAAATAAAAAGAACGTTTAGATTAGAACCTGAAAGTGGTGCGTACAGAAATATTCATCCGAGATCACAGGGAGTCAGAGGTGTTTTTGAGCATAGACAAGATAATCAACCGCCTAGGGCCCAAAATTTTAGAAGGGCCCAAAATTTTGAATATGTAAATATTTTTCTCAATATATTTAATTAAATAAAAAAAATTGTTAATTAAATTTAAAATAACTTGTTTTTAATAGTTAAATACAATGTAAGTAAATAAATTGATAAATTGAAGTATTATTTTTTTATACGTAGTAAAACATTTTAACATATATATAGGCCCATTTTTGTTTTCGTCTAGGGCCTTCAATTTGTTAAGACGGTCATAACAGGGACTTGGGAGTATCCTCTATAAAACTAACTTCTTACTACTAACTAACTAACTAACTTCTTACTACTAACTAACTAAAAACTAACCTGAAATAATATATGAATTTGATAATTTGATTGTTGGATTATTTAAATTGAGATACAAATGGGCTTATTTATAGAACAATCTAGGTCTCGAAGCCCGTGGAAAGAGGCCGGGGAAATCTAGGCAGCCCGTGGCAAGTGGCCGTGGAAATGCCTTAGTGGCCCGTGCATATCACCCGTTTGATTTGAGTGGTCGTGGAGAGTGCATGTGTACTTGATCAAGTGGCAGCCCTTGGAGATTAGTGGCAGACCGTACCAAGCCATTTGGCAGCCCTTGTAGACCAACCTGGTAGCCCATATTCTCGAGTAAAGTTTCTTGTTTCTGGGGTCGTAACTTGATTTCATCGTTTTCGCTCTAGATTCTTCGTTTTAAGTCCGTTTTCTTCGATTCTTTTTGCATTGCCTTTGTAATTACTAAACCTACGAAATAAAGCAAATAGATGCCAATTTATTCGATAAAGTTTGGATCTTTATTGTTTTTGTACCTAATATCGAACGTAAAAACGTGACTTTTAGACGATATCAGGACGATAATCTAAATTACGATTTACTATACTGTACTGATCGGGACTGTTGCATGTAATGTGTTAAAAGTAATAAAATAATTTAGACAACATAAAATTTAAAGTTGAGAACAAGCTAATCACTTTGCACACTTTAACACCACATCAGAATATAATAACAGAATATTTACTCCTGGTCCCACAGTTAACCGTCACGCCCTCTATATGAGATGTTTTCTGAAAAGAAATCACATTTACTTCAAAAGACGTTGTCATTAAAGTAAGTAATCCAAAAAGTTAACGTTAATGACATAGGTAAATAATCCTTAAACATTATTTAAAGGAAACAGTTTTGAATGCGATCGTAAATGTTCTTGACATAATCAAAATCATGCTGGACTCCTATCCAGTGTATGCACCACGTAAGCACATAGTCATCAAGGAAAGCGGAAGCTACTACCTTTAAGAACCTGAGATAAAACATGAAAACGATTAACAAAATGTTGAGTGAATCTACAGGTTTAGGTAAATTAGTTTATCATAGTTAGACTACGAGATTTAATTCAAAACAGTAAAAGTTATACAACAGTTATGAGCACTTGAATATAAAGCTTTAACATACAGATAGCTTAAATATGCTACACGTCTTCCTTTACCCCATATTGCAACCGCTGATCAAGCATTCGATAACAAAATTATAAGCACCCTAGTTCATTGAGTGAGGTTTGTCAAACCTACGGTACCATCTTTATAGTTCGAGCCTTACAAAGTAATTATTACATTCAAGCTAGAGGCTTTTGGATTAAACTCATAGTGTATGTTCAGTTTCTGTACTCGTGTCTAATGCGTAAAATAGTTTAAAAATCAGCATGTTATCTCATCCCAAAAAGTAAAAATGTATGGAACTGTAGACCCACCTTGTGTGCACTTGACATAGTCACAAGCAACAGGGGTCGAATTACAACGACCAAGTAATGCAACCTAAATGTACAATTTATAGTTACATAAGTTTTGTTTCAAAAGACAGACTCACAGTTCAGTTGCCCTACTGCTCAGACCGACGTAATCGTATAGTAAAAGTCAACACAGAAGTCAACTAGTCAAACAAGTCAACAAAAAGTCAAACTTGGTCAACCTAGGTCAACTACATCAGTATGTCATTTCAATGTTATCATAAGGTTAAATCAAGATCAACTTATAAGTTACGCATAGTCGTTTAGTCAAATAACACTTACTAGTTTAGCTATCCTACGTTTTCCTGGCAATCATGTAGTCAGACAAGCATAGTTCACAAATGACACATCAAACATTTATGAAAAACTCCAGATCATAACTTCTTGTTATAAGCTTTCTAAAAAGACTGAGCACACTATCATACGGTTCCTAGAACTCACGTAGCACGCAAAACAATCAAGTTCAATTTCTGTTTGCGCATCAGTTTTGTATTAATTCTCATTTAATCTAGAAAATAGCAATTAATGAACAGCCAATTGGAGATGACTCTAAACACCTCAAATAATTATTGGTAAAATAATCAAAGAATTTCATGTAGCCAATTTATACAATTTTGACCGATTTGTCGGACTTTCTAATTTAGACAGAATTCAGACATTCGGTTTCGGCACACATATAACATATAGTAAACAAAGCATTCAAAGATTGACATACAAACAAGATATGCTAAGTAATATATATACTACAACATACCAGAAGCACAAAGTCCAATTCAACTCCTACTTCATGCTAGACAATTATTTATGCAAAATAGACAGATTCGTTCCTATTCAGGTAGTCGTTTTCGAGGTGGAATATACGAAAAGCTTGTTCATTAAAAAATCATGCACTTTATAGAACACAAAAGCTTGGTCATCAAAAATCATGTTAAATGGTCATTTGGTCCATGAACAAATTTCTAGTCAACACGTTGTAACACGAACATTCAAGTAATCATAAAACGACTTTTACAAATCCGTTTACTATGATATCCTAGTCCATTTTATGTGTTTTTTAATTCTCTATCCATCTAACATCATTTCATAAGCCAATTCATAACACAAAAATTATTGTTTTCATTTTGTTGCATAATTACATACCGAAACTTCAAACGATCATAACTTAGGTTATACTAAACGAAATCATGCAATTCAAGTGAGAAAATTCAATAGTTTTTCGATGGCTATCCATGTAAACACTTTTAAAATACAAAAAATAAATTCACAAAACCAGTAGCATCGCTATTCAATTCATTTTAAAACCCTAACTCGCAAATCGGACAAAATAACGACTAGTTACATGCATGATCGCAACCAATTGAGCAATAGAACATCTAAACCAACATAATAAAAATAAAAATCAGATTATAAATCTACGGTTAGCAATTATACCTCAAACGAGCAATCAATCGAGAATAATAGATGTAGAATGACGCGTAGAACAACTTTGATGTTCCAGACTTGTTCCAATTTTGAGGTTATAATGGTGTTTGATGGTGGTTGATATCGGCTAAATAGTCACGTTTTTATCCCGACATTAGCCCCATTTATGATAAAATAATTGACTTTATCATCTAAATAAGCATTTATTTGCTTCATTTAGTAGATTATGTCATTACGAATGCCGTGTTTTAAGAATCACTAAAAACAGATGAAAAACGAGGAAAAACGAGCAAAGCCGGCTAAGACGATTAACTCGCGTTTAAATAACTTATTTTATAATTTTCGGAAAAGTTTATTTACTTAATCTCATGTTGTAGGATATTCAATTATGAATGCGTGGGCACAAGATTCATCAGAAACGGAGCTAAAACGAATATTCTAGAGCGAAAACGGTGAAAGACAAGTTACGATCCAGTAAACTGCTTGCCAAACGGCATGCCATAAGGGAAAACAGCTTGCTAGCAAACGGGAACCAAAAAAGACCTTGAAAAACGGCTTTTCAAATGGCTTGCGAAACGGCCTGCCAGCCGTTTTTCAGCCATTTAATTACAATTTTTCCATCAAGCCTTTCCTATAAATAGGTGGCTCATCCCACCATTTCAACACACATCATTCTTCACTTCTTTCTCTAAATATCTCTCTATTATCGTTCTTCGGTGATCAGTAGGAGATTAGTTCTCTCTCTACTTTCTCTCTCTAGATTCTAGAGAGAGAAAAATATAGAGATTAGGAAAATAATTTTCTCTCTATTATCGCTCTCTAGTGATCAATAGGAGATTAGTATGTAGTTAGTAGTAGAAGCTATCAAGCATTGTAACACTACGGATATTATGAAGAAATTCAAGTGTTATTCTGCCGACATTATTCGGTAACATCTATCCTTTCTTTTATTAATTTATTATAATATTCTTGTTTGATATTAATGATTTGTTAATATTAGAAATGCTTGTTGCCATGATGTGTGAGTAATTGCTTGATTGTTTGCCATGATTTAATAATGTTAGTTAGGGATGATTATCATTTCGTACTCGCTTTCTGTCTATGATATTAAATCTCATTATTATCGTCCTTCCACCAATAAACGTGATTAAAACCTTTCATAAAGTCAACAATTATAAGGTAATTAATTATCTTTATTTATACATTGGTCAATGTATGAACCCATTAGAAATACTATAAAGTAAATGGGGAATTACCGTAGGACCAGATCAAGACAATGGTTAAGAGTACAAGACTCGAGGAAATACTGTTACAACAGTAGAGTACAGTGTTGATGTAGTATAGGACCACTTGAGCATGGTCAAGGTTAGAAGCTATGGATCCACTATAAGTCTAGTACATGGTGGATAACTAAGGGATTTATTGGGTAGATTTAAGTAAGGACTGGTTTAAATCATAAATGGAAATTTAACGCACTACAATACAAACTAAGCATATAAATCTTTAAGGATGACTGAGAACTAACAGAGGTTCTAATTTGTCTACAAACCCTTAGATTTTATCAAACCATTGACAGAAAGGAATTCAAAACACGATCACAACCATTCACTTGGGTGATACACTAAGGTGTTAAGAAAGGTTGGATATCCTATATCTAATTGCTATGCTACTTTATTCATGCGCCTAAAGTATGCATTGCATCCAAGATGGGCCGCTTATATCCTTAAACCGGCTAAAGCGTCGGGAGTTGAGCATAGTCCATCCGATCAAAATCACGATAGCCTAGTTCCTCGTGACATGCTAATTGAGAAATCAATTAGTAGAGAATCTAGTGTTTACACCAAGGTATATCCATCCAATGAGTGTCGCGCGATCATCCCGACACTACGTTATCTTAAATCATGGTGAACCATGTCTTCTATGTCCTTAGCTTTTGTATGCTAGCAAGCATATTTTAATTATTTTGCTTTAATATTTTAATTACAATTATAAATCAAATCAACCCAACTATTGCCTTTACATGATTTGATATTTCGGATAAAGTGGTGTCTAGAATAAATCGGTTGGACTTGGTTGTTGGATTTTCTGAACAGTCGCCAATTTATTGGGACCAAAAGGATCCTGCCTCTCCACATAAGGTATACCTGGCCACTAGTCTTGAATACTAAATTGTGTACAAACTGTAGTGACCCGAACTTTTCCATGTTTATATATATTAATTGAGATTGATATTTACATGATTAAATGTTTCCAACATGTTAAGCAATCAAACTTGTTAAGACTTGATTAATTGAAATATGTTTCATATAGACAATTGACCACCCAAGTTGACCGGTGATTCACGAACGTTAAAACTTGCAAAAACTATATGATGACATATATATGGATATATATATAGTTAACATGATACTATGATAAGTAAACATATCATTAAGTATATTAACAATGAACTACATATGTAAAAACAAGACTACTAACTTAATGATTTTTTAAACGAGACATATATGTAACGATTATCGTTGTAAAGACATTTAATGTATATATATCATATTAAGAGATATTCATACATGATAATATCATGATAATATAATAATTTAAAATCTCATTTGATATTATAAACATTGGCTTAACAACATTTAACAAGATCGTTAACCTAAAGGTTTCAAAACAACACTTACATGTAACGACTAACGATGACTTAACGACTCAGTTAAAATGTATATACATGTAGTGTTTTAATATGTATTTATACACTTTTGAAAGACTTCAATAAACTTATCAAAATACTTCTACTTAACAAAAATGCTTACAATTACATCCTCGTTCAGTTTCATCAACAATTCTACTCGTATGCACCCGTATTTCGTACTCGTATAATACACAGCTTTTAGATGTATGTACTATTGGTATATACACTCCAATGATCAGCTCTTAGCAGCCCATGTGAGTCACCTAACACATGTGGGAACCATCATTTGGCAACTAGCATGAAATATCTCATAAAATTACAAAAATATGAGTAATCATTCATGACTTATTTACATGAAAACAAAATTACATATCCTTTATATCTAATCCATACACCAACGACCAAAAATACCTACAAACACTTTTATTCTTCAATTTTCTTCATCTAATTGATCTCTCTCAAGTTCTATCTTCAAGTTCTAAGTGTTCTTCATATATTCTACAAGTTCTAGTTACATAAAATCAAGAATACTTTCAAGTTTGCTAGCTCATTTCCAATCTTGTAAGGTGATCATCCAACCTCAAGAAATCTTTATTTCTTACAGTAGTCTATCATTCTAATACAAGGTAATAATCATATTCAAACTTTGGTTCAATTTCTATAACTATAACAATCTTATTTCAAGTGATGATCTTACTTGAACTTGTTTTCGTGTCATGATTCTGCTTCAAGAACTTCGAGCCATCCAAGGATCCGTTGAAGCTAAATCCAATTTTCTCTTTTCCAGTAGGTTTATCCAAGGAACTTAAGGTAGTAATGATGTTCATAACATCATTCGATTCATACATATAAAGCTATCTTATTCGAAGGTTTAAACTTGTAATCACTAGAACATAGTTTAGTTAATTCTAAACTTGTTCGCAAACAAAAGTTAATCCTTCTAACTTGACTTTTAAAATCAACTAAACACATGTTCTATATCTATATGATATGCTAACTTAATGATTTAAAACTTGGAAACACGAAAAACACCGTAAAACCGGATTTACGCCGTCGTAGTAACACCGCGGGCTGTTTTGGGTTAGTTAATTAAAAACTATGATAAAATTTGATTTAAAAGTTGTTATTCTGAGAAAATGATTTTTATTATGAATATGAAACTATATCCAAAAATTATGGTTAAACTCAAAGTGGAAGTATGTTTTCTAAAATGGTCATCTAGACGTCGTTCTTTCGACTGAAATGACTACCTTTACAAAAACGACTTGTAACTTATTTTTCCGACTATAAACCAATACTTTTTCTGTTTAGATTCATAAAATAGAGTTCAATATGAAACCATAGCAATTTGATTCACTCAAAACGGATTTAAAATGAAGAAGTTATGGGTAAAACAAGATTGGATAATTTTTCTCATTTTAGCTACGTGAAAATTGGTAACAAATCTATTCCAACCATAACTTAATCAACTTGTATTGTATATTATGTAATCTTGAGATACCATAGACACGTATACAATGTTTCGACCTATCATGTCGACACATCTATATATATTTCGGAACAACCATAGACACTCTATATGTGAATGTTGGAGTTAGCTATACAGGGTTGAGGTTGATTCCAAAATATATATAGTTTGAGTTGTGATCAATACTGAGATATGTATACACTGGGTCGTGGATTGATTCAAGATAATATTTATCGATTTATTTCTATACATCTAACTGTGGACAACTAGTTGTAGGTTACTAACGAGGACAGCTGACTTAATAAACTTAAAACATCAAAATATATTAAAAGTGTTGTAAATATATTTTGAACATACTTTGATATATATGTATATATTGTTATAGGTTCGTGAATCAACCAGTGGCCAAGTCTTACTTCCCGACGAAGTAAAAATCTGTGAAAGTGAGTTATAGTCCCACTTTTAAAATCTAATATTTTTGGGATGAGAATACATGCAGGTTTTATAAATGATTTACAAAATAGACACAAGTACGTGAAACTACATTCTATGGTTGAATTATCGAAATCGAATATGCCCCTTTTTATTAAGTCTGGTAATCTAAGAATTAGGGAACAGACACCCTAATTGACGCGAATCCTAAAGATAGATCTATTGGGCCTAACAAACCCCATCCAAAGTACCGGATGCTTTAGTACTTCAAAATTTATATCATATCCGAAGGGTGTCCCGGAATGATGGGGATATTCTTATATATGCATCTTGTTAATGTCGGTTACCAGGTGTTCACCATATGAATGATTTTTATCTCTATGTATGGGATGTGTATTGAAATATGAAATCTTGTGGTCTATTATTATGATTTGATATATATAGGTTAAACCTATAACTCACCAACATTTTTGTTGACGTTTTAAGCATGTTTATTCTCAGGTGATTATTAAGAGTTTCCGCTGTCGCATACTTAAATAAGGACGAGATTTGGAGTCCATGCTTGTATGATATTGTGTAAAAACTGCATTCAAGAAACTTATTTTGTTGTAACATATTTGTATTGTAAACCATTATGTAATGGTCGTGTGTAAACATGATATTTTAGATTATCATTATTTGATAATCTACGTAAAGCTTTTTAAACCTTTATTGATGAAATAAAGGTTATGGTTTGTTTTAAAATGAATGCAGTCTTTGAAAAACGTCTCATATAGAGGTCAAAACCTCGCAACGAAATCAATTAATATGGAACGTTTTTAATCAATAAGAACGGGACATTTCAGTTGGTATCCGAGCGTTGGTCTTAGAGAACTAGAAAATTTGCATTAGTGTGTCTTATCGAGTTTGTTAGGATGCATTAGTGAGTCTGGACTTCGACCGTGTTTTCTTTAAAAATGATTGCTTAACATTTTTGTTGGAAACTATATATTTTTAACATATGAATATTATGTGATATATTAATCTCTTAACGTGTTTGATATTATGTGATAGATGTCTACCTCTAGAACAAGTCCCATTGACTCACCTAATAATAATGAAGAGTCAAATGTAAATTGGAATGATTCGTGGACTGATTCACAAGTTCCCGAAGAGGAACCGGAAGAAGAGTCGGAACCGGAAGAAGAATCAGAACCGGAAGAAGAATCGGAACCGGAAGAAGAAATAGAACCGGTGGGGGAAATAATAAAACGGTTAAGTAAAAGAGAATCCTCAACCAACCGACCAAGGTTAATTATGGTCAATGGTGTTTCCACCAAGGAAGCAAAATATTGGGAGGATTACCAATTCTCCGATGAATCGGATTCTGACGAGAATTCCGATGATGTTATAGAAATTACCCCAACTGAATTTAAAAATGCAAAAGAAAATAATAAGGGAAAGGGCATAAAAATAGAGAAATCTAATTCCAACCCCGATGAACTTTATATGTATCGTCAACCCCCGAAGTCCTTAAGTTGTAACAATGACCCGGGAACCTCTAAACCACCAGGTTTTTCTAAACCAATGTGGACAACGACGGCTCGTATTAGGGGAACATCATATATCCCTAGAAACTTGGCAAAACGAACCAAAACCGAACAAGAAGAAACGAGCGAGTCGGAATAAGATAGTTATATTCGTGTGGTGTAATATATGTAATATAGTGTGCTTATGCTTTATGATATATGTAAAAATTGCTTGTATTAATAAGTATTTTTTTTTATGAATCTAACTCTTGTCTATTTTACAGTATAAAAACACGAAATGGATAGACAACCCAATATTTTAAGAGACCTATCCGGAGACATGATTGATGAAATCTTGTCTAGAGTCGGTCAGAATTCCTCGGCACAACTATTTAAGGCGAGATCAGTTTGTAAGACATTCGAAGAACGTTCCAAGAATGCCTTGGTTTATAAAAGGGTGTCCCGGAATGATGGGGATATTCTTATATATGCATCTTGTTAATGTCGGTTACCAGGTGTTCACCATATGAATGATTTTTATCTCTATGTATGGGATGTGTATTGAAATATGAAATCTTGTGGTCTATTATTATGATTTGATATATATAGGTTAAACCTATAACTCACCAACATTTTTGTTGACGTTTGAAGCATGTTTATTCTCAGGTGATTATTAAGAGTTTCCGCTGTCGCATACTTAAATAAGGACGAGATTTGGAGTCCATGCTTGTATGATATTGTGTAAAAACTGCATTCAAGAAACTTATTTTGTTGTAACATATTTGTATTGTAAACCATTATGTAATGGTCGTGTGTAAACATGATATTTTAGATTATCATTATTTGATAATCTACGTAAAGCTTTTTAAACCTTTATTGATGAAATAAAGGTTATGGTTTGTTTTAAAATGAATGCAGTCTTTGAAAAACGTCTCATATAGAGGTCAAAACCTCGCAACGAAATCAATTAATATGGAACGTTTTTAATCAATAAGAACGGGACATTTCACAAACCCAATCTTAATTACTAAATTATCTGAATAAGCTCCGTTTCAAATTCGACCGCTCAAGGAACGACCCTAGGTCATATTTTCCCTTAGTAACCCATAGGAAAGAATAATAGATTTAGGCCCAGCATATATAAATTAAACAATCAACTTCTTCTGTTGATATCCTGAATTGACGATTTGCGACCTAACGACACCGCATAAATTAACCGTCCGATTTGGAAATATCATGGTGTAGGTTGACTGCCAAACAAGAGGGAGGGAGAGCAAAAAGTCGACAAAAAAAATTGGGAATGAGGGTTTACTGAGTTTCCTTGCTAATAATAATTCTATTTAGGGCCTAATTAAACCACTACTAGCAAGCCTTAGCCCAAAACAAAAAATTAAGGGGCGCAATAGGGGTTCGGCCGATGGGGGGTCCATAGGTAGTCCATGGGCTCGTTTTGCTAACTAGTGTACGTGTAGTAGTCCGTTTCGAGTGCCGTTAATCGTACCGTGTTCCCGAAACGTTAACCGATTGTTAAAAAGCAACCCATCGGGTTTAAATGATCAAATTAATAATAAATTAATTAAGTTTTTATTAAAAGTAATAATTATTAAAAATAATTATTTTATCAAAAATCGGACGTTTCACAGTCTCGTGAGACCTCAGTCGCAGTTTTCAGAATCGAATCGTATTCTCAGTATTTCAAATCATGAAATACATTTTTCGACTAATATAATCATATATTAAACATGTTAGTTCATCATGAGTTCAAGTATGCATTTAAATCGATTAAATACACGAATCGAAAGTAATCACCGTTAAATACTTAACGGACAGTTAACAGAGATTAACGGCAAAAGCTAGGGTATTACATTACCTCGCCGTTAATGAAATTTCGTCTCGAAATTTAGTGCACCTCCGCTAAAGTTGTCTTGTCAGGAAAAACTTATGGATACTTTTGCTTCATCTGGTCTTCATGCTCCCACGTGAATTCCGCTCCTCTGCGTGCGTTCCAACGAACTTTCACAATCAGTATGTTGCTCTGCCTTAGGCGTTTCACCTCAGGGTCCATGATTTCAATAGGTTCTTCTACGAAATGCGGTTTAGGGTCCAATTGTATCTCCTTCAAGGGAATTATCCAATTCTCGCCTACCAAACACTTCTTCAAGTTGGACACATTATACGTATCGTGAATCTCGCTAAGCTCTTGAAACTCAATCTATATGCTACGGGTCCAAGCCGTTCAGTAATCTCAAATGGTCCAACATACCTTGGACTTAACTTGCCACGTTGTGACGACTCCGTCAAAACACTTAACGGCTCCGTCACTTGGTCCCACAGCTTGATCGAAACTCTATATGAATTTTATAAAACAACCTTGCATTCTTTATTTAAAAATAATTTCCTATAAAGAAAATCTACTAAATTGTATAAGTTTAGAAAAACTATACATAAATACTTTAACCAAATGTTGACCAAACAAAGTCAACAACATCCACTTTTTAATGTAACAAAATAGAATGCAAGTTAATGTTTAACAAAAGCTGCCATCATAAATATGCAGACCCTCTAAGCACAGCGGAAGCAGTCAATCATAAACCTGAGAATAAAACATGCGAGTAACTGTCAACAAAAATGTTGAGTGAATTATAGGTTTAATATTGCAAACAATATTTAATTTAAACAATAAAAATTTATGTTTGAAAACATAAAACTCCTTTTAAACCACCAAATTATATGCTAGAAAACATATAATAAAACATTATTCCATTTTCCGTGAGCCACCTGGTAACCACTTAACCCTTTATTTACCCTTGCCAAACACAATAAATAATATACACCGAACAAGTGTATCTTCAACTAAATACGAAGTACTAAACATTCCGATTATAAATTGCTAGCGCGACTAGCTCGAAATGGGGTTGTCAAACCCGATAGATCTATCCATAGGATTCGCGTTCACCAGTAGAAACCAGTGATTACAGTTACCAGACTAGGGAATATTTTTGTTCAACTCACAATGAATAATTTAAACCAACTTCCACTTGTCCAAAATATAAAATAAATTGCATGTATTCTCATCCCAAAAGATTTAAATAGAAAAATGGGACTATAACTCACCTTAAATAGCAACTGAAGAAATCTCACAAACAAGCGAACAGCAAGTAAAGTAAAGTGATCAAGAAAGATCACAACGCCGACCTATAAATAAAGCAGGTCGAAATAAATAACTAACTTAGGTCAAGTCTTAGTATGATAGCTATTGTACATGTTGCAAGTAGACATAGAACATTACTCAGCAAGCATCGGTTTGATTGGAACAGCATAAGGACACACACTTTCTATTTTTAGAAAGTTTCTATTTTTACCAGGTTTCCATTTTTGGAATGTTTCTATTTTGGGAAAGTTTCTATTTTAGGAAAGTTTCTATTTTTGGAAAGTTTCCAAATTTAGAAACTTCTATTTTTAGAAAGTTTTGAAGTTAGGAAAGTTTCCTTATTTAGAAAGTCAACAGAAGTCAACTGAAAGTCAAAGTCAACCGAAAGTCAACTCAAAAGTCAAACTTGGTCAACATAGTCAACATTAATTTGAAAAGTGTAAGTTATAATAATAACATAGGTTATAATGTTTATTAAAGTCAAAAGTGTAAAGTTATGTCATAACATAAGTTTAATTAAATAAAATAAATTATTAAAGTTAATATAAGTTGAAATGTTATAATTAGTATAACATAAGTATTTAATTAATTAATTAAATATTAATCATTATATAAGTTTTATTAATTAATAATGAATTTTAATTCATATCATAAGTATTATAAATTAATAATGAATTATTAATTATATCATAAGTTTCTAATTAAAATTATTAAATCATAAGTATTTAATAATTAAATCATAATTAAATAATAATTAAGTCTTACAATAATTAAATAATTATTTAATCTTTATTATAAGTCTTATAATAATTTCTCAAAAATAAATTTAATACTTATCATAAGTATTTTTCTTTAATAATAAAAGTATTATTAATCATAAGTTTAATTAAAATGTTAATTAAATCATAATTAATAATTAAATGATATAATAAATATTTATATCATAAGTCTTAAATAATAATAATTACTTATTTTATCATAAGTAATTTATTAATAATGAAAGCCATTAATTTTAACATAAGTTTAATCATTAACCATAAGTTTTAAGTTTAAAAGTTCATCGGGTCGTATCTTGAGCCCCGGGTGTCGGTTTCGGGCGAGCCACATATGCATCTCCGCCTACTCAAACCACCCGACACAATTATGTACTCAAGAACACTCCAAGAACAGTCTCTAGGTCTTGGATATCAGCCATGACAACACTTGGGAATTCAATTTACTCAAAACAGTGATTTAGGCACAACGGGTGAACCGTGGCTCGGATTTAGGTGAGCCGAACATGAAAATTCATCCCACCATCAGTCCTAACCAAATGACACACCCTAAAGACACCAAGGATGATCACAAAGTCGGACCATACCTTGTTCTTGCCCATAACACCTTTCAATCTTTACCAAAAATCAAATTAAGCATATCTAGGGCTCCGGGAATCGAAACGACATGAATCCGGAGTCTAAAATTAATGTCTTGATGAGAGGAACTCATTTATATATTTTATTTTAACTTTTATATCAGTTACAAAGTCAGAAACACACGAAAAAGCTGCTGTCCCAATTAAATCAAACCGAAAACATGTATAATCGAGCAATTCTACGCATACAATCATCAATACAATAACATGTAATCATCATACTATCAATATAACATATAAAATCAGTAAAATAAATGAAAAATTGAAAAGCTAGGGTTAGGGTTTATACCCTAATCAAGAATTGAAGGATATGAACGTGTAGAGAACGATGCGGTGAACCCAAGAATGATGAAAGCTC
Organism: Rutidosis leptorrhynchoides; assembly: GCF_046630445.1. Lineage (NCBI taxonomy): Eukaryota > Viridiplantae > Streptophyta > Magnoliopsida > Asterales > Asteraceae > Rutidosis > Rutidosis leptorrhynchoides. Next base: position 162,852,234 of record NC_092342.1, on the reverse strand, counting down.
TAAACCTTTAAAGCAAAAATTGAAAGATGATGATGATGTTTAGTGGTGGTGGTGACGGCAAGGATGAGAGGAGAGGAGAGGGTTTGCAAAAAAAAAAATGAATTAGGTTGAAATGAGAAGTATTGTGGAGTTTTGATCAACATGTATGACAATTTCGGCCAAGAACTGAATGGGGTGGGCCCCATATTGACCCAATTTGATAAATGACAAAATCCTAGTGGCCCGAACGCCCGAACGAAACCCGAAACGCGAAAACACCGCTACGCGATTGATTTTTCGGAGAGATAATAAATACGCGACGAATAAAATATATAAACACTATATATAATCATATGACATCAAAATATCATATTTAAAATAATTAGGACTTAAAAATCCCAAAAACTCGACCGTTGGTTTGAAAACCGAAAAGATTCGCCGGATAGAAATTCGCGACTCGTAGGAACGTATAATTTAAAATATGAATACAAATATTCATATAACACATAATAATTAATATATTATTACAAAAATAATAATATAGGTCATAGAAATGACGTGGCACGAATAACAATTAACGGTCGTTAAATAGTTAACGGTAAAAGATAACGGAAAAAGTAGGGTCGTTACAGTACCTTCCCGTTACGGAAATTTCGTCCCGAAATTTAAGCAGGTGCAGGGGTTGACTCAGCATCTGGGAACAAATGCGGGTACTTCTGCCTCATCTGAACTTCACGCTTCCAAGTGAACTCGGGAACGCGTCTGGCGTTCCATGTAACTCAAACAATAGGAATTCTACTCTGCTTGAGAGTCTTAACCTCTCGGTCCATAATTTCAACAGGTTCCTCAATAAAATGTAGTTGCTTATCAACATGAAGTTCATCAAAAAGAATAGTTTCATTGGCCTCGGCCAAACACTTCTTTAAATTCGATACATGAAAAACGTCACAAATAGCACTGAGTTCTTGTGGCAATTTCAAACGATAAGCCACTGGTCCAACTCTCTCAATAATCCCAAAAGGTCCAACAAATCGAGGATTCAACTTTCCCCTTTTACCAAAACGTACCACACCCTTCCAAGGTGAAACTTTCAACATAACAGGATCACCGACCTGAAATTCGATATCGTTCCTTCTCTTATCAGCATAACTCTTTTGCCTACTCCTGGTGGTTCTCAATCTTTCCTTAATCTGTGCAATATTCTCGGTAGTCTCGTGAATGATCTCTGGTCCTGTGAGTTGAGCATCCCCAACCTCATTCCAGCAGACAGGAGACCTACACTTTCTACCATACAGAGCTTCAAACGGTGCGGCTTTAATACTTGCATGATAACTGCTGTTATAAGAAAACTCAGCCAGCGGCAAATATTTATCCCACCCATTTCCAAAATCAATAACACACACTCTTAACATGTTTTCTACATTTGAATGGTCCTTTCACTCTGACCATCCGTCTGTGGATGATAAGCGGTGCTCATATCCAATTTAGTTCCTAGAGCACCTTGTTAGGACTGCCTCAGTCCAACATAATCAATACGGGAACACCATGTCTCGAAATAATCTCCTTCAAATACAAACGAGTAAACTTCTTCATTGAATATGTTTCCTTAATTGGCAAGAAAAAAAGTTGACTTAGCGAGTCGGTCAACAATCACCCAAATGGTATCGTAACCACCCACAACTCTCGGTACTTCGTAATAAAGTCCATTGCAATACCTTCCCACTTCCACTCGAAAATTTCAAGTTGCACCAAAAGTCCTGACGGTTCTGATGTTCAGCTTTAACCTTAGCACAGGTCAAACACTTAGCCACATACGTAGCCACATCAGCTTTCAAATTAGGCCACCAATGCAGCTCCTTAAGATCACGATACATCTTTCCTGAACCAGGATGGATAGAATACCTAGACTTATGAGCCTCATCTAAAACAAGTTTTCGTAGATCACCAAACTTCGGAACCCAAAGGCATCCCGCAAAATACCGAGTACCATCGGTTTGTACATCTAACTATTTACTCAAGCCTCGGACCTTCCCGTTACAAAATTTTCCTCCTTCAACGCTTCTTGTTGTGCCTCAAGAATCTGCCTTGTGAGGTTTGTTCGAATGGTCATATTTAAGGCTCTAAACCTACGAGGTTCAACTCTCTCCTTTCGACTCAAAGCGTCAGCCACAACATTGGCCTTTCCAGGATGATATAAAAGTTCGAAATCATAATCATTCAACGTCCCAACCCGTCATCGCTGCTTCATATTTAGCTATTTTTGATCAAGAATATGTTGAAGACTCTTGTGATCAGTGTACACTGTACTTTTGACCCCATATAAATAATGTCTCCAAATCTTAAGCGCAAACACAACAGCTCCTAACACTAAATCATGGGTTGTATAATTATGTTCATGGATCGTCAACTGACATGACACATAAGCGATGACTTTCTTTCGTTGCATCAAACGCAACCCAAGCCCTGACGCGATGCATCATAATAGACAACAAAATCGTCATTACCCTCAGGTAGTGACAATATCGGAGCGGAAGTTAACTTCTCCTGCAGAGTTTGAAAAGCAGCATCTTGTTCATTCTTCCACTCATACTTTTTCCTTTTGTGCGTTAAAGCAGTCAGAGGTTTAGCTATTTGAGAGAAATCTTGAATGAACCTTTTATAATGACCTGCTAATCCTAGAAACTGGCGAATTTGAGTAGGAGTTTTCGGAATTTCCCACTTTTCAATTGCCTCAATCTTGGCGGGATCAACTAGTATTCCTTGTTTACTAACAATATATCTAAGGAATTGAACTTCTCTTAATCAGAAATTACACTTAGAGAACTTAGCGTACAACTCTTCTTTTCTCAATAAATCAAGCACCAACTTCAAATATTCTTCGTGTTCTTCATCACTCTTAGAATAAATAAGGATGTCGTCGATAAAAACAATAACGAATATGTCCAGATAGGGTCTGCACACACGGTTCATGAGGTCCATAAAAACAGCAGGTGCATTTGTCAATCCGAACGGCATAACAAGAAATTCAAAGTGACCGTAACGGGTGCGGAAAGCAGTTTTCGAAACATCAGTTTCTTTAGCCCGTAGTTGGTGATAACCGAAACAAGGATCAATCTTAGAATAAACGGGCAAACCTTGAAGTTGATCGAACAGATCATCAATTCTCGGAAGAGGGTAACGGTTCTCAACCGTAAGCTTGTTCAACTCGCGATAACCAATATATAAACGAAACGAACCATCTTTCTTCTTAACAAAAAGAACAGGAGCTCCCCAAGGGGACGAACTGAGACGAATAAAACCTTTGTCTAACAACTCACGGAGTTGACTCGACAATTCTTGAAGTTCGGAAGGCGCAAGTCGGTAAGGAGCACGTGCTACAGGAGCAGCACTGGGAACAAGATCGATTTGAAATTCTACCGCGCGTTGCGGTGGAAGACCAGGTAAATCTTCGGGAAATACCTCGGAAAAATCACTAACAATGGGAACATCCTTAATACTCTTCTCTTCTTTATCGGAATCAACAACATGGGCTAGAATAGCATGACAACCTTTGCGAGGATGTTTATGGCAATTCTCTCAAAGGGGATAACAAGGATCATAGATTCCAAAGTAAATTTTCATTACATTTTCAAAAGGAAGACGTACGAAAAGTGTGATAATTCAACGAGAGTGAACTTTCGTGTACAATGAGCGAGGAAGTCTAGGATTCATCCATATTCCTAAATTTTTGTGCGGATGAAAAGAATGCGAATCATGGGTTATAAAGAATGGTCGACTCCGGTTGAGATGAATCTCCAAAAATAATTTCGTGTACCTCAAAGTATTGAATCCTAGGATTGATGTTTATGAGGGTGTTGCGATTGACAGTGAATATTGAGAGTAGAAACTCCTCAATCAGTCTAGTGTAATATATATCCATGATACCCGCCATAACAACAGTTGGGGTAGAAACCCACTTAGCGCCTTTTCTACAATAGGGTGACCATCGAGTGTACCCCAGAAACTTGATTTATCGGTGTGCGTTTCGGCCATGTCCAACCATAAGAGGGAAAATTCTATGGGCGCAAAGACTTTCCAACAAATTTTATAAAACCGACATCCAAACTGGTGTAAGAATTTCTATCAATGAACTTAATGGTAAATTTCATCCTTAAACGGAGGATGAGAAGAACTGTGATCCAAGCACTCTGTAGAGTAATGCGAAAATTCTAATGTAATCAATCAAAGAAGTTTTGAAAAAGCTTTAAACGTCTGATGTAACCCCATAAATGGAACGAAGCTCTTAGTAAATTTAGAAGTATGTACAACGTGTACCATTTTACGTAAAACAATTTGAGTTAACTAGACAACTCGACATGAGTGATTTTAAAATAATTTTGAAGGTACAATTTAGTGTATACTAGCCAAAATAGGTAAGGGTAAATTTATCCATTCGAATTCATACTTACATATATGATTTTATAATTAGTATACATGACAAAATATTTCATTACTTCTATTCGCCCATAAATCTCACGAGAACCGCCCAATTACACAAATGTGTAAAAATTTTAAATGAAAAGCAGGGTATCCGCATTATAAAGGTTACGAGTTGAAGTAAGACCGTTAAAGCTCGGGTGAAGGACTTGAATCGTCTTGCGACATCTAATCAATAAATGCTACGAGGTCATGAAAACCAATGAGTTAAATATTGTTTTGACTTTTATCAGGACACAAGTCCTTGGGTCAAAACTAGTCACGTGCGAAGCTGTCACTAACAAGCGAGTTATGAATGATAAAACATGGGGTAAGTAGTTCGATTAAGATGAGTCTCTCGTATATCAACAAATAAGATAATGAGTATCTTCCTTACTCATGTAACAACGTTAGAATTTCTGAATTAGTGGTGTACAAATTTTCTTTGACTCACTTTCTATTCCTCATGTCACAATATTGGGACTTTTTATGAATTAACGTAATATAATCACGTTGGCCTGACGCCATTATATTTCACTAACTCATAGTTCCATTCCAATATCACTACATAAGGTCAGGACATGTGGTCAACCTCGAATTTCAACACAATTTCCCTAAAACAATTTCTTAACAATGTGCTAAGGATAGCACAAGAGACAAAGACATCGAAAGTAATGAATAGGAGTAACGATGACATAAGAATGTCTTCGAAGTACCCAGAATCTCTAAAAGTCAAGAATGACGTTTTCCTTTTCAAAAACCAAAGCACATAGGCACAACGGCACAAAGGCAAGTAATATAACAAAAATGTTATATACCCAAACACAATAGCTGACATTGAAATGCCGAGCCTTTAGAAGTCAAGAATGACATCTCGCGTAATATAACTCAAACGTTATATACATAACCCTAATAGATGACATAGAAATGCCTAGAATCCTAGAACACGTAATATAACTCAAACGTTATATCAATAAACACAAATTATGACATAGAAATGTCGAGAATTTCAGAAGTCAAGAATGACACCCCCTCGGTTTCACTAACCGAGGCGTTCCTATAAAAGATGAACTCGCATGAGTCGGAGAATACGTTTAAATCAGAATGGGAGTTCCTCCCGGATTCAGAACATAATAGAAATGTATGTGTGATAACCATATACATACCAATACGATACAAATAATCACATATAATAATATATAATAGGCCGGGCTGTAGACTAGACTCACTAATGCACCCTATTGACTCGGGTAACGACATCAATGCAGCCTAATTCCCTACAACCAACGCTCTGATACCAACTGTGAGGACTCCGTCAAAACACTTAACGGCTCCGTCACTTGGTCCCACAGCTTGATCGAAACTCTATATGAATTTTATAAAACAACCTTGCATTCTTTATTTAAAAATGATTTCCTATAAAGAAAATCTACTAAATTGTATAAGTTTAGAAAAACTATACATAAATACTTTAACCAAATGTTGACCAAACAAAGTCAACAACATCCACTTTTTAATGTAACAAAATAGAATGCAAGTTAATGTTTAACAAAAGCTGCCATCATAAATATGCAGACCCTCTAAGCACAGCGGAAGCAGTCAATCATAAACCTGAGAATAAAACATGCGAGTAACTGTCAACAAAAATGTTGAGTGAATTATAGGTTTAATATTGCAAACAATATTTAATTTAAACAATAAAAATTTATGTTTGAAAACATAAAACTCCTTTTAAACCACCAAATTATATGCTAGAAAACATATAATAAAACATTATTCCATTTTCCGTGAGCCACCTGGTAACCACTTAACCCTTTATTTACCCTTGCCAAACACAATAAATAATATACACCGAACAAGTGTATCTTCAACTAAATACGAAGTACTAAACATTCCGATTATAAATTGCTAGCGCGACTAGCTCGAAATGGGGTTGTCAAACCCGATAGATCTATCCATAGGATTCGCGTTCACCAGTAGAAACCAGTGATTACAGTTACCAGACTAGGGAATATTTTTGTTCAACTCACAATGAATAATTTAAACCAACTTCCACTTGTCCAAAATATAAAATAAATTGCATGTATTCTCATCCCAAAAGATTTAAATAGAAAAATGGGACTATAACTCACCTTAAATAGCAACTGAAGAAATCTCACAAACAAGCGAACAGCAAGTAAAGTAAAGTGATCAAGAAAGATCACAACGCCGACCTATAAATAAAGCAGGTCGAAATAAATAACTAACTTAGGTCAAGTCTTAGTATGATAGCTATTGTACATGTTGCAAGTAGACATAGAACATTACTCAGCAAGCATCGGTTTGATTGGAACAGCATAAGGACACACACTTTCTATTTTTAGAAAGTTTCTATTTTTACCAGGTTTCCATTTTTGGAATGTTTCTATTTTGGGAAAGTTTCTATTTTAGGAAAGTTTCTATTTTTGGAAAGTTTCCAAATTTAGAAACTTCTATTTTTAGAAAGTTTTGAAGTTAGGAAAGTTTCCTTATTTAGAAAGTCAACAGAAGTCAACTGAAAGTCAAAGTCAACCAAAAGTCAACTCAAAAGTCAAACTTGGTCAACATAGTCAACATTAATTTGAAAAGTGTAAGTTATAATAATAACATAGGTTATAATGTTTATTAAAGTCAAAAGTGTAAAGTTATGTCATAACATAAGTTTAATTAAATAAAATGAATTATTAAAGTTAATATAAGTTGAAATGTTATAATTAGTATAACATAAGTATTTAATTAATTAATTAAATATTAATCATTATATAAGTTTTATTAATTAATAATGAATTTTAATTCATATCATAAGTATTATAAATTAATAATGAATTATTAATTATATCATAAGTTTCTAATTAAAATTATTAAATCATAAGTATTTAATAATTAAATCATAATTAAATAATAATTAAGTCTTACAATAATTAAATAATTATTTAATCTTTATTATAAGTCTTATAATAATTTCTCAAAAATAAATTTAATACTTATCATAAGTATTTTTCTTTAATAATAAAAGTATTATTAATCATAAGTTTAATTAAAATGTTAATTAAATCATAATTAATAATTAAATGATATAATAAATATTTATATCATAAGTCTTAAATAATAATAATTACTTATTTTATCATAAGTAATTTATTAATAATGAAAGCCATTCATTTTAACATAAGTTTAATCATTAACCATAAGTTTTAAGTTTAAAAGTTCATCGGGTCGTATCTTGAGCCCCGGGTGTCGGTTTCGGGCGAGCCACATATGCATCTCCGCCTACTCAAACCACCCGACACAATTATGTACTCAAGAACACTCCAAGAACAGTCTCTAGGTCGTGGATATCAGCCATGACAACACTTGGGAATTCAATTTACTCAAAACAGTGATTTAGGCACAACGGGTGAACCGTGGCTCGGATTTAGGTGAGCCGAACATGAAAATTCGTCCCACCATCAGTCCTAACCAAATGACACACCCTAAAGACACCAAGGATGATCACAAAGTCGGACCATACCTTGTTCTTGCCCATAACACCTTTCAATCTTTACCAAAAATCAAATTAAGCATATCTAGGGCTCCGGGAATCGAAACGACATGAATCCGGAGTCTAAAATTAATGTCTTGATGAGAGGAACTCATTTATATATTTTATTTTAACTTTTATATCAGTTACAAAGTCAGAAACACACGAAAAAGCTGCTGTCCCAATTAAATCAAACCGAAAACATGTATAATCGAGCAATTCTACGCATACAATCATCAATACAATAACATGTAATCATCATACTATCAATATAACATATAAAATCAGTAAAATAAATGAAAAATTGAAAAGCTAGGGTTAGGGTTTATACCCTAATCAAGAATTGAAGGATATGAACGTGTAGAGAACGATGCGGTGAACCCGATTATGATGAAAGCTCTAAACCTTTAAAGCAAAAATTGAAAGATGATGATGATGATGTTTAGTGGTGGTGGTGACGGCAAGGATGAGAGGAGAGGAGAGGGTTTGCAAAAAAAAAAATTGAATTAGGTTGAAATGAGAAGTATTGTGGAGTTTTGATCAACATGTATCACAATTTACAAAGTTTGGCAAAAATACCCCCTCCCCTTGACAATTTCGGCCAAGAACTGAATGGGGTGGGACCCATATTGACCCAATTTGATAAATGACAAAATCCTAGTGGCCCGAACGCCCGAACGAAACCCGAAACGCGAAAACACCGCTACGCGATTGATTTTTCGGAGAGATAATAAATACGCGACGAATAAAATATATAAACACTATATATAATCATATGACATCAAAATATCATATTTAAAATAATTAGGACTTAAAAATCCCAAAAACTCGACCGTTGGTTTGAAAACCGAAAAGATTCGCCGGATAGAAATTCGCGACTCGTAGGAACGTATAATTTAAAATATGAATACAAATATTCATATAACACATAATAATTAATATATTATTACAAAAATAATAATATAGGTCATAGAAATGACGTGGCACGAATAACAATTAACGGTCGTTAAATAGTTAACGGTAAAAGATAACGGAAAAAGTAGGGTCGTTACACACGTTTCCCAAAACGTACTACACCTTTCCAAGGTGATACTTTCAGCATAACTTTGTTACCAACTTCAAATTTTAGAGGTCGTCTTCGATTATCAGCATAGCACTTTTGTCAGTTTCGAGCAGTTTTCAACCTCTCTTGAATTTTTCAATCTTTTCAGTAGTCTCGTGAATAATCTCGGGTCCTGTCAATTGACTATCCCCTATTTCACTCCAGCATATCGGTGATCCACACTTTCTCTCGTATGGCATCTCAAAAGGTGCGGCCTTAATACTCGTTTGACAGCTATTGTTGTATGAGAATTCTGCCAATGGTAAGTGTCTATCCCATCCGTTCACAAAATCAATAACGCATGCTCTCAACTTGTCCTCTAAAGTTTGGATGGTTCGTTCGCTTTGTCCATCCATTTGCGGATGATACGCCGTGCTCATATCAAGTCGAGTTCTCATTGCCTTTTGTAATGTTTTCCAGAATCTAGATGTAAATCTGCTGTCTCTGTCAGATATAATAGATATCGGCACTCCATGTCGGGAAACCACTTCTTTTAGGTAAACATGTGCCAACTTCTCCATCATATCCGTTTCCTTAATTGGTAGAAAATGAGCTAATTTTGTGAGACGATCAACAATAACCCAAATAGTATTGTAACCTCCCACAGTCTTGGGTAACTTAGTAATGAGGTCCATAGCTATACATTCCCATTTCCACCGGGGAATCTCTAGTTGTGTCAGCAGTCCTGACGGTCTCTGATGTTCTGCCTTAACCTTAGCACATGTCAAGCACTTACCAACGTAGGTAGCAATATTGACTTTCAGATTAGGCCACCAGTACAGTGCCTTAAGATCTTGATACATCTTGTCGGATCCAGGGTGAATAGAATATCTCGACTTCTGTGCTTCATCTAACACTAGTTCCCTTAATCCGCCAAATTTTGGTACCCAGATTCTATCAGCAAAGTAATGAGTTCCATCATCTCTAATGGCAAACTGTTTATCTAGGCCCTTAAGTGATTCAGTAGTGATATTCTCTTGCGTCAAAGCCTCAAGTTGTGCATCTTGTATCTGAGATGTAAGGTTCGTTCGGACAGTCATATTCAGCGGTTTAACTCGGAGAGGTTTAGCCTTCTCTTTCCTACTCAAGGCATCTGCAACAACATTGGCCTTGCCAGGATGATAGCGAAACTCACAACCGTAGTCGTTCAGCAGTTCTACCCAACATCTCTGCCTCATGTTAAGGTGTTTCTGATCGAATATAAGTTGCAAGCACTTGTGATTGGTGAAAATCGTAAACTTAGTACCATACAAATAGTGTCTCCACATCTTCAGTGCAAAGACTATAACACCAAGTTCCAAGTCATGTGTCGTACAATTATGCTCATGTATCTTCAAATGTCATGATCCATAGGCGATCACTTTCTTCTGTTGCATTAACACGCAACCAAAACCCTGTCGTGAAGCATTATAGTAAATTAAGAAATCTTCATTCCCTTCGGGTAAGGATAAAATTGAAGAAGTAGTCAATTTCTATTTTAACAACTGAAATGCAGACTCATGTCTCTCAGTCCGCTCATACTTTTTACCCTTGTGAGTCAACGCCATCAACGGTCAAGCAATAGTAGAAAATTCCTCAATGAATCTCCTATAATAACTGGCAAGACCTAAAAAATTGTCGAATCCGCGTTGGCGACTTAGGAGTCTCCCATTTCTTAACCATTTGTATCTTCGCAGGATCAACCTGAATGCCATTAATACCCATGATATGACTCAAAAAATTGAACTTCTTGTAACCAGAAGTCACACTTCGAAAACTTAGCATACAACTGCTCTTTCCTGAGCATCTCAAGTATCAAACAGAGATGTTGTTCATGTTCCTTCTCGTTCTTAGAATATACCAAAATATCATCAATGAACACAATAACAAACTTGTCTAGATATGGCTTACACAAACGGTTCATGAGATCCATGAACACTGCCGGTGCGTTCGTCAATCTAAACAGCATTACTATAAATTCATGATGTTCGTAGCGTGTTCTAAACGTCATCTTCGGTATATCGGTCTCCTTTACTCTCATCTGATGGTATCCTGACCTCAGATCAATCTTAGAGTAACATCCTGACCCTTGCAACTGATCAAACAAATCATCGATCCTCGGTAACGGATATCTATTCTTGATAGTTAGCTTATTCAATTCTGTGTAATCAATTCAAAGTCTCATAGATCCATCCTTCTTCTTAATGAAAAGAACTGGAGCTCAAACTCTGAACTCCTCAGCTATAAAATTCATCTGTCTGTGCTAGAGACAGATCAGAGTATTACAACCCTGATGTTCTTCACCATGGAGTGGCAAAAGTCTGATCAAGTCCTACTGATGTAAAATAACCGTGCCACCAAGTTAATTCACTGTCTGACAATGTGCATGAGGCAAACTTCACTTTTCCACTTCTCTAGTCTCATTGATTCGAAACACATACTCTAACTTTTCAAACCAATGAGTCAAACCAACCGGTCCTTTTGTTCCACGAAACCCATGATGTTTACAGCTGGTAAACATCTTATAGGTACATCCACCTTGATTATTACTATTGCTGTTTATGCCATTAGTATTATTACTAGCATTCCCCTGATTGTTACGAGCCATCTCTGCTCGCTCTGTAGCTATACCCTCGGCAACTAGTCTTCGGATCATCGCCGCTATCGACACTTTCGGAGGCATTATCTTTCTAGACAAAAAATAATACACTGGATCAATTCAATGAAAACAATAGCTTAAAAGTATACTAGCAACGAGTAGTGATGCATAGTAAGTAGTAGTAAATCGTAAAGATTTAGTAGTGATAGTAGTGGATAGTAGTGAGTAGTGTTAGCTAGTAGTAGTAAACACTAGCATAAGTATACATGATAACAGTTTAAGCAGTAGATTATCATGCAGCATAACAGCGTATAAATATATTATCACACAACACATAACATGTCATTAAGTAAAGTATTTATCATGCCAAAATAATCCAATAATCATATAATAAGAGAATCAATAATCATCCACGAGTACATAGGTATAATAGCTGGCAAAAACCACACCGGTAAGTTGGCAATAAAGTAGATAAGTAATAATATATCCGAAAATAGTGGAAATAAGTACGATAACACAAAATAGCTCTACTTGGGAACTCGTCCCTGATCAAGTAGATGACTAACATCATCCTCTAACAACCTAATCCTCGCATTCATACTCCTTAAGGTGACCTCTTCAGTAACTAGGGTAGCAGGAATACTAGGCGTAGCAATAGTAGACGGATGACTAGAGTCATGAAGAGAAACCCTATGAGCAGCTGGATTGCTACTCGGCTCAAACACCCTCATAAGATTTTTATCCCTTCTCCACATGCCTACCACCTCACGAGGGATAGTAAGGGGATCGGGTGAGTGGGACCTTTTACCCAAAGTGCTAGGACGCACTAGGGTAGGTGGCTCGGGTTCTGACTCTTCCTCGGGCTCTTCTTCTTCAGGATCCTCTTCGGATTCTTCCTCAGGATCATCTTCAGCAACATCTGTACCTGGCTCAGAGGGCTCAGTCTCCTCTTTATGCATGGACTAAACCTCAACCTCAACCTCAGAGTCAGATACCTGGTTCACTGGTGACTGAACAATATCTTCACCCTTGGATTCGGAGTCACTAATAATGATGGGATGAGAAGCAGACATCTAAGGTTCATGGAAAACAAGTCAAGTTAGTATACATATAACATAAACAAGTATATGTAAAAGTGTAGTAAATCACAATAGTTCTAGGTACGGGTTGTAGTCTAGACTTGCTTATGTTTCCTAGGGACTCGTATGGACACTCTAATGCAAATCCTAGTTCCCTACAACCATTAGCTCTGATACCAAATGTAACACCCCATTAGAACATGTGATGACCCGGGAATTTCCGACCAAATTTAAACTTTAATCTTTATATGTTTCCGACACGATAAGCAAAATCTGTAATGTTGAGTCTCGAAAGTTTTGAAATCTATATTCATATAATCAAATTACCCTTTGACTACTATTGGTGATTCACGAACAATTGTGTGTAGATAAATATGTAAATATATGTGTATAAACAAATTCTATACATAAGTAATATTATATATATGGTAAATTATAATATTAAAGATTTAATAAATTATATAATTGATTGTAATATATTTGTAATATTAATATTATTACCACTAATTTCACAATTATTATCAATATTTGTATCATTAAAATTATTTTATAAAGTATATATGAAATTTGATATAACTTATTATATTATCAAAATTATTAATATTATTATTATCAACAATATTATGATATGTAGTATTATTATTAGTGTTAATAAACATATTATTGATATGATTGTAATTAGTAAACTTATTTAAATTATAAATTTTATGATTCTAAATATCACTAATATTTATAAGTATTATTAATACAATTATTATTATTATTATTGATATTATTATCATTATTATTATTATTTTTATTATTATTATTTGTATTTCGAAATAATTATTAACAATTTTATTAATATTAGTATTTAGTATTTATAATTAATAACATTATAAATATTAAAGTTTATGAACTATATATAATCAAATATATAAATAAATAAATAAATAAATATATATATATATATATATATATATATATATATATATATATATATATATATATAAATACTTATAGATATATATAAAATATAGATATACATATATAAAATACATATACTGATATATATTTATATAAACACAATTATATACATTTACAAATAAAAACAATTATGTATTTCATACTAAGAGAATCAAAATCAGTTTCCATTCATTATCAATCTGTAGATGATTTATTCTCTAGTACAAATCACGACTTTAACTCACAGAATGAATCCAAGAATTTGTTAGCAGTCAATCTCATTTATTATTTTCTTTGTCTGCGAGAATATTTTGTGTCTCCAATTTGTTATACATCGACTTCACTTAGCAGTGTGATGAATTATAGCAGATACACCCATTTAATCATCACCACATACCTTGTTTTAAATCCAATCGCCACTCTATGATCTTGTTTCCTTTCGAAAGCCACATCGATGCCATCTTCAACTATCACGAAACCATTCACCACCAAACCATAAACAAACACTGATTTTAATTCTTGATTCATTCAAAACCCACGAACCATCACAACCCACGTGAACTTGCTACTCGTACCCGTTGCTACTTCGGTTACAATTCAAGCAATACCTGCAATCCGAATACCTTCTATTTTGTTACAACCCACTTCTGTTATCTTTTCAGTTTCGATCAAACACCATACCATCACCTTACTTATCAATTATGTATCTTCTTGATTGAACCATCACCCTACTCTCTCTCTTCTCTCTCTCTCTCTTCATCTCCTACTTCTGTCTTATTGAATCCATGAACAATCACCGAACATAAACCATAATCTATCACCACTACCACGTTACTAGCTAACAAACATAAATGTTGGGACTAGACAGTCTTCGCTACAGCTGCTACATCTGTGATCTTGCTATTCGAAAACCACAATAACTCAGACTATTGCTGCTTCGAATCTTGTATAAATTCCAGCTCCTACAACTGTTAACTTGCGTAAATGAAGAGATTAAGTGGTTAAATGATTATTAGTCGCCTTTTTAAAGAATAAAAGAAGAGTGGAAGGGTGAGTCAGGATAAGGACCGGTTTCCTTGAATTCTATATGTATACATCGATATTTTGATTGTGATTAAAGTAATGAAAGTGGGAACCGGTATGTTAAAGATGGAGCCACGTTTAATTGTTTTAAGAAATGGGTGGGACAAGATAGAGCTATCCATTATTCATGCGTGATTTCCTCTTTTTATGTTGGCCGACACCTACTAGCAAACTACCCTACGTGAATTATTAAGAAGCCCTTTCTTTTATTATCTTTTTAAACGGAAACTGTATTGCTCGAGCAAAGTAACAGGCTGCTTAATGTGGGCCGGTGTATATTGGATTTGTAATATTGCTTTTGGGTCGAGATACATGTACGTGTTCCATGTGGGCTGAAGGGATTGAAATTAGAAAAAGAAAACGATTAATGTTGTGTAGAAGTAAAATGAATATAATGATATTTGTTAAGTGATACATGAAATAATGAATCATGATGATGATCATTATGATATTATGAAGATATGCTTATGATGGTGACATGGTGGAAATCGTATGATGATGGAAACAATAGCCATTAAGATGATTCGAAACATAAATGTTAAGGAAGAAGGTTAAATGGGTTTGCTTATAAGAAGGAACAGAAATGTTAGGATTAAATAGATTAGAGTGGTGAATTAAATCAGAAATAGAGAAGCAGATGGGAGGGTCAGACGTGTTTGATGATTATCTAGAGGTCCTGGGTTCAATCCTAGGCTGCTGCAAAGTTTTTTTTTTTTTTTATGAAGCAGAAAGATACAGTCACACAGGGGTTAAAAGAATTTAATCCGAGAAATAAATTAGAAGTAAACAGATGGTGCTATGGTTAAGGGTGTTGACGAGAAGCGAGAGGTCGCGGGTTCGAGTCTGGGCTATGGCAATTCTTTTTAGAAACCTTATTTTTGAGGTAGAATTATTATTATTATTATTATTATTATTATTTTTATTATTATTATTATTATTATTATTATTATTATTATTATTATTATTATTATTATTATTATTATTAAAATTATTATTATTATATATTCAACAATATTGTTAGGATTATTATTGTTATCTATATAAAAATCAATAAAAGTATTTTTATAAATAATTTAGAATTATTAGTATTATTATTAACATTAACATAGGGAGTATCATTAGTATTATACTTAGTATTATTAATATTACAAAGTATCATTAGTCGACTTATCTGTTAAACATTAATTTCAGTAATACTGTATGATTACTAAAATTTCTATTAAAATTATTAAAAATTACCATTATTATTAAAAGTATTATTTTTACTAAAACTATCATTATTATCATTATCAGAATTATATATATCATTAGTATTAAGATAATTACGATTATGAAAATAAAAGTATTAATGATATTATTAAAGTTATAAGTATAGGAATAAAGATTATATATATGAATATATTTTTAATACACATAACTTAACTATATTAATATATCTAATTAAAATGAAAATATATATAATGAAACGTATTAATCTACTATATAAATGAATTACATCACTAATAGTAATATATTTGTTCGATCACAATTATGTGTATTAATATATATACTTAATATAGGTTCGTGAATCCGAGGCCAACCTTACACTTGTTCAATGATGTTATATGTATTTTTTACTACGAAATACAGTATGGTGAGTTTCATTTGCCCTTTTTACTCTTTACATTTTTGGGCTGCGAATACATGCAAATGCTTTATTAACTGTTTTTCAATATTTATATGCGTGAGTTCATTTGCTCTCTTTTACTCTTTACATTTTTGGGACTGAGAATACATGCGCTGTTTTTACAATTGCGTTATTAAATGCTTTTGAATTATATTTTGAACTGCGAATACATGAAATGCTTTTATAAATGTTTGATGAGATAGACACAAGCAAAACATTCCTCGAATGAATTATTATGCAGACAGAAGTTCTGCGGATTATTATTGAATTATGTGGACATGATAATTGCCACCATTGAATTATGTGGACATGATAATTGCCACCATTGAATTATGTGGACATGATAATGGCCACAAATTGAAGTGAATGTTATATATCGAGAGAATGATTTTATACACAGGTTATGTGTATGATATTTTGTACACGAGATATGTGTACAGTTACAAAGATTTGTTAAAATGATTTCGTACACGAGAAAGGTGTACTGTATTTAAAAGATATCGCATGTACATTACAGGTGGGTATAGGATTCAGGCCCATTTGTACCATGCAGGATTTAAATCATGTGGTCTATCAAAATTATAAATTTTATTATTTTATGATAAATCTATGAAGTCACCAACCTTTTGGTTGACACTTTAAAGCATGTTTATTCTCAGGTATGAAAGAAACCTTTCGCTGTGCATCTGCTCATTTTAAAGATATTATTTGGAGTCGATCATCGCAATGGAATCAGCTGTTGAAGACTTCGTCCAGATGGATTGGAACGGGTCACTACAGTTGGTATCAGAGCGGTGGTCTTAGCGAACCAGGTCTTGCATTAGTGAGTCTAACTGATAGTCGTTAGGATGCATTAGTGAGTCTGGACTTCGACCGTGTCTGCATGTCAAAAGTTTTGCTTATCGTTTTTGTCGAAAATCATCTGCTTATCATCCTTAGTCTAGACACATCTTACTGCAATAATTGCATGAATAGTGTATAGACAAAATTCATATCTTAGAGTATCTGCTAATTCATATCTTATCGTATATGCTACTGTAGACTTTGCCTGACAGCTTCCGTAGATTCCTCCGTAACTTATGGGATTTTAGTATTATATATGCATATGTAAACTATGTATTGCAGGGTACTAATCTACATCCTATAATTTATTTCTTATTGAAAATCCATCATCTGATCGTACGAGATGAATCCCTAAACCAGTTCGAATTCCTCGGATTCAGACAGCTATTCCGATATGGAGTTTCACCTATCAGCGTCACCAGAATGAATCAACCAATCAGTCATCCCCAATTCATCTGATGGGTTCATAGTCGACTTAATCAATGGAGACGCGAAGAAGGCGATCCCTTCCACCAACCGAATTTACCTCTTAGCGATGAACCTGAAACAGTTACCGGCGAACCTGTTCGTAATACCATTTTCACCCTCATTTCCCGAATATCTCGCTACGATTATATTCTATCTAAAAATTCAAAACCTTATTCATCCGCTCGTTTTGACCGACAATCATATCGGAATACTAGAAGAAGTCAACGAACTTCGCGCTCGAGTAATCAATTTGGAGAATATGGTGCAAAATTTACCAGCTTCAGCAACATCATCAGCATCAACAGTACCATCAATAAACAGCACCAGTACCATCAACAATCCATGCCTCAACATCTCATTCTGTACCTCGAGTATAATCATCATTCTACGTATCGTTCTACATTAATTGTATTTGTTCTTCATGGCGGTTATGTAATCTCTAATGTTTTAGAGATTATATATATTTTTGTTCTAACGTTAAATCAAATGAGTTTAATATCATATTGACTCATTAAATCCATGATTATATCTGAAGAAAATATATATGTATATATGTTTTCATAAAGATTGTAATTAAAAATTCTTTCGTACAAAGTGTTAATTGTGAAAATATTTTAACGGGTAGGTAATACCCGAGGAATATTCAGATTTCACATTAATAAGTTACACTGTACATTCTTTCAAATCTGATTCAATATTCATTTACTATCCTACTTACATCCACAGACATACGTATTCGTTCACCACAGAATAACCATTTTCATTCAATTTCATATTTAGATTTTGACCTATCAGAAATCCAACAAGTGGCATAATGAAGAAAACATTTGACAAAATAAAATTTGTTAGAAACAAACAAATTAACTATGAGGAATTTTGTTAAGAATCCACGCTAACTGTTCCTAGCTAATTGTTCGTAGCTAACTGATTACATTTTATTTATCGCAATTTAATTATCGCAATTTACATTCTCGCACTTTTATTTATCGTCATTTAATTTCTGTTATTTATTTTACGCACTTTAAATATCAGGACACGTATACAAGGTTTTGACATATCATATCGGCACATCTATATATATTATTTGGAATAACTATAGACACTCTATATGCAGTAATGTTGGAGTTAGCTATATAGGGTTGAGGTTGATTCTACAATAATATATATAGTTTGAGTTGTGATCGAGTCTGAGACATGTACACGAGTCACGATACTTATTAATTAATTCGAATATTATATATTAAACTATATATGAATTATTGGACTGTCAACTATGGACTATCGACTGTGGACTAATAATATTGGACAATTAAAAAGAATTAAAATATTGATTATAACATATGAAACTAAACAATTCTTCAAGTTTGCCACTTGATTTCATCCTAAACCTCATTTGCATCTTGACGATTCCAATCTGCGTTCAAACCTTTCATGATTCTTGAAAACACCTCAACCGAGAGGATGAACCAACCTCACTTCATCTACGAAATGAAAGATTTATGCATATAGTTATGCACCTGAATAACTCTAGGAACCTGAGTAAATGTTTAACACGTATCTATGCTAACTCCTTTGGTGTTGGTATTACCAAAAATAACTTTGCAATTCCTTTTCAAGGTAGCAAATTTTGTCACAGCTCCAGCAAGCCAACTTCGACTTTTCGTTCGAAACAACCTTATTATAACCTTGATATATATATATGCGTGCTCTTTTATTGTTACCGGGAAACCTTTCATATTCTACCATATTACCAGCAGACGTACCAGCAACCTCGTTGCTTCTTGGTTTAAATCTCTTCGATAAATCATTATATTTTTTCATTGAAACCCTATCATATACTAATCCGCATCTTGTAACAAGAATTGCCATACCAATTACCGGGAATCAGCAATCAGTACTTTAAAAACTCACAGCATATCTACATCAACAGTTATATGTATAACATTTATCTCTTAGAATTATGTTCTTCCATTCTGAAATTCTAAAAAGCACCCAGTCTACAAATCAATACCACAAATTCTGAAAAAAAACTGAATACAGCGGCAAAAACTGTACACGACCTTAATCGTCGAAAGTTTGATGATAAAGAATGAAGTATTGGAAACATTCAATAGAAAATTTAGTACCGAAAAGTGGATTATGCGAAACTATGAAGGAAGCCGTGGAAAAATCACAAAGAATAAGTTTGACTTCAAAGAATCCAAATGATTCAATGCATGCTAAAGTCTTTAGCGAATATCTTGCTCCTTACTCTAAACCCTTGCGGACAATAGTTTCTATCATCCTCTGATCTTAGATATTCCGAAATATTATCGTATCTTTCATTATAAATATCCTCGATATTTCTGAATATATTTTCATAACTAATCTTATCTGAAATCATTAATCTCTTCGTGCTATCAGTGTTATATCATATAGAAACTGCTAGTTTCTATATTCTGTAAACTTTTGAATTTAAAATATGAATGTTTTGAAGTAGTGTTGGGAACTGATGCATGAGTTAGTATAATATAATGACACTTGATCAACGTGATTATATTACAGTAAGTCATGCTGAGTTTCTAATGGGACGTGATGATTCACAGATCATAACGTCATCATGTGCCATGTGACATAACTCTTTCATTCTGCTTAACTTCTGAAAATATCAAGAAAATATATTCTTGATAGTTCTATTCTCAGTGATTCAGGTAATTTGACAAAACAAATCGTACTACTACCTTTTCTTTCTACCTTGTATAATATGATAATTCGAAACTCCATACCTATAAATTCTGGACCATTACTTGCGAAAAGTAAACAAAAGCATGAAGCTCTGAAATAGAAAGGGGGTATGAATCATAGCAAATAAGAGAGCGCATTAACTATGGATGACAATGATTATAGGAGACAGAAGCAGGGATATTGAAATATAAGGGAAGATATAAAATCCAATAACAACGTAGAAACTACAAACCGTGTATATCAATGTTTATCGCAACATAAAGACACGGGAGAATTAAAAACACTATAACCCCAAGTGCGAAGTAGAAGAAAGCAGATTCCTCCGGTGGAAGTTGGAAAAGGAGAATGATTGTTGCAAAAGTAAGGATAAGGACAAGGATCAGAACTGGATTAAGCATTTTCATAATTTTTGGGATGTATGAACTAAGAAAGAAAGTATAGGAATAGTGAGAATAATGGGACGGAAGAGTTTAATTTATAATGAAAACATCAGACAGAGTAATCGAGGCAGATCATCGTATTTAATTATAGAGATCTTAATTTCCTTACTCGCCGAAGAATCAAATCTTTCAGATTTCGAAGATTTTCTTTAAATTCCTTGAATTCCGGAATTCAATCACGACTACGTCAAAAGTTATGGAAAATATCCATTTCTTCATCTCGATCTTTTGTGATAGCTTCACTCATACACTTCGATTAATCGAATCATTTTATCTATATTACTCAATAATGATAAAACTCTATTTTTCAACTCGTATGAGTCATGAAAACATTTTTATTGTTACCCATGACCACCTCACTCAAATTTCGGGACGAAATTTCTTTAACGGGTAGGTACTGTGATGACCCGGGAATTTCCGACCAAATTTAAACTTTAATCTTTATATGTTTCCGACACGATAAGCAAAATCTGTAATGTTGAGTCTCGAAAGTTTTGAAATCTATATTCATATAATCAAATTACCCTTTGACTACTATTGGCGATTCACGAACAATTGTGTGTAGATAAATATGTAAATATATGTGTATAAACAAATTCTATACATAAGTAATATTATATATATGGTAAATTATAATATTAAAGATTTAATAAATTATATAATTGATAGTAATATATTTGTAATATTAATATTATTACCACTAATTTCACAATTATTATCAATATTTGTATCATTAAAATTATTATATAAAGTATATATGAAATTTGATATAAGTTATTATATTATCAAAATTATTAATATTATTATTATCAACAATATTATGATATGTAGTATTATTATTAGTATTAATAAACATATTATTGATATGATTGTAATTAGTAAACTCATTTAAATTATAAATTTTATGATTCTAAATATCACTAATATTTATAAGTATTATTAATACAATTATTATTATTATTATTGATATTATTATTATCATCATTATTATTATTTTTATTATTATTATTTGTATTTTGAAATAATTATTAACAATTTTATTAATATTAGTATTTATTATTAATAACATTATAAATATTAAAGTTTATGAACTATATATAATCAAATATATAAATAGATATATATATATATATATATATATATATATATATATATATATATATATATATATATATATATATATATATATATATATATAAATACTTATAGATATATATAAAATACAGATATACATATACTGATATATATTTATATAAACACAATTATATACATTTACAAATAAAAACAATTACGTATTTCATACTAAGAGAATCAAAATCAGTTTCCATTCATTATCAATCTGTAGATGATTTATTCTCTAGTACAAATCACGACTTTAACTCACAGAATGAATCCAAGAATTTGTTAGCACTCAATCTCATTTATTATTTTCTTTGTCTGCGAGAATATTTTGTGTCTCCAATTTGTTATACGTCGACTTCACTTAGCAGTGTGATGAATTATAGCAGATACACCCATTTAATCATCACCACATACCTTGTTTTAAATCCAATCGCCACTCTATGATCTTGTTTCCTTTCGAAAGCCACATCGATGCCATCTTCAACTATCACGAAACCATTCACCACCAAACCATAAACAAACACTGATTTTAATTCTTGATTCATTCAAAACCCACGAACCATCACAACCCACATGAACTTGCTACTCGTACCCGTTGCTACTTCGGTTACAATTCAAGCAATACCTGCAATCCGAATACCTTCTATTTTGTTACAACCCACTTCTGTTTTCTTTTCAGTTTCGATCAAACACCATACCATCACCTTACTTATCAATTATGTATCTTCTTGATTGAACCATCACCCTACTCTCTCTCTCTCTCTTCTCTCTCTCTTCATCTCCTACTTCTGTCTTATTGAATCCATGAACAATCACCGAACATAAACCATAATCTGTCACCACTGCCACGTTACTAGCTAACAAACATAAATGTTGGGACTAGACAGTCTTCGCTATAGCTACTACATCTGTGATCTTGCTATTCGAAAACCACAATAACTCAGACTACTGCTGCTTCGAATCTTGTATAAATTCCAGCTCCTACAACTGTTAACTTGCGTAAATGAAGAGATTAAGTGATTAAATGATTATTAGTCGCCTTTTTAAAGAATAAAAGAAGAGTGGACGGGTGAGTCAGGATAAGGACCGGTTTCTTTGAATTCTATATGTATACATCGATTATTTTGATTGTGATTAAAGTAATGAAAGTGGGAATCGGTATGTTAAAGATGGAGCCACGTTTAATTGTTTTAAGAAATGGGTGGGACAAGATAGAGCTATCCATTATTCATGCGTGATTTCCTCTTTTTATGTTGGCCGACACCTACTAGCAAACTACCCTACGTGAATTATTAAGAAGCCATTTCTTTTATTATCTTTTCAAACGGAAACTGTATTGCTCGAGCAAAGTAACAGGCTGCTTAATGTGGGCCGGTGTATATTGGATTTGTAATATTGCTTTTGGGTCAAGATACATGTACGTGTTCCATGTGGGCTGAAGGGATTGAAATTAGAAAAAGAAAACGATTAATGTTGTGTAGAAGTAAAATGAATATAATGATATTTGTTAAGTGATACATGAAATAATGAATCATGATGATGATCATTATGATATTATGAAGATATGCTTATGATGGTGACATGGTGGAAATCGTATGATGATGGAAACAATAGCCATTAAGATGATTCAAAACATAAATGTTAAGGAAGAAGGTTAAATGGGTTTGCTTATAAGAAGGAACAGAAACGTTAGGATTAAATAGATTAGAGTGGTGAATTAAATCAGTAATAGAGAAGCAGATGGGAGGGTCAGACGTGTTTGATGATTATCTAGAGGTCCTGGGTTCAATCCTAGGCTGCTGCAAAGTTTTTTTTTTTTTTTGATGAAGCAGAAAGATACAGTAACACAGGGGTTAAAAGAATTTAATCCGAGAAATAAATTAGAAGGAAACAGATGGTGCTATGATTAAGAGTGTTGACGAGAAGCGAGAGGTCGCGGGTTCGAGTCTGGGCTATGGCAATTCTTTTTAGAAACCTTATTTTTGAGGTAGAATTATTATTATTATTATTATTATTATTATTATTATTATATATTCAACAATATTGTTAGGATTATTATTGTTATCTATATAAAAATCAATAAAAGTATTTTTATAAAAAATTTAGAATTATTAGTATTATTATTAACATTAACATAGGGAGTATCATTATTATTATACTTAGTATTATTAATATTACAAAGTATCATTAATCGACTTATCTGTTAAACATTAATTTAAGTAATACTTTATGATTACTAAAATTTCTATTAAAATTATTAAAAATTACCATTATTATTAAAAGTATTATTTTTACTAAAACTATCATTATTATCATTATCAGAATTATATATATTATTAGTATTAAGATAATTACGATTATGAAAATAAAAGTATTAATGATATTATTAAAGTTATAAGTATAGGAATAAAGATTATATATATGAATTTATTTTTAATACACATAACTTAACTATATTAATATATCTAAATAAAATGAAAATATATATAATGAAACGTATTAATCTACTATATAAATGAATTACATCACTAATAGTAATATATTTGTTCGATCACAATTATGTGTATTATTATATATACTTAATATAGGTTCGTGAATCCGAGACCAACCTTACACTTGTTCAATGATGTTATATGTATTTTTTACTACGAAATACAGTATGGTGAGTTTCATTTGCCCTTTTTACTCTTTACATTTTTGGGCTGCGAATACATGCAAATGCTTTATTAACCGTTTTTCAATATTTATATGTGTGAGTTCATTTGCTCTCTTTTACTCTTTACATTTTTGGGACTGAGAATACATGCGCTGTTTTTACAATTGCTTTATTAAATGCTTTTGAATTATATTTTGAACTGCGAATACATGAAATGCTTTTATAAATGTTTGACGAGATAGACACAAGCAAAACATTCCTCGAATGAATTATTATGCAGACAGAAGTTCTGCGGATTATTATTGAATTATGTGGACATGATAATTGCCACCATTGAATTATGTGGACATGATAATTGCCACCATTGAATTATGTGGACATGATAATGGCCACCAATTAAAGTGAATGTTATATATCGAGAGAATGATTTTATACACAGGTTATGTGTATGATATTGTGTACACGAGATATGTGAACGGTTACAAAGATTTGTTAAAATGGTTTTGTACACGAGAAAGGTGTACTGTATTTAAAAGATATCGCATGTACATTACAGGTGGGTATAGGATTCGTGCCCATTTGTACCATGCAGGATTTAAATCTTGTGGTCTATCAAAATGATAAATTTTATTATTTGATGATAAATCTATGAACTCACCAACCTTTTGGTTGACACCATAAAGCATGTTTATTCTCAGGTATGAAAGAAACCGTTCGCTGTGCATCTTCTCATTTTAAAGATATTATTTGGAGTGGATCATCGCAATGGAATCAGCTGTTGAAGGCTTCGTCCAGATGGATTGGAACGGGTCACTACAGAACACACTAGCAGAAAATTAAATCCTGGTCCCACAGTTAACGGTTACACCCTCTATATGAAGCATTTTTCGAAAAGCAATCGCATTTATTTCAAAAGACGTTGTCATTAAAGTAAGTAAAATAAAAAGTTAACGTTTATGACATAGGTAAATAATCCTTAAACATTATTTAAAAGAAAACAGTTTTGTTTGCGATCGTAAATGTTCTTGACATAATCAAAATCATGCCGGACTCTCATCCAGTGTATGCACCACGTAAGCACATAGTCATCAAGCAAAACAGAAGCTACTACCTTTAAGAACCTGAGATAAAACATGAAAATGACCAACAAAATGTTGAGTGAATCTATAGGTTTAGGTAAATCAGTTTATTATAGTTAGACCACGAGATTTAGTTCAAAACAGTAAAAGTTATACAACAGTTATGAGCACTTGAATATAAAGCTTTAAGCCGCAGATAGCTTAAATGCGCTACACGTCTTCCTTTACCCCATATTGCAAATGCTGATCAAGAATTCAGTAACAAAATTATAAGCACCTTAGTTCGTTTAGTGAGGTTTGTCAAACCTACGGTACCGTCCCTATAGTTCGAGCCTTACAAGGTAATTAATATATTCAAGCTAGAGGCTTTTGGATCAAACTCATAGTCTATGTTCAATGTTTATACTCATGTCTAATGCATAAAACAGTTTAAAAATCAGCATGTTATCTCATCCCAAAAAGTAAAAAATGTATGGGACTGTAGACTCACCTTGTGTGCACTTGACAAATTCACAAGTAACAGTAGTTGAATTACAACGACCAAGTAATGCAACTGTGACGACCCAGAAATTTCTGACCAAATTTAAACTTTAATCTTTATATTATTCCGACACGATAAGCAAAGTTTGTTAAGTTAAATCTCAAGAATTTTAAACTGTATTCATACATTCATTATAACCTCGACCAAATTCCGACGAGTCACGAACCGTTATATATAAATAGATATGTATATGTATATATATATATAACTTGACAATATTAATAAAGTATTAAACGTATAATACTTTACACGAACGTATTTATTTCAATATGATTTTCGACGAAATTAAAAAGAAATATATTAAATGATTGAATTATCAGAAACATTGAATTATGATTACAAGTCTCTGTTGAGAGGTCCACTATAATTTGAGAAAATCTATTCCTCTTAATGATATTCAGAATAATTTGTAAAGCTATTTATAAATAAAAACAAAAAGTGTCATTTACGAAAGTTAGACAAAAGTTAGTGGAGAATTGGTTTCCATAATATTCTATTAATCTATTTTCAAACGTACAAAGACGTATATAACTTTTATAAATATCTAGAATCACTTTTGACAACTCATTACTTAACCAGTATAATAAATATAACGATATTTATATTTTATTTCATTAAATATATAATTGGCTTAATAATAATCTTGATGAACTCAATGACTCGAATGCAACGTCTTTCAAAATATGCCATGAATGACTCCAAGTAATATCCTTAAAATGAGCTAATGCACAGCGGAAGATTTCTTTAATACCTGAGAATAAACATGCTTTAAAGTGTCAACCAAAAGGTTGGTGAGTTCATAGGTTTATCATAACAATCATTTCAATATATTAATAGACCACAAGATTTCCGTTTATAAATATATGTACACTCGCAAGTGTATAAAAGTATTCTATAAGTTGTAGGCACCCGGTAACAAGCCTTAACGTTCATGTTTTACCCTCTGAAGTACACCAGATCAGGTGTGTTTAAAATAACCTCGAAGTACTAAAGCATCCCATAGTCAGGATGGGGTTTGTCAGGCCCAATAGATCTATCTTTAGGATTCGCGCCTACCGTACATAGACAAGTAGTTTAATGTTACCAAGCTAAGGGTATATTTCTGGTTTAAACCCACATAGAATTAGTTTTAGTACTTGTGCCTATTTCGTAAAACATTTATAAAAACAGCGCATGTATTCTCAGTCCCAAAAATATATATAAAAGGGAGCAAATGAAACTCACCATACTGTATTTCGTAGTAAAAATACATATAACGTCATTTAACAAGTGCAAGGTTGGCCTCAGATTCACGAATGTATCAATATTGAGATTCAATATTGCAGGAAAGTACGTAGACGCAACGGAGATGATAAACACTAGATTGACCTCACGTGCATACCCATGAACCATACTCATCACCTCCATAGCTATAACCCATAATTTTCTTAGCTTCGACTCATTCAAAAAACTATTTTGAAATCACTCGGACAGCACTCCGTCGTAATATTTTATATATACTAATAATATCTTGAAATAATACAGAGCAAATATATATATATATATATATATATATATATATATATATATATATATATATATATATATATATATATATATATATATATATATATATATAAATCGATTGAGAGATTTTAGAGAAATATATTTTCAAGTTTCTATGAAATAATGAAACCTATTGAATTCTATTTATAATAGATTTTTGAATTATTAAAGTGAATTATTAAAGTATGAATTATTAAAGTGAATTATTAAAGTATGAATTATTAAAGTGAATTATTAAAATATGAATTATTAAAGTGAATTATTAAAGTATGAATTATTAAAGTATAAATTATTAAAGTGAATTATTAAAGTATGAATTATTAAAGTGTATTATTAAAGTATGAATTATTAAAGTGAATTATTAAAGTTAAAGTAAAGTAAAAGTAAAGTAAAGGTAAAGTTAAAGTATAGTAAAAGTATAAAAACTATGTATGTATAATACGCGTATAAATATATATAATATTAATTTAAATCGTTATATATATTTAATGAAATAAAATATAAATATCGTTATATTTATTATACTGGTTAAGTAATGAGTTGTCAAAAGTGATTCTAGATATTTATAAAAGTTATATACGTCTTTGTACGTTTGAAAATAGATTAATAGAATATTATGGAAACCAATTCTCCACTAACTTTTGTCTAACTTTCGTAAATGACACTTTTTGTTTTTATTTATAAATAGCTTTACAAATTATTCTGAATATCATTAAGAGGAATAGATTTTCTCAAATTATAGTGGACCTCTCAACAGAGACTTGTAATCATAATTCAATGTTTCTGATAATTCAATCATTTAATATATTTCTTTTTAATTTCGTCGAAAATCATATTGAAATAAATACGTTCGTGTAAAGTATTATACGTTTAATACTTTATTAATATTGTCAAGTTATATATATATATACATATACATATCTATTTATATATAACGGTTCGTGACTCGTCGGAATTTGGTCGAGGTTATAATGAATGTATGAATACAGTTTAAAATTCTTGAGATTTAACTTAACAAACTTTGCTTATTGTGTCGGAATAATATAAAGATTAAAGTTTAAATTTGGTCAGAAATTTCTGGGTCGTCACAGTACCTACCCGTTAAAGAAATTTCGTCCCCGAAATTTGATAGAGGTCGTCATGACTAACAATGAGAATGTTATTATAACGATTATAGAGTTTTATCATGTTCAAGAAGAATGGATAAAATAATTCGATTACTCGAAGCGTGTGAGTGAAGTTATCGTAAATAAATGAAATAAGATAATAGTGATTCGTCGTATTTTTTGACGTCATCACGATTGATCTCCAAAAAGAAAATCTTTGTAATCTATATTGGATTTGATTATTCGGCGATTAAGGAAATTATGATCCTCTTCGAATTAATGCGATAATCCATTTTGATTTCTCTGTCGGATATTTCACTATAAATCCACCTCCTTTTTTTTCTTACAACTCACACCTTCTCAACTCATATTTTAAAGTATTTGTCAATATGCTTCATCCAGTGCTGATTCTTGATATACTCCTCACTTTCATATCTGTCGCTCTTCTTTTTCATCTGCCTCCGGAAGAATCTATTTACTTCTACTATACTCTTGGTTTTATAGTGTTTTTAGTTCTCCCGTGTCTTTATATTGCTATATGCATTGATATATACGGTTTGTGATTTCTGGGTTGTTGTTGGGTTTTATATCTTCCCTTATATTTCAAAGTCCTTGCTTCTTCTATAATCATTGTCATCCACAGTTAATGCTCTCTTCTATTTGCTATGATTTATACTCCCATTTCTAGTTCGGAGCTTTGTCCTTTCGTTTCTTCTTCTTGCGATTAAGCACCGCTTGTAATGGTCCAGAATTCGCAGATATAAATTTTAGAATGAACATTGTTAATGTTCTAGGAAGGAAATTGTAATGGCACGATCTTGACTTGTCAAATTACCAGAATACCTCGAAAAAGGCCGAATCATCAAGAAATATTTTCTTGATATTTAGAGATCAAAGAGAATACAAGAGTCGTGTAACATAGCACATGATGATGTTATGATCTGTGAATCATCATGTTCCATTTAGAAACTCAGCATGAATTACTGTAATATAATCACGTTGATCAAGTGTCATTATATTATACTAACTCATGCTTCAGCTCCCAACACTTCTTCAAGAATATTCCTATTTTAAACTCGAATGTTTCAGAATTTAGAAACTAAAATAGTTTCTTTTATGATATAATACAGATAGCACGAAGAGGTAAATGATTTCATATAAGAATAATTATAAAAATATCTTCAGAAGTATGGATAATATTTATAATGAAAGATACGATGATATCTTAGAATGTCTAATATCAGAGGATGATGAAGGATATTGTCCGCAGGGGTTTAGAGTCAGGAGCAAGGTATTCGTTAATGACTTCAGCAAGTACTGAATCATTTGGATTCTTTGAAGGCAGGTTCAGCCTTTGTGATTTGTCCACAGCCTCCTTCATACTTTGCTCAATCCGTTTTCCAGTTCCAAAGCTTCTCTTTTTCTGAGCTTTGCCAATATACTATCCTTTATCATCCAACTTTTTACTGTTAAGGTCGTTTACAGTTTTTGCTGCTTCATCAGCATTTTTCAAAATTTCGAGAACTGGTTCGCAGTTTAGGGTGTTTTTTAGAAATTTCTCATTCAAAGAATGTAAGTCTTGGAGGTAGACGTTGTGTGTATATGTAATTGTTGATGTAGACATGCTGCGAGGTTTCAAAATACTGATTGCTGATTCTCAATAATTGGTATGGCAATTCTTGTTATAAGGTACGAATGAGTATATGATAGGGTTTCGATAAGTATAATGATTTTTTTTTTTGGAAAGTCAAAGATCAGTGAAGTTGTTGGTAAGTTTATTGCTAATGTGGTGAATATAAACGATTCCCCGGTAACGTTGGGGAAAGGGCAACGTATCTATCGAGGTTATAATAAGACTGTTTTGATTGAGAAGTCGAAGTTGACTTGCTGGAGCTGTGACAAAACTGTCTATTTTGAAACAGAATTGAAAAGTTATTTTAGCTAGTAAATGCCAAAGGGTCTAACACGGATACGTGTCGAACTATGACTTGGGTTTTGAGAGTTTTTTAGGTGTATAACTGTGGGCAACAAGTGGTTGGATCATCATCTCGATTGTTCCTTAGTTGAAGTGTCTTCAGGAATTTCGAAGGGCTTGAGCACATATTGTAATCGTTAATACATATGATGTTCTAACACAGTTTTGAAGTCAAAGTATAGTTTTGAAAGATATAGGAATCTAAGAGTGATGATACTGGTTATATTTCGAATTGAATTATGCGATTTCAAAATCAGAATATGTAATTGAATTTGAATGAGTATGATTGTTTTGATTTATATGAAAGAATGGATATTGTTGTGAAAGTAGGGAGTATAGTTGATGATTGCTGAATCAGTTTCGAAAAATGTAATATATTAATTGTGAATTTATATATCTCTCGGGTATTACCTACCCGTTAAAAAAAAAATTCACAATTAATATTTTGTACAAAAGAAGTTATTACAGTCTTTATGAAAATATATGTGTATATTTTCTTTAGATGTAATATAGATTTAATGAGTTAATATTAAATTAAACTCATTTGTTTTATGGTTGGAACTAGAATTGAGTAATCCCTAAAACTTTATAAATTGCATAAGTATTTCTTCAATAATATTGAAATTATGAATCATTACTTTGTTATTTGTTGGTTTTCGTGAAATTCTTGTGAACTTCGCAAGGTACGAATGATGTTATTTGAAAAAGTTTCGAGTACATCGATGATGAAAGTGTAAAATCAAACATATATTCGAATAATACACTTGATTTATTATGAAATGGATTTTTATTGAATTGAGACAGAGATTGTAATTAACGATGGTTAAGTTGCGGACGAAGGACGTACATCATTGCATATTTGTAATATGAATTAACTGAGTAGTTAAGATTCACACATAATAGCTTAGTACGGGAAGATTTATTATGGTTTAAAAATTTATACATATAAAATATACATATAAATATTTTGATTGGAAATGAGTTAATACTTCATAACTCGTTGTTATAATATATTTGTTGTTGATTCGTAATGATGTCCACAATGATTCTTGAACTGACAGAGTTTGTGATGCTACAGGTGCTGTTGATTCTGACGATACTGACGGCACTGACTGTGTTGATGATGCTACGGTCCTGTTGATGCTGTTGGTAAAATAATTCTAGCTTGTAAATCGTACGCCATTTTCGATCAAAGTTTCTACTCTACCATCTCCGTTCACTCATCCGATTTACGGTCAGAATTAAATAATCTCTAAGATTTTGGAGATTACATAACTGCCGCAGAGATATCTCTTCAATGAAGTTTATGAATTAATACTTCATCGTTTGTTGTTGTTGATATTCCTGAATATTTACTGGGCGTATGACGTTGATGTTTGAGATACAGATTGTGATGTTGCGGTGTGGGATGTGGATGTTGTTGTTGGTGGTGGTGATGGTACTATTGGTGTTGCTGATGGTGGTACTGTTTATGTTGCTGGTGCTGCTGCTGGTGTTTGTAACCTTTGCACCATATTCTCCAAAGCCACTACCCGAGCGTGAAGCTTGTTGACTTCTTCTATTACACCGGGGTGATTGTCGGTTCAGACGAGCGGATAAATAAAATCTAGAATTTGGTGTAGTATGTAATCGTGACGAGATACTCTAGAAATAAGAGAGAAAATGGTGTTTCGGATAGGTTCGCCGGTAAGTGCTTCAGGTTCTTCGCCAAGAGGGCAATGTGGTGGATGGAAGGGATCACCTTCTTCTTGTCTCCAATGATTAAGTAGGCTACGAACCCATCCCTAATTCATCCAGAATAGATGATGACTAATTGGTTGATCCATTCCGGTCACACTGCTTTCGGAACTTGAGTGGGATTCCATTTCGGAATCCGAGGGACTTGAACTAATGACGAATTCCATTTCGTACGATTGAATAAAGAATTTTTCGATATGAAATGATTTTCCGGCTATCGGGTAGTATTCTAATTATATAGAGCAAAAGGTTTCGTGGATTACGGAGGAATTTACGGAATATGTCAGGCAAAGTTTACAGTAACAGATACGCTAAGATATGAATTAGCAGATACGCTAAGATACGAATTTTGTCTATACACTATTCATGCAATCAATGCAATAAGATGTGTCTAGACTAAGAATGATAAGCAGGTAATTTCCGACAAAAATGATGAGCAAAACTTTTGACATGCAGACACGGTCGAAGTCCAGACTCACTAATGCATCCTAACGACTATCAGTTAGACACATTAATGCAGACCTGGTTCGCTAAGACCACCGCTCTGATACCAACTGAAAGGACCCGTTCATATACATTATAAATGGTTCACAATAGTTGATTACATCGCGAGGTATTTGACCTCTATATGATACATTTTACAAACATTGCATTCGTTTTTAAAAGCAAACTTTCTTTACAACGAAAGTTGAAGGTATGCACACCATTTCATAATACATCCAACTATAATTGGCTTAATAATAATCTTGATGAACTCAATGACTCGAATGCAACGTCTTTCAAAATATGCCATGAATGACTCCAAGTAATATCCTTAAAATGAGCTAATGCACAGCGGAAGATTTCTTTAATACCTGAGAATAAACATGCTTTAAAGTGTCAACCAAAAGGTTGGTGAGTTCATAGGTTTATCATAACAATCATTTCAATATATTAATAGACCACAAGATTTCCGTTTATAAATATATGTACACTCGCAAGTGTATAAAAGTATTCTATAAGTTGTAGGCACCCGGTAACAAGCCTTAACGTTCATGTTTTACCCTCTGAAGTACACCAGATCAGGTGTGTTTAAAATAACCTCGAAGTACTAAAGCATCCCATAGTCAGGATGGGGTTTGTCAGGCCCAATAGATCTATCTTTAGGATTCCCGCCTACCGTACATAGACAAGTAGTTTAATGTTACCAAGCTAAGGGTATATTTCTGGTTTAAACCCACATAGAATTAGTTTTAGTACTTGTGCCTATTTCGTAAAACATTTATAAAAACAGCGCATGTATTCTCAGTCCCAAAAATATATATAAAAGGGAGCAAATGAAACTCACCATACTGTATTTCGTAGTAAAAATACATATAACGTCATTTAACAAGTGCAAGGTTGGCCTCAGATTCACGAATGTATCAATATTGAGATTCAATATTGCAGGAAAGTACGTAGACGCAACGGAGATGATAAACACTAGATTGACCTCACGTGCATACCCATGAACCATACTCATCACCTCCATAGCTATAACCCATAATTTTCTTAGCTTCGACTCATTCAAAAAACTATTTTGAAATCACTCGGACAGCACTCCGTCGTAATATTTTATATATACTAATAATATCTTGAAATAATACAGAGCAAATATATATATATATATATATATATATATATATATATATATATATATATATATATATATATATATATATATATATATATATATATATATATATATATATATATAAATCGATTGAGAGATTTTAGAGAAATATATTTTCAAGTTTCTATGAAATAATGAAACCTATTGAATTCTATTTATAATAGATTTTTGAATTATTAAAGTGAATTATTAAAGTATGAATTATTAAAGTGAATTATTAAAGTATGAATTATTAAAGTGAATTATTAAAATATGAATTATTAAAGTGAATTATTAAAGTATGAATTATTAAAGTATAAATTATTAAAGTGAATTATTAAAGTATGAATTATTAAAGTGTATTATTAAAGTATGAATTATTAAAGTGAATTATTAAAGTTAAAGTAAAGTAAAAGTAAAGTAAAGGTAAAGTTAAAGTATAGTAAAAGTATAAAAACTATGTATGTATAATACGCGTATAAATATATATAATATTAATTTAAATCGTTATATATATTTAATGAAATAAAATATAAATATCGTTATATTTATTATACTGGTTAAGTAATGAGTTGTCAAAAGTGATTCTAGATATTTATAAAAGTTATATACGTCTTTGTACGTTTGAAAATAGATTAATAGAATATTATGGAAACCAATTCTCCACTAACTTTTGTCTAACTTTCGTAAATGACACTTTTTGTTTTTATTTATAAATAGCTTTACAAATTATTCTGAATATCATTAAGAGGAATAGATTTTCTCAAATTATAGTGGACCTCTCAACAGAGACTTGTAATCATAATTCAATGTTTCTGATAATTCAATCATTTAATATATTTCTTTTTAATTTCGTCGAAAATCATATTGAAATAAATACGTTCGTGTAAAGTATTATACGTTTAATACTTTATTAATATTGTCAAGTTATATATATATATACATATACATATCTATTTATATATAACGGTTCGTGACTCGTCGGAATTTGGTCGAGGTTATAATGA
Organism: Rutidosis leptorrhynchoides; assembly: GCF_046630445.1. Classification (NCBI taxonomy): domain Eukaryota; kingdom Viridiplantae; phylum Streptophyta; class Magnoliopsida; order Asterales; family Asteraceae; genus Rutidosis; species Rutidosis leptorrhynchoides. The sequence continues at coordinate 162,816,936 of NC_092342.1, read as the reverse complement.
ATGTATGAATACAGTTTAAAATTCTTGAGATTTAACTTAACAAACTTTGCTTATTGTGTCGGAATAATATAAAGATTAAAGTTTAAATTTGGTCAGAAATTTCTGGGTCGTCACAGTACCTACCCGTTAAAGAAATTTCGTCCCCGAAATTTGATAGAGGTCGTCATGACTAACAATGAGAATGTTATTATAACGATTATAGAGTTTTATCATGTTCAAGAAGAATGGATAAAATAATTCGATTACTCGAAGCGTGTGAGTGAAGTTATCGTAAATAAATGAAATAAGATAATAGTGATTCGTCGTATTTTTTGACGTCATCACGATTGATCTCCAAAAAGAAAATCTTTGTAATCTATATTGGATTTGATTATTCGGCGATTAAGGAAATTATGATCCTCTTCGAATTAATGCGATAATCCATTTTGATTTCTCTGTCGGATATTTCACTATAAATCCACCTCCTTTTTTTTCTTACAACTCACACCTTCTCAACTCATATTTTAAAGTATTTGTCAATATGCTTCATCCAGTGCTGATTCTTGATATACTCCTCACTTTCATATCTGTCGCTCTTCTTTTTCATCTGCCTCCGGAAGAATCTATTTACTTCTACTATACTCTTGGTTTTATAGTGTTTTTAGTTCTCCCGTGTCTTTATATTGCTATATGCATTGATATATACGGTTTGTGATTTCTGGGTTGTTGTTGGGTTTTATATCTTCCCTTATATTTCAAAGTCCTTGCTTCTTCTATAATCATTGTCATCCACAGTTAATGCTCTCTTCTATTTGCTATGATTTATACTCCCATTTCTAGTTCGGAGCTTTGTCCTTTCGTTTCTTCTTCTTGCGATTAAGCACCGCTTGTAATGGTCCAGAATTCGCAGATATAAATTTTAGAATGAACATTGTTAATGTTCTAGGAAGGAAATTGTAATGGCACGATCTTGACTTGTCAAATTACCAGAATACCTCGAAAAAGGCCGAATCATCAAGAAATATTTTCTTGATATTTAGAGATCAAAGAGAATACAAGAGTCGTGTAACATAGCACATGATGATGTTATGATCTGTGAATCATCATGTTCCATTTAGAAACTCAGCATGAATTACTGTAATATAATCACGTTGATCAAGTGTCATTATATTATACTAACTCATGCTTCAGCTCCCAACACTTCTTCAAGAATATTCCTATTTTAAACTCGAATGTTTCAGAATTTAGAAACTAAAATAGTTTCTTTTATGATATAATACAGATAGCACGAAGAGGTAAATGATTTCATATAAGAATAATTATAAAAATATCTTCAGAAGTATGGATAATATTTATAATGAAAGATACGATGATATCTTAGAATGTCTAATATCAGAGGATGATGAAGGATATTGTCCGCAGGGGTTTAGAGTCAGGAGCAAGGTATTCGTTAATGACTTCAGCAAGTACTGAATCATTTGGATTCTTTGAAGGCAGGTTCAGCCTTTGTGATTTGTCCACAGCCTCCTTCATACTTTGCTCAATCCGTTTTCCAGTTCCAAAGCTTCTCTTTTTCTGAGCTTTGCCAATATACTATCCTTTATCATCCAACTTTTTACTGTTAAGGTCGTTTACAGTTTTTGCTGCTTCATCAGCATTTTTCAAAATTTCGAGAACTGGTTCGCAGTTTAGGGTGTTTTTTAGAAATTTCTCATTCAAAGAATGTAAGTCTTGGAGGTAGACGTTGTGTGTATATGTAATTGTTGATGTAGACATGCTGCGAGGTTTCAAAATACTGATTGCTGATTCTCAATAATTGGTATGGCAATTCTTGTTATAAGGTACGAATGAGTATATGATAGGGTTTCGATAAGTATAATGAATTTTTTTTTTGGAAAGTCAAAGATCAGTGAAGTTGTTGGTAAGTTTATTGCTAATGTGGTGAATATAAACGATTCCCCGGTAACGTTGGGGAAAGGGCAACGTATCTATCGAGGTTATAATAAGACTGTTTTGATTGAGAAGTCGAAGTTGACTTGCTGGAGCTGTGACAAAACTGTCTATTTTGAAACATAATTGAAAAGTTATTTTAGCTAGTAAATGCCAAAGGGTCTAACACGGATACGTGTCGAACTATGACTTGGGTTTTGAGAGTTTTTTAGGTGTATAACTGTGGGTAACATGTGGTTGGATCATCATCTCGATTGTTCCTTAGTTGAAGTGTCTTCAGGAATTTCGAAGGGCTTGAGCACATATTGTAATCGTTAATACATATGATGTTCTAACACAGTTTTGAAGTCAAAGTATAGTTTTGAAAGATATAGGAATCTAAGAGTGATGATACTGGTTATATTTCGAATTGAATTATGCGATTTCAAAATCAGAATATGTAATTGAATTTGAATGAGTATGATTGTTTTGATTTATATGAAAGAATGGATATTGTTGTGAAAGTAGGGAGTATAGTTGATGATTGCTGAATCAGTTTCGAAAAATGTAATATATTAATTGTGAATTTATATATCTCTCGGGTATTACCTACCCGTTAAAAAAAAATTCACAATTAATATTTTGTACAAAAGAAGTTATTACAGTCTTTATGAAAATATATGTGTATATTTTCTTTAGATGTAATATAGATTTAATGAGTTAATATTAAATTAAACTCATTTGTTTTATGGTTGGAACTAGAATTGAGTAATCCCTAAAACTTTATAAATTGCATAAGTATTTCTTCAATAATATTGAAATTATGAATCATTACTTTGTTATTTGTTGGTTTTCGTGAAATTCTTGTGAACTTCGCAAGGTACGAATGATGTTATTTGAAAAAGTTTCGAGTACATCGATGATGAAAGTGTAAAATCAAACATATATTCGAATAATACACTTGATTTATTATGAATTGGATTTTTATTGAATTGAGACAGAGATTGTAATTAACGATGGTTAAGTTGCGGACGAAGGACGTACATCATTGCATATTTGTAATATGAATTAACTGAGTAGTTAAGATTCACACATAATAGCTTAGTACGGGAAGATTTATTATGGTTTAAAAATTTATACATATAAAATATACATATAAATATTTTGATTGGAAATGAGTTAATACTTCATAACTCGTTGTTATAATATATTTGTTGTTGATTCGTAATGATGTCCACAATGATTCTTGAACTGACAGAGTTTGTGATGCTACAGGTGCTGTTGATTCTGACGATACTGACGGCACTGACTGTGTTGATGATGCTACGGTCCTGTTGATGCTGTTGGTAAAACAATTCTAGCTTGTAAATCGTACGCCATTTTCGATCAAAGTTTCTACTCTACCATCTCCGTTCACTCATCCGATTTACGGTCAGAATTAAATAATCTCTAAGATTTTGGAGATTACATAACTGCCGCAGAGATATCTCTTCAATGAAGTTTATGAATTAATACTTCATCGTTTGTTGTTGTTGATATTCCTGAATATTTACTGGGCGTATGACGTTGATGTTTGAGATACAGATTGTGATGTTGCGGTGTGGGATGTGGATGTTGTTGTTGGTGGTGGTGATGGTACTATTGGTGTTGCTGATGGTGGTACTGTTTATGTTGCTGGTGCTGCTGCTGGTGTTTGTAACCTTTGCACCATATTCTCCAAAGCCACTACCCGAGCGTGAAGCTTGTTGACTTCTTCTATTACACCGGGGTGATTGTCGGTTCAGACGAGCGGATAAATAAAATCTAGAATTTGGTGTAGTATGTAATCGTGACGAGATACTCTAGAAATAAGAGAGAAAATGGTGTTTCGGATAGGTTCGCCGGTAAGTGCTTCAGGTTCTTCGCCAAGAGGGCAATGTGGTGGATGGAAGGGATCACCTTCTTCTTGTCTCCAATGATTAAGTAGGCTACGAACCCATCCCTAATTCATCCAGAATAGATGATGACTAATTGGTTGATCCATTCCGGTCACACTGCTTTCGGAACTTGAGTGGGATTCCATTTCGGAATCCGAGGGACTTGAACTAATGACGAATTCCATTTCGTACGATTGAATAAAGAATTTTTCGATATGAAATGATTTTCCGGCTATCGGGTAGTATTCTAATTATATAGAGCAAAAGGTTTCGTGGATTACGGAGGAATTTACGGAATATGTCAGGCAAAGTTTACAGTAACAGATACGCTAAGATATGAATTAGCAGATACGCTAAGATACGAATTTTGTCTATACACTATTCATGCAATCAATGCAATAAGATGTGTCTAGACTAAGAATGATAAGCAGGTAATTTCCGACAAAAATGATGAGCAAAACTTTTGACATGCAGACACGGTCGAAGTCCAGACTCACTAATGCATCCTAACGACTATCAGTTAGACACATTAATGCAGACCTGGTTCGCTAAGACCACCGCTCTGATACCAACTGAAAGGACCCATTCATATACATTATAAATGGTTCACAATAGTTGATTACATCGCGAGGTATTTGACCTCTATATGATACATTTTACAAACATTGCATTCGTTTTTAAAAGCAAACTTTCTTTACAACGAAAGTTGAAGGTATGCACACCATTTCATAATACATCCAACTATAATTGGCTTAATAATAATCTTGATGAACTCAATGACTCGAATGCAACGTCTTTCAAAATATGCCATGAATGACTCCAAGTAATATCCTTAAAATGAGCTAATGCACAGCGGAAGATTTCTTTAATACCTGAGAATAAACATGCTTTAAAGTGTCAACCAAAAGGTTGGTGAGTTCATAGGTTTATCATAACAATCATTTCAATATATTAATAGACCACAAGATTTCCGTTTATAAATATATGTACACTCGCAAGTGTATAAAAGTATTCTATAAGTTGTAGGCACCCGGTAACAAGCCTTAACGTTCATGTTTTACCCTCTGAAGTACACCAGATCAGGTGTGTTTAAAATAACCTCGAAGTACTAAAGCATCCCATAGTCAGGATGGGGTTTGTCAGGCCCAATAGATCTATCTTTAGGATTCCCGCCTACCGTACATAGACAAGTAGTTTAATGTTACCAAGCTAAGGGTATATTTCTGGTTTAAACCCACATAGAATTAGTTTTAGTACTTGTGCCTATTTCGTAAAACATTTATAAAAACAGCGCATGTATTCTCAGTCCCAAAAATATATATAAAAGGGAGCAAATGAAACTCACCATACTGTATTTCGTAGTAAAAATACATATAACGTCATTTAACAAGTGCAAGGTTGGCCTCAGATTCACGAATGTATCAATATTGAGATTCAATATTGCAGGAAAGTACGTAGACGCAACGGAGATGATAAACACTAGATTGACCTCACGTGCATACCCATGAACCATACTCATCACCTCCATAGCTATAACCCATAATTTTCTTAGCTTCGACTCATTCAAAAAACTATTTTGAAATCACTCGGACAGCACTCCGTCGTAATATTTTATATATACTAATAATATCTTGAAATAATACAGAGCAAATATATATATATATATATATATATATATATATATATATATATATATATATATATATATATATATATATATATATATATATATATATATATAAATCGATTGAGAGATTTTAGAGAAATATATTTTCAAGTTTCTATGAAATAATGAAACCTATTGAATTCTATTTATAATAGATTTTTGAATTATTAAAGTGAATTATTAAAGTATGAATTATTAAAGTGAATTATTAAAGTATGAATTATTAAAGTAAATTATTAAAATATGAATTATTAAAGTGAATTATTAAAGTATGAATTATTAAAGTATAAATTATTAAAGTGAATTATTAAAGTATGAATTATTAAAGTGTATTATTAAAGTATGAATTATTAAAGTGAATTATTAAAGTTAAAGTAAAGTAAAAGTAAAGTAAAGGTAAAGTTAAAGTATAGTAAAAGTATAAAAACTATGTATGTATAATACGCGTATAAATATATATAATATTAATTTAAATCGTTATAGCAACCTAAATGTACCATTTATAGTTACATAAGTTTTTTTCAAAAGAAAAACTCACAGTTCAGTTGCCCTATTGCTCAGACCGATGTAATCGTATAGTAAAAGTTAACACGGAAGTCAACTAGGCAAACAAGTCAAGAAAAAGTAAAACTTGCTCAAAGTGGTCAACCTAGGTCAACTACATCAGTAGGTCATATCAATGTAATCATAAGGTCAAATCAAGATCAACTTATAAGTTACACATAGTCGTTTAGTTAAATAAGGCTTACTCGTTTAGATATTGTACGTTTTCACGGCAGTCATGCAGTCGGACAAGCATAGTTCACAAATGACATTTCAAAAAATTATGAACAACTCCAGATCATAATTTCATGTTATAAACTTTCTAAAAAAACTAAGAACACTATCATACGGTTCCTAGAACTCACGTAGCATGCAAAACAATCAAGTTCAATTTTTGTTTGCGCATTAATTTTGTATTAATTCTCATTTAATCTAGAAAATAGCAATTAACGAACGTACAATTGGAGATGACTTTAAACACCTCAAATTATTAGTGGTAAAATAATAAAAGAATTCATGTAACCAAATTTTACAGTTTTGACCGACTTGTCGGACTTTCTGATTTAGACAGAATTCAGACATTCGGTTCCAGCACGCATATAACACATAGTAAACAAATCATTCAGAGCTTGACATACAAACAAGATATGCTAAGTAATCTGTATACTACAACATACCAGAAGCACAAAGTCCAATTCAACTCCTACTTCATGCTAGAGATTTATTTGTGCAAAATAGACAGATTCGTTCCTATTCAGGTAGTCAATTTCGGGGTCGAATATACGAACATCCAGAAACATTTAGCATATGAAGTCTACATGAATTATCAAGTACTAATCATACACTTTACAGAATATAAAATCTTGGTCATTAAAAAGCATGTTAAATGGTCGTTTGGTCCATGAACAAATTACTAGTCAACACGTTGTAACACGAACATTCAAGTAATTATAAAATGACTTTTACAAATCCGTTTACTATGATATCCTACTCCATTTTATGAGTTTTTCAAATTTATATCCATCTAACATCAATTCATAAGCCAATTCATAATACAAAAATTACTGTTTTTGTTTTGTTTCATAATTACATACCGAAACTTCAAACGATCATAACTTAGGTTATACTAAATGAAATCATGCGATTCAAGAGATCAAATTCAATTGTTTTTCGATGTATATCCATCTAAACACTTTTCAAATACAGAAAATAAATTCACAAAACCAGTAGCATAGCTATTCAATTCGTTTTAAAACCCTAACTCGCAAACCGGACAAAATAACGACTAGTTATATACACGATCGCGACCAATTGAGCAATAGAACATCTAAACTAACATAATAACAATAAAAATCATATTTATAAATCTAGGGTTAGCAATTATACCTCAAATGAACAATCAATCAAAAATACTAGATGTAGAACGACGCGTAGAACAACTTTGATGTTCAAGACTTGTTCCAATTTTGAAGTTATGATGGTGTTTGATGGCGGTGTAGGTCGACGGCCAAACAAGGGGGAGGGAGAGTAAAAATTCAACTAACAAAAGTCGGAATAAGGGTTTATTTAATGACCCACCTTCGATTACCAAAACACGACACTTTTTAAAAAAAACAATACAGTGATCTGCCCAGGGAAATTGCGCAGTGCTCAAACCGATACGCGGCGCGCATTAACGCGTGAAATCAGGTCAGAACTCAAGCCTGGCACCAGGTACCTATATTCTCCCATTTGCACGGTGTGCAACTTTGTGCGCGGCGTGCATTACAACGTAAAAGCTGCTGTTGGATATTTCTACATACAAAACCAAACTTTCCAAAACACAATCACATACATCATGAAATCATTACGACCAAAAGTAGTTTAATCAAATTCCAAGATTTCGAGTTTAGAAAAAGGGGTCAACGACCCGTAAATCACCCACAATATTTTTGACCCACGAGTTTAAATACTAAACAAAAGACGAGCATGGTGTTTGGGGTTAAACTACCCAAAACCTAGGTTGAATCACAAAAGCCACCACTATCATATCCAAAGTGGGAAATCTCTAATCCAAACGAATACCCTTGCCTTTGTCCACGCCGGAGCCTAAAAAGGTAAACAACGAGAGGGTAAGCAAAACGCTTAGTAAATGCAACAATTTTACACATACATATATAATATACCTACTTGCATACACTTACTCACATACCGCATATATGCTAGCTACATATTTAGCATACCATCGCAAGTATAAAGCTAATAACCTCCTATACCGCAGCTAGCATATCTAATAGCATATAAACAACATAATATAATATGCTACATTACCACAAACATAAACCATATGGTTAACCATACCCGCATCATGATGCTACATGCTTCGTGGTTCACACCATACGCATTTCCATGATGCTATCGGCTCCATGGTTCACATCACAACTCGAGTCATACTCTCGTCGAGGTGCTACCAGCTCCGTGGTTCACACCTCAACACTCGTGTTATAGTGCTATCGGCTCCGTAGTTCACAGTACATAACACGTACCTTAGTGCTACCGGCTCCGTGGTTCACACTAAAATACACGTACCATGATGCTTGTGATGCCCCGTACAAAACCATCATGTACGAATCGTCAACAACAGGTCCATTACACGGTATAATACTACATGCTGTTTTTAAAAAGAGTTTTGCATTCATGAAAATATAAATTCAAATGTTTTACAAAAGATAACGTGACACAAAGGTCATTACAAAGCCATTATTCAAAATAACATAAGTTGTGAATGCAAAATAAAATTTCCATAATTGAGACATCTCTAAGTAATGCAGGGGGAGTCTAACACAGCGAGTCTGTAACAGCAAGTCTAACAGCGGAAGCAACAATGTCTAAGCACCTGAGTAATACACGCTTAAAAGGTCAACACGAATGTTGGTGAGCTATAGTTTGTTTGTATTCAGTAATGTAATGTAGACCACAAGATTTCGTATTCAAAACAGTATGAAAAGTATATGCTTATCCATGGGCACTCGGTAACTAACTTAACGTAATATTACCCCCTAAAAGTACACTTGGCGAGTGCGTCTGTTTACGAAGTATTAAACACCCGTTGAATGCTTGCGCGACTAGCCCAAGTGGGGATGTCAAACCCTATGGATCCATATCTAAGATTCGCGTTCACCAGTTCATAAACCAATGACTAAACGTTACCGAGCTAAGGGGAATCTTTGTGTCGTTATGTCACCCACACATATATTAAGTTTAAGTACTCGTGTCTAGTATGTAAAACATAAAAAGTATATGTATTCTCAGTCCCAAAAATAGTTAAAGTAAAAAAAGGGAAGCTATAACTCACAGTGAATAAGCAGTAAAAGTTGATATGAAAAGTATCCAAGTAGTAAGTCGGTCCGAAAGGTTGTCAACCTAAGTCAAAGGTCACTAATTCAGTATTTTGTCCCCAAAAGTTTAAAAGTGAATAAATTAAGTCTTAAGTATCATCATCATCATTCGTAAAAGCTAAAGTAAGTTTTCTACAAGAATAGAGATCAAAACAAAAGGCTGACTTCGGATAGCTGATACGACCTCTATACAAACCAAAAAGATGCTTGGTCTGTGGCCAAGCTCCGTATGTGAGTCCTCTAACCGCTATCGAATTTTCAGATCCTAACTCGATGTCGTTTGACCGTGGCGACGGTTCAAGCACGAGTAGGTCAGAATTTTCAGCATGTCGTTACAACGGCGTAGTGACTTTCGGAAGGCAATAAATCCTAAACCGTATGTCGGATTTAGGCGAGTCCTAAACAAAAAGTCATCTAATCGAAACGAACTATCTGAAAATAAATTTTCCAGAAGTCCTAGGAGTCTGATCAGATGCCGAAAAACAGAAAAAAGTGCTTCGGTGGGTTTGTTGGTGCTTGATGCTCATCACGGTTCTCGTCCTTGATGCGTGTAAGCTTCAAGTGTACAACTCTTTGATGTTTTAGCATCACTTTGACCAGGTTTTAACCATCAACATACAATGTCAAGACTAAGCAAGAATATAACTCACTTAAGAGTTTTAGAAGGATGATGAACCAAGGTTACATCATGTTCTTAGTCTTAACACAAATGCAAGTCCTATCTACGACTAAAGCTACAAATTTCATTCAATCAAACAAGTAAGAACATAAATTTGATTAAACAAAGTAATGGAACCCTAAGCTAGAGAGCTTGGATCCTTTTATCAAAATTTATGAGATTTCAAAGCTAGAAAGCTTGAATCTTTTATGTTCTTGAAGATCTTTAAAGCAAAAGGCTAGATCTTCAAGTTCCATGAAGATCATAAACACAAGTTTTGATCTTTTAACAAAATAAAAGAGATCATAAGTTAGAAAACTTAGATCCAACAAAAGTAATGAAGATTCAAAGCTAGAAAGCTTGAATCTTGAATGTTCTTGAAGATCCTTAAAGCATGAAGCTAGATCTTCAAGTTTCATGAAGATCATAAACACAAGTTTTGATCTTTTAACAAAAATAAAGTGATCTTAAGCTATAAAGCTTAGATCCATCAAAGTAATGAAGATTCAAAGCTAGAAAGCTTGAATCATTAATGTTCTTGAAGGATTCAAATCAAAGTTTGAATCTACAAGATATAACAAGATCAAGAAGCTAAAAAGCTTGATCCTTTAGTGATGATGATGATGTCGAAAATAAGAAGAAGAAGAAGAAGAAGAAGAAGAAGAAGAAGAAGAAGAAGAAGAAGAAGAAGAAGAAGAAGAAGTAGTAGTTTTGAAACTTACACTTTTTAGAGTGAGAAAGACTATAGAGAAAATTAGATAGTAAGTGTGTGTAAAATGAGAATGAGATCAAGTGTAAATGGATGAAATGAGCTTAATATATATAGTGGTGAGGGGTGAGGGTGGCCGACGGTTTCAAGGGGGACACCTTTTTGCTTTTTGGTTAGTGGTGGTCTAAATGTGGTGCTTATTGTTAGGATCCCATGCAACATTTGTGATAATGCTTAACAAAAATGCTAGTATGTTGGTTCTTATAAATGGGTTTTTTTCCTACATCTTAATGGGTCATAATCGATTTAAAATTGGGCTAATTAAATGGCCCATTAGCTAGAGTAGGGTGAGCTAAAGTCCAACAAGGTAGAAATTTCAACAAGACTAACTTGTGAGCATAAGTAAATTACTAAAATTAATTAAGCAACCAAAAACCCAAGTAATTGTTATTAGGATGTAAGATCCGAATAATTATTGTATACAGTGGTGTAAATAGGGTACTTGAAGTGTGGGAAATATTGTGTAGTTAAACAGAGGTCAGAGCCTATCCAGACCAGGGTGCGCTCATCGCACACTTAAGGGTGCGCGTGGCGCACTACTACTGTAGCCGGATTCAGTTTCTTTTAATTGATATTTTGGAAGGGCTTTTTGGTAAATTATTTAGGGCCGAGTTAAGGGCCACAAGATCAGTGGATGGAGTGTCATAACTCCACTTTCAACCACCTTCATCTTTCTACTTCAAGTTTAGAGAGAGAAACCCCTTTTGAGAGAGAGAAATCTCAAATCAAGGAGGAAGAAGTTGATTTCGGGTCAAACCGCGTGTGTTAAAGTTGTTCATCTAATCACTAGCTAAGTTGTGATTGTGGTGGTAAGCTCTAACTTTGATTTCCTTATTTTAAATTGTTTAAGGGTTAGGGTTTGGGTTAGTGATGAACATAAAACCCATATTCGGTGATTTTGGGTGTTCTTGGGTAAGATTGGGTCATGAGGACCCAAGGATGACTAACCTAGGGTTTTGGAAATTTTAAATGGACTTATGAGTCATAATTGGTTAGTAAATTACTAGCACACCTAGTTATTAAGCAAATGGGTGTTAATGGGGTTAGTGGATGACCTGAAAGGGGTGTATGACTTTAAAATGGTTAAATGGATAATAATTGACCTAGTTGGGAAAGATGGGTATGAAATACCCTAATTTTGTATTAGTTAGTGTTGTTGGACCTTAGTCACTAGCTTTTAGTGATATGTGATGATCTTGACCTTAAATGGACGGTTTTGGTGAAAATGGGGCATTTAATGCATTTAAGTCATTAAATGCACATGAGTAAGTTGTTGGCGTTTAGTCCAACTAGTTTGTCTATTGATCGAGTACTTATTGTATTAGGTACTTTGCCTTGAAGCTCGCGGAAGTATAGAACCGTCACCGAATTGTTAAGGTGAGTAGAATAATTATGCGTGTACGTATATAATGTATTTATTCATGTAGCGTGGCATGTGGAATTGTCGCGGTGTTCAAGACACCACATTCTACGTAATGAGTGGAATTGTCGTGGTGTTCAAGACACCACTCATTAGTTTGATTGACATGTGGAATAGTTACGGTGTTTAAGACAACACATTGTCATAGGAGTGGAATTATCGCAGTGTTCAAGACACCACTCATTGGTTTGATTGACATGTGGAATTGTCGCGGTGTTCAAGACACCACATTGTCATGGGGGTGAAATTATCGCGGTGTTCAAGACATCACTCGAGGGATTATTGATTACGCGTCGTATGTACACTAATGGATGTTATGAACTCTGATGGTCTCTAGCGAGTACAGTTCCCTTGTATGATTGGTTAACCATGGTTGTGTGAATTTTGTATTAGCATATTTAATTGTGAACTATATGCTTTTGGTGTCGCTAGCTTATTATGAATTGCGGATATTGGTTTATGCATAATGTTTGCATATTTATCGAATTCCTAGTTTGTATACGGTATTGTGTAAGTGATTGCAAGTAAGTAGGTTATATATGTATATGTATATTTATTGCATTCACTAAGCTTTAGCTTACCCTCTCATTGTTTACCTTTTTATAGGCTCTGGCGTGGACATGGGTAAGGGCGCTCATTTGAATTAGTGATCCCGCTTTGTTTTGATAGGGGACGCTTTTGGCATATAGCTTTTGGAGTTTGACCGAGATTTGGGTAGTTTAACCTCCAAACACCATGCTCATAGTGTCGTTTGGAATTTAAACTAGTGTGGTCAAAACTCATATTTTGTACGAAACTCATATTACGGCATATGTGGGCCCAATTTCGTAAAACTTATTTTATTATTGAATCGTGTGAGTTTTAACTATTATAACATGTTGTGAAAAGTGTTTCGACTAAACATGTAGGGAAGTGGGAGATATTTAATTGAAATTTGACAAAATCGGATAGAAGCTGATGAGGCTCGTGCGTGCCGCGCACCCTAGGGTGCTGTGCGCCGCGCACCTGTGCTGCTATAAAAAAAATGATTCGCGTATTCGGTTGAATATTGGATTGGGTCGTTACTAGTGGTATCAGAGCATGGTCTAAGGGATTTAGGTGACTTGAGATAGTTGCCTAGACTTAGACTTTATTGTATATGGCCTTTATGCGGGACTTGTAGGAGACGGGTCGGACCGGGAATTTTTTAGTGCGTAGGTTTAGGTGAACTAACTATGCGCTAATTGTTTTGTGTTGTGTTTACAATCATCAAGCGAGATAGACGTTATACTAGCAAGTTAATGCGACGTGCTCGCGTAACAATGATTAGCTACCATTGTTACGGGTTCAAATCGTATCAAACAAGTGATGTACGACGATTGTTGAGCAAGATGGGGCGGTGAGGTGTATATGTACATATTTGTGTCTTGTCCTCTCATTTCGTTGTTTAATCTATTTTCGTTTTATAGTATGAAGACAAGAAACGGACCCGAGAACAATGATGGAGGTACGAGTGAGGATGTTGAGTTCATGGCCAAAGTTGAGGCCATCTTCAAACGTCAAAAAGTGGAGTTTCTCGAAGACGTTAGGAAAATGTTTCTAGATTCAATTGACGAGCAAGTAGTCAATATGATTAAGGAACAAGTTAAGCTTGTTCTACAAGAAGACAATGTGGGAAGGCGGGACTTCTTTTATAAGAATTTCAAGGATTCTCAACCTCCTACTTTTGATGGCGAAAGGGATCCGCTAAAAAGTAATCGTTGGATCTCCGATATGGAGGGGGAAAGAAGACCAGGTATGGTTGTAGCATGTTACGGGGTGATGCCAAGTTGTGGTAGGACGTGAAAATCCAACTTTATGGTGAAGAACAATGCATGGATTTCACTTGAGATGAGTTCAAGGCGGAGTTTTTCAACGAGTACCGAACTTCTGCCGATCTTACTAGACTTAAGGACGAGTTGCGTGCCTTGAGGCAAGGGTCGATGGATTTGAACACTCTCAAATTTGTTTTCTTGTCAAAGAAACAATTTTGCCCGGAGTATGTGATAATGCTAAAAGCGAACATATATTTCATAGCATTATCCCTCAAGAAAGACAAGCTTTTAGTTGCAATTGTTCTACGTACAAGTAATATTCGTTTAAATAATAAAAGGTGAAGACAAAAGACAGATTCGACGAATTGAAGACGCAAACGACCAAAAAGCTCAAAAGTACAAAATACAATCAAAGTGGTTCCAATTATTAATGAGAAACGTCTCAAAATTACAAGAGTACAAGACGTGAAATGCAAAATACAAGATATTAAATTGTACGCAAGGACGTTCGAAAATCCGGAACTGGGACCAAAGTCAACTCTCAACGCTCGACGCAACGGACTAAAAATTACAAATTAGCTATGCACATAAATATAATATAATATTTAAATAATTCTTATAATTATTTATATATTATATTTATTTATTAAAACGTCGACAAGCTTGTGAACAAAAAAATGTGAGCTGGTACCTACCTCCATACGATCGCATGGCCTGGAGGCACCAAAGCCTTGCGATCGCATTGCACACTTTTTAGCTCAGGTCCTATAAATTTCGCAGTTTGGTGATGATTTTAAAACATCCATATATCTTTTCTATCTATCTCGCTCGTATAATATATATATATTATAATTATAATTTTAATTTTAATTTTAAATTCTAATAATAAGGGTATGTTAGCGAATGTTGTAAGGGTGTAAGTCGAAATTCTGTCCGTGTAACGCTACGCTATTTTTAATCATTGTAAGTTATGTTCAACCTTTTTAATTTAATGTCTCGTAGCTAAGTTATTATTATGCTTATTTAAGACGAAGTAATCATGATGTTGGGCTAAAATATTAAGATGGGGTAATTGGGCTTTGTACTATAATTGGGGTTTGGACAAAAGAACGACACTTGTGGAAATTAGTATATGGGCTATTAATGGGCTTTATATTTGTTTAATTAAATGATAGTTTGTTAATTTAATATAAAGATTTGCAATTGGACGTACCTATAAATAACCACATACACTCAATCGGACACGATGGGCGGGATATTTATATGTACGAATAATCGTTCATTTAACCGGAGACGGGAATGGATTAATAGTTATTAGACTTATTAAAACAAGGGTGAATTATGTACAAGGACACTTGGCGTAATTGTTAACAAAGTATTAAAACCTTGGGTTACACGCAGTCGATATCCTGGTGTAATTATTAAATAAAGTATTAAGACCTTGTTACAGTTTAAGTCCCCAATTAGTTGGAATATTTGACTTCGGATATAAGGATAATTTGACGAGGACACTCGTACTTTAAATTTATGACCGATGGACTGTTATGGACAAAAACCAGACGGATATATTGAATAATCCAGGACAAAGGACAATTAACCCATGGGAATAAACTAAAATCAACACGTCGAACATCATGATTACGGAAGTTTAAATAAGCATAATTCTTTATTTTCATATTTAATTGCACTTTTAATTATCGCACTTTTATTTATTGTCATTTTATTTAATTGCATTTTTAATTATCGTACTGTTTAATTGTCGTACTTTTTATTTATCGCATTTTTATTTATCGAAATTTCATTATCATTATTTACTTTACGCTTTAAATTAAGTTATATTTATTTTTAATATTTTACATTAGGTTTTAACTGCGACTAAAAGTTTTAAAATCGACAAACCGGTCATTAAACGGTAAAAACCCCCCTTTTATAATAATAATATTACTTATATATATTTTTGTATTTTTACAAATATAGTTTTTAAAAATATAGCGTTAAGCTTGTTTAAAAGATCCCTGTGGAATGAACCGGACTTACTAAAAACTACACTAGTGTACGATTAGGTACACTGCCTATAAGTATTGTAGCAAGGTTTAGGTATATCCATTCTATAAATAAATAAATATCTTGTGTAAAATTGTATCGTATTTAATAGTATTTCCTTGTAAAAATTAATAGTATTTCATATACCCCTCGCATAACATCAGTATGTCGGGAATGATTAAATGTTAAAGGAAGACTTCTATCGAATCTTGAACGACAACTATCAAGATAAGATTAGTGTAAACATGGTGAAAAGCTTTGATGAGTTGTTTGATATGGCCAAAGGTTTTGAGTCGCTGACTTTGAGTAAGAATGGATTCACTTTTGGCAAAAGGAAGTTCGAAGCTACTAGTCATTCGAACAAGAGGAGTAAAGGTGCAACCGAGAGTGTTGGTAGTGTGAAGAAAGGGGCTTCCGGAGCTTTTCCTTATTCTTGTCACAATTGTGGATGAAGTGGGCATATGGCCCGTGATTGTACCAAACCATCTACTACAACCAAACTCACTTGTTATAATTGTGGTAAAGAAGGGCACCGAATGCCGGAGTGTTTCGAGTTGCGGGATGATCGTGTTAAGAAGTTGGAGAAGGCGTCGGGTACGGCTCGAGGACGAAATTACTTAATGACCCATGATGAGGCCAAGCAATCAAATGAAGTTGTCTCAGGTACTTTCATGGTTAACTCTAATCCGTCAAGGATCCTATTTGATAGCAGTGCTAATTTATCGTTTGTTTCTCCAAGTTTTGTGTTTAAGCTTGATAAACCGCTAGCTAAGTTAAGTCATCCGGTAGAAGTCGAAATAGCGGATGGTAACACGGTGCTAGGGGTTGATGTGTGTAATGATTGTGATATTGTATTTGGTTTCGAAACGTTTAAAATTGATCTTATCCCGATGACCTTGGGTGAATTTGATATTGTCGTTGGTATAGACTGGCTCGATCGTTATAGAGCCGATATTGCATGCCATGAAAAATTTATTCGTGTGAAGACCCCAAGTGGGGGGGGGAGTTAATTATTCATTGCGAGAGACGGAGAAGACTTGTGCCATTATGCACTTATGCACGGGCACGTCATTTTCTTGTTAGTGGTGGCATGGCTTTCTTTGCTCATGTAGTTGATACTCGCAAAGAGCCACCATCCATTCGTGAAATTTCGTTGGTTAGTGAATTTGAAGACATTTTTCCAGATGAATTCCCGGGTGTTCCGGCGAAAAGACAAGTTGAATTTCGCATTGAGTTGGTTCCGGGGGCTACTCCCATTGCTAAAACTCCTTATCGTTTAGCACCAACGAAAATGCAAGAGTTGTTAAATCAAACCCAAGAATTACTCGAAAAGGGTTTTATTCGACCGAGTGCTTCTCCATGGGGTGCTCCGGTTTTATTCGTGAAGAAGAAGGATGGTAGTATGCGGATATGCATTGATTATCGTGAGTTGAACAAGGTGACAATCAAGAATCGTTATCGATTGCTTCGGATTGACGATTTTTTTGATCAACTCCAAGGCGCGACTTACTTTTCTAAAATCGACTTACGGTCCGGCTATCACCAAATGCGGGTCCGTGAGGAAGATATTGAGAAAACGGCCTTTCGAACGCGTTATGGGCATTTTGAGTTTGTAGTTATGCGTTTTGGTCTTACGAATGCATCGGAGACATTCATGGATCTTATGAACCGAGTGTGCCAACCTATGTTGGACAAGTCGGTGATTGTTTTCGTTGACCACATACTTGTCTATTCGAAGAGTATGAAGGAACAAGAACATCAATTGCGTGGTGTGTTGAAGACGTTGCGGAAGGAGAAGTTGTATGCAAAATTCTTCAAATATGAATTTTGGCTAAGGGAAGTTCAATTCCTTGGTCATATTGTGAACAAAGATGGTATTCAAGTAGATCCGGGGAAGATTAAGGTGGTAAAGAGTTGGGGACGACCGACTATGAAAGGACCCGCTCATATACACTATAAACGATTCACAATAGTTGGTTACATCGCGAGGTACTTGACCTCTATAAGATACATTTTACAAACATTTCATTCGTTTTTAAAAGACAAATTTCCATTACATCGAAAGTTGACAGATATGCATATCCTTTCATAATATATCCAAACTATGAATGACTTATTATTGATCTTGATGAACTCAATGACTCAAATGCAACGTCTTTTGAAATATGTCATGAATGACTCCAAGTAATATCTCTAAAATGAGCAAATGCATAGCGGAAGATTTCTTTAATACCTGAGAATGACTCCAAGTAATATCTCTAAAATGAGCAAATGCACAGCTAGGATTTTGTTAGCGTGGATTCTTAACAAAATTCCTCATAGTTAATTTGTCTGTTTCTAACAAATTTTATTTTGTCAAATGTTTTCTTCATTATGCCACTTGTTGGATTCTGATAGGTCAAAATCCAAATATGAAATTGAATGAAAATGGTTATTCTGCGGTGAACGCATACGTATATCGGTGGTTGTAAGTAGGATAGTAAATGACTGTTGAATTTTCTTCGAAGAATGTACAGTGTAACTTATTAAGGTGAAATCTAAATATTCCTCGGGTATTACCTACCCGTTAAAATATTTTCACCATTAACAGTTTGTACAAAAGAATTTTTTAATTACAATCTTTATGAAAACATATATACATATATATTTTCTTTAGATGTAATCATGGATTTAATGAGTTAATATGATATTAAACTCATTTAGTTTACGGTTAGAACTAGAGTACATAATCTCTAAAACATTAGAGGTTGCATAACCATCATGTCGAACGAAGATAATTGATGAAGAACGTCATGTTGAACGATGATTATACTCGAGGTACAGAATGAGATGTTGAGGCATGTGATGTTGAAACTTGGGTTGTTGGTGGTACTGTTGATGCCGGTGATGTTGCTGAAGCTGGTAAGTTTTGCACCATATTCTCTAAATTTATTACTCGAGCACGAAGTTCGTTGACTTCTTCTATTACCCCAGAATGATTGACGGTTGGAACGAGCGGATGAATAAGGTTTAGAATTTGAGATATCATATAATCGTTGTGGGATATCCTGGCAATGAGGGTGAATATGGTGTATCGGACAGGTTCGCCGGTAAGTGCTTCAGGTTCTTCACCAAGAGGTGAATTCGGTTGGTGGAAGGGATCGCCTTCTTCGCGTCTCCATTGATTAAGTCGACTACGAACCCATCCCCAATTCATCCAGAATTGGTGATGACTGATTTGTTGATCCATTCCGGTTATACTGCTTTCGGAGCTCAAGTGTGTTTCCATATCGGAATAGCTGTCGGAATCCGAGGAACTTGAACTAGTGGCGAGTTCCATTTCGTATGATTGAGTACAGGGTTCTTCAATATGAAATGATTTTCAGATATCGGATGATATTCTAATTACATAGAATACCTATACATAGTACAAAAGATTCCGTAGATTACGGAGGGAATTAAGGAAACGTGACAGATAAAGTCTACAGTAACAGATACGCTAAGATATGGATTAGCAGATACGCTAAGATATGAATTTGTCTATACACTATTCATGTAATCTAGGCAGTAAGATATGTCTAGATTAAGAATGATAAGCAAGTGATTCCCTAAGAATGACAAGCAGGTAATTTTTGACACGAAATGATAAGAAAAACTTTTGACATGCAGACACGGTCGAAGTCCAGACACACTAATGCATCTAACCAACTATCAGTTAGACACACTAATGCAAGACCTGGTTCACTAAGACCACCGCTCGGATACCAACTGAAAGGATGCATTCATATACATTATAAACGATTCACAATAATTGGTTACATCGCGAGGTACTTGACCTCTATATGATACATTTTACAAACATTGCATTCGTTTTTAAAAGAAAAACTTCCATTACATTGAAAGTTGATAGATATGCATATCCTTTCATAATATATCTAAACTATGAATGACTTAATATTGATCTTGATGAATTCAATGACTCGAATGCAACGTATTTTGAAATATGTCATGAATGACTCCAAGTAATATCTCTAAAATGAGCAAATGCACAGCGGAAGATTTCTTTAATACCTGAGAATAAACATGCTTTAAAGTGTCAACCAAAAGGTTGGTGAGTTCATTAGGTTATCATAAATAATCATTTCTAATAGTATAATAGACCACAAGATACTCATATTTAGAAAACAATCTGTGCAGGTCTACTCCTGCTGTAAAATCATTCATACGAAGAACACCAGAACCTTTCAAACAACTTACCAATGGTAGCTAATGCGTGCGTGCAATGCAAAATCATCTCACTGTGGTAGTTAATACAATATAATTTTACAACGGGAGCTAATGCGTGCGTACAATGCAAAATCATCTCTCCGAGGGTAGCTAAAACGGGAGCTAATGTGTGCGTGCAATGACAAAATCATCTCTCTGTTACTAACTACAAAATCGAATACAATACAATACAATACATCGGGAGCTAATGCGTGCGTGGAATACAAAATCATCTCACCGATGGTAGCTAATGCGTGCGTGCAATGCAAAATCATCTCTCCGTTACTAACTACAAAATTGAACCATTTCGGGATCTAATGTGTGCGTACAATGACAAAATCATCTCACCGATGGTCGATAATACAATCTTTATAAAAATCGAACCTCTGAATCCAAATAATTCTATCATAGAATGCAGTTTTGAATACTTGTGTTTATTTCGTCAATCATTTATAAAAGCAGTTCATGTATTCTCAGTTCAAAAATATATCTCAACAACATTTAATAAAGCATTTATAAAAACAGTGCATGTATTCTCAGTCCCAAAAATGTAAAGAGTAAAAGGGAATCAAATGAACTCACGCATATAAATATTGTAAAATAGTTAATAAAGCATTTGCATGTATTCTCAGCCCAAAAATGTAAAGAGTAAAAAGGGAGCAAATGAAACTCACAATACTGTATTTTGTAGTAAAAATACATATGACGGCATTGAACAACTGAACAATGCAGGGTTGACCTCGGATTCACGCACTTATATCAATTGTATATCTATTAAAACATATAATGGAAATTTCATAATTTCATTTATTAATTATATAATATTTATGTGTTTGTAGTTATATAAATTTTATACTAAATTCCATTTAAAAATATATATTTTATTTATATATATTATATCTTATGTTATATCTGTTTATTTGGTATTTATATAAAAATAGTTATTATTTATACATTTAATTATATTACAATATCTATATCTATCTATATGTTTAGTATTAGATTTAAAATTTACTAATTTGTTATATATAAGTATTTATATAAAAATGTTATTATGTTTGATATATGATTATATAGTTAGAACATATATAATAAGTATATTCTATATACATTATTTATCGATTAAAAATGATAGTAATGATAATATTAATGATAATACATGTGATAATAATAATGATAATAATAATATTATAAATTTTAAATATGTTAATAATACTAATAAAAATGATACTAATACTAATATTATTGAAATTAATAATAAATTTTATCTTAGTTCTTATATTTGTAATAATAACCATTATGTTACTAATACTAACAATATTGATATTGGTAATGCTAGTAATAAATGATATTCATAATACTTAATAATAATAACAATACTAATAATAATACTAATACTTAGTAATAATATCAATAATAACAATAATAACACTAACAATAATAACCTATAATAAAAATAATAATAATAATAATAATAATAATAATAATAATAATAATAATAATATCAATGAATAATAATCATAATAACAACTAAAATAATAATAATAATAATAGAAATAATAATAGAAATAATAATAATAATAATAATAATAATAATAATAATAATAGAAATAATAATAATAATAGAAATAAAATAAGAGATTATACCCTTTTGAAATGTTTTTTTATAAAAAGATTGCCCAAGACCGGGCTCGAACCCGAGACCTCTCGCAAACACGCAAACACCCTAAACCATGGCTCCAATGCTGTCTTTCTGTTCTAATTATCTGAGTAAATATATATAACCCGTATAACTTATTCTTCTTCTTCTTTAATAATTCAATCGATCTGCAACTTCCTAACTTCAATTTGATTGTTTGATTTTTGACTTGTACTTGAAACAGGCACGATCCAGGTGAGGGTTTGAATTGGTTTATAACAGAAAAAAAAATTTAAAATAGCGGTAGCAGCAGAAAGTAAATACTCGTGATGAACACAACAAACTCCAACATCAAAATCAATTTTAAGAGTGTTTTAGACCCCGATCATAACATAAAAAAAAAAAAATCCTAAACGGTGATTAGAAACTATCTGGATCATTTATCGAACTTAAAACATTACGACGAGCTCGAATTTAGCCATGAACAAATTATTTGACTTTTAAAAATTAAACTTTGACTTCAAAATTAAAGCTCGATATAAAGAATTGGAACTTGGAATTTTGCAGGATGATTCACTAAAGGATTTCTAACACAATTGCATTATTACAATTTGAATTTTGATTCGTGATCGAGGTATTGGAAAATAGAACTAATAACAGAGCAGTTGAATGGGTTCATCACCTATTTCTGTTTAATTTGGATAAATTGGGTTAGTTAACCTGATAATTGACAATGGTGATGAAAGGAACTTAGTGAGTTAAAACAATAACACTAAACAATTCGATTACTTTAAAACAAGGAAGTCTCGATAAGCAGCATCAATTGGTACAGAAAAAAATAAAAAAATATATAAAAGATGAGTACGATTCTCACAGATTTGTACTAACGATATGGACGTTTAACAAATTAGGAGATTCAAACAAAATTAAATACAGTAACTGATTAAGATGTAAATCTGAAATTGATTCTCTTAAGTAAAAAATACGTATTTATATATGTATTTGAGTATATACGTACAGTATTTGGTATGTGTATATGTTTACTGTATTTGGTATGTGTATATGTATATGTATCTGGTTAAGATCTGTATTACTAAATATATACTTGTATTAATAATAATATTAATACTAATAATGAGTTTATAAATAATAATAATAAAACTAATAATAATGATAATTACTATAATTAATTCTAATAATTAATAATTAAATAATTTAATAATAATACTAATTATATTAATAATAATAAGAATAACAAATAATTAATAATACTGATAATAATAATTATTAATGATAATGTTCATAATAATATTAACTAATACCAATATTAACAATAATGGTATACTGATAATGTTAATAATATTAATGTCTAATAATAATACTATTATTATTAATCATAATATCTAACATTAGAACGTTACTATTAGTTATAATAATGATGATATTAACAACAATAAATCAAATGTATCAAATTTAATATTTAATATTATTAATAATACCAAGATTAATATTAATATTATTATTAATATTTATTTTTAATAATGATAATGAAACTAATAACATTAATATAATAATAATTATATTTTAATTTATATTATATATTATCAATTGTGCAATATTTAATAATCATATATTATATGATGACCTTTATTAAATATTTATTATTTATAAATTTTATATTTATATTACAATATACATTACATATGATAATAATTGTACATAGGAATCATATATATATATATATATATATATATATATATATATATATACATATTTATTTACAAACAAATGTTCGTGAATCGTCGGGAATAGTCAAAGGGTAAATGAATACATGGACACAGTTCAAAGTTTTTGAGACTTCAACTTTACAGACTTTTCTTATCGTGTCAAAATCATATTAAGATTAAAGTTTAAATTTGATCGGAAATTTCCGGGTCGTCACAGTACCTACCTGTTAAAGAAATTTCGTTCCGAAATTTGATTGGGATGGTCATGGCTGACAATTAGTATGTTTTCATGACATATATGAGCTACAAATTAGAGTTTGATATGGATAAAACAATTCGATTATTCGAAGTGCACGAATGAAGCTATCACAAAATAGTGAATAAAGTCTCGTCGTATCTTTTGACGTAGACAGGGTTGATTTCTGAAGTTCAAGGGATTTAAAGCTAATCTTCGAATCTATATAAGATTTGATTCGTAATTCAGGAAATTAGGATCTCTCTAATTAAATGCAATAATCTGTCTTGATTGCTTTGTCTGATATTTCACTATAAATCCATCCTCTTCGTTTCTTTTATATTTTGGAGTTTCATACCTTTGTTTTCTCTTCCCGACTTTAAGTCAAGCGAATAATGATCCAGGATTCGTATGTATGAAATTTCGAATGAACATGACAAATGTTCTAACAGAGAGATTGTAATAGCACGATCTTGATTGGTTAAATTACCAGAATTCAAGAGAAATGATAGAACTTTCAAGAAAATATGTTCTTGATAGGTTTATAGATTAGATAGATTGTAAGAGTCGTGTAACATGGCACGTGATAACATTATAATCTGTGAATCATCACGTTTTATTAGAAACTCAGCATGACTTACTGTAATATAATC
Organism: Rutidosis leptorrhynchoides; assembly: GCF_046630445.1. Taxonomy (NCBI): domain Eukaryota; kingdom Viridiplantae; phylum Streptophyta; class Magnoliopsida; order Asterales; family Asteraceae; genus Rutidosis; species Rutidosis leptorrhynchoides. Next base: position 162,792,344 of record NC_092342.1, on the reverse strand, counting down.
ACGTTGATCAAGTGTCATTATATTATACTAACTCATGCATCAATTTCCAACACTATTTCAAAGCATTCATACTTTAAACTTGAAGGTTTCAGAATTTAGAAACTAACAGTTTCCTTTATGATGTAATACATATAACGCGAAGAGATATATGATTTCAGATAAGAATAGTTATGAAAATATTTTCAGAAATATCGAGGATATTTATAATGAGAGGTACGACGATATCTTAGAATTTCTAATATCGATGAATGATGATGAATATAAATTCGCCAGTCTCGAAGATATACGTTATATAGATATATAACTATTGACGTAGGAACGCTGCGAAATTCGAGATTATTGATTGATGCCTCTCGATATTTGGTATGGTAATTATCGTTACAAGATGCCGATGAGTTCATGATAAGACTTCAATAGATAAAAATAGTGATTTGTCAGAGAGATTTAACCCAAAGTGCAACGAGGTTGCTGGTACATCTGCTGGTAATATGGTGAAATATAAAAGGTTCCCCGGTAACAATAAAAGAGCACGCATATATATCAAGGTTATAATAATAATAAGGGTGTTTCGAACGAAAAATCGAAGTTGATTTGCTGAAGCTGTGACAAAACTGGCTATCTCGAACAGGAGTTGTAAAGTTATTTTTGGTAATAATAACGCTCAGGAATTAGCACAGCTACATGTTAAACATTTACTCAGTTTCTGAGAGTTTTTCAGGTGCATAACTATATGCATAAATCTTTCCTTCCGTAGATGAAGTGCGGTTGGTTCATCCTCTCGATTGGGGTGTTTTCAAGAATCATGAAAGGTTTGAACGCAGATTGTAATCGTCAAGATACAAATGAGTTTTAAGATGAAATCAAGTGGCAAACTTAAAGAAATGTTTAGTTTCATATGTTATAACCAATATTTTAATTCATTTTAATTGTCAAATGTTATTAGTCCACAGTTAGTAGTCTACAATTTAGTAGTTCAACAATTTATATATAGTTTAATATATAATATTCGAATTAATTAATACGTGTCGTGACCCAGTATATACATGTCTCAGACTCGATCACAACTCAAGGTATATATATTATTTTAGAATTAACCTCAACCCTATATATCAAACTCGAGCATTACAGCAAATAGAGTGTCTATGGTTATTCCAAATAATATATATAGATGACGTCGATATAATATGTCAAAACATTGTATATGTGTCCCGATTTATACGACGATATTTAAAGTGCGTAAAATAAATAACAGAAATTAAATGACGATAAATAAAATTGTGAGAATTAAAATTGCGATAAATAAAATTAATACGGAATTATCAGTTAGCTAGGAACAGTTAGCTAGGATTTTGTTATCATGGATTCTTAACAAAATTCCTCATAGTTAATTTTTCTGTTTCTAACAAATTTTATTTTGTCAAATGTTTTCTTCATTATGCCACTTGTTGGATTCTGATAGGTCAAAATCCAAATATGAAATTGAATGAAAATGGTTATTCTGCGGTGAACGGATACGTATATCGGTGGTTGTAAGTAGGAAAGTAAATGACTGTTGAATTTGCTTCGAAGAATGTACAGTGTAACTTATTAAGGTGAAATCTAAATATTCCTCGGGTATTACCTACCCGTTAAAATATTTTCACCATTAACAGTTTGTACAAAAGAATTTTTTAATTACAATCTTTATGAAAACATATATACATATATATTTTCTTCAGATGTAATCATGGATTTAATGAGTTAATATGATATTAAACTCATTTGGTTTACGGTTAGAACTAGAGTACATAATCTCTAAAACATTAGAGGTTACATAACCATCATGTCGAACGAAGATAATTGATGAAGAACGTCATGTAGAACGATGATTATACTCGAGGTACAGAATGAGATGTTGAGGCATGTGATGTTGAAACTTGGGTTGTTGGTGGTACTGTTGATGCCGGTGATGTTGCTGAAGCTGGTAAGTTTTGCACCATATTCTCCAAATTTATTACTCGAGCGCGAAGTTCTTTGACTTCTTTTATTACCCCGGAATGATTGACGGTTGGAACAAGCAGATGAATAAGGTTCAGAATTTGGGATATCATATAATCGTTGTGGGATATCCTGGTAATGAGGGTGAATATGGTGTTTCGGACAGGTTTGTGGGTAAGTACTTCAGGTTCTTCACCAAGAGGTGAATTCGGTTGGTGGAAGGGATCACCTTCTTCGCGTCTCCATTGATTAAGTTGACTACGAACCCATCCCCAATTCATCCAAAATTGGTGATGACTGATTTGTTGATCCATTCCGGTTATACTGCTTTCGGAGCTCAAGTGTGTTTCCATATCGGAATAGCTGTCGGAATCCGAGGAACTGAACTAGTGGCGAGTTCCATTTCGTATGATTGAGTACAGGGTTCTTCAATATGAAATGATTTTCAGATATCGGATGATATTCTAATTACATAGAATACCTATACATAGTACAAAAGATCCCGTAGATTACGGAGGGAATTAAGGAAACGTGTCAGATAAAGTCTACAGTAACAGATACGCTAAGATATGGATTAGCAGATACGCTAATATATGAATTTGTCTATACACTATTCATGCAATCCAGGCATTATGATATGTCTAGATTAAGAATGATAAGCAAGTGATTCCCTAAGAATGATAAGCAAGTAATTTTCGAAACGAAATGATAAGAAAAACTTTTGACATGCAGACACGGTCGAAAGTCCAGACCCACTAATGCATCTAAACAACTATCAGTTAGACACACTAATGCATGACCTGGTTCGCTAAGACCACCGCTCTGATACCAACTGAAAGGACCCGTTCATATACATTATAAACGATTCATAATAGTTGGTTACATCGCGAGGTACTTGACCTCTATATGATACATTTTACAAACATTGCATTCGTTTTTAAAAGACAAACTTCCATTATATCGAAAGTTGACAGATATGCTTATCCTTTCATAATATATCCAAACTATGAATGACTTAATATTGATCTTGATGAACTCAATGACTCGAATGCAACGTCTTTTGAAATATGTCATGAATGACTCCAAGTAATATCTCTAAAATGAGCAAATGCACAACGAAAGATTTCTTTAATACATGAGAATAAATATGCTTTAAAGTGTCAACCAAATGGTTGGTGAGTTCATTAGTTTATCATAAATAATCATTTCTAATAGTATAATAGATCACAAGATACTCATATTTAGAAAACAATCTGTGCAGGTCTACTCCTGCTGTAAAATCATTCATATAAAGAACACCGGAACCTTCCAAACAACTCACCAATGGTAGCTAATACGTGCGTTCAATGCAAAATCATCTCACCGTGGTAGTTAATACAATATAATTTTACAACGGGAGCTAATGCGTGCGTGCAATGCAAAATCATCTCTCCGAGGGTAGCTAAAATGGGAGCTAATGCGTGCGTGCAATGACAAAATCATCTCTCCGTTACTAACTAGAAAATCGAATACAATACAATACAATACATCGGGAGCTAATGCGTGTGTGGAATGCAAAATCATCTCGCCGATGGTAGCTAAAACGGGAGCTAAAGCGTGCGTGCAATGAAAAATCATCTCTCCGTTACTAACTACAAAATCAAACCATTTCGGGTGCTAATGCGTGCGTGCAATGACAAAATCATCTCACCGATGGTCGATAATACAATCTTTATAGAAATCGAACCTCTGAATCCAAATAATTCTATCATAGAATGCAGTTTTGAATACTTGTGTCTATTTCGTCAATCATTTATAAAAGCAGTTCATGTATTCTCAGTTCAAAAATATATCTCCACAACATTTAATAAAGCATTTATAAAAACAGCGCATGTATTCTCAGTTCCAAAAATGTAAAGAGTAAAAGGGAATCAAATGAACTCACGCATATAAATATTGTAAAACAGTTAATAAAGCATTTGCATGTATACTCAGCCCAAAAGCGTAAAGAGTAAAAAGGGAGCAAATGAAACTCACAATACTGTATTTTGTAGTAAAAATACATATGACGGCATTGAACAACTGTACAATGCAGGGTTGACCTCGGATTCACGAACCTATATCAATTGAATATCTATTAAAACATATAATGAAAATTTCATAATTTCATTTATTAATTATATAATATTTATGTGTTTGTAGTTATATAAATTTTATACTAAATTCCATTTAAAAATATAAATTTTATTTATATATATTATATCTTACGTTATATCTGTTTATTTGGTATATATATAAAAATAATTATTATTTGTACATTTAATTATATTACCATATCTATATCTATCTATATGTTTAGTATTAGATTTAAAATTTACTAATTTATTATATATAAGTATTTATATAAAAATGTTATTATGTTTGATATATGATTATATAGTTAGAACATATATAATAAGTATATTCTATGTACATTATTTATCGATCAAAAATGATAATTATGATAATATTAATGATAAAACATGTGATAATAATAATGATAATAATGATATTACAAATTTTAAATATGTTAATAATACTAATAAAAATGATACTAATACTAATATTATTGAAATTAATAATAAATTTTATCCTAGTTCTTATATTTGTAATAATAACCATTATGTTACTAATACTAACAATATTGATATTGGTAATGCTAGTAATAAATAATATTTATAATACTTAATAATAATAACAATACTAATAATAATACTAATACTTAGTAATAATACCAATAATAACAATAATAACACTAACAATAATAACCTATAATAATAATAATAATAATAATAATAATAATAATAATAATAATAATAATAATAATAATAATAATAATAATAATAATAATAATAATAATAATAATAATAATAATAATAATATCAATGAAAATAATAATAATATCAATGAAAATAATAATAATATCAATGAATAATAATCTTAATAATAATATTACTAATAATAATAATAACAAATAAAATAATAATAATAATAATAATAATAATAATAATAATAATAATAATAATAATAATAATAATAATAATAATAATAATAATAATAATAATAATAATAATAAGAATAGAAATAAAATAAGAGATTATACCCTTTTGAAACGTTTTTTTTAATAAAAAGATTGCCCAATACCGGGCTCGAACCCGAGACCTCTCGCAAACATGCAAACACCCTAAACCATGGCTCCAATGATGTCTTTCTGTTCTAATTCTCTGAGTAAATATATATAACCCGTATAACTTATTCTTCTTCTTCTTTAATAATTCAATCGATCTGCAACTTCCTAACTTCAATTTGATTGTTTGATTTTTTGACTTGTACTTGAAACAGGCACGATCCAGGTGAGGGTTTGAATTGGTTTATAACAGAAAAAAATTTAAAATAGCCGTAGCAGCAGAAAGTAAATACTCGTGATGAACACAACAAACTCCCACATCAAAATCAATTTTAAGAGTGTTTTAGACCCGATCATAACATAAAAAAAAAAAAAAAAAATTCCTAAATGGTGATTAGAAACTATCTGGATCATTTATCGAACTTAAAACGTTAAGACAAGCTCGAATTTAGCCATGAACAAATTATTTGACTTTTAAAAATTAAACTTTGACTTCAAAATTAAAGCTTCATATAAAGAATTGGAACTTGAAATTTTGCAGGATGATTTACTAAAGGATTTCTAACACAATTGCATTATTACAATTTGAATTTTGATTCGTGATCGAGGTATTGGAAAATAGAAGTAATAACAGAGCAGTTGAATGGGTTCATCGCCTATTTCTGTTTAATTTGGATAAATTGGGTTAGTTAACCTGATAATTGACAATGGTGATGAAAGGAACTTAGTGAGTTAAAACAATAACACTAAATAATTTGATTGATTTAAAGCAAGGAAGTCTCGACAAGCAGCATCAATTGGTACAGAAAAATAGAAAAAATATATATATAAAAGATGAGTACGATTCTCACAGATTTATACTAACGATATGGTCGCTTAAAAAATTAAGAGATTCAAACAAAATTAAATACAGTAATTGATTGAGATGTAAATCTGAAATTGATTCTCTTAAGTAAAAAATACGTATTTATATATATATTTATATATGTATTTGAGTATATACATACAGTATTTGGTATGTGTATATGTATACTGTATTTGGTATGTGTACATGTATATGTATCTGGTTAAGATCTGTATTACTAAATATATACTTGTATTAATAATAATATTAATACTAATAATGAGTTTATAAATAATAATAATAAAACTAATAATAATGATAATTAATATCATTAATTCTAATAATTAATAATTAAATAATTTAATAATAATCCTAATTATATTAATAATAATAAGAATAAAAATAATTAATAATACTGATAATAATAATTATTAATGATAATGTTCATAATAATATTAACTAATACTAATATTAACAATAATGGTATACTAATAATGTTAATAATATTAATGTCTAATAATAATACTATTATTATTAATCATAATATCTAACATTAGAACTTTACTATTAGTTATAATAATGATGATATTAACAACAATAAATCAAATGTATCAAAATTAATAATTAATATTATTAATAATACTGAGATTAATATTAATATTAATATTTATTTTTAATACTGATAATGAAAGTAATAACATTAATATAATAATTATATTTTAATTTATATTATATATTATCAATTGTGCAATATTTAATAATCATATATTATATGATGACCTTTATTGAATATTTATTATTTATAAATTTTATATATATATATATTACAATATACATTACATATGATAATAATTGTACATAGGAATCATTCATATTTATTTACAAACAAATGTTCGTGAATCGTCGGGAATAGTCAAAGGGTAAATGAATACATGGACACAGTTCAAAGTTTTTGAGACTTCAACTTTACAGACTTTGCTTATCGCGTCGAAATCATATTAAGATTAAAGTTTAAATTTGATCGGAAATTTTCGGGTCGTCACAGACTACGCCTACGGATATCCGAAGTTTCCTCGGATTGGCCGGTTATTATCGTTGGTTTATCCAAGGCTTTTCTAAAATCGCTTCTCCTTTGACGAGGTTGACAAGAAAGAACGTGAGATTTAATTTGGAGAACGAGCAAGAAATTGCTTTTCAATTGTTAAAAGAGAAGTTATGTCAAGCTCCGGTGTTAGTGTTGCCGGAAGGGGTAGAAGACATGACGGTTTATTGTGATGCGTCTTTAAATGGGCTCGGGTGTGTTCTAATGAAAAGAGGTAAAGTCATCGCTTACGCCTCTCGACAATTAAAGGAACACGAAACGAGATATCCGACTCATGATCTTGAGTTGGAGGCGGTTGTTCATGCGTTGATAATTTGGCGCCATTATTTGTACGGTGTCAAGTGTACGATTTATTCGGTTCATAAGAGTTTGAAACATCTTTTTGATCAAAGAGATTTGAATTATCGTCAACGTAGATGGATGGATGTGGTGAAAGACTATGATTGTGAAATCTTATATCATCCGGGCAAGACGAATTTGGTCGCGGATGCGTTGAGTAGAAAAAGTCAACATCTGGCGATACGAGTAGGATCGTTACGCATGATTATTACAAACGATTTTCTTGTAAAGCTTGGTGAGATTCAAATTGAAGCTTTCGTTAATAATAAGCATGAGGAACAAATCGTGGGGCAAACGGAGTCTATTACCTTAGGCCTGCATGGTTCGTTGTCCTTTCAGGACGAGTATGGGTTCCTAATTTCATGACCCGTCCTAATCCATCCGGACAATGTCCATATCGATTACAAACAATTCACAATAGTTGGTTACATCGCGAGGTACTTGACCTCTATATGATACATTTTACAAACATTGCATTCGTTTTTAAAAGACAACCTTTCATTTACATCGAATGTTGACGACATGCATACCATTTCATAATATATCCAACTATAATTGACTTAATAATAATCTTGATGAACTCAACGACTCGAATGCAACGTCTTTCGAAATATGCCATGAATGACTTCAAGTAATATCCTTAAAATGAGCTAATGCACAGCGGAAGATTTCTTTCATACCTGAGAATAAACATGCTTTAAAGTGTCAACCAAAAGGTTGGTGAGTTCATTAGTTTAACATAAATAATCATTTCCATCATTTTAATAGACCACAAGATTTCATTTTCAATTCTCACAAATATACGTCCCATACATAGAGACAAAAATATCATTCATATGGATTGAACACCTGGTAACCGACATTCACAATATGCATATAAGAATATCCCCATCATTCCGGGATCCTCCTTCGGACATGATATAATTTTCGAAGTACTAAAGCATCCAGTACTTTGGATGGGGCTTGTTGGGCCCGATAGATCTATCTTTAGAGTTCGCGTCAATTAGGGTGTCTGTTCCCTAATTCTTAGATTACCCGACTTAATAAAAAGGGGCATATTCGATTTCGATCATTCAACCATATAATGTAGTTTTGATTACTTGTGTCTATTTCGTAAAAACATTTATAAAAATTGCGCATGTATTCTCAGCCCAAAAATATTAAGGGTAAAAAGGTAAATGAAACTCCCCATAATGTATTTTGTAGTAAAAATACATATGACGACATTGAACAATGTAGGGTTGGCCTCGGATTCACGAACCTATATCATTTGTATATATATTAAAATATATAATCGTAATCGAACAAGTTTATATATTATATCTTAAATTATATATTATACTTATCTAGTTTGTGTATATATTTATATAGTTATATTGATATATATTTGATTAGTATTTTTATTAAAATACCTAACATGTTATATATGAGTATTTATATCAACTTTGTTAAAAAAACATACTTACAACCTTAATAATATCTTTAAAACTTTTATGTTCATAAATGTAATTATTTTTAGTAATATTGATATAGATAATGCTGATAATAATAATAATAATTTTAATATTAATGACACTACTAATAATGTTCTTTAATGATAATACTAATACTAATGTTAATAATAATAAAAATTTTAAAATCATGTTAATACTAATAATAATAATAGTACTTAATGATAATACTAGTAATAATAATAATGATAATACTATTAATTATACCAATAATCATATTACTAATATTATTGATAATAATGATTAAGTTAATAACAACCAACAAAAATAATAATAATAATAATAATAATAATAATAATAATAATAATAATAATAATAATAATAATAATAATAATAATAATAATAATAATAATAATAATAATAATAATAATAATAATACTTGAAACTACCTTTAAAAGCTTTTTCCCTAAAAAAAAATGCCTCAGATAGGACTCGAACCCAAGACCTCATGATAACTTGCTAACATCCTTAACCATTTCTCCAAGCGTATTTTTCTGAATTATTCGTAATCCAATTATATATATATATATATATATATATATATATATATATATATATATATATATATATATATATATATATATATATATATATATATATATATATATATCATGTTCTATCTGCCTCAGCCCAACAACATACAACACGGCCCAATTATCATAATAGTCCATTTTATTTTTCTTTTACATCAATTTACGGCCCACTGAGAAGAAACAAGGTATCGGCCCAATAGCTCAATCTCATGGCCCAACAATAAAGCACAAGCCCAACAAACCCATTTATCAAGAAAGCTTCTATTGCTTAAGAAAAAAAAAAATGCACTCGCCTAGATTCGAACCCATGACCTCTCGTTCAAACTAACACACACTCAACCATCCCGCTACTTCAGCTTTTCTGTTATACTATGGATTCTAAGTTGTTTTATCCTTTATATATGTATTCTTCTTCTTCTAAAACCAAACCCACAACTATTCATCATCTTCGTTATTCGTCATCTTCATCTCATCTCTTAATGATTATGTTCGTAACAACGTCATTCTAATATCATAAACATCATCTTTTATTATCATCATCACTTCACATCCTTGATCATCATCATCTTTATAATTATGCACCATACCATAATCTCGGCATCATCTTTCTTCATCACCTTTTATCGTCATCTTCCATCATCATCATTCATCTCGTCCCATTCAAGCTTCATAAATCCAACTGGAAGCAGTAACGATGAGAAGAAAAAAAAAAAAAAAATTCAGCGACCAGCCTCTTTTTTTTTTTTTTTTTTTTTATGGAGATTATGGCATAGTGGGATTGGTGTTTTCAATGGTGGCCGAGACAGGAAATATACGCAGCAGCTGGAGTTGAGAGTTTAATGATGGTTAAAGTAATTAGCTTAATCAAGTGGGTTTGGTGGTTCAAGTAACAATATTAATTCGAGCAGCATTTTGCGAGAAAGGAAAGAAGAAAATCAAAGATGAAGCCAGTGGTGGTTTACGTTTGATGAGAGAAGGGAGAAAAGAGAAAAGGTGATGATGGTTCGATGGTAATGGGGAATTTATGGTGGTTTTACAGGTTATCATCGAAACAGGAAGAAAGTAACAGAGGCAATGGAAAAAGAAATATAAAACGATGATTGTGGTTCTCGGTGGTTACAGGTGGTGGTGGTTTGGACTGGTGTTTGATGGTAGTAATGGAGGTGTTAAAGTGGTGTAACTGTGGTGGTGGTTGGTCGACAGAGAAATAAAAAAAGAGATTAGTGGTGTTGGTGATCAAGTTTGTGTGTATATGTATGCTTATGTTTTACGTATATATAATAGATATATGTATATATATGTATTAGATACAGTTTATGAACTGAAATCACCAAGAAATAATAACAAAATAGTGGAGTGATTTGTGGTGATTGGTTGTACATGAATCCATCTATCACTCTTTTATATATATATAATATATATCAAGTTGAGAAGTAATATAAAGAAAGAAATAAGAAACGTGTACTCAATCAGTGATACAGTGAAGCCATCATAATTTTTTTGTAATATTTTGCCGACAGTTTTCCCACGCAGTGCTATATCATGACCATTGCTAAACAATTGTTGTATAAAAGTGTTTCTAAAAATCCCAAACTTTTAGATTAATTATAATTAATTATTTCACTCATTAACTGTTTGAAACCTGATCAAAAATGTTCGATAAATATTTATTTTCTGTTCCAATTTATATGTACGGAGTACTAATATTTAAACTTAAAAAGGTAAAAATATTTTTAATAAATCTAGAATCTTCGTAATCAATTTACACTCCAACTTTTATTTTAACACTTCATAAATTCATGTTAAATCTATATGAACGCTAATGAAATGTTAACCGAGTAATACAACTTTGACAAATTAAGCTCGAAATTAATTATATTCAATATACTATACAAATACATTTTAAGATCAGGTTTTATTATATGACTAAATATATTAAATATATATATATATTTCAAATAGATCTAATATTTAATCTTATATATTTAAAATTTATATTCATGTATATATATACATATACATATCTATATATATTTGTATTTAATAAAATTTCTCATTACATCGTATTTTATTTCAAATTATGATTCAAATCAAGATATAATTTTATATATATATATATATATATATATATATATATATATATATATATATATATATATATATATATATATATATATATATATATATATATACATATTTAAATATATATGTATCTATTTACAAATAGTTGTTCGTGAATCGTCGGGAATAGTTGAAGGGTAATTGCATATATGAAAACAGTTCAAAATTTCTGAGACTCAACATTACAGACTTTGCTTATCGTGTCAAAACCATATAAAGATTAAGTTTAAATTTGGTCAGAAATTTCCGGGTCATCACAGTACCTACCCGTTAAAGAAATTTCGTCCCGAAATTTGAATGTGGTTGTCATGGTTAACAATAAGAATGTCTTCATGACGAATATGAGTTGATAAAATAGAATTTTATTACCATAGAGTAATGTGGATAATATGATTCGATTACTCGAAGCGGGTGAGTGAAGTTATCTCAAAAGAGTGAAATGAGAAAGACAAGTTTCATCATAACTTTTGACTAGTCATGGTTGAATTTAAAAAATAAGGTGTGTCTTAACTTTTGACGTTGTCTTTGTTGAATTCCGGAATTCAAGGGATGTAAAGAAAATCTTCGAAATCTAAAAGATTTGATTCTCCTGCGAATAAGGAAATTTAGATTTCTATAATTAAATGCGGTGATCTGTCTCGATTCCTCTGTCTGATATTTTCACTATAAATTTTACCTTTTCCGTTCCATTAATTTTCACCACTTCAATACTCAATTCTCAAATTCAAAAGATCGTGAAAATGCTTAATCCAGTTCTGATCCTTGTCCTTATCCTAACTATCGCAACACTCGTTCTCCTTTTTCAACTTTCACCGGAGGAATCCGTTTATTTCTACTATGCTTTAGGGATTATTGTATTTATAATCCTCCCGTGTCTTTATATTGCTATACGCACTGATATCCACGGTTTGTAATTTCGGTGTTGTTGTTGGGCTTTATATTTTCTCATTTATTTTGGAGCTCTTTGCCTTTTTATTATCCTCCCGACCTCTAGTAAAGCGAGTAACGGTCCAGAATTCGTAAGTATGAAATTTCGAATGAACTTAATGTTCTAAGCAAGAAAGAACGAAGTCACACGATTTGATTTGTCAAATTACTTGAATCACTGAGAATAGAACTATCAAGAATATACTTTCTTGATATGTTCAGAAGTTAAGCTGAATGAAAGAGTTATGTAACATGGCACGTGGTGACGTTATAATCTGTGAATCATCACATTCCATTAAAACTCAGCATGACTTACTGTAATATAATCACGTTGATCAAGTGTCATTATATTATACTAACTCATGCATCAGCTCCTAACATTACTTCAATAACATTCATATTTTAAGCTCGAAAGTTTACATTATATAGAAACTAACAGTTTCTATATGATGTAACACTGATAGTACGAAGAGATTAATGATTTCAGATAAAAATAGTTAGGAAAACATCTTCAGAAATATGGAGGATATTTATAATGAAAGATACGATAATATCTTGGAATTTCTATTATCGAAGGATGGTGAAGAAAATTTGTCCGCAAGAGTTTGGAGTCAGAAACAAGGTATTCGCTAAAGATTTCATCCGAAACAGAATCATCAGAATTCTTACTGTACAAGTTTAGTCCTTGTGATTTGTCCACGGTTTCCTTCCTGGTTAGCTCAATCCGTTTTCCAGTTCCACTTTTCTGAGCTTTTCCAACATACTATTCTTTATCATCAATCTTCCGACGATTAAAGTTGTTTACGATTGTCTACAGTTTCTGCTGCTTCATTCAGTTTCCTTAAAATTTGGAGTATTGATTCGTAGACTGGGTGCTTTTCAGAATTTTAGAATAGAAGATCATAATTCTAAGAGATAAATGTTATATAGATACATATAAGTGTTGTTGTGGAAACGTTGCGAGACTCACAATACAGATTTGATGATTTCCGGTAATTGGTATGGCAATTCTTGTTACAAGATGCAGATGAGTACATGATGAGACTTCAATAGATAAATATAGTGATTTGTCGGAGAGATTTAAACCAAGGAGCGACAAGGTTGCTGGTACATCTACTGGTAATATGGTGGAATATAAAAGGTTCCCCGATAACAATGAAAGAGTACGCATATATATATCAAGGTTACAATAAGGTTGTTTTGAACGAAAATTCGAAGTTGACTTGATGGAGCTGTGACAAAATTAGCTATCACGAACAGGAGTTGCAAAGTTATTTTTAGTGATAATAACGCTAAAGGAATTAGCACAGCTATGTGTTAAACGTTTACTCAGTTTCCGAGAATTTTTCAGGTGCATACTATATGCATAAATCTTTCCTTCCGTAGATGAAGTGCGGTTGGTTCATTCTTTCGATTGAGGTGTTTTCGAGAATTATGAAAGGTTTGAATCGCAGATTGTAATCATCGAGATACAAATTAGGTTTAAGATGAAATCAAGTGGCAAACTTGAAGAATTGTTTAGTTTCATATGTTATAATCAATATTTTAATTCAATTTGATTGTCCAATGTTCTTAGTCCACAGTTAACAATCCAATGATTCATATATAGTTTAATATATAATATTCGAATTAATTAATACATATCGTGACCCGTATACGTCTCAGACTCGATCACAACTCAAACTATTTATATTATTGTAGAATCTACCTCAACCCTGTATAGCTAACTCCCGCATTACTGCATATAGAGTGTCTATGGTTATTCCAAATAATATATATAGATGCGTCGATATGATATGTCAAAACTTTGTATACGTGTCCCGATATTTAAAGTGCGTAAAATAAATAACAGAAATTAAATGACGATAAATAAAGTGCGTAAAGTAAATAACAGAAATTAAATGACGATAAATAAAATTGCGAGAATGCAAATTGCGATAATTAAATTACGATAAATAAAGTGTAATCAGTTAGCTGGGAACAATTAGTTAGGAACAGTTAGCGTGGATTCTTAACAAAATTTCTCATAGTTAATTTGTTTGTTTCTAATAAATTTTATTTTGTCAAATGTTTCCTTCATTATGCCACTTGATTTTTGATAAATCAAAATCCAAATATGAAATTGGATGAATATGGTTATTCTGTGGTGAACGGATTTGTATATCGGTGGACGTAAGTAGGATAGTAAACGACTGTTGAATTAGATTCGAAGAATGTACAGTGTAACTTATTAATGTGAAATCTAAATATTCCTCGGGTATTACCTACCCGTTAAAATATTTTCACCATTAACAGTTTGTACACAAGAATTTTTAATTACAATCTTTATGAAAATATATATACATATATATTTTCTTCAGATGAAATCATGGATTTAATGAGTCAATATGATATTAAACTTATTTGATTTACCATTGGAACAAGAATATATAATCTCTAAAACATTAGAGATTACATAATCGCCATGTCGAACGAAGATAAATGATGTAGAATGATACGTAGAACGATAATTGTACTCAAGGTATAGAATGAGACGTCGAGGCATGGGTTGTTGATGGTACTGTTGGTGCCGGTGATGTTGTTGAAGCTGGTAATTTTTGCACCATATTTTCCAGATTGATTACTCGAGCGTGAAGTTCGTTGACTTTTTCTATTATTCCGGGATGATTGTTGGTCAGTACGAGCGGATGAATAAGCTTTAGAATTTTAGATAGAATACAATCGTGGTGAGATATTCGGGAAATGGGGGTGAAAATGGTGTTTCAGACTGGTTCACCGGTAAGTGCGTTAGGTTCATTGCCAAGAGGTAAATTCGGTTGGTGGGTGGAAAGGATCGCCTTCCTCTCGTCTCCATCGGTTAAGTCGACTACGAACCCATCAGATGAATTGGGGATGATTGATTGGTTGATTCATTCTGGTGACACCGCTTTTGGAGTTTAGGTGAATAACTATGTCAGAGTAGCTGTCGGAATAACTATCAGAATAGCTATCGAAATCTGAGGGACTCGAACTGGTTGAGGGATTCATCTTGTACGATCAGATGAAGAATTTTTGATAAGAAACAGATTATAGGATGTAGATTAGTACCCTGCAATACATAATTTACATATGCATATATAATACTAAAATCCCACAAGTTACGGAGGAATCTACTGAAGCTGTCAGGCAAAGTCTACAGTAACAGATACGCTAAGATATGAGTTTGCCTATACACTATTCATGCAGTCAATGCAGTAAAACGTGTCTAGACTAAGAATGATAAGCAGATAATTTCTTAAGGATAATAAGCAGATGATTTTCGACACGAATGATAAGCAAAACTTTTGACATGCAGACACGGTCGAAGTCCAGACTCACTATTGCATCCTAACGACTTATTAGTTAGACACACTAATGCATACCTAGTTCGCTAAGACCACCGCTCTGATACCAACTTTCATGACCCGTCCTAATCCATCCGGACAATGTCCATATCGATTACAAATGATTCACAATAGTTGGTTACATCGCGAGGTACTTGACCTCTATATGATAAATTTTACAAACATGGCATTCATTTTTAAAAGACAACCTTTCATTTACATCGAATGTTGACGACATGCATACCATTTCATAATATATCCAACTATAATTGACTTAATAATAATCTTGATGAACTCAACGACTCGAATGCAACGTCTTTCGAAATATGCCATGAATGACTTCAAGTAATATCCTTAAAATGAGCTAATGCACAGCGGAAGATTTCTTTCATACCTGAGAATAAACATGCTTTAAAGTGTCAACCAAAAGGTTGGTGAGTTCATTAGTTTAACATAAATAATCATTTCCATCATTTTAATAGACCACAAGATTTCATTTTCAATTCTCACAAATATACGTCCCATACATAGAGACAAAAATATCATTCATATGGATTGAACACCTGGTAACCGACATTCACAATATGCATATAAGAATATCCCCATCATTCCGGGATCCTCCTTCGGATATGATATAATTTTCGAAGTACTAAAGCATACGGTACTTTGGATGGGGCTTGTTGGGCCCGATAGATCTATCTTTAGAGTTCGTGTCAATTAGGGTGTCTGTTCCCTAATTCTTAGATTACCAGACTTAATAAAAAGAGGCATATTCGATTTCGATCATTCAACCATATAATGTAGTTTTGATTACTTGTGTCTATTTCGTAAAAACATTTATAAAAATTGCGCATGTATTCTCAGCCCAAAAATATTAAGGGTAAAAAGGTAAATGAAACTCACCATAATGTATTTTGTAGTAAAAATACAAATGACGACATTGAACAATGTAGGGTTGGCCTCGAATTCACGAACATATATCATTTGTATATATATTAAAATATATAATCGTAATCGAACAAGTTTATATATTATATCTTAAATTATATATTATACTTATCTAGTTTGTGTATATATTTATATAGTTATATTGATATATATTTGATTAGTATTTTAATAAAAATACCTAACATGTTATATATGAGTATTTATATCAACTTTGTTAAAAAAAACATACTTACAATCTTAATAATATCTTTAAAACTTTTATGTTCATAAATGTAATTATTTTTAGTAATATTGATATAGATAATGCTGATAATAATAATAATAATAATTTTAATATTAATGACACTACTAATAATGTTCTTTAATAATAATAATTTTAATATTAATGACACTACTAATAATGTTCTTTAATGATAATACTAATACTAATGTTAATAATAATAAAAATTTTAAAATCATGTTAATAATAATAATAATAATCGTACTTAATGATAATACTAGTAATAATAATAATGATAATACTATTAATTATACCAATAATCATATTACTAATATTATTGATAATAATGATTAACTTAATAACAACAAATAAAATAATAATAATAATAATAATAATAATAATAATAATAATAATAATAATAATAATAATAATAATAAAAATAATAATAATAATAATAATAATAATAATAATAATAATAATAATAATAATAATAATAATAATAATAATAATAATAATACTTGAAACTACCTTTAAAAGCTTTTTCCCTAAAAAAAAATCCCTCAGATAGGACTCGAACCCAAGACCTCATGATAACTTGCTAACACCCTTAACCATTTCTCCAAGCGTATTTTTCTGAATTATTCGTAATCCAATTTTATATATATATATATATATATATATATATATATATATATATATATATATATATATATATATATATATATATCATGTTCTATCTGCCTCAGCCCAACAACATACAACACGGCCCAATTATCATAATAGTCCATTTTATTTTTCTTTTACATCAATTTACGGCCCACTGAGAAGAAACAAGGTATCGGCCCAATAGCTCAATCTCATGGCCCAACAGCAAGCACAAGCCCAACAAACCCATTTATCAAGAAAGCTTCTATTGCTTAAGGAAAAAAAAATGCACTCGCCTAGATTTGAACCCATGACCTCTCGTTCAAACTAACACACACTCAACCATCCCGCTACTTCAGCTTTTCTGTTATACTACGGATTCTAAGTTGTTTTATCCTTTATTTATGTATTCTTCTTCTTCTAAAACCAAACCCACAACTATTCATCATCTTCGTTATTCGTCATCTTCATCTCATCTCTTAATGATTATGTTCATAACAATGTCATTCTAATATCATAAACATCATCTTTTATTATCATCATCACTTCACATCCTTGATCATCATCATCTTTATAATTATGCACCATACCATAATCTCGGCATCATCTTTCTTCATCACCTTTTATCGTCATCTTCCATCATCATCATTCATCTCGTCCCATTCAAGCTTCATAAATCCAACTGGAAGCAGTAACGGTGAGAAGAACAAAAAAAAAAAAAAAAAAAAAAAATTTCAGCGACCAGCCTCTTTTTTTTTATATGGAGATTATGGCATATTAGGATTGGTGTTTTCAATGGTGGCCGAGACAGGAAATATACGCAGCAGCTGGAGTCGAGAGTTTAATGATGGTTGAAGTAATTAGCTTAATCAAGTGGGTTTGGTGGTTTAAGTAACAATATTAATTCGAGCAGCATTTTGCGAGAAAGGAAAGAAGAAAATCAAAGATGAAGCCGGTGGTGGTTTACGTTTGATGAGAGAAGGGAGAAAAGAGAAAAGGTGATGATGGTTCGATGGTAAAGGGGAAGTTATGGTGGTTTTGCAGGTTATCATCGAAACAGGAAGAAAGTAACAGAGGCAATGGAAAAAGAAATATAAAATGATGATTGTGGTTCTCGGTGGTTACAGGTGGTGGTGGTTTGGACTGGTGTTTGATGGTAGTAATGGAGGTGTTAAAGTGGTGTAACTGTGGTGGTGGTTGGTCGACAGAGAAACAAAAAAAGAGATTAGTGGTGTTGGTGATCAAGTTTGTGTGTATATGTATGCTTATGTTTTACGTATATATAATAGATATATGTATATATATATATATATATATATATATATATATATATATATATATATATATATATATATATATATATATATATATATATATATATATATATATATATATATATTAGATACAGTTTATGAACTGAAATCACCAAGAAATAATAACAAAACAGTGGAGTGATTTGTGGTGATTGGTTGTACATGAATCCATCTATCACACTTTTATATATATATAATATATATCAAGTTGAGAAGTAATATAAAGAAAGAAATAAGGAACGTGTACTCAATCAGTGATACAGTGAAGCCATCATAATTTTTTTGTAATATTTTGCCGACAGTTTTCCCACGCAGTGCTATATCATGACCATTGCTAAACAGTTGTCGTATAAAAGTGTTTCTAAAAATCCCAAACTTTTAGATTAATTATAATTAATTATTTCACTCATTAACTGTTTGAAATCTGATCAAAAATGTTCGATAAATATTTATTTTCTGTTCCAATTTATATGTACGGAGTACTAATATTTAAACTTAAAAAGGTAAAAATATTTTTAATAAATCTAGAATCTTCGTAATCAATTTAAACTCCAACTTTTATTTTAACACTTCATAAATTCATGTTAAATCTATATGAACGCTAATGAAATGTTAACCGAGTAATACAAACTTTGACAAATTAAGCTCGATATTAATTATATTCAATATACTATACAAATACATTTTAAGATCAGGTTTTATTATATGACTAAATATATTAAATATATATATATATTTCAAATAGATCTAAAATTTAATCTTATATATTTAAAATTTATATTCATGTATATATATACATATACATATCTATATATATTTGTATTTAATAAAATTTCTCATTACATCGTATTTTATTTCAAATTATGATTCAAATCAAGATATAATTATATATATATATATATATATATATATATATATATATATATATATATATATATATATATATATATATATATATATATATATATGTATCTATTTACAAATACTTGTTCGTGAATCGTCGGGAATAGTCGAAGGGTAATTGCATATATGAAAACAGTTCAAAATTTTTGAGACTCAACATTACAGACTTTTCTTATCGTGTCAAAACCATATAAAGATTAAGTTTAAATTTGGTCAGAAATTTCCGGGTCATCACACCTAAGATGGGTGGTAATCGACGAGTGCTACTTGATGAAGCACATAAGTCAAAGTATTCCATTCACCCGGGCGTGACAAAAATGTACCTTGATTTGAAGAAAGAGTATTGGTGGCCGGGCATGAAACGTGATGTTGTTAAGTATGTTGAACAATGCGTCACGTGTTTGCAAGTTAAAGCCGAACATCAAAAGCCGTATGGTACGTTACAACCGTTAGAAATTCTGAAATGGAAATGGGAGCATATTACCATGGATTTCATCACAAAGTTACCAAAGACGGCAAGAACCCAATTTGACTCGATTTGGGTAATAGTTGATCGATTGACGAAAAGTGCCTTGTTTCTTCCCATTCAGGAAGCGATATCATCAGAGACTTTGTCTAAGTTGTTTATCAAGGAGGTGATATCGAGACACGGGGTTCCTATATCTATTATTTCGGATCGAGATACCCGTTTCATGTGACGACCCGGGAATTTCCGACTAAATTTAAACTTAATCTTTATATGACTTCGATACGATAAGCAAAGTCTGTAAACCGAGTCTCAAAATTTTTGAACTATTTACATGATTCAGTTGACCTGTGATTATTCTCGACGATTCACGAACAATTTTGTGCAAGTAAAAATATGTGAATAAATATATAAATGAAAATAAAAATATAAGTATATATATGTTAGTTTGAATTAATATAATACTATCTAACCATTTGAATTAAATATGTAGAATAAGATACAAAATAATTATGTTGTTATTAATCTATAAATATAACATATGATTTCTGTACATATTTATTATTAGGTGTATGATAAAAATGTAAGTTATACTATTAACCTAACTTGCATTATAAATGTAAATATTAATATTTGTATTGTTAATATTATTATTAATGTTAAAATATATATAATATATGAAGCGTGAGATGTACAAGTATTGTTATTAATATTATTATCATTGGTAATTCTATTATTATTAGTTTCATTATTATTAATAAAATTAATATTAAATATTAATGTTTATAATATTATGTTTCTTTATATAATTAATATACAAATATAAATTCGATATACGGATATAGATATGTACATAAAAACATATAACTTGTTATATCTTAATTATTATTTGTATTAATATTAAATATTAAAATTACCTTTATAATTAACAATCATTACTAGCATCATCAATACTAATATTATTGTTATCATCTTATATTATTGTCATTAGCTACTAGTAGTATTATAATTATTATTACTAGTATTTGTATTATTATTTTTGTTGTATTTAAGATTGATACATAAATATAATTATATAAATATACAAGATATACAAATACAGGATATAAAAATAGATATAGATATATACAGATACACATATAGATACGCAGTTTTATACATGTACATAATAAGAAATGTGTATTAATATTAAAAGATAATTATTTTATTTATTATTATTATTATTAATACTTTTATTATTAATACTTATTAAATTCAAATAATTACAAAATCTATTGTGTATCATTGACTAATATGTTCAAATGGTCGATATAATTGAAATCAATATCAGATAGAGTTAAATTCAGTAGCTATCCATTGCAGGCTTTATTTTTTTTAAATTATATTCTGTCCTTGATAATATTTTTCCTGTCGACCCATTTGGCTTTACAATTGATACAAAGTAGTGATTAGTATTACCAATCAACTCACATTATCAATCATCAATCTCAATTATCCTTTACAACTCTCAAACTGTCGAATTTAATCAGAAAAGGGAAGAAAACAAGAAAACTACCCTGTTCTTGGGTAATTTTTCAAACAGGTCAATTACTTAACGAATTCCAAAAATTAGAAATGCAGAGTTGATGGAAATCATGTGTTCAAACTATCTGAAAAGCTTCAAGTCTTAATTTTTCATAACGGATTCAAATTTTGGAGTCAAAGTGTCGATATCAAAAGTCAAAGCATCTGTTCTTGGTGAAATTCATAATCAATTCAATTTTAAGTTAAATTGATTATCCATAAAGTTTCTAATAAAGATTTAAAACCTCTTTCATTCAGGAATCATTGTCTAAAACGTTTTAAAAATTCGAGTTTGAAATTGAGTTCATTCTTATTCATAAACGACCTGTTCCAGATTTTAATTTTAATTTATTCTGTTTCTAAATAATTTGATCAATCAAATAACATTTTTGTATAAACTTTAGGTCCTAAAACTAATTAGGTATTTCGTTGTTAGCAGAGATTGATCTCTAGTCAGTTTGATTATTGTTGATGAAAAAGAAACTAATCAGAAAGTAAATATGGGTTATATATTTAATCTTGGGGTATAAATCAGGAAAATGTAAATGGTGCAATGGTTCGTGTTTAATTTGGCTGAACGAGAGGTCTTGGGTTTGAGCCCGGGCGTGGGTAGTCTCTTATGGAATTTTTTTTGTGAGGTAGTTTTACAATTTTATTTATTATCTATCATTTATTATTACTATTACTATTATTATTATTATTATTGTTATTTTTATTATTATTCTTATTATTGTTAATACTATTAATTTTGAATATGATTGTTATTATATACAAAGATAAAAGGTATAATTATTATTATCACTAATATTATTATCATTACTAGTATTATCATTAGTATTATAATTATTACTACCATTAACATTAATATTACATATTGTTATTAATATTGTTATTGTAATACTATATTAAGTAGTATTAATATCAAAACAAGTATTAGAACAAGTATTATTATTATTATCAAGATTAAGGTTATTGATATTAGGAATATTAGTATTATTATCCTTCTAAAAATTGTAAAATCATTGTTATTATAAAATCAATACAAGTTATTATTATTGGTAAATCATTATTATCGAAACTA
Source organism: Rutidosis leptorrhynchoides (assembly GCF_046630445.1). Taxonomy (NCBI): domain Eukaryota; kingdom Viridiplantae; phylum Streptophyta; class Magnoliopsida; order Asterales; family Asteraceae; genus Rutidosis; species Rutidosis leptorrhynchoides. The sequence goes on along the minus strand of NC_092342.1, from coordinate 162,769,344 downwards.
TCATTTTATTACATATAGCTATTTTGTACCTAAAATATACTTAACACATATATTGTAATTATACTAATAGCTTATATATCTACATAATAACATTATATATATAAATACTTATATATAATAAACTAATGATATCTTTTATATAATATTAACCATATATATATATATATATATATATATATATATATATATATATATATATATATATATATATATATATATATATATGTTAATATAAGTTAAATAAGTATAAAAGATAATTTAAAATATAATATATAAACTTACTCGATTACGATTATACATTTTAATTTATATACAAATGATATAGGTTCGTGAATCTGAGGCCAACCATGCATTGGTCAATGTCGTCATATGTATTTTTACTACAAAATACAGTATTGTGAGTTTCATTTGCCTTTTTACCCTTTATATTTTTTTGGGCTGAGAATACATGCGAGATTTTTATAAATGTTTTACGAAATAGACACAAGTAATCGAAACTACATTATATGGTTGAATGATCGAAGCCGAATATGCCCCTTTTTGCTTGGTAACCTAAGAATTAGTAAACCGATCTACTAATTGACGCGAATCCTAAAGATAGATCTATTGGGCCTAACGAACCCCATCCAAAGTACCGGATGCTTTAGTACTTCGAATTAGTTTTTATCATATCCGAAGGATTTCCCGGAATGATAGGGGATATTCTTATATGCATCTTTTTAATGTCGGTTACCAGGTGTTCAATCCATATGAATGATATTTTTATCTCTATGCATGGGACGTATATTTATGAGAACTGGAAATGAAATTCTTGTGGTCTATTAAAATGATGGAAATGATTATTTATGTTAAACTAATGAACTCACCAACCTTTTGGTTGACACTTTAAAGCATGTTTATTCTCAGGTACGAAAGAAATCTTCCGCTGTGCATTTTCTCATTTTAGAGATATTATTTGGAGTCATTCATGACATATTTTCAAAAGACGTTGCATTCGAGACATTGAGTTCATCAAGATTATTATTAAGTCAAGTATAGTTGGATATATTATGAAATAGTATACATGCTGTCAACTTTTGATGTAATGAAAGTTTGTCTTTTAAAAACGAATGCAATGTTTGTAAAATGTATCATATAGAGGTCAAGTACCTCGCGATGTAACCAAATGTAATGTATTCATCTAGATGGATTAGGACGGGTCCTTTCATTTCACATCTCGGTTTTGGAATACGTTTCATGAAGATATGGGTACACAATTGAGAATGAGCACGGCGTACCATCCTCAAACGGACGGTCAAAACGAACGCACGAATCAAACATTAGAGGATATGTTACGGGCGTGTATTATTGATTTCGGTGGTTGTTGGGATGAACATTTGCCCTTGGTGGAATTCTCGTTCAATAATAGTTATCATACTAGTATCGGGATGCCACCTTTTGAGATGCTTTATGGGCGGAGGTGTCGAACTCCGATTTGTTGGGGTGAAGTGGGTCAAAGAGAAATTGGGAGTACCGATTTAATTTTAGAGATGAATAGCAAGATTGAGATGATTCGGACTCATTTGAAAGCGGCTCAAGATAGACAAAAGTCGTTTGCCGACAAACGTAGGCGATTGATTGAGTTCCAAGAAGGTGACATGGTGATGCTTAAGGTTTCGCCATGGAAGGCTATTATTCGGTTTCGAAAAAGGGGAAAGTTAGCTCCTCGGTTTATTGGGCCATTTAAGATTTTAGCTCGTGTTGGTGAAGTTGCGTATCACTTGGAATTACCCGAAGAGCTTGCGGGGATCCATAATACATTTCATGTTTCCCATCTCTGTATGTGTCTTGCGAATGATTCTTCATGGATGCCATTAGACGAAATTGAGCTAAACAACAAGTTAGAGTATGTTGAGGAGCCGATTGCGATACTCGACGAAAAGGTGAAAAGGTTGAGGAATAAAGAAGTGAGAACTTATAAAGTTCAATGGCGTCGTAGTAAAGGTTCCGAGTTTACTTGGGAGCCCGAAGAGTTTGTGTTGGTTTATATTCCCTCTTCTCATGCGGATTGAATCGCGAGGACACGCTCCGATTCAAGTGGGGGATAGTTGTAAGACCCGAATAATTATTGTACAGTGGTGTAAATTGGGTACTTGAAGTGTGGGAAATGTTGTGCAGTTAAACATAGGTCAGAGCCAGTCCAGACCAGGGTGCGCTCAGCGCACACTTAAGGGTGCGCGTGGCGCACTACTATTGTAGCCAGATTCAGTTTCTTTTAATTGATATTTTGGAAGGGCTTTTTGGTAAACTTACTTAGGGCCGAGTTAAGGGCCACAAGATCAGTGGATGGAGTGTCATAACTCCACTTTCAACCACCTTCATCTTTCTACTTCAAGTTTAGAGAGAAACCCCTTTTGAGAGAGAGAAAGCTCAAATCAAGGAGGAAGAAGTTGATTTCGGGCCAAACCGCGTGTGTTAAAGTTGTTCATCTAATCACTAGCTACGTTGTGATTGTGGTAGTAAGCTCTAACTTTTATTTCCTTATTTTAAATTGTTTAAGGGTTAGGGTTTGGGTTAGTGATGAACATAAAACCCATATTTGGTGATTTTGGGTGTTCTTGGGTAAGATTGGGTCATGAGGACCTAAGGATGACTAACCTAGGGCTTTGGAAATGTTAAATGGATTATGAGTCATAATTGGTTAGTAAATTACTAGCACACATAGTTATTAAGCAAATGGGTGTTAATGGGGTTAGTGGATGACCCGAAAGGGGTGTGTGACTTTAAAATGGTTAAATGGGTAATAATTGACCTAGTTGGGAAAGATGGGTATGAAATACCCTAATTGTGTATTAGTTAGTGTTGTTGGACCTTAGTCACTAGCTTTTAGTGATATGTGATGGTCTTGACCTTAAATGGACGGTTTTGGTGAAAATGGGGCATTTAATGCATTTAAGTCATTAAATGCACATGAGTAAGTTGTTGGCGTTTAGTCCAACTAGTTTGTGTGTTGATCGAGTACTTATTATATTAGGTACTTTGCCTTGAAGCTCGCGGAAGTATAGAACCTTCACCGAATTGTTAAGGTGAGTGGAATAATTATGCGTGTACGTATATAATGTATTTATTTGTGTAGCGTGGAATGTGGAATTGTCGCGGTGTTCAAGACACCACATTCTACGTAACGAGTGGAATTATCGCGGTGTTCAAGACACCACTCATTGGTTTGATTGACATGTGAAATATTCGCGATGTTTAAGACAACACATTGTCATGGGAGTGGAATTGTCGTGTTGTTCAAGACACCACTCATTGGTTTGATTTACATGTGGAATTGTCGCGGTGTTCAAGACACCACATTGTCATGGGGGTGAAATTGTCGCGGTGTTCAAGACATCACCCGAGGGATTAGTGATTACGCGTCGTATTTACACTAATGGATGTTATGAACTCCGATGGTCTCTAGCGAGTACCGTTCCCTTGTATGATTAGTTAACCATGGTTGTGTGAATTTTGTATTAGCATATTTAATTGTGAACTATATGCTTTTGGTGTCGCTAGCTTATTATGAATTGCGGATATTGGTTTATGCATAATGTTTGCATAGTTGTCGAATTGCTAGCTTGTATGCGATATTGTGTAAGTGATTGCAAGTAAGTAGGTTATATATGTATATGTATATTTATTGCATTCACTAAGCTTTAGCTTACCCTCTCGTTGTTTACCTTTTTATACGCTCTGGCGTGGACAAGGGTAAGGGCGTTCGTTTGGATTAGTGATCCCGCTTTGTTTTGATAGGGGACGCTTTTGGCATATAGCTTTTGGAGTTTGACCGAGATTTGGGTAGTTTAACCCCCAAACACTATGCTCATAGTGTCATTTGAAATTTAAACTAGTGTGGTCGAAACTCATATTTTGTACGAAATTCGTATTACGGCATATGTGGGCCCGGTTTCGTAAAACTTATTTTATTATTGAATCGTGTGAGTTTTAACTACTATAACATGTTGTGAAAAGCGTTTCGTCTAAATATGTCAGGAAGTGTGAGATCTTTAATTGAAATTTGACAAAACCGGACAGAACCTGATGAGGCTCGTGCGCGCCGCGCACCCTAGGGTGCTGCGCGACGCGCACCTGTGCTGTTATAAAAAAAATTGATTCGCGTATTCGGTTGGATATTGGGTTGGGTCATTACATAGGAAATAACAATTAGTATTACATAGTCGTAATATTCCAATTACGACAAAAGTTAAATGTGTACCAAAACATATAGCTCGTTCTAAACGTCAAGTGACACTAACGGTCATAAAAGCATTCGGAGATCAAGTTAAGTAACCTAGTACTTAACAGCACGTTGTAAGGTATTAATGAAAGTAATTAACATAAAATAAGATCCCAGAATATAAACCAACACAGTACGCACAAATACGCAGTTTCGTGAAAGTAACAAGCACAAAAGTAAGTCGAAAAAGTCGGGTCGTTACATTACCCACCTGTTAATGAAAATTTCATCCCGAAATTTTAAGTTGAGGTAGAAGGTAGAGTTGTGAAGAGGTGAGGATATTTCTGCTTCATTTGATCCTCTCGCTCCCAAGTGAACTCAGGTCCTCGTTTAGCATTCCAACAGACTCGGACAATTGGAATCTTGTTGCATTTCAAGGTTTTTGACCTCACAGTCCATAATTTCAACAGGTTCTTCCATGAAGTGGAGTTTGTCATCAATCGTAAGCTCCTCAAGAGGTATGACAAGTTCTGGTTCAGCAAGACATTTCTTCAGATTCAACATGTGGAAAGTGGGATGAACTGCACTCAACTGAGTCAGAAGATCCAAACGGTAAGCAACGGGTCCAACACGCTCCAAGACTTGAAAAAGACCAATATATCGCGGATTTAGCTTCTCATGCTTTTCAAAATGGATTACACCTTTCCAACGTGCGACTTTCAGCATCACTCGGTGACCTACTTGGAATTCGCGATCTTTACGCTTAAGATCGGCATAGCTCTTTTGACGATCACGGGCCGTCTTGAGCCTCGCTTGAATTTGGACAATCTTCTCGGTTGTTTCATGGACGAGTTCGGGTCTGGTGAGTTGCTTGTCACCTACTTCGGCCCAACAGACAGGAGAATGACATCTGCGGCCATACTAGGCTTTGAAAGGTGCGGCCTTAATGCTTGTATGATAGCTATTGTTGTAAGACAATTCAGCCAACGGAAAATGCTTTTCCCAAGCTTTCCCAAAATCAATAACACAAGCTCGTAACATGTCCTCTAAGGTTTGAATCGTGCGTTCACTTTGTCCATCGATTTGTGGGTGATACGCGGTACTCATATCTAAACGTGTTTCCAAAGCTTCTTGTAAAGAACGACAAAATCTAGAAGCGAAACGCGCATCTCGGTCTGAAATAATCGATAAGGGTACACCGTGACGAGATATAATCTCCTTTATGTATAGTTGCCTGAGTTTCTCCAACGTATCAGTTTCCTTCATGGCTAGTAAGTGTGCAGATTTGGTAAGACGGTCAACGATAACCCAGATGGTATCATAACCGCCTACCGTCTTTGGTAGCTTTGTGATGAAGTCCATTGTTATTCCTTCCTACTTCTATTGCAGGATTTCGGGTTGCTGAAGTAACCTAGATGGCCTCTGATGTTCGACCTTGATCTTGGAACAAGTTAAACACTTTCCAACATACGTAGCAACATCCCTTTTGAGGTTTGGCCACCAATATTGAACCCAGAGGTCGTGGTACATCTTACCAGCTCCTGGATGAATCGAATACCTTGACTTGTGAGCTTCATCTAGAATAAGGCTTCGTAAATCCCCATAATTAGGCACCCAAATTCTTCCGGCAAAGTATCGGAGTCCACTCTCCTTGACCTCGAATCGAGAAACGAGTATGTTCAAATGTTCCTAAGAAATATTCTCCTCTTTGAGAGCTTCCTCTTAGGCTACACGGATTTGGCTATTGAGATTCGTCTGGATGGTGACGTTCAAGGCTCGAACATGAAGAGGTACCATTCTTTCCTTTCGGCTCAAGGCATCGGCTACAACATTTGCCTTGCCAGGGTGGTAACGAAGTTCACAATCATAATCGTTCAATGTCTCGATCCACCATCGCTGTCTCATGTTCAGTTGTTTCTGATCGAATATGTGTTGGAGGCTTTTGTGGTCGGTGAAGATAGTGCTCTTGGTTTCATACAGATAGTGTCTCCACAGTTTGAGTGCAAAGACAACGGCTCCAAGATCGAGATCGTGAGTCGTGTAGTTTCGCTCGTAAATCTTCAGTTATCGGGATGCGTAAGCAATAACCTTCTTCTGTTGCATCAATACGCACCCAATCTATCTTAGAGCAAAAGTGTCTACATACATAACTCATATCGGCACCGGTATCAAACAGGACAGAAGCTAATAGTTTATTGATAGTGAATGTACCTGTAACCAAGTCAGGATCCTCGCGGGCATCTGTGGCATTCATGTTGAAGACTCGTCCACGTGCTGGCCCTCCATCCTTTTTCTTGTTGGGACATTCATTCCTGAAATGGTCCTGCTGGCCGCACTCATAGCACTTCATTGGTCTACTTGGATCTGTCCTTACAGCTGGGGTGGTGCTCTTACAATCTCTGCCGACGTGTCCAATCCTTTTACACTTCTCACACAGTATGTTGCAGTGTCCAATGTGATGCTTGTAGCATCTCTTACACTGAGGAAGGTTACCTTTGTAGTTAGGGTTAGAGCTAGGGTTCGGGTTAGGGTTCCTCCAGTCATTGTTTCCCTTAAAATTCTCATATCTCTTAGCTGGGTTTTGATCAAAACCTTTTCCCTTATTTCCATCCCACTTACGTTTTCCATTACTAGCTCCCGATT